>NC_073253.2:10000-706875 GCF_029289425.2 Pan paniscus | reverse complement strand
ATAAAATAAATACATGAATAGCAAACAACAAAATCCCATAGGAACCGCGTAATCTGCCAGGGCCACCATAACAAAGTACCGCAGATGCAGTGCCTTGAACAACATTTATTCTCACACCGTCCTGGATCACGGTGTCAGTGCAGTGGGTGTCAGTGCAGTGGGTGTCAGTGCGGTCTGGATCATGGTGTCAGTGCGGTGGGTGTCAGTGCGGTGGGTGTCAGTGTGGTCTGGATCATGGTGTCAGTGTGGTAGGTGTCAGTGCGGTGGGTGTCAGTGCAGTGGGTGTCAGTGTGGTCTGGATCACGGTGTCAGTGTGGTAGGTGTCAGTGTGGTCTGGATCACGGTGTCAGTGCGGTGGGTGTCAGTGCGGTGGGTGTCAGTGCGGTCTGGATCACGGTGTCAGTGCAGTGGGTGTCAGTGCAGTGGGTGTCAGTGCGGTGGGTGTCAGTGCGGTGGGTGTCAGTGCGGTCTGGATCACGGTGTCAGTGCGGTGGGTGTCAGTGCAGTGGGTGTCAGTGCGGTGGGTGTCAGTGCGGTGGGTGTCAGTGTGGTCTGGATCACGGTGTCAGTGTGGTCTGGATCACGGTGTCAGTGCGGTGGGTGTCAGTGCAGTGGGTGTCAGTGCGGTGGGTGTCAGTGCGGTGGGTGTCAGTGTGGTGGGTGTCAATGCGGTGGGTGTCAGTGCGGTCTGGATCATGGTGTCAGTGCGGTGGGTGTCAGTGCAGTGGGTGTCAGTGCGGTGGGTGTCAGTGCGGTGGGTGTCAGTGCGGTCTGGATCACGGTGTCAGTGCGGTGGGTGTCAGTGTGGTGGGTGTCAGTGCGGTGGGTGTCAGTGTGGTCTGGATCACGGTGTCAGTGTGGTAGGTGTCAGTGCGGTGGGTGTCAGTGTGGTGGGTGTCAATGCGGTGGGTGTCAGTGCAGTGGGTGTCAGTGCGGTGGGTGTCAGTGCGGTGGGTGTCAGTGCGGTGGGTGTCAGTGCGGTCTGGATCACGGTGTCAGTGCGGTGGGTGTCAGTGCAGTGGGTGTCAGTGCGGTGGGTGTCAGTGCGGTGGGTGTCAGTGCGGTCTGGATCACGGTGTCAGTGCGGTGGGTGTCAGTGCGGTGGGTGTCAGTGTGGTCTGGATCACGGTGTCAGTGTGGTAGGTGTCAGTGCGGTGGGTGTCAGTGCGGTGGGTGTCAGTGCGGTGGGTGTCAGTGCGGTGGGTGTCAGTGCAGTGGGTGTCAGTGTGGTCTGGATCACGGTGTCAGTGTGGTAGGTGTCAGTGTGGTCTGGATCACGGTGTCAGTGCGGTGGGTGTCAGTGCGGTGGGTGTCAGTGCGGTGGGTGTCAGTGCGGTGGGTGTCAGTGTGGTCTGGATCACGGTGTCAGTGCAGTGGGTGTCAGTGCGGTGGGTGTCAGTGCAGTGGGTGTCAGTGCGGTCTGGATCACGGTGTCAGTGCGGTGGGTGTCAGTGCGGTGGGTGTCAGTGTGGTCTGGATCGTGGTGTCAGTGTGGTGGGTGTCAGTGTGGTCTGGATCACGGTGTCAGTGCGGTGGGTGTCAGTGCGGTGGGTGTCAGTGCGGTCTGGATCACGGTGTCAGTGCGGTGGGTGTCAGTGCGGTGGGTGTCAGTGCAGTGGGTGTCAGTGTGGTCTGGATCGTGGTGTCAGTGTGGTGGGTGTCAGTGCGGTCTGGATCACGGTGTCAGTGCGGTGGGTGTCAGTGCGGTGGGTGTCAGTGTGGTCTGGATCGTGGTGTCAGTGTGGTGGGTGTCAGTGCGGTCTGGATCACGGTGTCAGTGTGGTCTGGATCGCGGTGTCAGTGCGGTGGGTGTCAGTGTGGTCTGGATCACGGTGTCAGTGCGGTGGGTGTCAGTGCGGTGGGTGTCAGTGCGGTGGGTGTCAGTGCGGTGGGTGTCAGTGTGGTCTGGATCATGGTGTCAGTGTGGTCTGGATCACGGTGTCAGTGCGGTGGGTGTCAGTGTGGTGGGTGTCAGTGCAGTGGGTGTCAGTGCGGTCTGGATCACGGTGTCAGTGCGGTGGGTGTCAGTGCGGTGGGTGTCAGTGTGGTCTGGATCACGGTGTCAGTGCAGTGGGTGTCAGTGCAATGGGTGTCAGTGCAGTCTGGATCACGGTGTCAGTGCGGTCTGGATCACGGTGTCAGTGCGGTCTGGATCATGGTGTCAGTGCGGTGGGTGTCAGTGCGGTGGGTGCCAGTGCGGTCTGGATCACGGTGTCAGTGTGGTCTGGATCACGGTGTCAGTGCGGTCTGGATCACGGTGTCAGTGCGGTGGGTGTCAGTGCAGTGGGTGTCAATGCGGTGGGTGTCAGTGTGGTCTGGATCACGGTGTCAGTGCGGTGGGTGTCAGTGCGGTGGGTGTCAGTGCGGTCTGGATCACGGTGTCAGTGCGGTGGGCTCTTGCGGGACCCCGGTCCTGGACTTGCAGACGCTGCCTTCCCGTGTCCTCACGTGGCCGTCCCTGCGTGAATGTGCCCGAGTCACCTCCTCTCACAGGGACACGGGTCCTTGGATCAGGGTCCACCCCGGTGACCTGACTGTGCCGTACTCCCCTTTTTCACGCTCACATGCCCAGGTCCTGGGGACTTTAACATGGGAATTTCGGGGGCACAATTTGGCCCATGACAGAGGTGAAGGGAGGGAAACTGAGCTGGTGCTAACAGCAGAGCCCGGACGGTGTGTGGGTGTCCCTGGAGGCCACGGTGTTCCGGGAGGTGGGGACGGTGCCTCCACAGAGGCCCAAAGGCCACATCGGCGCTCAGTAAGGCCAGGAGAAGATTCAGGAACCCCAAGGAACATGGTTAGTACTTCACAGTGACAATCGTGACGTTTCAAAGCCAATCCCATCAAATGGGGCCACTGCCTCCCGGAAGTGAGTCATGGGGCCATCCGAGGGGCATGTGCAGAGTGGCCTTCCTAGGAACCGTCAGTGAGGCCAGCCCTGGGCCCGGCCCCGACACCATCCCAGCCCCCACACTGCCCCCGCCCCGTGCTGCCCCTGCCCGTCCTCCCCCAGCCCCGAGGACCCTGCAGACGCAGCCGGAGGGAAGGGTGGGGTCAGCTTCCTCTCCCCTCTGAAAGTGCCTGCGGTTTGAAAGGTTTGAAACCCGTCAGCCTCTCATGTTCCCTTAGGGGTTTTGGAAAGAGGAAAGTCCTGTGGGTGTCGCACACCAGATTGCAAAGATATTCTCGGGGGAATTTGGGAAGTGAGACTTAATCGGGAATAGAGTGACAGCCCCGTGTGCCCCGCAGCCCTGCGGCTCCCGTCCCTGGAGAAGCAAGAGTCTCCCAAGAGGTTGTCTTCCCTCCCAGCTGGATTTTCATTAAAAAGCCCAGCTCCGAGAAGGCCCCAAGAGACCCCGGGACCCTCATGGGCCCCCCCACCCCAGCCTGCATTTGCAAACCCAACTTACACGCCTGCCCCAGGGTCCTCTCCCACCTTGGCCAGAGCCAGAGACACAGAGCTGGGTGCAGAGCCAGGTTCTCCCCAGGGGCCTCGGCCCACCCAGGACGGCCCTCGGCCGGTCCCACCTGTGTCACCACTTTGCTGGGCGTGGAGCCCAGGGCATGGATAAGGTTTCCCCGCATTTTATCTCTGGGTTTTGCCGGGCTAAGGTTTAAAAACATGCAAAGACGGCAGGGGCTAGAGCCAGCACAGCAGGGAAGTCACTCAAACTGACACCCTGGGTTTGTCTCTGTAAATGAGACTCAGAATTCAAGTGGCAGGGAGCTTTGCAGCTGCCCCTGTTTTGCAGAGGATAGGAAGAGGCCAGCTTTGCTCCCAAAGCTTCTGGTCCCCTCCAGAACATTCTTTTGCCCCCTGTGTCTTGCTGGCTGCTGGGCTCTGGCCTTCTCCCCTTTGGGGGCCATTGCCCTGTGATGATTTTCCTTCCAACGGCCTCGGGTGCCGTGGGCTCCACACTTGGGCCAAGTCCAGCGAGGCCCGGGCCCCGGAGAGGGGGTGGCGCTAACCAAGGACCACCCAACGCCCTGCCTGTTTTCCCTGCAGGTTCTGTACAATGTGTTTGAATCTTTCGTGGCGCTGGGAGGTGACAACGTGACCGGCGTGGACTGCGTGAAGGGCATAGGTGTGTAGCCGTGGGTCAGGGGGAGTGGGCGGCCGTGTCTCCTCTGGGGCCAACTATCTTCTCTGGCCTGCAGCCCATGCAGGAAAAAGCTTTGCACTCAAAGCTGCTACACTGGGCCCTTCTGTCCACATCACGTCCCCTTCCAGAGCGATTCACACACGATTTGACATGGTCCTGGGGGTTCCTGGGTGTTTCCCAGAACAGGGATGAGGGCAGCCAGGTCTTCCTGAGACAGATGGCCGGATAGGGCCTGGGGCCAGGCTCCCAGGGGCACGGGAGGGTCCTCCCCACTTGCTGAACCAAGGCTGGTGCAGAGACCAGGCCCGATCTCTAAGAGAGTGAGGAATCCACCCCCGTTTCCCGGGCTCCCGGCACTTCCGCGGGGTCACCAGGCGGCCCCTGGCAAGGAAGGGCCCGGAAGGCCAGCACGGCCACAAAGGGCGTCCTCTACCCAGTGTCCTTCTTCGTGGTGAGCCTGGGGGGCACGCTGGTGGGGGTGGTCTTCGCCTTCCTGCTGTCGCTGGTGACGCGCTTCACCAAGCATGTGCGTATCATCGAGCCCGGCTTCGTGTTCATCATCTCCTACCTGTCCTACCTGACGTCCGAGATGCTGTCGCTGTCGGCCATCCTCGCGTGAGTCCCTCCCACACACGCGAGCTTTTCCACGCCCTCCTCCCAAGCTTCTCCACACCCTCCTGGGTCCAGCGGGGCGAGCCAGCCAGGGGGACCCCAACCCGAGCTTCTCCACACCCTCCTGGGTCCAGCGGGGCGAGCCAGCCAGGGGGACCCCAACTCGGAGGGAGGTGCCAGCCGCATGGACACCGGGGGTGTGTGTGGCAGAAGCCCCGGGCTCTGCATCACCAAGTTCCCCGTGAACCCCCGTGAGGGGAAGTACAGGAAGTGGAGGGCCTCCCCTGCCCTCTATCCTAGCGCGGGACCTTCAGAGCAGTGTCCCGTCACCTCGCCCGCTCCGCTGGCGCTCCCAGGCTGGGTGGGAATTCAGTGTGGGGCAAAGAATTTATTTAAATTTTAAAATAAGGAGTTGGCGTTTCCACTGAATTGTCTGTGGGCCGACAGCAGTGCCCACCCTGAGACAGGTCAGGTGGGGAGGGACTTTGGAACCCTTTGTTGCCCTCCCTGCTGGCAGGCAGCCCCGGTGCCCATTATCTGCATGACGGTGATGCCGCCTGTGGCCCCCGCAGGGCTGTGGGCAGGAACCCTGGCGGCCCAGCCTGGCTCGGGAGGGAGAGGCCCCCGTAACCACACAACTGTGACTCTGGGCCTACAGGCGCCAGGCCGTGGGGGGCTGGGCGGACACGGGGGCCTCGGGCGCCAGGCCAGGTGGCCGTGTCCTGAGGCGCGTCTGTCCCTGCAGCATCACCTTCTGTGGCATCTGCTGTCAGAAGTATGTGAAGGCCAACATCTCGGAGCAGTCGGCCACCACCGTGCGCTACACCATGAAGATGCTGGCCAGCAGCGCCGAGACCATCATCTTCATGTTCCTGGGTATCTCGGCCGTGAACCCGTTCATCTGGACCTGGAACACGGCCTTCGTGCTCCTGACGCTGGTCTTCATCTCCGTGTACCGGGCCATTGGTGAGGCGGGGCCGGGTTGCGGCTGTGGGACCACCGATGGGCCGGCACCGTCTCCAGGAAGGCGCAGGCTTTCTACTGGGCCCAGGGAGATGGAGGTGCAGCCCCGTGCGAGGCAGAGGAGAGGACCTGATGGTGGCGGCCTCGGGGCTGGGGTGGGAGGCTCTGGAACCCCAAGGGAAACCACTTGGTTTCCCACTGACTCCACTGGATGTGCCTCAAGACAGGGTCAGTGGCACGGGAGATGGAACGGGAGGCAAGACAGCCCCGCCCCCGCCCAGCCCCATCCCCCAGCACCCATGTGTGTGATGCACGGAGCGTGGGGGGGAGACGCCAGGCCGCGTGTGGCTCCGGGTGGGTGGTGACGAGGGACGTGGCGTGGGGACGCCGTATCTAGGGTGCCGCTCTTCTTCGTCAGCACATGCTTGGCCGCCAAGACGCTGTCCCGGAGGGGCTGGGGTCCCGCAGCTGGGAGGGCGGCCGGGGAGCTGAGTGCCCGCCCCGGGGCTGGGGTCCCGCGGCTGGGAGGGCGGCCGGGGAGCTGAGTGCCCGCCCCATCATCCGCAGGTGTGGTCCTGCAGACCTGGCTTCTGAACCGCTACCGCATGGTGCAGCTGGAGCCCATTGACCAGGTGGTCCTGTCCTACGGGGGCCTGCGCGGGGCCGTGGCCTTTGCCCTGGTGGTGCTTCTGGACGGAGACAAGGTCAAGGAGAAGAACCTGTTCGTCAGCACCACCATCATCGTAGTGTTCTTCACCGTCATCTTCCAGGTGAGGCCCGGCCCAGCCAGCCCCGGGGTCTCGGCCCCGCCCGCGAGGGGAGCCTGGGCCCGCACTTCAGGACAAGCATTTCCAGGCTCCAGACCCTAATTGGGTTTCATAATTTTAGTAACTAGGAGCCGTTTTGTAGGTTTTCACGTGGCCCCACTGGGGAGGAAGCATAATTGTCCTAAAAATGTTCTTCCCGGGCCTTCGCTGGTGGATGAGGCCCCGGGTGCTGCTTCCTCCTCTGCAAAGCAGGGGCGCGGGTTGCTGGGTGCCTGGAGAGCAGGGAGGGCGCCTGTGGGCCCCGGGGCAGGTGGCTCTGTGTGGTGCACCTGGCCGGGCCAGCGGGATGTGGGGGGCTGCCTGGCACCAGGGTCACGAGACCCTGTCCTCCAGGGCCTGACCATCAAGCCCCTGGTGCAGTGGCTGAAGGTGAAGAGGAGTGAGCACCGGGAACCTCGGCTCAACGAGAAGCTGCACGGCCGCGTAAGTGCGGGGCTGGGGGGGCGGCGGGGGGGCACTGCGTGTTCCTCGGGGCTGGGCCGGGAGGGGAGAGGAGGCCGCCATACGTGCGGGGCTGGGGGGGGCGGTTGGGGGGGGCACCGCGTGTTCCTCGGGGCTGGGCCAGGAGGGGAGAGGAGGCTGCGTCCAGGCCAGGGGCGTGGTGAGGGGGGCTGGTGGGTTCCTCGGGGCTGGGCCAGGAGTGGAGAGGCACCTCATGTTCCCCGGTTGGCCGCCCCGAGACGCTCATGTCTTTCTTCCCTTGAAAGGCTTTCGACCACATCCTCTCGGCCATCGAGGACATATCCGGACAGATCGGGCACAATTATCTCAGAGACAAGTAAGTGGCTGGGACGGCCCCGGCTGTGTCGGACAGCCCGGCTTCCAGAAACATCCTCCACTCGGAAGAGCCAGAAGCCACATGCATAACTGTTTGAGTCCAGGCTTGGTCAGGGCTCCGGTGCCCCATGAGGCCAGGTGCCAGGTGTGCCCCGAGACACGCAGGTGCTGCGGAAAGGAGTTGGCGGCAGCAGTTGGGGCCACCGAGTGAGGGGACAGGAGCTGAATTCTCTGTGCTCCTTCCAGGGAATAGAGATGCCCTCTCATGTGGCCCAATTAATTCCAAATTGTTATGTAGGAATTGAAAATAAGGCAAATAGATTATTTCCTCCATGTCATAAACAGGGTTAGTATCAGTCAACATTTAAAATGATTTTGTCTGGCAGGGCTCAAGCCTGTAATCCCAGCACTTTGGGAGACTGAGGTGGGCAGCTCACTTGAGGTCAGGAGTTTGAGACCAGCCTAGCCAACATGGTGAAACCCCGTCTCTACTAAAAATACAAACATTAGCCAGGGGTGGTGGCGTGGGCCTGTAATCCCAGCTACTCAGGAGGCTAAGGCACAAGAATCGCTTGAACCCGGGAGGTGGAGGCTGCGGTGAGCTGAGATTGCGCCATTACATTCCAGCCTGGTGACAGAGCGAGACTTCGTCCCAAAATAAAAAAAAAGAGTTTGTCCATTAAGGTGAAATCACCTATGTTTTATTATAAAAAACATGTGACACTTATAATAAACCCAGTAAGGAGCACATACAATTTGCCCTGGGTTCCCATTTTCTGAGCGATCTGTGTTTGCTTGGGGTGGAGGCACCGGGAGGTGTGGCCACGTGGCTTCATAAAGCTCAGCTGCGGTTCTCCGTGGCCACAGTGACTTTGCTCCAGGTACCCAGTCCCTGACTCCTTGGCCTCCCAGGGGCCATCCCGGGGGTCTCGGAAGGCACGGCCTCAGTTAGCTTTGACTTCTTGGTGTGGCTGAAACTCAGCCTGTACAGGAGAGCTGCCATTGCTGCCGCGGGGCCTGCCCAGGTGTGAGCACACAAGCTCACCCGGGCCCACCCTGTGCCCTGGAGGGCGGCTCTGGCGGCTGCACCCATGTCCAAGAGTGACAGGCATCACCTCCTTGTGCCCCAGAGTTTCCTCTAAGTCCGGCCAGGCCACCGTCCCTTCTGATCCGGATAACCAGCGAATACTCTAATTCCGTTAGGCTAAAAAAACCTCACTCTGGTCAGCTTGGCTCCCACAAGTCTAAGGGCTCAGGGTGTCTGTCCGCCCCTGCCCTTCCTCCTGTGCACCTGAAAGTGCCCCCCACGTGGCCGAAGCCCCCTTGCCCGACCAGGCCTGACACCCACCATGTCCTGAGCCACCCTCTGGAGGAGGCGGCATGCAGTTTCATGTGCGTCTAACCGCCTCCATCCAACAGGCCAGGCGGGAGAACGGCGGACGGCCTGGGCGTGTGGCAGGGGCTGCTTCCCTCATTTTAAATGAGCCTACAGGGTCACTATAGCAAACAAAATTCAGGAGAGAAGGGGCCGGGCCACGCGTCCGGCGGGCTCTAGGGCGCCTGTCACCTGAGGCTCACACCCGAGGTCTGTCCCTACAGGTGGTCCCACTTCGACAGGAAGTTCCTCAGCAGGGTCCTCATGAGACGGTCGGCCCAGAAGTCTCGAGACCGGATCCTGAATGTCTTCCACGAGCTGAACCTGAAGGATGCCATCAGCTACGTGGCTGAGGTAGCAGAGCCGCTTGCTCTGCCGGGTCGGGGCTGCAGCAGGCTCGGGCACTGGCTGTGGGTGTCATGGGGGCAGTGAGGAGAGGCCCCTGTACCCGCGTCCCAAGGCCAGGCCCACCCCAGCAGTTCACGGGAGGCTGATGGGCCTTCTGATGCCCTGGGAAGCCCAGGGGCTCTCGTGGGGTAAACTGAGTCACAGAGTCCTGGTGACTGTGGTGCTGGTGGGGGTGAGCGCTGAGGTCAGGTCCTAGGACCCTGAGCTCCCTTGCTTTCCCCAGGGATGGGAGCAGACGGTAAGCAGGCAGGCTATTACGGGACCTGGTCCCAATACAGCCCTGCCTGCCCCAGCACACGCAGGTGCCCACAGGTGCACACGCACAGGCAGAGGGGCAGCAGCAGGGCCGTCTCCCGCCGTGGGCCGGCCATGGCTCTGAGGCTGCTCCAGCATCTCCCAGTCCACTATGAGCAGGCCTCTCAGCGTCTGCAGAGCCCCTGACTGCTCCAGAGACCAGAGGCCAGGCGCCCCACCCAGCCCCGAGGCCACTGCTGCCCTGGCTCCCGCACCTGCCCACTATGGCAGGTGGGCCTCAGCCTCCCTGGCCTGCCCTGACCTCCCCAGGGGCGCCCTGGCTGCAGGAAGTGTGCAAGGCAGGGCCTGGGGGCACAGCTGCAGGGATTCTGCAGCTCCTCCCTAAGGACAGAGCCCTCCCTAGCGAGCTTTGGTGCCCTCATCCAGCAGCCGGTCAGGGTGGGTGCTCTCGCCGGAGAGAAAGACCTGTCCTGCCAAACCCCGCAGACCCTCACACAGAGGGCCAGTGGGGGCCTGGAAACTCCATTCATTCAGACAGAATGATTCTGCCTCCACTGACGTGCATTCACCCCAGATGTGCCACCCGTGACTGGGGCCATGCCAAGTGGCAAGGCACCTCCTGGCAGAGGGCACGGGGGCCTGGGGCTGTGAGGAGGGCCAGCCAGTGCAGATCAGGAAGGAGGGCTCCTGGACCAGGCTCCACACAAACCCCCAAACCACAGGCCCGGCAAGCGAGAGAAAGCTCAGATACTCTGGCCCTAGGAGGCCTGGAGCCTGGCTGGAGGGTGGGAAGGGACAGTGGGGGCTCTAGCCTCTGGTGGGCTCCCCTCACCCCCACATAGGTGACAAGGTTAGCAGGCGGGCCTTGAGCCTCTCCCCCAACCACACCAGCCACCATCCTTGACCCACGACTCACGACCACAACCCTGGGCTCAGCTGCATGTGGGGAGCCTGTGGGCTCCTCCCGGTCACTCAGTAGCGGGGGTCTCCACACCTGGGGTGGCATCTGCCTGCCCAGTGTCCCTCCTGGCTCTCACACAGGGCAGCTGCTTTCTCTCCCTGCGCCCCCCACCCCACGGCAGGGCTCGGCAGGGGCAGGGGAAGTGGTGTGGGGAGCAGCCCCTCCAAAGATCCCACGTGCCCGGGTGCTCCACAGCCCTCGCCTGTGCCTGCCCAGAGTGGCGGTTAGCACCGTGGCTCCCCTGACCCTCACGTCTGTCTTCGTGGGGTGGAGGAGAGGGACAAAGGTCATACAGAAGATGCTGGATTTAGAAGCAAAAGAGCAGGCAGAGGGCCCTCAGAACCAATGACCCTCAAATCCCCCCCGAGTGGGCAGTGAACTGGGGGCCGCATCTTCAGTGGGAACAGCGGCACCCACCTGACCCCGGGGGCTTTCCTGGGAGCATCCTGCACACTGAAGGCGGCACGGGTGCCCACCTGGCGAGGTCTGAGTGCAGTGAGCTGATGTTCCCTCCACACCCGTGCCCCTGCCGGCCCTGGGGACCCTGACTCCAGCCATAAGCCCACTCTGCCCTGTGCTCCTGCACAACCTCATGCTCTCCAGGCCCTGCCATCAGGCGGGTGGGGTCTGAGGACACATAGGCGGCCCCACTTCCATCCTCTGGCACTCAGCTGTGTGGCTTCTGTGCCCCATCGGGCTCTGCTCCGTTCTCTACCTGATTCAGTTCTGGACATGAGGCCAATGGAGTTTTAGGGTCTCCTGCAGGGACAGCGACCACTTCAAGGATTCTGCAGTATCAACACTTTCCCCAGACACATCCCAAGTCCCAAGCAGCTTTACCCCTTCACACTCAGACCACTGTGTCCTCCCACAAGCATTACCTCTGCCCAGTTCAGGCAGCAGCCTGGCTGTGGCCTCAGACGGACAGGGGCTCAAAATCTGATCTCCTGGTTTGGGCATCTCCACCCCTCCCTCTGCAGCTGTGAGGCGTGAACCCGGGGCTCAGGTCTCCCTTCCCTGGGCCCCGAGCTCTGGGCGCTTCCCCCCAGGGCACACAATGGCAGCAGCTAGGGCTTGGCTGCTCAGGCCACTGACCGGGCTGCTTCCTGACCACAGGGAGAGCGCCGCGGGTCCCTGGCCTTCATCCGCTCCCCCAGCACCGACAACGTGGTCAACGTGGACTTCACGCCACGATCGTCCACCGTGGAGGCCTCTGTCTCCTACCTCCTGTACGTGGCCATGGTCATGCAGCTTCCCTGGGGAAGAGCCCAGCCTCGGGAGCTGAGAGTCACAGACAGGGCTGTGGTGGCTCCTGGCCTGGGGGTGGCATGGAAGAGGGGAGAGGTGCAGAAAGAGGGGGTGGGTGTCTCCTCCCACAAGCCCTCCTGTATTAGGCCGTGGCCAGACTCCCTTAGTGCTGGATGGAAGGTGAAAGGGAGGGGCAGCAGCGGACTGGGGGCCAGGCCTGACGTGTTTGCCCCTGGCCCACAGCAGCCTGTCCTGGTCCCCATGCCACCCTTACTGCTCCTCCGGCCCTGGGCTCCACAGCTCACAGCCAGTTCTCACAGGAGGTCCACTCTGCCAGATGTGCAGATGCTGGGGTCCCCGAGTCTTACAGCCAGGGCTTTGGAGAGGGACCAGTAAGGAAAGGGACCCACTTCAGACAGGAGGCCAGGAAGGCCTCATGGGGAGTCAGCCTAAGCCCCGAGGGGAGAAGGGGCTGGCCAGATGGCAGATGTCCCCGTGCCCCAGCCGGGTGCCCACCGTGGGAAGGCGAGGGGCACGCAGGAGGCAGCCAGGGCCAGATGCCCGCCGTGGGAAGGCGAGGGGCGCGCAAGAGACCCCACCCTGAGGGAGCCTGTATGGCTCAGCGCTGGTCCCCACGCAGGAGAGAAAATGTCAGCGCTGTCTGCCTGGACATGCAGTCTCTGGAGCAGCGACGGCGGAGCATCCGGGACGCGGAGGACATGGTCACGCACCACACGCTACAGCAGTACCTGTACAAGCCGCGGCAGGAGGTGGGCACTGCGGGCTGGGGGCTGGAGGACCCCGCAGGGACCCCCGTGGGGCGGCTTCCTCGTCCCCTCCTGGGACCACGGGGGATCCGTGCTCAGCTCCTGCGGCAGGAGGGCGAGAATGTCCGGCGCTGGGCACAGCTGTGACCTCCGTGCCTGATCCCGCAGTACAAGCATCTGTACAGCCGACACGAGCTCACGCCCACGGAGGACGAGAAACAGGACCGGGAAATCTTCCACAGGACCATGCGGAAGCGCCTGGAGTCCTTCAAGTCGACCAAGCTGGGGCTCAACCAGAACAAGAAGGCGGCCAAAATGTACAAGCGGGAGCGTGCCCAGAAGCGGGTAAGGCTGGGTCACCAGGAGGCTTGGCGGGGCTGGGGCCTGGAGCGGGGGCAGTCAGGGCTGGGTGTGGCTGTGTCGGGGTGTGAGCAGCTTCACGTTTGCTCCGCAGAGAAACAGCAGCATCCCCAATGGGAAGCTGCCCATGGAGAGCCCTGCGCAGAATTTCACCATCAAGGAGAAAGGTGCGCTGGGAGCCCTGCAGGAACGCTGGGACTGGGAGCCACCACCTCCCAGCCCCAGCCCTCCCGTCTCGGGAACCTCCCCTCTCAGGACCTTCCCCTCTGGGGACCCTCCAGCCACCCAGGCAGGGGAGGCATGGTCAGGGCCCCAGCTGCAGACCCACCCAGGATGGGGTTCCAAGGACACTGCCCTCTAAGTGGGGTCCCTCCTCCAGCCCTGCGGTTTAGCCCTCCTCTCTGTGGGTCCCGACTGCCTGCACCTCTGTGCACAGAGCTGATGGACACTGCTGACTGGGCCGTGAGGACAGCCCCCCAGTGACCCCAGTCCTCACCCCAACCTGTCTTCCCCAGACTTGGAACTTTCAGACACCGAGGAGCCCCCCAACTATGATGAGGAGATGAGTGGGGGAATCGAGTTCCTGGCCAGTGTCACCAAGGACACAGCATCCGACTCCCCTGCAGGTGGGGACGGGGCACAGGCGTCGTGGCTAAGGGAGGGGTGGCTCCTGCTGCCCCAGGAGGGAGCTCGGTCATTGGACCAGGGGCACTGAGACCTGGGGGGGTGGGGTCTCCTGTGGGTTCTCAAGGGCCCTGCTTGGCACCCACTGAGTGCCCCCTCAACCAACTCGGAGGCTGCTGTCCGGGGAGACGTGGGCCGGGCAGGGAGCAGGCGGGGTATGTCTTGAGGGAAGGGAGACGTTACCTATGCTGCCTGTGGCTTGTGGGGTCATGGATGTGGGGGAAGGGCCCGCAACCTGAAAGGCACGTGACCCTAACCTTTCCGGTGACCCTATTTCAGGTGACCCTAACCTTCCCGGTGACCCTATTCCAGGTGACCCTAACTTTCCAAGGCACCCAGCAGGTGACGGCCCCGGCGAGGTCTCCCCTGCCGCCGTGGGGCTCTCTGAAGGCTGACTAGCCGCTGCCCTCTCTCCTAGGAATTGACAACCCTGTGTTTTCTCCGGACGAGGCCCTGGACCGCAGCCTCCTGGCCAGGCTGCCGCCCTGGCTGTCTCCCGGGGAGATGGTGGTCCCCTCGCAGAGGGCCCGCACGCAGATACCCTACTCTCCCGGCACCTTCCGCCGCCTGATGCCCTTCCGCCTCAGCAGCAAGTCCGTGGACTCCTTCCTGCAGGCAGACGGCCCCGAGGAGCGGCCCCCCGCCGCCCTCCCCGAGTCCACACACATGTAACGCTCCCGGGCCTCCCGCCGCCTAACCCCTCTCCCTCCAGGTCTCCGCCTCGCGCGCTCTGTCTCTCTCCTCCCTGGACCTGAGCCTGGCTCTCTCTCTCTCTCCCCGCCTAACCCCTCTCTGCAGCTCCTCTCCCTCCAGGTCTCCGCCTCGCGCGCTCTGTCTGTCTCCTCCCTGGACCTGAACCTGGCTCTCTCTCTCTCTCCCCGCCTAACCCCTCTCTGCAGCTCCTCTCCCTCCAGGTCTCCGCCTCGCGCGCTCTGTCTCTCTCCTCCCTGGACCTGAACCTGGCTCTCTCTCTCTCTCCCCGCCTAACCCCTCTCTGCAGCTCCTCTCCCTCCAGGTCTCCGCCTCGCGCGCTCTGTCTCTCTCCTCCCTGGACCTGAACCTGGCTCTCTCTCTCTCTCCCCGCCTAACCCCTCTCTGCAGCTCCTCTCCCTCCAGGTCTCCGCCTCGCGCGCTCTGTCTCTCTCCTCCCTGGACCTGAACCTGGCTCTCTCTCTCTCTCCCCGCCTAACCCCTCTCTGCAGCTCCTCTCCCTCCAGGTCTCCGCCTCGCGCGCTCTGTCTCTCTCCTCCCTGGACCTGAACCTGGCTCTCTCTCTCTCTCCCCGCCTAACCCCTCTCTGCAGCTCCTCTCCCTCCAGGTCTCCGCCTCGCGCGCTCTGTCTCTCTCCTCCCTGGACCTGAACCTGGCTCTCTCTCTCTCTCTCCAGCAGCCCCTCTTCCTCCTCTAGCGCCCTGCTGGCCGCACCTCCCTCAGGAGCCCGGACAGAGATACTCTGGCGTCTCTGCTGCTCCGACGGAGCTGAGGGCACCAGGGCCGCCTGAGATTTCCTTTAGGTGGCTCCGAAAGCTAGTCCGCGAGTCCAACTCCTGCGCTCCCAGGGAGCTGAGAGCAGGGCTGGGGGAAGCCGGACAGACGCCCCGGGTCCCCGACCCTCTCAGGGATACAGGGAGGGCCGGCCCCGCAGACCCGGATTCTGCCTCCAGCTCAGAGCAGGGAGAGGGGCGGGCCGTGGGGTCTGGGCTTTCTGAGCTCCCTCTGGGGGCCTGGGAGGCACCCGGGGGACGCCAGGGCGGTTTGAGATGGAGGAAGCAGGTCCCCTTGGGGACCTTGACCTCCCGCGCTGCAGGGCCTGGAGCGCGACCTTCCTGCGCGGAGGAGACCGCTGTCCCGGGACCCCCGGCGGGGGGACGTGGCGGTGCCGGGCTGGGGCTTCGCTGTTGCTGCTTCCGCCTCTGCCCCGCGAACCCGGGTCCTGGGAGGAGGCCCCAGGGGACGCCGAGCCTGGGGTGCGCCGCGGGAGGGGAGGCGAGAGCCGCCGGGCTCGGGGACAGCTGAGCCCCCCGGGGACGCCCCTCCCGCCCCAGCGCCCGGGCTCCGCGCGCCGCTCACGCCTTCCTCTCCCGCAGGTGACACCGGCTCCGACACGCCGCTAACCGGACGCTCGTCCCCGCGCCACGGTCCGCCCACCGCCGCCGCCGCTGTCCCAGAGAAACCCCAGATCCCCGCGCGGCTACAGCGACCGCGAGCCCCGAGCCCCGCCTCGCCCACGCCAGCGCCTGCGCAGAACTCCGAGAGTGCCGCGCCTGCGCCCGCAGAGCCGCCCGAGGGCGAGCCGGGGGCGGGGCCTGCGCCGGGGGCGGGGCCGGAGCGCCGGGGGCTGCCGAGTGCGCACGCGCGTTCGGCGGCGGCGCGCCGCGTGCACAGCCGGCGCTCGTTCCAGCGGCCTCGCGCGCGCCGCCGCCCCGCGCTGCTGAAGCTGGCGTCGCTGCCGCCCTCGTGCCACGCACCGCCGCACGCGCTGGAGCAGGAGGAGACGCCGCTGTGACGCCGCCGGCGGGAAGGGTCCGCGCGCCATGGCTGGCCGCTCGCGCCCTTTCCCACCGCTGCCGGGAAACCGAGGCTCGCCCCAAACGGATTTGCGTGAAACCAGCCCAAGGTTCCGGGCCCCCCCCCAACCGAGCCCCGCGCCCGGGGACCGACTCAGGGACCTCCCGAGCGCCAGGACTCAGGGCCCGACCTGCAGCGGCTGCAGGCCCAGCGCCCGCAAGCGGCCTGGGCCGAGCGCCGTTTCCAGGCCCTCGCCAGGTCTTTGAACTGCAGGTAAAGTGGCAGGAACGTCTTCCGTCTGCTCAGCGTTTGGGGATTTAGACTCCTAAAGCCAGTACCTGCCCCGTTTCCCCCCCAGGTTCCGTCCTGCCCGCGCCCGGTCTCAGGGTGGCGGCCCCGGACACGGCCCATCCCCACAGACGAGGTCTCCGGCCTGAGCTGTCGCACCTGGCGCGGAGGTCGCCCGGGGTGCCCTGGCTGGGTGAGAGGTGGCCTGGCGGGCGGAGCTTGCCAAGAATCACGGCCAGTCCTTAAGTGGATGGTGGGGCCCAGCAGCTGCTCTGTCCCCCTTAACAAACCAGGGGGCATGGAGGGGCCCAGGGCACCGCCCCCCCTACCAGGCTCAGGCCCTCCAAGGAGAACCTGCTGAGACCCCTGAGCCTGTCCTAGACCCCGGACCCCTGACCCTTCCCACCCCTTCCAGCGTCCCAGGGCGAGGCCTTGGACAGAGCTCCTGGTCCTCTGCAGGGAGACCATTCAGCCCAAGCTCTGGGAGGCACAGTCCATTGAGTGGGCGGAGGCCGCGGGTGCTGAGCCGGGGAGGGTGCTCGGAGTCCATCCGTCCCTCAGACGGCAAGTCCCACAGGGTCCAACCCACCTGAAACCTGCCTGCACGGTGGAAGTGGTGGAGGTGGACACTCCTAGGGGCTTTTCTAAAGCTAGACTCGCAGCTCCTTGCTCAGGAAAATTAAACTATTCACGTTTCAGATCAAGTGTTGACAGTCACCAGTCAGGAGGAGTTCTTAAAGAGTTTTATGTTGACTGAATATTGCACATTGAGTCCCTGGTGGGAAAAGTCCACAATTTCCCATTGATAGCTTTTTACTGTTGTGAAAAAGGGAAGCGTCAGCCACACAAAAGCCTCCATGACCGCTGCTTCGGAGAAGCTCTCGACCCTAACTGCAGTCACTGTTCCTTGGATCAGATCAAGCGCAGTGACTTTTTGGGATTCAGTGGTCATTCTCCACACTTCGTAGCCATTTCAACCAACTCTGAGCACAAAATGCAGCCATCCTCTATGCAGCAAGCCCTGCCCAGTCAGTGACCCTACTGGACAGATCCAAGGCCAGCCCTGGTTCCCTGCTGCAGCCACCGTCCTGACGTTCACCGGAGCAGGCCGGGGCCTGGCCTTCCCGGCACAAGTGGCTGTTCTGACAGGCCCCCAGTTTGTCCCATCTGAACTGCTGGGAGGTTTCCGGGTGGCCAGAGGAGCAAAGCTGCCTTCCAAGTGCCTGTCTGTGCCTGGGAGAACAGAGCAGGAGCGTCGTGCGGCCCACAGCGCAGTGCGTGGCGATTCCAGGCGCTGAACAACTCCCCTGGACCCTTGGGCCTGCATCTGACTCCCGGCTGCAGAGTCAGAAGCTGAGTCCAGGCAACTGCTTGGCCACTCCCGATCGCTCCTCCCTGGACACCCGGTTACCAAAGTCAGCAAAGAAGATGCGGTAATCGCCGCCTGATCTCCACATGGTGACCACGACACTCTCACCAACACCTGCTTGACTGGTCAGTCTTCAGCACCGGGGGTGGGCAGGCAGGTGTTCTGTGTTTACGAGAATTGCATAGGCTAAATACAAACATGGAACCAGAGTTCCAGTGAGAACACCTCACTCACAGCAGCCCAGGCTGCTCCCTACCAGGTGACGGAGCGCGCCCGGGCTGTGGGTGCCAGGGGCTGAGTGCTAGGGACTCGTCATGAGTGGGGATCCCCACGTTCCTGTCACTGCTGTCAAACAGAAGGTAAACAGTCTTATGAATGTATTTCCTTAGGAAAACTTGTAAAAACTTTTATTAGGATATCTATTTAATACTGAACTTTGGCCTACTTTGTGATAGACTATAAACAAATTGAGGAAACCACTATTTCTCACTTCTGTATTTTCTCAAAAATAATTTTGTTACAGAGTTCAATATACTGTGTACCATTGATCTTCTATTGTGAAGGCAAAGAATTTCATCAAAATATTTTAAATTATGAGTGAAAATTGTGTATGTGAATTTTGCAGCTATAATATTAATCAAACTTTGTGTAATTCTAATCACAAAATGACGTGCCTTAAGTGCCCCTCCAGCTGTGGGTTGGCAGTGTCCAGACAGGGAGGGCCCATCACCGAAATCCTGAACGATTACTAGACCAATTCTATTAAAAACATTTCAAGGCATTTTGGGTGCAAACTTTGTTTATAAAAGAGAAATATCCACCTATGAGAATTTAAGGAGACGTCTCCTGTAGGCAGACATCACTTTGCCCAAAAATTAGCACTGACACATGCGTGTGTGTGCGCGTTGTGTGCGTGTGTGCGTGCACGTGCTGTTGCTGCCCTTCCTAGCTGGTGTGAGGAAGCCACTGGACACAGCTGTGGCACAACCCCTGGATCTGAGCACAGCCCCTCCGGTGCAGACAGATGGGGTCAGAGCCCCCTGCGGAGGCCTGTCATTGCAGGCACCCCTGAGGAGGATGTGACCAGTGACCGTGGGTCCCAGCGGTGACCCTCACACAGAATCAGAGCAAAACACCAGTGAGGGCTGCACACTCACCACCATTCGCCCTGGGCACTCATTCCAGAAGTAACAAGAATTCCCTCTCAGTGGGAAAATAAACACATTTTTCATTCTTATAAGGGACACTCTAATGACTGTGAACACTACGAATTTTAATTCATATGCATTTACTGAGCACTTACTGTATGCCAGGTGCACTCAAGGCCTGCTGCTAAGTGGGAAGCTGGGTTCAGAGGCACACGGAACAGCTCGCCCGCTGGATGCCCCGGGAAGAGCACCCTCTTCTGAGCCCCTGATGCTTGTGAAGAGCTGCTTCTACTTCTCAGTTACTTCTCAAGTTTTGAGTCTTTCAAGAAGTCCCATTTGTGAATTTTTCACATCTTGTGAGGATGAAATAAAAGCAAAATGTCAACTCTGCCATCTCAAAAACATCTTGAGAGCAAACAAAGCGTGTCCTCAGGCTGGAGTACCTGCGGCCCATGGGCCAGCCTTGCGGGGTCCTCACAGGGACAGAAGGGCCCGCTGACACCCCCGCCTCGCCCATCTGCGAGTCCCTGGGGCTCTGAGACAGACAGGGATGGAGGGAACGAGGCGCTGTATACACAGGCGAGAGGAGGAATGAAGGTCAATGCCTTTCACTCACTCAACCAAATCAATACTTTTCTGTAAATTAAGAGAGCACAGGGGTCTGCCCCTCTGAGCACCAGGACCCAGGACTCCCTGCTCATCCTGGGTAATTCCCCCCTTCCTTTGAGACGGAGTCTCACTCTGTCACCCAGGCTGGAGTGCAGTGGTGAAATCTCGGCTCACTGCAACCTCCGCCTCCGGGGTTCAAGCAATTCTGCCTCAGCCTCCCAAGTAGCTGGAATTACAGGCATGCACCACCGCACCTGGCTAATTTTTGTATTTTTAGTAGAGATGGGGTTTCACCATGTTGGCCAGGCTGGTCTCAAACTCCTGATCTCAAATGATCCACCCACCTTGGCCTCCCAAAGTGCTGGGATTACAGGCGTGAGCCACTGCGCCCGGCCTCCGGGGTAATGCCTTGATTAGCTTTGGAAAAAAATTAAAGATTAACGTGCAAAATGATGCTACCATTGAAGGCAGATGCTGTAGAGAGATGGGTACATTTTAGAAAAGAGAATTTAAAGGATTCTCTATCAGGAAAAGCATGATTCACGGGTCTTGAAGTGTACTCCAAGTAAATATTCACTTTCATATTTACTTTTACCAAAATTTACACTCCTGCCATTGCTCGTCTACCAGGTATGGCTGACTTGGCTGGCAACACCCGGTGCCAGAGGTCTGCTCACCTGGGGGTGGGGACAGGGCTTGCTGGGTGCAGCTGGTGTCGCCTCTCTCAAAGGACCCAAGGAGTAACTCTGGGGATGTCAAACAGGAGGGGACCAGGAGGGCACCCTCCAGGCTGAGGGGATGTCAGACAGGAGGGGACCAGGAGGGCGCCATCCAGGCTGAGGGGATGTCAGATACGAGGGGACCAGGAGGGCGCCCTCTAGGCTGAGGGGAGACTTTTACTCTGTGATTGACAACAGTTCCTGGGCAATCCTAGATCAGTAGTCAGAAAACCTTAACTGGAAAAGAGAATGCATGGCGTTATCATTTCTCTGAGGAAGCCGAGAAACTTTAATTAGGTGACCGGGTTCCGAGCACTTAAGCAGATGGGGTGCGGTGAAGGCCCAGGGAGGAGGAGGGCAGGGAGGTGCACGTCCTCTGTGCCCCACACACTTTCAACCACTGCAACAAACAAGCACCCGAGAGAGGCTGTGCGGCAGAGCCCTGCACCCACAGGCCTTTGACAGCACAGTGAGGGGCCTCCGCACGTGGCCTCGGGACGCTCACTCGACGCACACCCGGTGCATCACACTGGCACCTAAGGACAGGCCGTGCAGCTAAAAGGAGCACGTGTGGCCAAGGAGAGCAATCGGCTGTCCCGTGTTTCTAAAGGCAGGGACCGAGGCTGTGGAGGGGCGAGCAGGGCAGGCCGGCGGAGGCTACTTGAGCAGCTTGGCCACGTTCAGGCTGGGCACCACAATGTCCTTGAAGAGGGGCACGTAGCTGGGGCTGGCCTGTGCTGGGCCCTGCTCCAGGGTCTCCATGATGGTCTGCTTCATGTCACGGCTGGCGTCCCCACGCACAGCCAGCAGCGCACCGATGTGGTCATCCCTGGGGATGGGGAGATGTCAGCCCATGCCCGCTTAGCACCCCTGTGATGCACCACGCTGCCAGGGACTCACGGCTTCATCACCCCAGCTGACAGAACACAGGGGGTGAGGACCGCTGCAGACAAATGGCACCTTTCCCTTTTCAGCGGGAGACAAGCCTGCATTTTCATCTTACTCTGTCTTTTCTCAATCCAATTGCAGAAAGATTTTTCAACACTGCTTTTATAAATCTTTGTTCCGGCCCAACCAGAGGGGAGACCGTGGAGAGCTCAAGACCCCGTTTTTCCACGTTTAACCAGCGAGATGATGGGACGGAGGTGACGCGGCTGCAGCCATGGAGGTGGCCCCTTGGGGAAGTGGCAGGTGCCCTGAGACAGGGGCCGCAAAGGCTGGCCTGGGGCCTGGAGCCAGCATGGTGGAGGGGGGATGTGCGTGGGTCCCCTTCCCTGGACCTGGTACTGGGGACTCCCTGTAATCACGTCCTCAGAAGTTGTCTGGTCCAAGCTGCACTTGGGCCCTCCCGAGTCCACCATGAGCACAGAGGAAACTTCCTAAACTCGCCCCACTCAGGCCACTCCACAGCCCAAATCTTCCCCACCACACACAGCAGAGCTGTCACAGCCCTGCCCTCACCCCACCCCCACCCCCACCCCACTGTCCCCACCCGGGGTGTGCCCCTCGAGCTCCACCCACCCACACTGTAGCCCAGGCCAGGCGGAAGGCAGCACAGAAGCCGCTCTGCTCCCCGCGCCTGGGCCCCGCTGTGCCGCACCTGAACCCTTGCCGTGCTGCAGGGCTGAACTTGCGAACCAGGAGCCCCACCCGCCCCAGACAGAAGGAGGGACCTGCCGCTCCACTCCAGGATTCTAAGACGTGCATCCCTTACCTGATGTCTGGATACTTGCTGACCAGAGTGGAGACCTCCAGGTAGAGCAGAGAAGGGTCTGTCAGCTTGATCACTTCGGCCACAGCCACGATGGTGTCGCAGTATCCGTCCACGCCTTCCCCGAAACCCTGGAAGGCAGCAGGAATGTGAGGAGCCGCCCTCGGCTGTCCCGCGGCGCTGGGAGCAGCTGGATTCTGGCTGAGCCCCTTCCTGACTGGGAACCTCCCTCTTCACCTGACTCCTCAGGATCTACTCTGAAAGCTCAGTGACAGGGCCAGGGGTCTGGGGTGAGGGCGAGACCGTGGGAGGCAGCCAGCACCTCGCAGCACAGGACAGACTGGGAAGCGTCCGTCAGGGAGCTGTGGGCGGCCTCGGGAAGCCGGCGGGGCCGGCGCGTCTGCCTCTGTGGTCATTCGTGTCCAACCACAAGGTCAGGCAGGACCTGGACCCGGGCTCCCCCCGCCTGACAAACACACGACACACTCCCATCTACTGGCCCGAGTCCCGGGGTGGAGGCTGAACAGCGCCGTGGAGCGACAGGCCTTCTCCAGCCCGGACCTGCGCGACACTCACGGACGCCAGCTTCCGGAACAGGAAGCGCAGCTGCTCTGCCTCCCGAACCATCTTCTCGGCACCCTCCTTGCGCTCCTCCGGGCTCCGGAAGGAAATGCGCTTCTGCATGACCGCCCGCAGGTACTCCACCACCACGCGCCGGTGCGCCTCGGCCGTCATCCTCTGGGGAGACACGCGCGGTCAGCGGCAGGCTCCACGGCTCTGGCGGCCAGGAGCACCCTCATTTAAACCCAGGCTGGGGCTCCCAGTGGCTCCCCGGAGGCTCTGAGCCCACTCCTCCTCGCTCCGCCACAGCTCCGGCATCTCACCGCAGAGGAGGAGCGGGGGCTCAGTGGGGGAACAGTGACGGTGACCTGGACCCCCGCACCAGGCCAGCTCCGGCCCCCAGCAGGACAGACGCGGGTGAGGCAGTGCCGCGCATGAGCACTCGGTCCACAGACAGGCCCGGTGTCAGTGGCGGCTGCTGTCCTTTGATTAACGACTGCAGCATCTGGAAAACGTGGCAGGCACTTTGGAAGAAAGAGGAACCTGGGTCCTGCAGGAAGGAGGGTCTGAAGCGGAAAGAAATCCCTGCGGGCTCAGGGAGTGAGTGGAAGGGCAAGGAGCTAAGACGGGGCACGCGGGCCTCTCCGGGAACCATGGCTCCCTCCACCTCGAGGGCCATGCCACAGGGCCCCGGCCATTCTCACCAGAGCCCCGTCCCAGGGAGGTGGCGTCCGCAGAGCCTATTGCCTCCCTTGGGCTGATAGGACAACAAGTGAACGTTCACTCACGGAGGGACTCGCTGGATGCTGAATTGTGAGCAGGGTGAGAGGTGAGCCCTAGCGTCAAGGTGATGAGGGAACTAGGTCCCACCTTCTTACCTTCTTATACGGCTTTTTAATTTTGGCAAAATCGTTGAAATAGTCTTCCACGGTGACACAGATAATGTCTACAGCGTTTGACCCTAATAGCCACTTCTTCGTCATCAATTCATTCAGATGTTGCTGAAAAGCAGAAACAGATCACAGAAATCATCACCTCAACGTCCCACGAGAGCCGAGCGCATGTGGGAGGGAGGCACTTCCTCACCTCAACGCCCCACGAGAGCTGCGTGCAGTGTGGGAGGGAAGCACTTTCTCACCTCAACGTCCCACGAGCACTGAGTGCATGTGGGAGGGAGGCACTTCCGTGCATCTTTGCTACGTCACACTGCTTTTCTAATTACAACAGCAATGCGCACTCAGGTAAAAATTCGATTATATAATCTGCAAATGTGTACTTTAAGTATAGGAGATTTATACTACAATTTCTGTGATGAGCTTCCCAAAATGACATGTTAAAGATGGAAATATCTGTGCATGTATACATTTTACCTTTAGTGGCTCATATATTTATCGTATTTATTTGCCCAATTCTCTATTGATGGACATTTAAATTTTTTTCACATTTTGCAATAATGCAACAGTGAATCTGTATAATTCTACTGATGAAATTCCTTAAAGTTGAATTTTTCAGTCAAAAAGTATACACATTAAAACCAATAAAACTATACAAATTAAAACTCCAATAAAAGTATACAAATTAAAACTCCAATAGAAGTGTACAAATTAAAACTCCAGTAAAAGTTACAAATTAAAACTACAATGGCTGTATTTCCAAGCTGCCCTCCAAAACCCAACCCAGTTCAGGCCCACACAGAATACAAACAGCCCCTTTTTCCCACGCCCTCAACAAGCCTGAACAGCATCCACGTCTCCGGCTCCTGCCATCCTGCTGAGCAGCAGGTCCTGTTGAGCATTCATTGCTTCGAGGAGAAGATTGGGCGTCTAGTTTCACGATGAGGACACTGGTGTTGCTTTTAATGTGAGGTGGCCGTTCATGTCTTTTGCCCATTTTTCTATATATTCTTTTTAAATTTTGAAATAATTTCAAATGTAAATATTTTCTTCTTGCTTTCTAAGCCATATTTGTGAAAGTTACAAGTGTCTGCCTCTTTGGGGACACTTCCACACACATTTCTGTTCTCTTGCACAACCAGACACTGATGAATCAGCAACCAATCCCACCCCTCATCCCAGGAACCCCTTTCCAGCAGGACCACCAGATGGCCATGGTCTTATTATTTTGTTGTTGTTGTTGTTTTGAAATGGAGTTTGCTCTTGTTGCCCAGGCTGGAGTGCAATGGCGCGATCTCTGCTCACTGCAACCTCCACCTCCCGGGTTCAAGCAATTCTCCTGCCTCAGCCTCCCAAGCAGCTGGGATTACAGGTATGCGCCACCACATCCAGGTAATTTTGTATTTTGAGTAGAGATGGGGTTTCTCCATGTTGGTCAGGCTGGTCTCGAACTCCCAACCTCAGGTGATCCGCCTACCTTGGCCTCCCAAAGCGCTGGGATTAAAGGCGTAAGCCACCACACCTGGCCTACAAGGTCTTATTTTTTAAATATATCCTGATTTCTGCCAATACCTCTAAATAATGTTAAGCCATCTTTATGTTTCTGAAATAACCCCTACATTTCATGGTAGGTTATGCCTTTGATACAATATTAAATTCATTTTATTAATGATTTTTGTGTGTGTACCTATATTCAAAAGCGAAACTGATCTATGTGAGGATGTGTGTGTGTGTGCACTCTCAATTTGACTTTTTGACAGGTCCCTACATATCGGTTTCTATTTTGTAATCCACTAAATTGTCTGATGTCTTTAATACTTACTGGGTGAATCTACTGAATTGTGCGTAAGAAGGACCCTGCGTCATACGAAGCAGCGTCACCGAAAACGGAGGCGCTTTCAGCGATCTGACCGGAATGCAAGTGCACAGCCCGGCTCCCCAGACGGCGTCCGCACGGTACAGTTCGCAGCCTGTCCCCCAGGGGGCAGTGAGGAAGCACAGGAAGCACTGTGCTTCGGCGCAGAAAACGGCAGGAGGAAAGAGCCAGGCCCACCTCCAGGTCCAGGAAGACCTCCTCCAGCAAACCGCCGCAGCCCTCCTTCGCGATGGCGTCTAAAATCCCGTCCATGCTGGGCTGGCTCGGAGACACGCCCTCTTCCGCTTCATTCTTTAAATACTTTCTTTTTAAACTGACTATGGATTCCCTGCAAGGAAAGGGTTCAGGTTCAACACAGCGGCTGGGCAGGCCGGCCTCCACCGCTCCCCCGCCACGGCGCCCGGCCGCACTCACTTGAAGGTCTGGCAGTTGTTGATGATGGCGATCATGTACTGAACGTAGCAGTGAGGGTGCTGCCGATTCCTCAGGTGCTCTTCTTTATACAGCTGCGCTTCATCTTTATATCTGAGGACAGACAGGCTTCGGTCAGACAGCACTAAGGGCAACGTGGAGCTGTTTCAAATGCCACGCTGACGTCACGCCTGGCCTGAAATTTCACATCACTAACATCTGACCGGATGAGCCTCTAAAAATAAAACAATCTTTAGACGATCCAGACTAATGGAAGGACAGAGAGGTTGATTACTTTAAATGGATCAAAAAATAACTTCACCTCAGGCTTTCAAATATGGCTCATTAGGAGGCTGAGGCAGGGAGACCACCTGAGCCCAGGAGTTAAAGGCTGCTGGCTGTGCTGCAGTGAGCTACCCGTCGGGGTAACCTAATCAGACCTTCTCTCTTTTTTTTTTTTTTTTTGAGATAAGAGTCTTGCTCTGTCACCCAGGCTGGAGTGCAATGGTGAGACCTCGGCTCACTGCAACCTCCACCTCCTGGGTTCAAGTGATTCTCCTGCCTCAGCCTCCCGAGCAGGTGGGACTACAGGTGTGCCCCACCACGCCCAGCTAATTTTTGTATTTTTAGTAGAGACAGGGTTTCACCATATTGGCCAGGCTGGTCTCGAACTCCTGACCTCATGATCCACCCGCCTCAGCCTCCCAAAGTGCTGGGATTACAGGCGTAAGCCACCGTGCCTGGCTGACCTTGTTTCTTAAAAACAATTTAAAAATATAAAAATTTTGAGGAGTTGGTAAAAAATAATAACTGAAAAAAGGAAAAAAAAACATGGTTCAGCATTCTGATTGTAAA
The DNA here is from genome assembly GCF_029289425.2 of Pan paniscus. Taxonomy (NCBI): domain Eukaryota; kingdom Metazoa; phylum Chordata; class Mammalia; order Primates; family Hominidae; genus Pan; species Pan paniscus. Next base: position 680,587 of record NC_073253.2, on the reverse strand, counting down.
AATATACTACATAGTTGATTGTGAGGAATTGGGAAAGCATTATCTTATTTTATTTATTTTATTTACTATACACTTCACCTAGAAACTCATAGTGTTAGGAACATCATCAAATGTCAGGTAAAATGTCCCTTTCAGAAACTGTCCCTGAAATCATCCAATTAAAAACAGACACTTGAAATGTCAAGAAAACAAACAGAGGTAGTGACACGCTCTATTTTTAAACTTACTGTGGGGATGCTCAAGCACCTATGGGAGTGGAAGAATCATACAACAAATACCGTTTCTATTTTTAAGAGATGTTAAGAAAGGAGCACACTGAAAGCTGGCAATTAAAGGGAAAGAAGTTAGCATTTCTGTCCAAAGTGTGGTTCAGGTCATCAAAAAGCTGAGGGTGATCAAGGAACGGTCTCTTTATAGAAGAATCTAACCTCATAAATGACAATGACCTCCAAAGAAACAAACTCAGGCCAAGATCCCCATGGACAGATGGCCAATAGGGACTTGGCCATGCCTCTGTGGATAGAAGGCCAACAGGGACTCGGCTAAGACTTGGCCAGTGGGGACTTGGCTAAGACCTCTATGGATAGAGGGCCAATGGGAACTTGGCTAAGACTTGGCCAGTGGGGACTCGGCTAAGACCTCTATGGAAGAGGGCCAGTGGGGACTCAGCTGTGACCCCTGTGGATGGGCGGCCAGTGGGGACTTGGGCATGACCCCTATCGATGGATGGCAAATGGGAACTCTGAGTGGGCGGCGTGGCTGTAGTACCTAAGCCACCAGGACAGGACCTATGGACGCCATGTCTCCTGATGTGCCACATCGTGGAAGGCACACTCGCCAATAAGTGGGATCCAAGCCTGCAGAGCCAGCATCTGGCTCGGGAGCTGACGGTAGACTGAGGAGGAGGCTGAGGGACATCTCTCTACAGAGATCTACAAGCCAGCAGCTGAAGGAGGGAAGGGGCTGTTCTGCTTACCAGAGGCCTAGGAACCCTAAGCCCTCATGCGATGCAGTCCAATCTGATTCACAACTATCAAAAGACACACTTGAGATACAACCCAAACGCAGACTTGGCATCGGATGACCCCACGGAGTCACCGTGCTTGTCTCTCTGACTTGATGGCACTGCAGTGGCTTCAGAGAGGGTCGCAAATACCATGCCACAGCGCCCGGGGTTTGCCTGAAGGTACTTCAGCAGAGAGAGCGGAATGGGCAGGGGAGAACAGATTAGGCAAGGGGGCTTTGGAGGGGATGGCTTCTGGACTGCATGATGGGTGAACACAGTTTTTTAAACTCTTTTCCACATCTGTATAGGTTTGAAAATTATCAACAACTCATGGGGAGGGTGGCGTGCCAGGTCATGGCTGCCTGGAACCCTTCTGAGGAGGGCCGGCTCGGCCAAGGACGCCCTCCCCACTACGAAGTAGGCACTGCGGCAGGAGTCGCCACCCCCACCCCCAGGAAGTTCAGAACAGGCAACGGGAGGAGCCTGACTCCAACAGAGTTGGTGTCATCCGGCGCATCGCTAAGGACGTCACAACACATCGGCTCTGGGAGCCCAAGGGGGCGTGTGGTCCACTCAAGGGGAAGATGATCCAGAAGCTCCGCTCCCTCCCTTTGCTTTTGAAGAACACAGGAGTGACACGTGGGGAATCTACAGGCTTAATTTCTTCTTAGTAACAGGCATAGTAGGATCAAAAAATTTTTGCTTCTAATTTTTAAAAACATTCAATTTGTACATTAGCACACTGGCAGAAAGACATACCTGCTTAGGAAAGAATTCATCTGCTGAAGACATAAAACTAGTACCTTTGTTTTCAAATCTTCACTTATCTGAGCAGCAACTTGAAGATTCTGTTCAAACATCTAAAAATCAGAGAACTTATGAATTCTGGTATAATCTTACAGGAGTATACTAAGAGTGCAGGTTTGCTGTTATATGAAAACTCCATCTGCTAACTGGCATTTAGGATAGTCCAAACTCAGAGAAAAAAAAATGAAACCACGTGAAAAATAACAAAGTTAGTTTAAAAAAAAAAAAAACAACTTTCTCACCTGGGAAAGTACCAAGTGACTCATTTCTTAATTCCTGGCAAACTGGTTTCTCCCACGGGGGCCATGTCTGTCCTCACACTACGTGACTGGAGTTTTAATGTGTGGAGTGAGGCCCCACCCAGGATGGCGCCCCTCAGGCACCTGACTCACCCTCCCTGGCCCCATGACTGTCATGATGCAGAGTTCCTAAGAATCTGGACCTGGGGTGTGCCAGGCCCTGCCAGGAGCTGACCCAGGCAGAGGAAGGGCAAGGGGACAGAGCTCTCCTCACAGTTTCTCACGGCATCTGTTTCCAAACAAAGGAAAGGGTTTGGACTAGCCTGTCAATAACTAACGGTATCATTCAGAGAGAAATGTCACCCGCCAGCCCTCACTCCTGCCTAACTAGAGTCCTGAGTGAGGATTCTAACACAACGGGGCTCCATCCCTCAGCAATGCCACTGAAATTAAAACACATGATGTGCCAAAAGAAAAAAAGAGCAGGAAAAATGGGACACAGGGCGGTCAGACTGGAAAGTGAATCCGTGGTAAGAAAACACCGGGTCTAACACCTAGTGAGGCTCGGGCGTTGGAAAGTGAATCCGTGGTAAAAATTAGGTCGGTCTAATACCTAGAACCTTAACCAATGAACAGGAAAGCAACTTTAAAAGCTAATGGATGCCTTGACCCAGGAGGTAGAGATTGCAGTAAGCCAAGATTATGCTACCGCACTCCAGCCTGGGCAACAGAGTGAGACTCCGTCTCAAAAAAAATAATGGACGCTCCCAAAATCCACCTGTTTAAACTCAATCATGTGCCATTTTTTAGGACAAATCCTGGATATCGACCAAACAAACTCACATTTGAAAGTCGCACATAAATAACATACAATTAGGCTGTAGTCCAAACCCATAAAGACCAGGTCAGAAAAGTAAAGTGACCTTGGGCAAAACTATTTGGTAAGTATCATCCCAGGTTTCTGCAGCTCCAGAGAGTAAGAGACAGAGAGAGGAGAGGAGGACTCAGATGCACCAGGCAGGGCTCTCAATATTTTTACTACACTCTGTGGATGAAGATCCCGGGTATCTGTGTCACTTTGTAAAACCTACAGCTCCCACTATCCACCTAGGAAATGGAACTGTGCCAGTCCCCTGCAGGTGGTACCTGGAAGACAATGGCAGGGAGTGTGGTCTGGTAGTACCCGTCCTGGTCGGCTTCTGGCTCTGTCTCTTTGACCCAGTCTTTCTTGTCTGTCTCCAGCGCTTTCCGCAGCCAGGCGATGATGTTTGACTAAAGGAAGTTCAGCATCATGGAGAAGAGAAGAGAGAAGAGCAGGTGCCTGAGGGTCACGCCAATTACCTGGTCAGTTGCATGCACAAGCTCCACAAACCAGACACAGGGCACCAGCGTCCTCTTTCTCAAATGAGGACTCCAGAGCAGGGACCCAGGAGCCACCCCCATGGGAGGCAGTGACCACAGCAGCCCGCAGGGGTTTAACTGGAACCCTTGGTACAGATAAAGAGGGAGAAGAAACTAGATGCCCTTTTGGCTGCACCTCATGCTGGAGGACAAGGCCGCTGAATCCCAGGTGCACAGAGAATGAGGCCAACCAGGTCCGGTCAGGCCTGTTCCCATGCCCAGACTCAGCAACCACAGCAGCTCGTCCCAAGAGAAGACAGCGCTCCTTCCCCAGCTCCTGAGGACACCTCGGCTTCTGGTCATAATGCTGCCTTGCTAGGTGGACGCACCCTTGTCTAAGAAGCAGACCCTGCTGACCTTCTCTTCTCACTCTGAGACCACCTGGTGGTCACCAGGCTGCAAATGGACTCGCCCTTTGGTCCTTGACGGATCCCCCCAACCCTGGGACTCAGAGCCGAGAGCCTGGCAGGTGCTGCCACACACAGTTCAGATGTCCTGGGCCCTGGCCAGCCTGCCGAATAGGGCACAGGCTCACGTCTCCAGCAGAGGACAAGCTTCAGATCCAGGCCCAGAGAAGGGGCCATTCTCCTCTTCTAGCAAACGGACCTGTCAGGGCCTGGAAGCAGAGCCCGGGAAACTGAGCAACGCACCCTAGGAAGTCAACGCTAAGGCATTTCCCACCCTGCCTCCTGCCTGCTGCCAAGCCCTAGTTACTCATATAACCAGCACGGTGGTCTGTGGCACACAGGCCAGCCCTACTCACAGTGAGCGTGGACATGTATGTGTCAAGCAGCTCAGAGACCACGTGTGGAGAAAGCAATGGCTCCAGGGTGCCGACATCCACTTCCGGGGCCAGCTCCACGTTCCTCATCATCTCAGTACTATGGGGGAACCAGGAATGTGAGTGACAAACCACGACAGACACAGAAGAGCACGCCCAAGTGTGCCGAGACTGTTTCACTTGACACACGAATGTCCACCACCCTGGAGACTTCCTGGTCACAGCCGGCCCACGGCTCAGGGGAAAGTGCAGGGCAGGGGCCGAGGGCTTTGGGGTCTCCGTGGCATCACCCCACTGGCTCCGAGACTGCGTGAGTCCCTCCAACCGGGGAAAGTGCAGGGCAGGGGCCGAGGGCTTTGGGGTCTCTGTGGCATCACCCACTGGCTCCGAGACCACTTGAGTCCCTCCAACCCCAGCTTCACCCTGCTGCGCCAGCTTCATGAGGTGCTGGGGCTCAAACGTGGAAGAGCCTTTCCTGTGGGGAAGACGTGTGTTCTATTCACTGCACCTGCAGAGCCAAGGCAGGGCCTGGCAAACAGGAGGCGCTGAATAAACAAACGTACTCAGTCAAAACGACAAGCACAGCCGGCCCCCACAGCCACGGGTGCCACGTCCACTGACTCAACCAACCACAAACTGAAAGTATTCGGGAAAAACCACAATAAAAAATAATAAAAATTTCAAAAAACATAGAACAACTATTTCCATGGCACTCACACTGTATTTAGTCTTGTAAGTAATCTAGAGATGATTTAGACCATGAAGGAGAATGTACACAGGTTACGTGCAAACACTATACCCTTTTATAAAGGGGACTTGGGCTACGGAGGATTTTGATAGCCAAGGGGGGTCCTGGAATCCCTCCCCATTGAGTATGGAGGGGCAGCTGTGCTGTCCTTTGGAAACAAGCCACTGCGGTCCACATCACCATGCTCTGCAGACGGTGATGACTGGAACGTACAATACAGGACATTACTGATAAAAACGCATCCGCAAGAACAGGCAAAACTACGTTCAGTCTACTGTCCAGAAGACAGGAAATACATGCTACATTTCAGGAAAAGTTTTCATTGAAAAGTTATTATCAGCCGGGCACGGTGGCTCATGCCTGTAATCCCAGCACTTTGGGAAGCCGAGACGGGCGGATCATGAAGTCAGGAGATTGAGACCATCCTGGCTAACACAGTGAAACCCCATCTCTACTAAAAATACAAAAAAATTAGCGGGGCATGGTGGCACGCGCCTGTAGTCCCAGGTACTCGGGAGGCTGAGGCAGGAGAATGGCATGAAGCCGGGATACACCTACTATGTACCCACAAAAATTAAAATTAAAAAGTGTTTTTAAGTCTAAGGTTTGACCACTCAGAAAATTCAACTCACATGCCTCACGCTATGTTCCGTAAATACGTTCTCAGAGTAACACTGAATAAAATGATTAAGAGACAGTCCACTATAAGAAATCCGAGAGCTTCCTAAGTGAAAAAGTACTTCCTAAAATTCTGCACATTTTAAAAGACTTTTATTTAATCTGGATTATTTTTGCCCAAGAACCTCAATTCCGTATGAGAATGTTTCTAGTGGAGCACTTCAACCTCCCCTGAGAAAGGCCGGGGTGATGGAACTCACGAGACTCCCCAAGGACAGAAAAACACTTACAACGTGGAAAGACAAAATCAAGACACAAACTGTGCAAGGTGCACACATGCACAGCCCAGTCTAGTGGCCATGACCCAGGAGGGCCCAGGGATGGGACTGGGATCCAGCTTCCCACTCACTGGCCGTGTGACCTGGGCACATCGTCCCCTGCCTCCTGCCTCATGGGCTGCTGACACACACCAGGCACGGAGGGGGAGAACTGCACAGTCAAGGCTACAGAATGGGTGGCCATGAGGATGAGCGGCAGCCAGGGGGAGGTGAGTCCAGGGCTGTGCACAGAGAGCCACAGTTGCACAGAGAGCCACGGTTGCACAGAGAGCCACCGCTGCACAGAGCGCCACGGTGACCATTCTCTGCAGGGGGCGCTTCCTTTCTCTTCTGTCCTTCTGTATTGAAATGCAAATTCTCTATAAGCAGATACCAGTAAACAAAGCACACAAAAAAATATGCCTTACTGCTAAAAAAAAAAAAAAAAAAAAAAAAAAAAAAAATGAGGTTTACTCAATTTCTCCACTGCAGTGACAAGATGGGCGGAAGAAAAAAAAGAAGAAGAAATTCCAATACATTACTTAATATTATTTTCTAACCATGAAACCATGGAAAATTGAAATAAATTTTCATTTCGGCTACCTAATCTTAAAGAATTTCAGAATACCCCCACCACTGCAACATTTTTCAACACTACTTCAAATTAATCCATGCAGAGTGGTTCATGGTCCCTTAAGTGAAGTGACAAAGCCTCGTACTAGGATACAAAAAGGATGATGGAGTTTCCTCGAACTATCTAGACTTGTAACTGTTTATTTTTGAAAGACTCACTGCTATAGGATATTGGTGAAGAGAAACCAAACCCGGGTTGCTGGAAGCCAGGGAGGTGATGTGGTGGTCTCCTCCCCAGTGGGGTGGCCGTGTGCCAGTCCCAGCCCCGCCTGGGAACATGTGTCCTCACCTGTAAAATGGGGTAACAACACACCTGCCTCAGGGTGTCACTGCAAGGAAGCAAGTCAGCACATGGTGAGCACAGGAAACAGGCCCAGCCCGGAGCTGCACCCTGTCAAGCTCAACGGGGGCTGGAGGCCAAGAGCAGAGATCCCTCCCAAGCACAACAGTGTTCAAACACCAGAGGCTGGGCACCAGCAGGCAGACCAGAAAGAAGATACCCCTGGGCTGGAAACCAAGGCTGTGGGCTCAGAGCACCTGCCCAGAGCAACACCCTGAGGTCGGCTCTCCAGCAAGCGGCTGCCGGCCCCTCTCACACACGGCTTCTACCTAAGAGACAACACAGGTGCCAGGTTAGCTTTACCTTGTGTAGGTGTTTAAGACCCACGTCAAGAGGCTCACGATCTCATTGGCTTCCAGGTCTTCCGATGCGAGGTCCTGCATCCGCGTGCTCAGGGCTTGGTGGTACATGTTCAGGAGGTTCTTAAAGATCTCATAGTGGGGAGGAAAGCACTGAACCATCAGGTTTTTGGCGACAATGAGGTCATCCAGGACGTACTTCCTTATAATTTCCAGGTGGCGGACAAGCCACATCTTGTCAGACTCTCTGGTATCTGCCTGTGTGCCCTCAATTCTGGTGGTCACAGTCCTCTCCAAGATGGTGAACATTTTCTCCTTCCAATTCTTGGGCCTCCCAGGAGGAACAAAGCCAGTTTGCTTTTTCCGGTCAAGTATGCGCCTGTCAATTTTCTCTTCCCTTTCAATGATCCTGACAACTGAGACCAGCAAGGTGGGGTCACGGCGGACAGTGACCAGTGACCTCTGCAGCACCATCCACAGCTGCTTAGCCAGCTCATCAGAGAGCCCCTGCGTGCTGCCAAAGTAGCCATGGATGAGGGTCATGTCACGCGTGTTCCCACTGTCCATGCGGTACTGCTCGTACATCAGCCCGTCCCGGGAGCACTCCAGGTCCATCAGCTTCCGGTGGGCTTGCAGGAGTGCCCCTTGTTCAATTAGGTCCTGGGTCTCCCTCACAATCTCAGGCACTAGGGAGAAGGCACAAGACACAACATAAACAACCACCACCACATAAAAGGCTGCCTGCATGCGGTGTTCTGGGAACACGGCAGAGCAGGAAGCCACATCTCCCTAGCTAACAACAACTGCAATGGCAGGATGTGTCTGAGGTAACTATCTTTGGAACTCTGGAGTCTACTGAAGGCATAAATGGTAAACTGTGGTTAACTGTGGTCATTTGCAGCTCTCAGCTGGGCAGTGGCTACCGAGGCCCCACCTCCCACCCCGCAGGCAGCTGTGCATGTGCTGATGTGTTCCTAGAGCTGCCTGCACACAGCCTGCAGCCTGGCTGGGCAAAAAGAACCCTGTCCTCCACACCGGAGATCTGTACTCAGATCACTGACTGCTGCTTCTGACCACAGAGGTGCGAAGAGGTAAGTGGCCACTGTTGCATCTTCCCCTATTCACAGGTCCCTCCTCACCCCCACACAGCTCCAGGGAATTTAAAGGGCCAATGTCTTCACCAGCCCCTTCATCTGTTCCCCTTCTTGAAAGCCAGATATTTATGAATAAAGACATTCAAAAGTAACTGCATTTATAGGAAAAATTCGGAAGTGGCCAATGCATGCCCAGGCAAAGGCATAGGCTCAGAAAAGACTTGACACGACCTTGAAGTTCACACCTCAGGCTGTGCCTTGGCACAGAGAGCCTACAACAACCAAAAACAAGAATCATCATCCTGGGAAGGGGATCTGATTTCCCGAGTTATCACATTATTCGATTCAAGTGTCCATTTTTCAACAACAAAAACATCACAAGGCACCCAAAGAAAGAAGAAAGTATGGCCCATTCAAAGGAAAACATAAGAAACTGTCCCTGTAAAAGATCTGATGGCAGATCTACTAGAAAAAGACTTTAAAACAACTATTTAAAGATGCCTAAGGAACTTAAAGATGTGAAGAAAGAAACATGTATGAGCAAAATGGAAATACCAATAATGAGACAGAAAATCCAAAAGGAAACCAAACAGAAAATATGAAGCTGAAAAGTACAATAAATGAAATGAAAAATTCACTAAAGGGATTCAAAGGCAGATCTGCACAGGCGCAAGAAAGAATCAGTGAATGTGAAGACAGGACAATGGGAAATATCAAGTATCCGGAACAGAAAGAAAAAAGATTGAAGAAAAGTGAACAGAGCCTCAGGGACCTTGTGGACATCATCAAGCAGGCCAACATATGCTTAGTGGGACTTTTAGAAGGAGAAGAGAGAGATGGGCAAGACATTATTTGAAGAAATAATAGGTGAAAACTCCCCACATTTGATGAAAGACATGAATATGAAGATCCAAGAAGCTCAATGACCTCCAAGCAAGAGGAACTCAGAGGTCCACACTAAGATACAACTTAATCAAACTTTTGAAAGAATTCTGAAAGCAGCAACTTGTCAGAAACAAGGGCTCCAAAATAAGATTATGAGCAGATCAGATTTCTCACCAGAAACTTTGGAGGCCAGAGGCAGTGGGATGACATATTCAAAGTGCTAAAAGAAAAATACTGTCAACCAAGAACCTTAAATCTAGCAAAATGGTCATTCAAAAGTGAGAGCGATATTAAGACATCCCCAGATAAACAAAAGCTGAAAAGCTTGTTACCACAAGATCTGCCCTGCAAGAAATGCTTAAATAGAGTCCCACTGGTTGAGAAGAAAGAATGCTAGAGAGCAACTGGAAGCCACGTGAAGAAGCAAAGGCCTCAAAAAGGGTAAATTCATGGACAATCGTAAAATCTAGTATTATTAACACTTCAGTTTTTAACTCATCACTCTGTTTTCTACATGACTTAAGAGACTAATATTTTTTCTGGTTAAAAGGGACAAATAAAAAAGAAACTAATACATTAAAAAATAGTCTAAAAGCTACTAATACTGTAACTTTGGATTCTAACTCCACATTGTTTTCTACCTAATTTTTAAAAATGAATGCATTAAAAAACAATTATTAGTCTATGATTTTGGACACACAATGTATAAAGATGTAATTTTGTGAAATGAACAACCCAAAGGGAGTGGAGATGAAGCCATATAGGGACAGTTTTTGTGTGTTATTGAAGTTAAGTTGATATAAATTCAAACTGAAGCGAGATAATGTTAGATGTTAAGTGTAATCTTTATGGTAGGCACAAAGAAAACAGCTATAGAATATACGCAAAAGAAACAAGGGAATTAAAATGTTTACTACCAAAATAATCAAAAGCACAAAAAAAATGCAGAAATAAGAGACAAAAATGTTATATTGCATATAGAAAACAAACAGCAAAATGACAGAAGTCCCTTCTTATCAGTAATCACTTAAATGTAAGCTCTTCCATCAAAAGAGGTAGGCAAAATTAATTAAAATCTTCAATCAAAAGAGGTGGGAAAAATTAAAATCTTCGATCAAAAGAGGTAGACAAAATAGATTTAAAAAATAAAACATGATTCAACTCTATGTGTTCACCAGAGACTGACCTTAGAGCCCAAGACACAAATAGGTTGAAAGTAAAAGGGTGGAAAAAGATATTCCATATATATAATAACCAAAAGAGAACAGGAGTGGTTATACTAATAAATATGAAATATACTTTAAATTAAAAAAAAAAACTAGTCACAAAGAAGGCCATATGTATTAATAGAAGGTTCAGCAAGAAGATGTAACAATTATAAATATTTCTGCATTTACTAACAGACCGTCAAAATACATGAAGCAAAAATGGATAGAACTGAAGGGAGAAACATTCAGTTCTGTAATAGTCGGAGGCTTCAATATCTCTCTCTCAATAATGGACAAAACAAGCAGAGAGAAGCTAAACAAGGAAAGAGAGGACTTGAACAATGCAACCAACCAACCAGACTGAACAGACACAGAAAGAACACCCAACAACAGAACACACACTATTCTCATGTGCACATGGGACAGTCTTCAGGAAAGACCATGGATTAGGCCTCAAATTAAGACTCAGGTTTTTAAAAGATAAATATCATACAAAGTATCTTCTCCAAACTCAACAGATGACATTAGAAATCAGTATCAGAAGGAAAACTGTAAAATTCACCAATTTGTGGAAATTAAACAACGTACTCTTAAACAATTAATGGGGCAAAAAAGGAAACATAAGGGACTTTTGTTTTGTTTTGTTTTGTTTTTCAGATGAAGTCTCACTCTTGTCCCCTGGCTGGAGTGCAGTGGTGCGATCTCGGCTCACTGTGACCTCTGCCTCCTGGGTTCAAGTGATTCTCCTGCCTCAGCCTCCTGAGTAGCTGGGATTACAGGCGCCTGCCACCACGCCCGGCTAATTTTTATATTTTTAGTAGAGACGGGGTTTCACCATGTTGGCCGGGCTGGTCTCAAACTCCTGACCTCAGGTGATCCGCCTGCCTCAGCCTTCCAAAGTGCTGGGATGACAGGCGTGAGCCACCGCACCCAGCCATAAGGGATATTTTTAAAAACCTAAGAGAAGAATGAAAATGCAGACGAATCAGAAACCTCGCACACTCATGATGGAAAATGCTGCAGCCACCGGAGGAAACAGTCTGGCAGCTGCTCAAAGATTTAAACATAAATTACCACATGGTCCAGCAATTACACTTGTGTGTATATACCAGAAAGAAATAAAAGTAAAACATCTGTACACCCATGTTCACTACAGCATTATTCACAATAGCTAAAACGTGGAAGCAATTCAAATGTCCACCAACAGACAAACGGATAAGCAAAATGTGGTCCATCCATACAATGGAATATTATTCAGCCTTAAAAGTGAAGGAAATTCCACAATACCACAGCATAGAAGACCCCTGAGGACATCATGCTGAGTGAAATAAGCATGTCACAGAAAGACAGATAATGTGTGATGCCACTTCTATGAGGTCTTCAGAGTCATCCAATTCACAGAGACAGAAGGCAGAACGGTGGTGACCAGGAGCTGGGGCAGAGGGTGCGAAGTCAGTGTTTAATGGGTACAGATTTTCATGTCTGCAAGATGAAAAGAGTTCTGAAGACGGATGTGGCAATGGTTGCACAACAATATGAATGTTCTTAATAGTCCCCAACTGTACACTTAAAAATGGTTAAGACGGCAAACTGTACACGTGCATTTTAGCAGAAGAAAAAATGGGGGAGGGGAGCTGTGTACACAGCATTGCTGAGTTATAGGCAATGAGACAAGTCTGAAGGCAACCAAACCAATCTTCTCAATGAAAATTTATCCATAACAAAAAACACGCATACCACGCAGGCTCATTTGTTCACCAAGGAAAGGAAATTATTTTCAACTGCTGTGGATAAACTAATTCCAGTAATGCACCTTTTTGGTCATTAGGCATTAGTTTAAAAGACCGGAAGGAAATGTAGCCAGCCAATACGAAATAAGAGGAAATTAACTAGAAAGCTGCCAGCTGAGCATCACCAAGGAGACTCCGTCGAGAGGACTTTATTCCCGTTCCAGGCGGCCCACAGTCACCAAGAAGAGCTGCTTTCTGAGTTGGCAGCACAGTGGCGTTTGTGTTGGGCATGCACAAAGAGACACGGACTGCAGCCACACATGTGACCCTACGGATCATGCCCTGGAAGAAGGGCACACACAAAGCAACGGGACAAGGTGCTCGGCAATGCTGCAGCCGCAAGCACAAGAGGAAGGCAGAGAGGACAGGGTGGACGGGACACGGGTTACCAAGATGCGCTGTGGGCAGCTGGGGAGAACCCCACCAATTCACACGTGGCCTCAGGAGCCGAGCAGCGTCACAGACGATGCAGCACAGCCACCGTGGAGGGTGAGCTGGGGCACGTGACGGCTGCGGATGCGGAAGTGTCATACAGATATCAGGGCAGAGACGTCTGGTAGAGGAACAGGAAGAACTTGCCAAGAGGCCAGAGACAGGAACAAAGAAAGGGAAGGAATCAGACCCTGCCAAGGCTTCTGAGTTGGGGACTGGAAGGATGCTGCTGACCTTGACACAGAGCGGGGACCAAGGGGAGGGACGAGGCTGTGGAAGCAGCTCCTGTCACAGCAAGCAGGAGGAGACTGTGAACACAAATGCTGGGAGCCACCACCCAGGGCCAGCTGGCACCGTTCAGGGACAGGTTACAGGGCCCTTGGCATCCTTCTAACTGAGGCATTCAGGGAGAAGACTGAAAGGGTCACTCCCCCACGGCGCTCAGCCCCGCCTCTGCCCTGGCCTGTGCACACATGCTTCTCCTCCCGCCTGGGAGCTGCTGCTCGCCTCAACCCTTCTGCTCTGGGATCTGCTTGCTCTGTCCCATGCACAGGGTGGCTTCTCCTGCAGCTCCTTTTAAACATGGGCCACGGCGTCTTCATTCTTCTGCACTCACAGAGTCTAACAGCCACATCGCAAGCAAGGGAACGACACTCAGCCAGGGAATCCCTCCACACTGCATTTGCTGGGCAACCCGCTTCTGGGCCTCTGTCCTGACACTGAACTACAAGCCTTCTCCTAGCCGTTACATGCTCAGCTGATCACTTCCATCCACGTTCAAAAAAAGACGCTGAGCAGACAAGAATCACACTTACCGTCTACAGGTCTACAGTGCGGGCTGCAAAGCACACTGCACACAGAGCACTCAGTGAGTCATGCAAAGACAGTGTGAGCGTGGGCAAGTGCCTCGGCGTCTGGCTGGTACCTGAGAAGATGTTCTTGAGGTTCTCCACGGCTGCGGCGAGCTGGCTGTGCTGCACCACGGCATCTTTGACGTCCTTGAGGCTCTCGATGGTGTTGATGCTCTGCCTCCAGTCCTTGCTGACGTCTGCCAGCGACTGCTGGATGTCTTTGACGTCATTCAGGGCGTTGTGGAGCTGGCTGAGGCCTGTGCGCACCCCGTCCAACTGTGACTGGATGGCGGCCTAAAGAGAGACGCCACACGGGTGAGCAGAGCCAATGATAGCCATGCGCTGCCTCCTGAAGAACAAATCTTCCCCAGGAGGGTCAAGTTCAGGAAAGAGCCACTGAGTAGCAGGAAACAGTCAATACCCAGAAAAGAAAATAAAATTAACAAGGATTTAATTGATTCACAGTGTACCTTTTTCTTCATTGCTGCCTGGGAACAGAACAATGATGCATTTTAAAGCCTTGATGAAAAAGGTCAGGACACTCCTCATCTAGCCTCACACCTGGTGATCCTGGACACTACCACGGGTCTGCCCTGGGCCGTGGCCTGCTATGGTACCTTCAGAAGGATGTCACCCATGCTCTCCCAGGCATCCTAGGTTCCTAAAAGGTCTTGTCTAGGCAGAGAGAACGGTCAGGACTTCACTAGCTTGGGGCGGGGGAGTTCCTGCTGTTCAGCCAGGACCACACTTGGCCCCAGGAGGGCTGACCCACAGGACAGAATCGGCACCTGAGCTTCAGATCCGCTCTCTGTCAAATGTGAGTTAAAACAATCTGAACAAAATGCCCTCTAGTGGTGCTCTGTAGAAGAGCTTTAAATAAGACTACTACTCCTTCCTCCAGTATTGTTTAAAATCTTAATAGACACTTTCAGGGTGTTGTTTTTGTTTCTGTGTTTTTTTTTTTCTTTTTGAGACAGAGTCTCACTCTGTTGCCCAGGCTGGAATGCAATAGCACGATCTTGGCTCACCGCAACCTCTGCCTCCTGGGTTCAAGCGATTCTCTTGCCTCAGCCTCCCAAGTAGCTGGGATTACAGGTGTCAACCATCATGCCTGGCTAATTTTTGTATTTTCATAGAGACAGGGTTTCACCATGTTGACCAGGCTGGTCTTGAACTCCTGACCTCAAGTGATCCGCCTGCCTCGGCCTCCCAGAGGTGCTGGGATTACAGGCATGAGTCACCGCACCCGGCCTCAGGGTGTTTAAAAGGTTGTTCCTTTGGTGTTTTCACCATTCCCACTGTCTTCTAAGCAAAGCTACTGAGTGGTAATACACTGCTGAAAGTAACTGCTCAAGAAAGTCCAGCTCTGCCTCCTTGCACATTACCATAAAGGCTAGTTTAGCAAAATCATCATGGTGATGTCAAGCAAGAACCTGAAGCCCAAGACAGATCCTGGGAGTGGGGCAGGTGGCCTCACCTTCAATCTGGCCTCCACGGAGGCCTTCTTCCGCGCTTCTCTCCTGCGATACTGCTCCACCTTGTCCAGCTGGTCCGGGCGCTGGAGCATCCCAGCAACCCTTTGCACTGCTGTCGCAACGGCCTCCCGGTCTGTCTCCTTCATGGTGAAAAAGCTGGTGGAATCCTCACACTGTTCATGCTAGGGGTGTTCTCTGTGCACTGCAGGAGTTGTTAGGACGGTAGAAACGTTACGTACAAAACCTCCCCCAAACTATCAGGTGATCACAGTGGAGCTACAAGGAGAGCCTCTGAGATCATTAATCCAGGAAACCTCAAAGAAAGCTGAACTAGGATGAGGAACTCCTTGATAAGATAAACAAACCTTCGTAACACAAACATGGAGAAGTTATACCTTTAAGGGGAGAGCAGGGGCGTTTCACAGGCATGAGAGACATGGACATTGGGAAGATTCTAGATGTGGGTCCCAGACCACCCACCATGTAGATGTCAGCCTCAAAGGCACATCTCTCCCCAAGACAGGGCTGGTTTCTCATTTCGGGAGCTTTCCCCCAGCACCTTGGCCAGGCCTGTGGGCAGCTGCACCAGGACCCTCAGTGAAGACAAATACAGCGTGGACAACTCCCCCGACCAGGTACCACAGCTGGAGGCCCAGCACAAGCCCCACAATTCCCACCCTATAAAAGTGACAATAGTCAGCCAGGCCCGGTGGCTCACGCCTGTAATCCCAGCACTTTGGGAGGCCGAGGCGGGTGGATCATGAGGTCAGGAGATCGAGACCATCCTGGCTAACATGGTGAAACCCTGTATCTACTAAAAATACACACAAAAAAATTAGCTGGGCATGTTGGTGGGTGCCTGTAGTCCCAGCTACTCGGGAGGCTGAGGCAGGAGACTGGCGTGAACCCCGGAGGCGGAGCTTGCAGTCAGCCGAGATTGCGCCACTGCACTCCAGCCTGGGCGACAGAGCAAGACTCCGTCTCAAAAAAAAAAAAAAAAAAAGAAAGAAAAAGTCATTATTGTCTTGGGTATCCAAAACCCCATTTCCCCCTTTTTTAACTGTCCTAGAAAACATCATGCTTCCCTCCTTTATGCAGGTCCCGTGCAGACCACAGGTGCTCAGATGCCAGGCAAGCCTGCCTTCCATGCTCCCTCCGCCATCGTCCTCCTCGGGGAGCTAACACAGCTGCTTGGTGAGCATCAGTCAATGTGGTAATCCGATACACCTGTTCCCCTTGACTTCAGCTGTCTGATTTTCATCTTCATGAATATTAAAAAGATTCACCTTCTCCTGGAATTTTTCATTCTCCATGCCCACATGCTTTCAGACACCTCTCTTCTCCTTTTTCATCTGGACCTACATTGCAACCTTTCCTTTCTCTTTATTTTCTGATTATGAAATTTAGCATACCAACGTAGAAAATCTGGACAGGACAAAAATACAAAGATGCCAGAGGCAACTCCCCTTAAATCCCATCATCTATGGGCAACTCCTCTTAAATCTTGCTACCCAGGGGCAACTCCCCTTAAATCCCGACACTCAGGGGCAACTCCCCTTAAATCTCACAATCCAGGGACAACTTCCCGTAAATCCCACCACTCAGGGGTAACCCCCGCTATATCCCACCACTCAGGGGCAACTCCCCTTAAATCCCGCCACCCAGGGACAACTCCCCTTAAATCCCGACACTCAGGGGCAACTCCCTCCAACAGGGCTTGTTTCCTTCCAGTTTTTTCCCTTTGAGTTTCTTTTAAAGCTAAGATTCCACTGCTTATATGACTTTGTAGGTGCACACTTTTGTTTTCTTATTTTGTTTGGACATTATCATCAGCATTTCAATTGACATTAAAGCCTGTATGATTTTGATTATAGGGCTGGATAATAACCCAAGAAGTGGACCCCCAGACGCTCTGCTGGGGCACGCGGTGAGGTGGCTGCGCCCATCACCCAGCCGCTCTACTGGGGCACGCGGTGAGGTGGCTGCGCCCATCTTAAGGCTGGAGTGAAGTCTGTCACGCTGTGGGTGGAAGCCAAGGCGATGTGAGTGGAGAGCTGTGAAGCAGAGCTCGCCTTGGAGTCAAAATAAAGCTACTCATGTGGCAAAAGGGAAAATCTGGAGTTAAAAAACACACCGCAGAGGCTTCCATCCCAGCCTGAAGACTAAAGATTTTGGGTCACAGAAGCCAAAGAGGAACTCAGAGACCATAAACAGAGACCCAGGTCCAGCCCCTACCAGGGCCTTTCTGACTGCCTTCCCCTGGCGCTGGCTCCGCTGTGAGCCTCTCCACCGAGCGGGGGGACACCCTACTGAGGGGAACATCAGCACCCACGGGGACACCTGCGCCAGGGAGACACCTCTGCCGGGCAGACACCTCCGCCAGGAGGGACCCCTCACCGGGGGGACGCCTGCGCCGAGGGGAACACCTGTGCTGGGAGGCACCTCACGGAGGGGACACTCCGCTGGAGGACACCTGCACCTTGGAGGACACCTGCACCTTGAAAGCTTCCTAAAGGCCAGGAAGGACGCTTGTGCCCAGAAGGACACCTGCTCCGAGGAGGGACACCTGGTCCGAGGGGGGACACCTGCGCCAGGAAGGACAACTGCGCCTTGGGGGGGACACCGTCAAGGGGACACCTGCACCAGGAAGTACACTTGTGCCTGGGGGGGACACCTGTGCTTGAGGGGACACCTGCACCTTGGAGAACACCTGCGCCGAGGGGACACCTGCGTCAGGAAGGACACTTGTGCCTGGAGGGACATCTGCCCCAAGGAGGGACACCTGCTCCGAGGGGGTACACCTGTGCCAGGAAGGACACCAGCGCCTGGGGCGTGGGGGAAGACACT
This sequence comes from Pan paniscus, assembly GCF_029289425.2. Taxonomy (NCBI): domain Eukaryota; kingdom Metazoa; phylum Chordata; class Mammalia; order Primates; family Hominidae; genus Pan; species Pan paniscus. The sequence goes on along the minus strand of NC_073253.2, from coordinate 662,816 downwards.
GTTAAGGGGACACCTGCACCAGGAAGGACCTTGTGCCTGTGGGGACACATGTGCCAAGGGGACACCTGCGCCTGGGGGGGACACATGTGCCGGGGAGGACACCTGCGCCGAGGGGACACCTGCACCGAGGACACTCGCACGAGCAGGATACACCACGGGGTCCGGAACGGCCTCCCCGCCCTCCAGGTCCCGGTCCGGCCTCACCCTACGCGCCCCCGCGGCAGCCAGAGACAGGGAGAGCAAGGATGAAAGACGGCGACCACCGCCCAAGGACCCGCCGGCCGTCAGGACCTGCCACCGACTCACCCCCTACGGCTACGCCGCCGCCGCCTCCTCGGCCTTCGCCGCCTCCGCCTCCGGGGTCCCGGCCGGAAGTGGACAGCGCGCGGGCACTTCCGCTTCCGGCAACGGCGCCGGAAGCACGGGTCCGGGCCCTCCCGCGGGGCGGGTACTCGTCTCCCGGCCGAGCGACTTCAGCTTGGGGAACTGCCCCATGGCCGCTCCCCAGCAGGACAGGGTAACCGCCGGAGTGGGGGGCTCCTTGTCCGTCCCAGCCCCCCCAACTCAGGCCCTCTCGCTGCCCCTGGCGACCACCGCGTGCGCCCTTCCCCAGGGCGGGCGCAGTGCTGGACGCCTCCGCCGAGCGTGACTGCCTGCATTTTCTCTCCTTTCCCTTCCCAGCCTCCGGAGAGAAGACAGCCCCAGAGCCGCTGTCTCCATCCTCTGCTGATGCCTGATGTCTTTATGTTGGCCTCGTCGTCCGCACTGCAGTGTGGCAGGGGCGTCCCTTGTTTCCTGCGGACTGAGGTGGGCGCCGGGCATTTAGTAAACGAAGAAACCAAAACGGAGAAGGTTGGGAATCAAACGTCTGTCATACCTGCCACCAGCAGACAAGCGGCTTTGGGTACCTCCTGGACCCAAACACGAACTCAGCCCCTCCAGGAGCGCAGTTATGGGCACCCACGTGGGAACAATGCCAGTGGGATGGGTGGCCACCGGATGTTTCCGGGGCCCCTCAGAGGCCCAGCAGCGCAGGTCTTGGAGAATGAATGTGGGTCACTGGGCCGCGCTGCAGAGGGCCGGTCCTGAGTTGCTGCCTGGAGGAGAGGCCCATGGCCAGCACTTGGCTTCACCTGGAGGAAGCAGCACGTGCTAAACCACGAGCGTTCAGGGTTTGTCTGTTTGATAAAGGATGCTGGCTTTGACACACCAACTGACAAGAAAGTCTTTCATAGGTTGGAGCTGCTAGGTTGTGCCCCTGCCCCTCCTGAAAATTAGCCACACGAAAGGAAGGGTCTGGAAGGTGGCAGGGAAGCCAGCAGAGACCAGGGAAGTGGCAGCAGCATGGGGCAGGGGCACACAGGAAGGAGATGGAGCTTGCGGGAGCCCCCACTGCCACTCCGACAGGGAGCCCTGCCCTGTGCCCTGCTGATGCTGACACTGACCCCGGCTCTATTATTTTTTTCCTTGTAATTTCTGAAAATCTAGCAATAAGTTGAGCAATGAAAAAAAGTACAAAAGTTAAAATTGTGTTAGAAATTATGACTGTAAAGAAATTTTGAACATGTACTAGCATGTCATGTATTTTACATCAATATTGCAAATTTAATACAAACCACAGTACAAAAAAATTTGAAAGCTTCCTGAAGGCACTGAGAAAGCAGTAGAGAAAGTTGCATTTATAGTGCATAAGTTTTAAAAATTCAACAAGTTGGTCTAGGTATTGAAAACTTTTTTCTTCCAGTAGAAACTGCAAAAATATAAGTTGTATTGATCTCCTCCCTTCCATCCCATTCCCACCTTATATTTGACTTTAATACTTTGTCAGCTATATAGGGAAAAGCTACATAAACAGAAAAACATGAACCTGTAATTAGTGCTAACAATGACATTTTAGAGAGAAGTGATACATCCACACTTTCTATGTTCCATAGTCTTCCCCACTGTTTTCCAAGAGGGTTGTGGCTATAAAATAACCAAAGTGCTGACTTGAGGAGTTTTTGTTGCCGTTGAGGAAGGGATGTCGGACACCTCACTGATCCCAGGCTCTCAGGGCTGCAGCCTCCTGTGGGGTCCCCACACCACAAAACCGGCAGAGCCAACACCCACGTGCTGAGTGCAGCGTCAACACAGCATGGCTTGCCTGGCAGCAACCCACCACTCAATCTGGCACCTGTCACCAGGAGGGCCTTGGGCGGGGGCTCATCTAAAGGTCTGGGAGGCTGCAGGGCAGGACGTGGTGAAGAAGCCTCCTGGGCAGGGGCTGCCGTCTGTGCTTAAGGAGGCCCCAGTGCTCCTTTGATGGCACTGAAGGGCCTGGCTACAATTGCAAACACGCAGCCACGTCTCTGATTCGATCTTTGGGGTCTGGTGTTTTTCCCAGTGACAGCTGTTGGCTCCAGGACACTCGAGACCTGTGATACACAAGACTCTCAGTCACTGAGCTCCCTGCCCTCCTTGGCCCCGAGACTGGAAGAGCAGCTGCCACGTTTGGGACCCAGGCGGCGCCCAGGCTGAAGGGAGCTGCTGAGGGCTGAGCTCCAGGACACAGGACGTGGCTGGCCCTCAGAACAGGGAACTCCAAGAGTGGAACATGCATGTTGATTGAGACTTTTTCAGGGATACAGCAGATCTGATTTTTAATTATTTTTTGTAGAGACACATTCTTCCTGTGTTGCCCAGGCTGGTCTTGAACTCCTGGGCTTAAGCGATCCTCCTACCTTGACCTCCTAAAATGCTGGGATTATAGGCATGAGCCACTGCGCCTGGCCTGCAGGCCTAATTATTAAGGGTCTTTCCATGATCAGCAAAGTAGCTGGGCACTCGGTTAGAATAGGAAGTGGGAAGCTTCTGAAATACCATCCTGGTCTTAAATCCATAAATGCCCAGAGACCAGAAGTGTGTCATGCTCAGCATGAGAAATGAATAAAGAGGGGCTCTGTGCCAATGTAGGGCCAAAGTGGGAAGTAGGGGCCAGTCCTCAGGTGCCTGGTCTTCACAGGTGCCTGCTCTCCACAGGTGACTGACCCTCAGGTGGCTGGTCACCCCATGGCTGGCCCCTGGGTAGCTCTGTCCCCATCATGACTTTAGGCATCAGATAAGGGAGAGATGGCAGTGGAAGGCCATGAGCACGTCTCACACCCACGACAGCACAGCATGGAGGTCACCTTTTGAAAGGCGCCCCCTGGCTAAGCAGCGAGTGAGTGCCCCCTCGGCAGGGCTTGGGGGTCATAGGAGGCCACGATGGATCTGTGACTCTGGGCTCAGATGGTTGGCTGTTCTCTTCCAGTTCTGAGAGGAGATCCTTATCCCCATCCCTGCCACATGGGGGCAAACTGTCCAAGAACCAGGCCACTGAGAGGCGCAGACACCTGGCATTGGGCAGAAGACCCAGTCCTGCCAACCAAACCTGGGTTTTGACAAAGTGAAGGTGCGTTTAACAAATGGGTCCAGCATTAAACCAGCGTCTAAGTAAGCACTGACACCTCAAAGCCACTGACGATAGAGAGGGCGTCCACACAGGAGGCAGAATGCACAGTGCGGCGGGGTAGTGGGTCCCTGGGGTGGTGGGTCCCTCACCCGCGGGCCAAGAACAGAGAGGGCGTCCACACGGGAGGCATAATGCACAGTGCAGCGGGGTGGTGGGTCCCTCACCCATGGGCTCCCACGGCTCCTGCCACTCCCAGTGGAGCTGACGTCAGGGCGCCGATGCCCTGTCCCTGAGGATGGGGCCTTCCCACCCCCGCGCAGGTGGGCCCAGCTGCAGCCACACCCCAGGGCCTCACTGCCTGGCTTCCTCTTGCTTGGGGTGACTTCTACACCCTGATCTGATGCCTGCACCAGCCGGGTGGGGTTCCAGGCCAGACCATGGAAGAAGCCTGAAATGCACCATCAGCTGTAGGTTCTCGGGTTGGTGGATTGGTGACCTTCACTTTCTGACTTATGCTTTTGTATCCAAATTTCCTACTCTCAGAATATATCACCTTTACAACTGTTTTAATGCTATTAATACTTGTCCGTCTTGTCCCTAATTATTCTCCTAGGATGGCAATGGGAACCCTCATTTGAGTGAACCGTACAGACAGCCAGAGAGAAACCCCCACAGGCAGCGCAGTTTCCTGTGTCTTCTCTCTACGTTGTGTGTTTCTCTGTACTTCCAAACCCAGAGTCTGTGAACTCTGTATTACGTGATGTACCAAGATGCAAATTAGGAAGAACCGTCCGCAGAGACCCACTGAGAACTCGGGAGATGTCCAGAAGGAACAGGGGTTATGCTGTCGATTCCAGTCCAGGTCTGGCCTCAGACTCTGTCATGGCACCACGGAGCACCTGCCACACGATGTGGGGCAGTGTGGGACACACGCTGCCAGCCTCTGCTGCCTGGAATGTTCTAGATTCCTCTAGAATATTGGGTCTGTGGGTTCACAGACCCCTTTCTCCGCGCGTTGTATTTCCAATTTGCCGTGTGCTGGCCTCTACAGTGCACTGTGGCGATGGGCTGACCCTGCCTGCACAGCACAGGCCGGGAGCTGCAGGTGGCCTGGGAGGGCTGAGCTAGGTGTGTCACCCGACCGCTTCATCCCCGACTGCAGACTTGGGAGCATCACCCGACTGCTTCATCCCCGACTGTGGACTTGGCAGCCATGGGACGGGTGCTCGCTGCCTCTGGGGCATGAAGCTGTCCAGCCATGATCACTTTCCTAAAGATTTTAATTCCTCAAAGAGAAATGCTGTCATGTTTGAATAGACTTAAGGCCAGTTTTCATTTAAGAACTGTTGGGATATTTTACAAAATTCAGGATAGGCTCCTGCGTATGCTGCACACACAGACTAGCAGACTGCGCATGCACAGCTCTGCAAAGCGTGTGTCTTAGGACGGGCTCCGGCCTGACCAGGCGCAGGGCAGCCCAGCCACCGACGCATCTGAGCGTAGACAGACAGATCTGAGCTTGGACAGTGGTCACTGCGCTATGGCAGGAATGTGCACCCCGAAGCTTGGGGCGGGACCAGCGTGGCCAAGGCACTTTTGGGAAACATCCCGGGCACCACTCCCTGGCTGTGAGTAGCCCACTGGGGCGAGTCCAAGGGCTCCCGCTTGACCACAGGGGCGGCCTCAGCATCTCTGCAGGTGCAGGACTGTTCACCTCGGCCCCGTGCACAGAGCTGGTGGGGAGGCTCCGACTGGGGAAGGCCATGTGTGGGCTCCAGGCAGGCACAGTGTGCAGGGTGGAAAGGGGTCAGCTCCCTGCTGCGCCCAGCAGTGGCCCTCCCATGGGGCTGAGCCCCCCGCACGCCGTGCCCCAGGTGCGAGATGTACACCTGTTGCCGAGAGTCTGGCTCTGTTTTCAGGTGCATCCTGGTAGGGAAGGTGGCTGGGTGGCTCCTGTCACTGGCCCCCAGCCACACCTGGCTGGGCACACAGCCGTCTGCAGCATCCTCACACCCAGAGTCCTTCTCCATCTTGATGGACACATCTAGCAGCAGCGTCGGACCACACAGGTCCCCCGGAGGCATCGGTACACCTTGCAGCTTCACGTCCTCCATGGGATAGCCCCTCGTGGCAAAACGCTGAGCTCCAGGCTGAGGGAGCTGGTGCTGCAGGCTCCCCTGGGGAAAGTGGCAGAGGGGAGGGTGTACCTGGTCCTCACCGACTTCCCGCACGGGTCTGCTGGTCCGGCTGGAGTAGGCACTGGGGGACGGGCTCGGCGGGTGAGAGATGGGTGAGTTCCTGAAAGTGCCCTGGACACACGGGTAGGGCAGGCAGGAGCCGCGGGGCGTGGGGCGCAGGGAGCGCGGGTCATTCTTGCTGGGCTGCAGCCTCGGCCTGGCACCATCCTCACTGTACTTTCCCGCTGTCCAGGGCAGGGGCTTTGTGGGTCCTGGAGTGTCCCTCCGCCCTGTCATTCCAGAGGCCCTGCTCAGCATCCTGTGCTGCTCCTCCTCCCTGTCCCTGCAGAGAAAAGACGGGGCCCATTTGACAGCAGCTGAAGACACCAGGTCCTGCTGCCCTGGGTGGGGGTCTCTAAGGGAGGCTACTAAATTAGGACGATGCTAAATCTGCCAAGGCTGCTACACCGACCCCTCACTGCACTGTCCCTTCTAACCCCCCCAGCAGCCCAGGAGGCTGTGCCAGCACCCCACCCCCACTGCGTGCCTGGGGCAAGTGAGGAAGGCCCAGGGTGGGGCGAGGGTGCAGGCTTCAGGGAGATGTCTCTGTGAGGCCTATGCCAGCTGTCCAGTGTCAGCCACACCAGTCACTAGCGCTAGGGGTGGGGAAGGGTGGTGCAAATGGTCCCAGGGAACTGCAAAGCAGAAAACACCATGTCCAGCAGTTTCTGTGGCCAAGCTCTGTTGCTGACCAACAGGACACCACGTGCCTTGGGACTGGCACTGCATGACTGTGAGATGGTGACCTGGAGAGTGGGGAGGGGCCTGTGGTGCACAGCTGGGCTGGTCAGGAAAGGGGAGGAGGCCCACCTGGGTGGCAGGCAGGCCCTGGGGAGGGAGAGGGGGGAGAGAGGGCTCTGAGCAAAGGCAAGATGAGGTTGGAGCCGGGTGACCCAGGGTCCGAGTGACAGGTGAGGCCGGGTCCCAGAGCCCACGGGGCATCCTCCCTCCCAACATCCCTGGACCACCGCTTCCCGGGGTCAGTCCCCAGCGACACGCGTGACTTCCAGCCCAGGAGGCTGTGTGGACAGCTCCACAGAGAGTAACATTAGCTGTGGCTCGTGTGGTGGCCAAGGCTGCTGTCGTCTTTTTTATTTTTCTTCTTAATCACTCCCCCACCCGCTCTTTGGCCTCCACGGTGACTTAGGGAGCTGCCAGGGCTGGGGGAGGCTGCCTGGCACCACTTACCCTGAGCCCCCCTTGGGGTCAAGGACAAGGTCAGGGCCGCCCCGGAGGCACAGGCATGGGGCCCTGGCGGGAACCTGTGCCCATCGGTCAGCGTCAGTCTGTTCCCTGAGCACCAAAACGCCGCTCTCTCTGCTGCTCCTTCCTGTTGGGGTTTAGAGGGGGGGGGAAGCCGTCACGGTGCGAGCTGAGGAGCTCCTGGAAGACGGTTGCTTGTTCTCAGCAAGGCAGGACCCATCGGCTCCTCAGAAATGCACAGAACAGAGCCCAGGAACGGCACTTGTCCACAGCAGGACAGACACCAAGTCTCTGCAAAATGGCTTTTCCATGGAATACGCCAACATCTCCACTGGGCGGGGAAGCTCTCCAAGGGCAGAAACACATTTTACCCACTTGGAAAAGATCAGATAAGAAATGTTCTAAGTACCTGCTGAGTAATTGGGTTTTCCATGCAGTTCCGATTCGCACAGACTGGTGGTGGCTTTTACTCTGTGAAGAACACAGATGAACATGTGACATGTGACAGATGAACAAGATGAACAAGATGACATGTGGATGAAACATGTTTTGATGGTAGAAATTAATAATGACAGGTATTGCTGTCACACCTGAGCAGTGAAGACAGAAACAAGAGTTCACTCGTTTAATTCTTTATAGCGTGGAAAGTTATTTTCTCAGTTACAGGGTTACTGAAAATACTAAGTCATGTCACTTTTCAGGCCAATGAAGGGCTAATGAATTTGCTTCAGAAAGTAGAAGGATAAAATCATAGGATGATTTTTAGAGCTTACATTTTTTTCCTGGAAGGCCAGAAAGAAAATACGGTCCATTCTCATGACTCCAGGTAGTTATGTTCCAGGAAGTGAACACTGAGGTGAGTTGGAGACCAACTCACACGGGACATGTGTGTGTACCCACACACGCATCACACTGATCCGAATCTTAAATCCCAACAACTCACCCTGGTAGATTCTATTTTCTTTTGCTTTTCAAAAGAGAAACAGTAAGTAGCGCTGCCCCACCAGCAGGTCCCAGAGTTGAGTTCAAACCCATCTGACTGGCCCCACAGCCACAGCTCCGGTGCTGCCCTCCTCTCTGTCCTCTGGGCACCTCCAGGAGGCCCATGACTAACACAAGACTCACAATGCCCCATCTATGTCCATGAATGGCTGCAAAGCACAGGGTGTGTTGACGTGGGGGTCCCAGTGAATTATGGCGAGCAGAGGAATTCACAGAATGGGCTTCAGGAAGAGGCAGATCAAGATCATGTCACAAAACCCCTGTGGGAAAAGCTGTGGAAGACTGGGGGGCTGTTGGGGGCCACGGGGGCTGCTGTTGGGGGCCACTGGAGGCTGCTGCCACTGCCTCAGGGCTCTGATTCTGCGGAATGCACCTTGCATCTTGCACCACTGTGGTGCCCTGGACCACAGTCCTGTGGCTCAGGACTGGTTGACCACCAGGTGTATCCTGAAAGCCGGCTTCTGAATCCAGCTCAGAGCAGGGTGGGGAGAATTCTAAAAGCCTTCGGCGCACGGGAGTCAGTATTCTTGGTTTGGCAAGTTTTCTTCCCCCTTCTGAGTTTGAATAACATGTTTGTTGAGCTGAAGTTGTGTGCCAGCTTTATGTGCCTTGTGCTCCACCCCGCCCTCACAGCCCCACAGGGGGTCTCGTGCAGGCCGCAGGAGGAGCGCTGTGACCTTCGGCCCCACACCTGAGCTTGTGATCCCACACCTACGCTCCACCCCAAGGCCAGGACAGGGCTGTGTGCACACAGGGCCAGGCCTGCCCTGCCCTGCTCTGACACCAGGGGGCTGCGTCCCCTCTGCTTCTAGGGTTGGGAACTCCCAGGGAAGACCAGGCTTGCCAAGTGCAGTGGAAACTCTACGGTGACGGTAAGCGGAGGACAGTGTTCCAGGGTTTGCGTGGTCCCTGTAGGTGCTGGAAGACCTGGGCCCGAGCCCTGCAGAGACCCCAGGTCCTTTTCTGTGCACCTATGTAGCATTTACTTCTTTCCCCTTTAGAATTCTATGTTCCTGCCTTGCACTTTACATTTCCATCCTTTAAAATAAGGTACATACATTTAATTTAAAACCTTCCAGAGATGTGTGGGCCTCAGCAGGCTGACCCGTGTCCTGGCTGTCCCTGGAGCTGCCCTCTGTCCACCCTCAGACAGCAGCAGTGAGGTGGGGCTGGCAGGGCCCAGGCAGAAGCTGCTCATAAGCAGAAATGAGTAACGAACGTGGAAACCAACACAGCATGAAAACCTTCAAATAACCGCTGCTGCTGTCAGACTGCAGAGCTGTCTAAACGGTTATCTGAAAGAGGTCAAAGGTGAGGATGGAACTCACGCCCACAACAGAGACCACTGTGAGTGCCGGCAAGGTGGCCTTGGGGCCTGCAGACAGAAGCCCTTCACAGTCAACCCTGGACACTGAGCAGGGGGTCCCAGAGCCTCCAAGGTCCTCCTTTGCAGGCCCCCTGGGGTGAAAGGGCCCTCGGCCGTATCCTCTGCATCGGGAAGCCAGCAGGCGTGTGACGGGGTCCTCCCAGAGGGGGCTCAGTGGCGGGTCCTGGTGCTCCCACGGAGGGCACGGGTGTGAATACAGAAGATGGGCTGGCCCGTCAAAGGCGCCAAAGAATGGGAGGGACGGCAGCGTGCCGGGTGCTGCTGAGTCCCAGATCTCAAACTAGATCGGGAGCCTGGACTCTGACAAGGTCAGTCAAGACCGCATCTAAAAAATGAAATTGAATACTAACGGAAGTTAAGGAATGCAGCTAGAATTCAAAGTTGGACCACAAGGCAACACACGTGACTGCAACTTAAGATCACCCCAACGCGCCTGCCACAGCAGGTACATCAGTAAAGGCAGCGCCCAGAACAGGGCGGGGACGTCTGCTCCGGTCTGCACAGCTCCATCTGCTGTGAACATCCCCGGGGCTGTCCATGCACAGAGGAGGAGCATCGGAATCAGGACATATCTGGAAACCGTAACCCAGGGGCAAGGCAAACAGAGCAGATTGCGCTCAGCCAACACAGGGCCTTGGCAACCCCAGGCAGTGAGATTCGAGTCACACCACGAAGAATCTGCTCTCAAGGTTCTGTCTGAACCCAGCAATGTTTTCCGTGTGGGGTTTGTGCAGCCTCAGCCAATCACTCCTGGGCGCTATGCCAGAGATTCCCACTGGGCTGGGGAGCTGAATTCGACGCCTGCTAAGATTCCTTTCCCACTCAGTATTTGCTACCCACAGAGTGGGGAGGGCATGAACAAAGTGGGCTGCCCAATGGCGGCTGCAGGATCGCGGGGCAAGGCTGAGCTGCACTTGGTTACCAAGGCCTGGGCCTGCAGCGCCGAGGGGCCAAGGACAAGTCGGGTGGGTCTCAGAGTCACAGAGCAGGAGCACCTCACCGAAAGCCAAGGATCCGGTGGCTGAGGGCCAAGGGGCAGGGGCAGGGCCAGCCCAGACCACCCCTCTGCCCTGCACTCAGCCCCGCCCCATCAGGCTGTCCCGGGAGGAAGTGGCAGGAGCGGCAACTCGCCCAGGTGGCTGGGGAAGGGGTCCTGCACGATTCTCTGAGAGGAAGTTGGATCTCCGGCATCCTGGCGGCCCAGTCCTACCTCACTCCTGCACGATTCTCTGAGAGGAAGTTGGATCTCTGGCATCCTGGCAGCCCCGGCCATACCTCACTGGTGTGTTCCCAGCAGGTGGAACACAGTTTCTATAGGCACAGCATTTGCATCTCTCCCAGCACGCAAGGCAGACTTAACACATTCTAGGAAACTACAGACACGAATCCCCAAGGGCAGGGGTCCCCAGCCCCCAGCCACAGATTGGTAACCGTCCATGGCCTCTAGGAGCCAAGCTGCATGGCAGGAGGTGGGCCCTGCGCAAGCGAGTGAAGCTTCCTCTATATTTACAGCCACTCCCCACTGCTCGCGTGACCGCCAGAGCTCCGCTGCCTGTCAGCTCAGCTGGGGCATGATTCTCACAGGACTGTGAACCCTGTTGTGAACTGTGCATGTGAGGGAGAGCCCCAGGTTCGAGCTCATGAGAATCTAATGCCTGATGATCTGTCACTGTTTCCCATCACCCCCACCCCCGCCATGGGGCCGCCTAGTTACAGGAAAACAAGCTCAGAGCTACCACTGGTTCTACATTATGCCAAGTTGTATAATTATTTCATTATATATTACAATGTAATAAAACAGAAATGAAATGCATAGTGAGTAAATGTAATGTGCTTGAATCATCCTGAAACCATCCCCCCACTCCCAGTCTGTGGAAAAATTGTCTTCCACCAAACTGGTCCCTAGTACCAACAAGCTCGGGGACCAACAGGGTGTTTTCTACTTCTGAAAGGCTGAGGGAGCTGTGGGTAGGCCTGGGTTGGCCAGGGATGAGGATCAGCTGGAGGGGCAGCTGTGCCGTTCACCCTCCATCTGCCCACCAGGGACGCATCTCTCCGGCATGTCCTGCAGCCGGGAACTACCTCCACTTGTCCATAGACAGACGGTGTGAAGGGCGGGCAGCTGAGAGGTGGAGAAAGGCAGGGGCCACAGCCAACTCCCCATTCCCTTGAGGACAAGGGGTCAGGACACTTATTCTGAAACTGGTTCTGTAACAGCATGATTTAGGAATGAATCGATACAGGCAACGTTTGGTGCCAGTTTGCAAATACGAGTTTGAAAAACATTGTTTCATCTAATCGCTGCTGCCTATGTTGTGTAATGACTTTTACGATACGAAACTTACTTATTACTGGCTGGAAATGAAGAAAGAAGACACAGAAAACACTGAGCGTGGAGGTGTTTTGTGGGGGCCACCAGCAGGCACCATGTGGCTGTGAAGGGCGAGTCTTACTCACTTTGCATCCGTGGTGGCTGCGGTGTCTGCCCTGGGTTTTGCCCTCAGGAGCGCGCTCCTCATTTTCATCTCCGCTGCGGAGGGGAGGAGAACGGGTGCCGCAATGCAGAACAGCGACAGCCGCGGCGGGAGCATGGCTCCTGACGGCGCCTTCCTCTTCTGTCCAAACAGGAATTTTAGTTTTCCTTGAAACTGCATCGTCTGGTGTTTTAAAGACAGAGAGGAAGGCGTGTTCACCAAGTGGCCTGGCAAGGTGGTCACAGGACACAGAACTCAAGGGCGCGACCGCGGCTGGAATTCGTAGGGAGGCAGCTCACCATGAGTGGCTCGGGACAGCAGAGCCGCAGCTGCCAAGCCTGTGACCCCCGGGCCTGCACAGTGATTCGATGTGCTTGAATCATCCTGAAACCATCCCCCACTCCCAGTTTCTCTGGAGCCGTGGCGACGGCCTTTAATTGACAGGTTCATTCCCGCGTGTGTGCCTGTTCATGTGTGCCACCCCATGCGCAGGTGGCACGAACTGCGCCTGTGGGACCTGCCACCCGCCCACAGCCGGGCCAGCGGCCAACCCCCTGGCAAGAATTGGCAGGAGTGGATGATCTCCGAGGACTGTTTCAGCTTTAACACTCCATTTCCAAATTATCAATTCTTCATTTGTAATGATGAAATTTAGGCACGACTTGATTTTATTTATCTAGGGTGTACAGGGAGACTTTAAAAGCCAGCAAGTAAGCTAGGAGTTTGTTATAAAAGAAGATAAAATATCTCTCTACAAAGGGAAGGCTGATGTATAATTTAGTTGTTTACCAAGGGCCTTCGGGGTACTCCTGCCTTCTATGGAAGAATCACCCCACAATGTGGCTCCACCCTCTATCCTTATTTCATCCATCTATCTTTCTATCCATCCATCCATCCACCAATCTATCTTTCCATCCACCCATCCACCCATCCATCTGTCCATCCATCCATCTTTCCATTTGTCCATCTATGCACCTACCCATCCATCTTCCCATTCATCCATCCATCTGTCCATCTATCCATCCATCATCTTCCCATTCATCCATTCACTCATCCATCCATCCACCCATCCATCTTCCCATCCATCCATCCATCATCTTCCTATCCAACCATCCATCATCTTCTCATCCGTCCACCCACTCATCCATCCACTCATCCATCCATCCACCCATCCATCTTCCCATCCATCCATCCATCATCTTCCTATCCAACCATCCATCATCTTCTCATCCATCCACCCACTCATCCATCCACTCATCCACTCATCCATCCACCCATCCATCTTCCCATCCATCCATCCATCATCTTCCTATCCAACCATCCATCATCTTCTCATCCATCCACCCACTCATCCATCCACTCATCCATCCATCCATCCACCCATCCATCTTCCCATCCATCCATCCATCATCTTCCTATCCAACCATCCATCATCTTCTCATCCATCCACCCACTCATCCATCCACTCATCCACTCATCCATCCACCCATCCATCTTCCCATCCATCCATCCATCATCTTCCTATCCAACCATCCATCATCTTCTCATCCATCCACCCACTCATCCATCCACTCATCCATCCATCCATCCACCCATCCATCTTCCCATCCATCCATCCATCATCTTCTCATCCATCCATCCACTCATCCATCCACTCATCCATCCACTCATCCATCCACTCATCCATCCATCCATCCATCCATCTTCCCATCTATCCAACCATCCATTCATCCATTCATCCATCTTTCCATCTGTCCATGGATATATTAAACAAATAATGAACACCTGCTGTGTAGCAGTCACATAATTGGTGGGGATTCAAGGCAGCGGTGTGCTGGGAAATGTTTAACATCTAGCTCTCCAGGGGGAAAAATTCCCAGATATGCAGTGTTTGCCAATTTTTTTAGTATAAATATTCCCAACACAGCTGATTTCAAGCTCCCAAGTTAACTTCAGCCGAATCTCAAAAACTACCATTTTCAGTTGGCCCTGTGAGTGGCATGAGGGAGCTTCCATGACACCCGCATTGCCAAGACTGCACCACTCAGGGTGAAAGCCGGGAAGAGCCGTGAGGTCCTGCAGGGTCTTGGTGTATTCTCTGTCAATACAGGGGCCCTTTATGGTGCTGTGGATGAATGGATTTTAATGGGAAAACAGAATCAGACACGTATTTGTGTAAACCTTATTGCAACATTTTAGCATCAATCTAATTTCTCTGGCTTGTTTCCTCCATTCAGTTCTTTGTTTGACAATTCCATTTTAAACTATATTCCAGTGGCTGCACAGTAAAATCCTTCCAATTTTGGGTCATCTAGAAATAAGAGTTTTTAATTAACCAGGAATTGGTTATACAATTTTAAAAAACGAACAACATTCCTTAGCCAATAAAAGTAAGTATCTTAATTTCCTCAAAATTTAGAACAAAATACCAACAGTGAAACACTGTCTCTACTAAAAATACAAAAAAATTAGCCAGGTGTGGTGGTGGGTGCCTGTAGTCCCAGCTACTCAGGAGGCTGAGGCAGGAGAATGGCGTGAACCCGGGAGGCGGAGCTTGCAGTGAGCCGAGATCGCACCAGGCACTCCAGCCTGGGTGACAGAGCAAGACTCCATCAAAAATAAATAAATAAATAAATAAAACTTTATTGTCCCTAGCTACCTAAATGAAAGATGTGCCCTGGGGCGTGTGCGTGGCAACAGATCTGGGGCCTGTGGAGAGCTGGTCCTTCCACCAGGCACCCAGTGGGTGGGAAAGACACAGAAACAGGCAGACCCACAGGTGCCTCTGCCATGGGGACCGTCTGCACCCAAGGTTCCTAGGAGGTCATGGGTCCACAAATGGGTGGAAAGCTGAGCCCAGGGGGCTTGCCCAGCTGCGGCGCTGGAGTCAGAGGGCCTTGTGGGGTGCTGGGGTCTGAGGGCCTTGTGGCATTGAATTGCAGCCAGGAGACAGCAAGGGCCACCACTGGGGCTCTGAGGGGCCATGACCCAGGGCTGACTGTGCTGCGGCCAGGGGGACCACAGTACCTGGAGGGTCTGCAAGGTGGGCAGGGGTCTGGGACAGGGTGGGAGGCCTTTGCCCTGACATGTCCGATGGGGAGGACTTCTCTGATTCAATGAGGAGCTGGAAGAAGAAATGGTCAAATAGCAGAAGTGAAAACCCCAAGTATCTGTTTGCAAGAGAAGAGGGTGAAACCAAAAAGCTCAGCAGATGCCATGGGCTCAGCCACTCACGCCAGCCACAGCCGGAGGCTCTCCCAGTTTGCCAGCCCTTGGCAGATGTGGGGCACATTTTAAAAAATATTTTAATAAGTTTTAAATAAAGGTACAACTAGAGTATGAACCTACTGCAGAGTTTTACATTCTCATCGACCTGGCTTGTCCACCACAGCCGGCCTCACGGTTGACTCATCACGCATGCCCAGAGGCGTCACAGCCCCACACCATCGCCGGGTACACAGAGCTCAGTGCCCAGCCCTCGCCCCCCCACCAGGGACACGTGGGTTAACATCCCCACACCATCACAGGGTGCACAGAGCTCAGTGCCCAGCCCTCGCCCCCCAACCAGGGACACGTGGGTTAACATCCCCACACCATCACAGGGTGCACAGAGCTCAGTGCCCAGCCCTCGCCCCCCAACCAGGGACACGTGGGTTAACACCCCCACACCACAACAGGGTACACAGAGCTCAGCACCGGCCCTCGCCCCCCCACCAGGGACACGTGGGTTAACACCCCCACACCATCACAGGGTGCACAGAGCTCAGTGCCCAGCCCTCTCCCACCCACCAGGGACACGTGGGTTAACATCCCCACACCATCACAGGGTGCACAGAGCTCAGTGCCCAGCCCTCTCCCACCCACCAGGGACACGTGGGTTAACACCCCCACACCACAACAGGGTACACAGAGCTCAGCACCGGCCCTCGCCCCCCCACCAGGGACACGTGGGTTAACACCCCCACACCATCACAGGGTGCACAGAGCTCAGCACCGGCCCTCGCCCCCACACCAGGGACACGTGGGTTAACGCCCCCACACCATCACAGGGTGCACAGAGCTCAGCACCGGCCCCCGTCCCTCCACCAGGGACATGTGGTTTAACGCCCCCACCCCCTCTTGCCCTCTGTTTCCTTCCACACCAGGGTAGAATGCATCCCAGATGTCGGGAGCCCCCTGCCAGGGACCCACGCACTCACCAGGAAGCCCGAGGTGCTGTCCAGCAGGCAGCGCACACGGCAGATGAAGCAGCGGGTCAGGAAGGCCGAGTACTCGGTGGGCGTGCCTGTGCCCCACTCCTGGGCCCTGAGCAGCCTCCCCAGGATAGCATCATCTCCTGCAGACCATAGGGGCCAAGGGGCGTGGCGGTGGGAGAAGCCAAAACACACGGGTCACACGCACAACCGCATGCACAGAGCATGCAACAAACACGCCCACGGCTCTCACGCGCCAGGTCATGTAAACCCTATCACTGTGCCATCCTCCCGCCCCCAGCATCCCTCTAGATGTCACTCAGACAAATTTTGCCTTCGTCATCCCTTGCCTTTAAAAACATCGTTTTTAGTACATGTGCATGCATGACGATGGACCAATGGTTTCATCTCGCTTGTTTTTAGCTTTATAGAAGGGTCTTGCATGTAGGTGCCTGGGCTTTGCTGTTTTGATTTAAGGTCAATCATACTGTCATGGTGGAAACTTTCCGTGAATTATTTCAGGCTTCTGCGGATACGTGCGAGAGAACCCAGGAGCCACCCTCTGCACAGGACCGCGGGCAGGTGTCGCCCCTCCTCAGAGCCCAGATGCAACTGTCCCAGCACAGCCCCCGCCTGTCATTGCCTATCAAGGAGCTCCACACCTGCCAGGCTCATCTCATCAGTCAGCGCCACAGGGAGGTTGAGGGCAAGCCCTGTGCAGGGGTCTTCTGTGAAAAGGGGCAACCGACTCTGAATGGCAACAATCTTTCAGGGACTTTTATCGGGTAACTCTAGTATGAAGCAAACTGTATGAAACTTCCTGGCAGACGTGAGACTTGAGGGGAGTTTGCAAAACAAGAGGCCAGGACTGCAGCTCGTGGTGAGGTGACAAGAATGGCGGTGACCTCAAGCCTGGCAGAGTCCAGGAAAGCAACCAGGAGTGAAGCACACTCGAGCCACACGGAGCTGTGGCAGCCGAATCAGAGGACAGGGAGGGACGTGGGAGGAGGCCTCTGAAGAAAGGTGAGATTCGGCGCTAAGGTCAATGTGGAAGGCAAAGCACACCAAGAAGGTGCGACAGGGTCATTTCCAGAGGCAGAGACGTGTTATGTGACCTGCTTTAGGTTTTGCTGACTCACTTGGACCCCAGACACCCACCTGTCTCCAAGGGCGGGGGCTGCCCAAACACCACCTGGGGAGGGTCCATGGCCCAGTGGAGCTGCCGGCAGAAGTCCTGGCGGTCGTCCACGTGGATGTAGTCGTAAATGTTCTGGTGCATTACATCCGTCTGAAATAGCGCAACAAGATTATTTCAGCCTTACCCCAAGTGGCTTTACACACTTTATTCCACCGATGAGTAACCGAAAAATTTCCACTCCGCTTGTCAAAGCAAGTCACAGCCACAGGGAGAGAACCCCACCGAAGAGACGGCACTTGGCCCCGGTTCCCCGCTCCCTCCTGAGAAGATGTCTAAGTTGCTTGGAGCACCCGCCCACCCGTCTGCCCGCCAAGTGGTGCCCACATCCAGCCTTTCGGGGCAAGCGGGAGGCTAAGAGACGGGCATCTTCTGGGCCGCAGACACTCTGGGGCCAAGACATCCACTTTCCTGTCGACTTGGACTCTTTGTGACTCGGTTTCCCATCACTTCACATCTTATGGCCTGTGATTTCCTTCTTCCTGACACCCAGGTCTCAACCTTCACCCACTTTCACGATGCCTCAAGGACCTGCCAGTTCACAGGCCTCTCTCTAGTCCTCTCTCCTTCCACCTGCTCAGAAGCTAATCTGGGCCCTGACACACAGGCTGACCCTCACAGGCACCCAGGGTCCATGTCTGGCGACAGAGGCTGACACTGCGGGCCACGAAGACTGACTTCAAGGGGGACTCAGCTGTCACCACTGCCAGTGAGCGTGTCGGTGCCTGAGGAAGGCCGGCCATCCCACCGTCCTCTCCCTTCTCCTAACTGAAGAAAGTCAGGCATCTGCACCTGGAGCCTGGCCCGCCACCCGCCAGCCCCGAATAATTAACCGTGCCAGGGACTGCTAGAACCTTAGGACTCTTTCAGGGTGACCTAATTCTAAATGGCATTTATTATCGTGATAATAACCAAGTGGTTCTTCCTAACTGGAGGAGCTCCTTAAGAGTGAAGACTTCAGAGGAATGTAATAAACTCACCCTAAAGGGACGAGCATCTTCAAGCAACCCAATGGCAAGGACCTGCGGGGCTCCCCGAACAAGACGAGACACAGCCTCAGGAGGGCAGAAGGAGGAGGTGGCCCTCACTGAAGGGGCTGGACTCTGTCTGTGCCTCCGCAGTTCCCTTCTGTGAATGCGCTGTCACAGAAAGCGGTGAACAGAGGAACAGAGGCCCCTCGAGGTGAAAAGGGCGGCGCCAGCATCCCCGCTGTGCGCTCCTCCGCGGCTCTGCCATGGTGCCTTCCTAAGGACTTGTAACTGGAGGGTAACCTAGGCCAAAAAGCGCCCAATCACGAACACACCGTTGGGTGAGTCACCTTCAAGAAAACACCCCGCGGGACCCCACCCAGATGAGGCCACAGGGCATCGCCGGCACCCGCGAGGCTGCTTCTGCCTGTGCCTCTGAGTCCGGGCCGCCCTCCATGTGGGGGCTGGTTCTGTGCGCGGACTCCACGTGGAGGGATGATACCCACCAGCATCCCCCTGCCCTGCATCGCGACCGTGGGGGCACCTGCAGCGCAACAGCCTCGCCCGTTCCGTGCATGCACACGGCATCCGCTCCGTGGCTGAACCGCGGGGTGGGCGTTGCCCACGAGGAGGCCGCTGGCTCCGCAAGGGCCTCCTGCCCGGCAGCAGCCGGGCGCCAGAGCGGCTCCCAGGCGGGGAGGCTCCTCTTCCAGTTAAGGCGCGAACGCTCCAGCCGCCGCACGTTCTGGCCAATGTTTGTCCTTTTCCCTCTTTATCTTTTAGTCGCTGCGGTGGATAGGCCACGTTTCTTGCTATGGTTTCAACTTTCCACCTCCTGAACCATAAGAAGAACCATCTTGCATGTTTTGGCTGTTCAGCGGTGCCAGCGTATGTGCGCCTGTGTGGGTGGGTGGCTGCGTGTGCGTGCCTGGATGCGTGGGTGGGTCGCTGCGTGCGTGGGTGGGTGGCTGCGTGCGTGGGTCTGTGCGTGCTGCGTGGGTGGGTGGCTGCGTGCGTGGGTCTGTGCGTGCTGCGTGGGTGGGTGGCTGCGTGCGTGCATGCGTGGATGCGTGCGTGCTGCGTGGGTGGGTCGCTGCGTGGCTGCGTGCGTGCAGCCCGGAGGTGTCTCTTTCTGGAATCCCCACTGAGCTGTCCAGCTGACTTGCCCAGTCCCTTCTGGGCCGCCTTCCATGCAAGGTGTCCCCGCTGCCATCCCATCCTCTCCACATGGGGAAGGCTTTTGTCCTGAGAAATCTTTCCTCATGGATCTAGCTCTGCCCTGTTATCTTCTGGAAACTTCCATCATGCCCTCAAGCTGTCTGTGGTGTGAGCCAGGACTCAAGACTGGCTTCCTCCTGCAGGGAAGCAGCTTGCCCAGCATCTGCAGGCCCCACCTCCGTTCAACTGCGAAGGCCCCCCAGCTAGTGTTTGGTGAGCAGTGGGGGGTCGCCCCTCCTTTGCTCGGGGAGTCCGCACTCCTCCCAGCCTGGGGCTCCTTCTTTCTCCCTTGACTTCCTGTTGCCAGGGGATTGTCTTCGTTGGGCTCTGTTAATTCAGGGGCTAGTAAGCAATGCTGGGTTTAGGCTTCCATCCCATCCTGTTCTATGAAAACAGGTTTTCCCAAATCCAGGACTTCACAGCTCTCTTATCAAGTAGCCAACGGCTCCTCCTTCAGTGTTCACTCTGGATACTGGAATATTTCGCAATCAAAACCCCCTTCTCCTCCAGGAACTGCACGGTTCTGCCGCTCTATGGTGGCAGCCTCAGGGCCAGCCAGAGGGAAGCTTAGCTGAATAACTACCGTGGCGTCACCTCGTGTTTCCAAAGGGTCTCCAGGCTGAAGGATGCAGCGTGTGAGAAGTTAAACAAATGCACATCCACATCCCAATGGCCAGAAAAGGGGATCCACAAGGAACCTTTCGGAGTCCTTATTCTAAACCACTCTACCTCCCAATTCCACATCTTAAAATCCACTTTACACCCTGGCACACATAACACAAAACCAAGGAAACAAAGACCCAGAAACCTGGGTCTTCCCCCTTCTAAATTAGAGACCTTATGACATTTGTTTCACAGCTTATGGAAAATGGTGTGGGGACACTTCCGGTAAACAGGGGTTGGCAACAAACAGAAATACCAACCCCATCAGCTCTTATGGGCTGGCCTGTTGGTCCCTGTGCAGTAAGAGCCGGGCACCTTGGAGGGCCCCGGCTTTGCCAGGACAATGGGAAATATGGCTCTAAACACTCCTGTGCGAGCTCTTGACACGTTTTAGGGCCAGTTTTTTAGAACTGAAACGCAGAGGAACCAGCATCCAGAGGCAAGCAACATTCCCCTTATACTTGCTGCCATCCCTAATTTCTTCATTTATAAATGTTGCTTAAAAGACTAAAACTCTCAGCCGGGCACAGTGGTTCACGCCTGTAATCCCAGCACTTTGGGAGGCCAAGGCGGGCAGATCACTTGAGGTTGGGAGTTTGAGATCAGCCTGGCTTCAACATGGTGAAGACCCGTCTCTACTAAAAATACAAAATTTAGCCAGGCTTGGTGGCACACACCTATAATCTCAGCTACTCAGGAGGCTGAGGCAGGAGACTTGCTTGAACCCAGGAGGCAGAGGTTGCAGTGAGCCGAGATTGTGCCACTGCACTCCAGCCTGGACGACAGAGCAAGACTGTCTCAAAAAAAAAAAAAAATCCCATTCGTTTTAAAAAATAGATTCTTGCCCTCAGCCCCAACGACCACAGGCAAAGACTTATTTCCCAATAGAAGAGAGAGACTCCTTCGCTTTGTGGTCACGGTCAGGATGAGGCATACAAGGTCATCTGCACCCATGGTCACATGGCCAGCAGCTGCTGCTTCACCTGGAGCCCTCACTCCCTGCATCTAGGGAATCTGGCTTTGTCATTGCAATGCCTGGTGCCCCCAGTCAGGCGGTCCTGGGACTTCTCCAACTCACCAGTCACCAAGGCCTGCGCTTGTGCCAGAGGCACATGGCAGTGCTGGAGGCCTGGGTGCACCTGCTGCATGGGCACCCGGCTGTCCTCACAGTAGCTGGTGCTGCACCAGATCATGAGGCCCTGCATCTTCTGGAGCTCTCTCTCTCTCCAGTTCTTCACCATGGAGTCTGCCGCCTCCTGCACCAGAGCAGCTGCAGTCCCACCCTGGTGACCCACACCAAAATGGCCCTTGCATGAGTTTCCACAGGCAACCCTGAGCTTTGTAGACCCCTGGAAGGTGACCCCCACCCCAAGTACCCTCCCTGAGCAGCCCCAGGCCTCCCCGAGTGCCTCGTCCATCATCTCCAACCCCGCAGTCAGGTAACAAAAGGGAATCAACAGGCGAGAAAGGGCCTGCTGCTCAACCAAGGCCAGACAGCACATGTGGAGGAGGATGTAGGAGAGCTGGAAAGACTTCTCCAACTGAGGCAAATCTGAAGACAGGGTGAAATGTAAATCCTGTTTAGGTTGAGGGAACAAAGTTCTGTGTTTTAATCATCAGTGTGGCATGTCTGCCCTAAGTCTGTCTTAATCTTTTAAAGTCTGATTCCTACAAAGTGACATCAAGAGACATGGTGGGAGAAATGGGAGGGGGAGAGCATGATGTTAAAATTATCCAAACCGTACAAAAACAAACCCTCCTTTCGTCAACTAAAGACAGTCTTTATTTTAGTTTTACACGACCACTTAGGGAGTTTAGAATACCCTCCTTTCGTCAACTAAAGACAGTCTTTATTTTAGTTTTACACTACCACTTAGGGAGTTTAGAATAAAATCATTTCCAATTTCAATATGCTGCTCACTCTAGCAGCTAACATTTTTACCTTTTTGTGCAAAAGCTTGCACACATCTGCTAACCATGCCTGTGGGATTCTAACTGCTCTGATCGACGAGCTCTAATCTTTGAGAGAACGAACAACTTATTGAATCAACAAATGTCAATGGCAACTAAAATATACGCCTAAAGCCGTTTATTCATCACTAAGCGTGCTGAGCTTGAAAACACTGCAATCATGCACTCATGCTGTGACCGGGAATAATTGGTTCCTGACTTTTTGTAAAGCATTTTGCACAATAAGCTCACACAAGGACAAAGCTGCTCTAATTTTTTCATGAGATATTTTGCATAAACTAGAGGCAATGCCTGATTTAATGGCATTTGGAACCAATTTCCTCATAATCAAGGCAAAACTTTTTTTTTTTTTTAACTTCTCATGCTTGGGGAAAAATGACCAAGTGCCAAGAAAACAAAAAGTCCAATTAGCAAGTTCTGACCTGGAATCAAAGCTGCTCTGCACAGCACCTGCCCCTGTCCCCAAAGCCAAACCCTGGGGTGAGACCATCGAGCCATGGCTAAAGGCAGCGGCTCTGGGTGCATCTGGAGAACTCGGGGCAGCTCAGGATGCAGTAACTAGAGTTGACAGTGATTCTGAGCATGCAAAAGGCAGACCAAGCGGCCTTCTCTAGACTCGGGCCCTGCACATACAGACCAAGCCGCCTTCTCCAGACTCGGGCCCTGCACATACAGACCAAGCCGCCTTCACCATACTCAGGCCCTGCACATACAGACCAAGCGGCCTTCTCCAGACTCAGGTCCTGCACATACGGACCAAGCGGCCTTCTCCAGACTCAGGTCCTGCACATACGGACCAAGCCGCCTTCTCCAGACTCAGGCCCTGCACATACGGACCAAGCCGCCTTCTCCAGACTCAGGCCCTGCACATACGGACCAAGGCGCCTTCTCCAGACTCGGGCCCTGCACATACGGACCAAGCCGCCTTCTCCAGACTCGGGCCCTGCACATACGGACCAAGCCGCCTTCTCCAGACTCGGGCCCTGCACATACGGACCAAGCCGCCTTCTCCAGACTCGGGCCCTGCACATACGGACCAAGCCGCCTTCTCCAGACTCGGGCCCTGCACATACGGACCAAGCCGCCTTCTCCAGACTCGGGCCCTGCACATACGGACCAAGCCGCCTTCTCCAGACTCGGGCCCTGCACATACGGACCAAGCCACCTTCTCCAGACTCGGGCCCTGCACATACGGACCAAGCCGCCTTCTCCAGACTCGGGCCCTGCACATACGGACCAAGCCGCCTTCTCCAGACTCGGGCCCTGCACATACGGACCAAGCCGCCTTCTCTAGACTCGGGCCCTGCACATACGGACCAAGCCGCCTTCTCTAGACTCGGGCCCTGCACATACGGACCAAGCCGCCTTCTCTAGACTCGGGCCCTGCACATACGGACCAAGCCGCCTTCTCTAGACTCGGGCCCTGCACATACGGACCAAGCCGCCTTCTCTAGACTCGGGCCCTGCACATACGGATCAAGCCGCCTTCTCCAGACTCGGGCCCTGCACATACGGACCAAGCCGCCTTCTCCAGACTCGGGCCCTGCACATACAGACCAAACCGCCTTCTCCAGACTCGGGCCCTGCACATACAGACCAAACCGCGTTCTCTAGACTCGGGCCCTGCACATACGGACCAAGCCGCCTTCTCCACATACGGACCAAGCCGCCTTCTCCAGACTCATACCCTGCACATACGGACCAAGCCGCCTTCTCCAGACTCGGGCCCTGCACATACAGACCAAGCTGCCTTCTCCAGACTCGGGCCCTGCACATACAGACCAAACCGCCTTCTCCAGACTCGGGCCCTGCACATACGGACCAAGCCGCCTTCTCCAGACTCGGGCCCTGCACATACGGACCAAGCCGCCTTCTCCAGACTCAGGCCCTGCACATACGGACCAAGCCGAAGCTGCTCTGCTTTAAGTTGACAGACTCATCGAGCCACACCGTCATGTCCGCCCATGTCCTGTACTGTGAGTGCTCCCCCGTTCAGGGCACCCCACAGTGAAGGACGCACCAAACCCCAGCAAACGCATACGGACCCAACGGACCCGCTCCACTACTCTCCACACGTGTAAAGGAAGCATCCCACGGCAGCTCCATGGGATCTGAGCACAGAAGATGGAGATGAAGAGGATGCCGGGTGGCCACCCAGACCCTGATGCCATCTGTGGGAACGAGGGACCCACCAGGCGTCACTTCAGGTCCCCTCTCATAGGGCGCATCAGGAGATGACAGTGCCCCAACCACAGATACCAGGGCACACTCAGCAAAGCCTGTGGTCACGTGGTGTCAACAGCAGCCGCCTACAGTGATGTCCCTCTGTGGTAGGAGACGCCGTGCCGGGCACCAGGGCTTTTCCCAGCACTCCCCTGCTCAGTGGCCCTGTGGTCTGGCCACAGCCTGGCAGGCAAACACCGCTGCTGGCCATTGTGTGGGCACAGGAAATGAGGCTCAGAGCCATCAAGGTCGCTGCTGGGACAGCAGAGCTGTGTCTCCACCCTGCACTGCGTTCCCAACCGGGCAGTGGCCTGGACACCCCTTGGCAGCCATGTCCACTGCACAGTGTTCCCTCTCCCTGCACACAGCCATGTCCCCCTGCGTCCTCCACCAGGGCCGGCCCAGGCGTGCTGACGAGCTGCACCTTCACGTGGATGCTGGGGGAGAGGCCATCCCAAGGAGGCATCCAGTGTGCAGAGACAGCCACGGTGCAGAAAACAAGCTCACTGCAATGGGCCCGGCAGTCACGTGGTCCTTGCAGTTCACAGGGAGACTGGCCTTGGGCTCAGGGGCAGGAGATTGAACTTAGAGGCGGACTAGAGGAGTTTTTTCGCAGAATCACCAGCAAGGCAGCAGCAATTTCAGCTGTGGGAAAAAATTCAAAAGCCCAGCTCTCATGGAAATTGGATAAAACTGTGCAGCCTCAGGGCCTGCGCAGACGTGAATTCTAATGACTCGTCAGGGACTAGTGTGGGTGAGCGGGGTGGTTCGTGGCTTCCACTGCCTGCTGCTCTGCACAGCCCCTAGGCCCCCCACCCGACCAGGGAGACTCGGCCCCTAGGCCTCCCAGCCGACCAGGGAGACTCGGCCCCTAGGCCCCCCACCCGACCAGGCAGACCCGGCCCCTAGGCCCCCCACCTGACCAGGCAGACCCGGCCCCTAGGCCTCCCAGCCGACCAGGCAGACCCGGGCCCTAGGCCTCCCAGCCGACCAGGCAGACCCGGCCCCTAGGCCTCCCAGCCGACCAGGCAGACCCGGGCCCTAGGCCTCCCAGCCGACCAGGCAGATTCGGCCCCTAGGCCTCCCACCCGACCAGGCATATTCGGCCCCTAGGCCTCCCACCCGACCAGGCAGATTTTTGCTTTAATCACTGTGTGCTGCCTCTGGCTCAGCGTGAATGCTGGCTCTGGGACCATTTCCTCATAGGCAGAGGTGCTGGGCAGTGCAGGGGTAGGGCTTCCTCTGGGGCCAGTGTGCACCCCCCAGTGTCACAGCTTCCCCCAGCGCCTAGCGGCCTCCAGGTGCACATCTCACCTGGGTCCCAAAGGGAGGTTTCCTACCAGCCCTGGCCTGAACGTCTTGGGAACTTCTCCACTGCCCCAGCCATGGCCCCACCCCGTGCCACTGAGGGTCTGGCTCTCAGCCTCAGTGCAGCTGGGGTTTCCAACGGCCCCCGCCTGGGCCCTGTGGGCACTGCTGCCCCTCTGTTGCTGTGTCTGTGTCCTCAGAGTCCCTTTAGTCCTACGTTGCTGAGCCGGTGCTACTGGTGAACACTTCCTTACACTGAACCCGTCATAAGTCTTTCTATAAAACTGTTCAAATTTCTGCACAGCTTGTCTCCAGACTGAACCCTAATATACTACTCTCTATTTTTCAAAGTTTTGTTTTGATCTTTCTCAAACATACCTGTTCTTTTTTCATCATATGCTATGCTTTCTTTATATTGCTGCTGTTATCTTTTACTGTTTTAAATCTATTTGTTTGCCAGTTTCCTTTGGACGGCTTTGCTCCTTAAGTTCTTCCAGGAAGCACGGTTTGTTTACCTGTCGGCTGGCTCCTGCTCACCATCTATGGCTTCCTTGGGTTTATAACTTGCATTGTGAGCTCATCCGCAGGGCGGGTATTTTGTGTGGGAGTGGCTTGTGGAAGTACAGATAAAGGGCCCCATTTTTGCTTCTTTGGGTTTCCCAGAAATCTCATCAGTCCGCAGTATGCCTGATTTCTAGATCCTGGGGGTCCTCGCTGTGCAATGGGAGAAATCTTAATTCTACAACCAGCATCTGATTTTCCATGAGGGACCCCAGCTCCTCCCCAGACAAAAAAACAGCTCCGTTGCTCCCCTCCTGGCCTTGAGTGGGATTTTTTTATTTTTTATTTTTATTTTTGAGATGGAGTCTCGCTCCGTCACCCAGGCTGGACTGCAGTGACTCAATCTCACCTCACTGCAACCTACACCTCCCAGGTTCACGCTATTCTCCTGCCTCAGCCTCCCTAGTAGCTGGGACTACGGGTGCACGCCACCACACCCAGCTAATTTTTGTATTTTTAGTAGAGACAGGGTTTCACCATGTTGGCCAGCCTGGTCTCAATCTCCTGACCTCGTGATCCACCTGCCTCGGCTTCCCAAAGTGCTGGGATTACAGGCGTGAGTCACTGCGCCCGGCTGGGTGGGATTTTTTATCGCACCTTTTCCCGGGTGAGTTGCCCTTCCAGGGCTTGGTATCTGACGAGGCCTCAACCCCATTCTCTGCCTGGAAGTCTGGAGTCATCCACCTGGGGCTGGCTGGGCAGCATTCCAAATGAACCACTCGCACGTCAGGAAGGGCATTTCCACAACAAGCTGTGTCCTGAGTGCACCAAGAAGCTGAGGCTTAAGACGTTGACTGGGAGCGGCTGAATGGGATGGTGCTGGTGGGGCAGGGGACCTAGCGGAGTGCCTGAGCCAGAGGAGACCATGCTGCCGTCTGCATGACACGGCTCCCTTAGACCAGAACACCCCTAACACTGAGAAGCCTCTCACCGAGACCCCGAACCCAGGCTGGAAGAAACACTGCCCTAGACAAAGCTGAGGTGTGGAGATCTTTATCTGATAAGAGCTCAGTGATAGGAAAAGCCTGATTTTAGACATTATCAAACCTTGACGACAACAAACATTTACAAAGGGAAGAGAACATAGCACTTAACAGACTGGAGGGCTATTCTGGTTTCATTTACCTGATGGAAGCCCAGATAGTCCACGATCGTTGCTGACGCATAAAATATCGTCCCTTCTGCACTCACGACCAGAGCAAAGCCATTAAGAGACTAGAAGAAAAAACAAAAAAAAAAAATCGAATTGGCTCACCCAAAATGAAAAAGTGCAAGAATCCTTTGCTTAAATTTTCAACAATATCCTCCTGTTTTGTAGTCCATATTCATAACCTCTAGAAATGCCCCCTTTTTATTTATTACCATTTTGTCACAGGCTCCAAGTTAACAGGCAACATGAGAAGGCAGCCATGGTTTACAAGGCCCCTTTTCTAATAAATATAAAATTATGTGCACCTTGTCTTGACGCGACAGTGAGACTTGGTACCTAAGACGAGGCAGGAGCTCTCTGTTTTCCTCTGCAGACGTTTCTGCCCACGTACCTCCTTCTACACACTGTCTGGAATACCCTTTGGCTTTTCTAAGGATTTTTATTATGAAAAATATTGAACTCCATCGACCAGCCTGGCTAACATGGTGAAACCCCGTCTCTACTAAAAATACAAAAATTAGCCGGGTGTGGTGGTGTACGACTGTAATCCCAGCTACTTGGAAGGCTGAGGCAGGAGAATCGCTTGAACCCAGGAGGTGGAGGTGGCGGCGAGCCGAGGTCGCACCACTGCCCTCCAGCCTATGCAATGGAGTGAGACTCTGTCTCAGAAAAAAAAAAAAAAGAGAGAGAGAGAAAAATGTTGAACTCATCAAGTGTTTTTCTGTATCTACTGAATCACAATTTTTCTTTAGCATGTGATTGATAGATTTTCTGATGATGCATCATTCTTGTACTTCATGTGGTAAGCCCCTTTGATCATGACTTTTTAATATGCCTTGGAATTGATTAACCTCACTTAACCATCTATGTTTAAACTTGGCCTGTAGCTTCTCTCCATATTTTGCATACAGTATACACAACCATCAAGACACGAGTCGCTCCTGCTCCTTTCCTTCCATTTTCTGGAGCTGCTTAAGATGAGGGTGACGTGCTTCTGGAAGGCCTGGTCCGCCTCACCCTGAAGACTCTCTAGTGTGGGCACATTTTGTGGAGATGGTGGATGAAACGGGGCAGATTTTAATACTATGTTGATTTATTTATTGTTCGTGTATGCAAGTTATTTATTTTTTTTACATTAACTATGGCATCTTAAAATATTTTCTAGAAATTCATTTCATCTTGATGTTAAATTCATTCGTGTATGTTATTCACAATATTTGCATGATTATTAAATCTTAGTCACAGCCGTAATCATTGTGGGATTTTGGAGCGAGCAGATGGAGAAGGCAAGGATGTGGCTGTGTTGTGCTTGATGTGGCGTTTTCCTTTATTTGAGCAGCGAGCCCCGCAGCCCCACCCTGCAGCAGCTTCCCGGGGCCATCACTGGTGAGGATGCGCGGAAGACGGTGGCCTCTGAGTCGCAGGATCTGTCCATGGCAGCAATGGCCACTGACGCTGAGCAAGCACAGGCTACCAGGTGGAATATCTCGCCCAGTCTCACATCCCACATGAGGTAGAAGCTGGGGGTGAGGGGGCTGAGGCACCTGGACACAGCTTTCATAAATGTTTCCATTTGTGTCTTTAAAACACAGACATTCGGAGACTTTAACTCCCATGATGTTTGTGGCTATCAGCAGTATATTATATACTAATTTCCCTTAAATCTGGACCATGCTGGGTACTTTTATTTTCCTTTTTTCTTTTTTTGAAATCTTTGCCAATTTGAAAACAGATATATTATTTCTGAAAAGAGATAAATTGTTTTACCATTATAGTTTTCATTTCTTTGATTACTAATGAGATTGAAAAACATTTCCTGCATTCACTGGTAACTTGTATTTCTTCTTTGGAAAACTGCCCTATGTATGTCATGTGCTAATTTTTCTATTAGGGTTTATAAGTATCAATTTCTAAGAGCTTTTGAAATACTGGTATTGAAGACTCCTAGGCAGCCAAGGATAATGGCAGTTACCTAAATCCAAATCCCCCCCAACATTCCACAAAATGACGGAGAATGGTAAGAACAGGTGCAGCTACACAGACCCAAAATTGCATCATAATGAGGACACAGGAAGTGTAATAAACGTCCAATTACACACAAGCAGAAGGGTCAGCATCAAATGCCAGTGAGCTTAAAATGACTGTTTCAAAAGTATGTATGTAGTCCCTCCTCAAGAAACTGGAGAGAGAAGAGTCAGTTAAATCTAAGGTAAGTAAAAGGAAAGAAAAAATAAAGGTAAGAGTCAAAAATCCATGAAAATGGTTTAGAACAGTCAAATAATAAAGGCCATTAACAGAGTCAAAATTTGAATTTTTGAAAATTTTGAAAAGATTAATAAAACGGATAATCTGCTAGCAAGACTCATCAAGAAAAAAAAACAAATCACTGACACCAGGAGTTTAAAAGTACATCACTACAGGTCCTACAAATATTAAAAGGATAATAAGAAAATACTAAAAATGATAGTCAATACATTAAACAATTTAAGTGAAACAGGAAAATTCCTTGAAATATGCAAATTAACAAAAGTGATATAAGAAGAACTAGAAAATCTAAATAACCTTATACTAAATAAATTGAATTTCTAATCAAAACTTTCCTACAAAGAAAACTCCAGGCTCCAATCAAAAAACATAAAATACCTAGAAATAAATCTAATAAAAGATGTGCACGACTGGTATATTGAAAACAATGCAACATCACTGAGAAAATACCTGAATAAACTGAGAGATACACAGTGTTCCTGGATTGAAAGGCTCAATGTAGTTAGGATTGTCCTGTCTCCCTAAATTGATCTGTAGATATAATGCAATCCCAATCATCATTTTAAAGGTTTTTTTTCTTTTTATAGAAAGCGACAAGCTGATTCTAAAATTTTTATGGCTGGGCATGGTGGCTTATGCTTGTAATCCCAGCACTTTGGGAGGCCAAGGTGAGAGGATTGCTTGAGCCCAGCAGTTCAAGACCAGCCTGGGCAGCACAGTGAGACCCCGTCTCTACAAAAAACAAGCAAACAAAAACTTTAAAAACTAGCTGGGCATGGTGGTGCACGCCTGTAGTCCCAGCTACTTGGGAGGCTGAGGTGGGAGGATTGCTTGAGCCTGGGAAATCGAGGCTGCAGTGAGTTGAGATCACGCCACTGCACTTCAGCCTGGGTGACAGAGACTCTGTCTCTACAATAATAAAATAATAAAATAGTTACGGAATTGCAAAAGACCTAGCCTTGCTAAAGAAATCTTGTTAAAAAAGAACGAAATTGTGGAACTTATTTTGACTTCATGGCTTCCTATAAAGCTCTGGTCACAGCAGGACAAGGTCAGGATAGACAAGCTGACCCTCAGCCAAGGCACTAGGTCAATCAGTGGGGAAGGAAGGTCTGAAACAGCGTGGCTGGGACAGCTGGAGATTTGTATGGAAAAATGAACCCCAACTCCTATTTCACGCCACACACACACACAAATTAACTCAAGACCTACAACAGACACAAACACAAAGCCCAGAGCCACAAAGCTTCCAGAAGAAACCCAGGAAAATGCCCTAATGAGTCTGAGGTAGGTAGATTTGGGTAGCATACAAAAACACTAACCCATAAAGAAAAAACTTGATAAATTGGGCTTTATTTTTAAAAGCCAGTAAAAAATGAAGAGATAAGCCACAGAGAAAAAATATGCACAGCACATTGATAAAGGACTTTATCCAGAATCTGTAAGAACTGCTACAAATCAACAATTAAAAAAAAACAATTTTAAACAATGGGACAAACGTTTGCACAGATACTTTACCAAAAGAGATAGAGTAACGCCCATCATACACATGAAAATATACTCAGCATCCTTAGCCATCAGGGATGTGCAAGTTAAAACCTCACAGAGATGCTGCTCCACACTCCAGGGTGGCCGCTGTCAGAAAGACTGACAGCACTGAATACTGGCGAGGAAGAGAGTGTGATTGGTGGGAATGTAAAATGCTACAGTCACTTTGGAAGACTGTCCTGCCGTTCCACATAAAGGCAAGTGTACATCTGCCCTACAACCCAGAAGTTCCAGCCTTAGTATTTCATCAAGGGAAATGGGTATGTTCACAAAAAGGCTGGAAAAAGGATGTTCACACTGGCCTTGCTCATAATAATCAAAAGCTACAAATAACCCAAATAACTATCAATCGGATAATGGATAAACAAATTGCAGAATAATTATAAAATGGAATACTGTTAGACAATTTAAAAAATTGAAACCTACCAAATATGCAAAAACATTGATGAATTGCAAAAACACTACGTTAAATAAAAATCAGATGCAAAAGCTCATAAACTTAAGAGTCTGTTTATATGACATCTAAGAACAGGCCAAACTAATCTACAGTAATAAATATCAGAAAGTGGTTCCCTGGGTGTGGCAGAGGGCAAGTGATTGAATAAAACTGGGAGAAAGACCTATGTACAAATACATTTGAAAACCTAAAGTATATATTTCCGTAGGAAAATGTAATTTATAAAAATCGACCCCATTAGAGATACCAAGCTTAAAAGATCAACTCCTGTAGAAGGAATAAAGTTATCAAGGAATTACCCCACAAAAATGCACCTGGCCCAGACGGTTTTAACATGGAATTCTACCAAATCTTCACAGGTCAGATCATTTCAATGCCCCATAAATTGTTCCACAGCATAGAAAGTGAAGGAAAATTTGTAGTCCTTTTTAAGAAGCATAACATTGACACTTAACTCTGATACGGAGAGTAAAATAAAAAAGAAAATGACACACCAATATCACCTTTGAATATTGATGCAAATGTGCTAAGTGAAATATTAAGAAATAGACTCCAGTTTCACATTAGGAAAATAATACACCAATAGCCAAGCAGATATAATCCAAGGATGAAAGGCTGGTTCAATATTAGGAAGTCCCTTAACATAAAAGACCATATTTACAGATCTGAGGGGGAAAATGATTATCTCCATATATGGTGAAAAAGCCCTCAATGGAATTCAACAATTATTCCTGGAAAAAAAAAAAAAGGCTCAAGAAAATAGGAATTACTGAATACCTTCTTCACAGGTAACATGTATGTGTGTGCACCTCATTCCTAAGGCAGCGACTTCATAGGGAAACATTCAAGGTGTTTCCAGTAAGATCAAGGAACAGGGTAGGGAGGCCCACCACCACCCATACAAGGGGTGCAACCATGGCCCCCAGGACGGCGCCCAATATGGCCTGCCACTTGCTTTTGTAAACAGAGCCTCGCTGGAACACAGCCATGCTCACACATTTATTCATTGCCTGTGGCTACTTTCGTACTACAACCACAAAGCAGAGTGCCAGGGGTGGAGACAGCCCAGCCCAAAACGCCTAAAACATTCTCCATGTGGGCCTTTAAAGAAGAAACCTGCCAACTCCCTCCCATGATATCGGACATTGTATTGCAGGTATGGATTGATGCAATTTGATATGAAAAATCAACAGGATGTACAACAATTGGGGAAAAGTGAAACTCTCTCTTTGCAGACGACATCATAGTACATCAGGAAAACCCAGGAGAATCCATGATAAAATAACCCAAGTAAGGCCAGGCTCAGTGGCTCACGCCTGTAATCCCAGCACTTTGAGAGGCCGAGGCAGGTGGATCACGAGGTCAGGAGTTCGAGACCAGCCTGGCCAACATGGTGAACCCTGTCTTTACTAAAAATACAAAATTAGCTGGGTGTGGTGGCACATGCCTGTGGTCCCAGCTACTCGGGAGGCGGAGGCAGGAGAATGGCTTAAGCCCGGGAGGCAGAGGTTGCAGTGAGCTGAGATCGTGACATTACACTCCAGCCTGGGCAACAAGAGTGAAACTCTGTCTCAAAAATAAAATAAAATAAAATAACCCAAATAAAATAATTCAGTACAAAATTAACATACAGATACCCATAACCTTTACAAACTGGAAAAATGACCAGATTAGGGTATATAATTGTAGAGAAAGCCCCATTTACAAAAACATCAAAGAAGCTAAAGTACTTATAAATAAACTTAAGACGTGTGCAAAACCTATATGAAGAAAACTTCAAAACATCTCGAGACACAAAAAATTGTATTTGAACAAATAGGAAGACACACCTCAGTCTTGCATGAGTCAACATCCTAAAGATGCCTGTTCCTCCTGAGTCAATTTATCAACACGCTGTAATACTAATAAACATAGCACCAAACCGATTATGCAGCTAGTAGGTTTATACTAAATATGAAAATAAATATGCAATGATAGCTACAAAAGCACAGGAAAAAAAAAAGTCAGGAGACAGGAGCATCTTATTAAACATCTAAGAAATACTGTCAGGCCTCTATAATTAAATCATGGTGCATGAACAGACACATAAATCAATGGACTAGAATGGAACATCCAGAAATGGGTCCAAGCGCAAATGGAAATTTGATGCATGAAAAAGGTGTCACCTCAAATCACTGGGACAGAGATAGGCTTTTCAATAACTGGTGCCCTATTAAGAAACTTTGTTATTATTGCCTGTTTGATCAGGATCATCTGCAAGCTGACACTCTCCTCCTTTAGTATATTAAGTTGGTAAGTTAACTTTATGAGTATTTCCCAATGTCGGGGTCTCACCTTACTCCTGGATCACCGTGACTGCAGTGGCCCATGCTTTTAAAACACAGATGGAAGTTAATTGCTATTATTTTATCTGGAATTGTTTTGTGCAGTTTCACAGGGGAGAAGGGGCTGCGTTTCTCCTTTGAGCTGCCTGCATCGTATTTTTGCACCAGCGTTTTCCTAACCTCTGTGAATTAACTGAACAGCTTTCCATCCCTTTCTATGTTCTTGAATAGCCTAACCAGCTTGAGTATTTTCTGTTTCTTAATGTTTTCCTGAAATTTCCTTCTAAGAACAAGTGGACCAGGCACCTGATCCCCCTTTATTTTGAGACAACTTCCTGTTCTTCCTTACCAATGCAATTATGATTATGTTCAGAGTAGCTAGCTCACACAAAAATGTTTGCCTCCCAGCCTCCCACATGGAGTGATTTGGCCTATGAGGTAGGGGCTGGGGATTGGGGACTCTCTTTCTCCTGACGTGGGGCCATTCTGGACTGGTCCCTCCATGTTCCGGTCCCTCCATGTTCCTGCAAGAAATGCAGACAAGAGGCGGCTCACAGAGCCACTGGCTGGAAGGAAGGGGGGCTGGGGGCAGCAGAAGTCCCCAGCGACACCGTGGGCCCCTCGCCCAAGCCCAGCTGTGGCAGGTTCCCATCCACACTGCAAGAGGCTTCTTCCGGACAACGCCTTTCCTTTCCCATTTTCTCCCTAGTTTTTTTCCCCCAGTTAATTTTGTTGCAGAATTTCTACCTTTTTCGGGTGGCTGTAGAGCGTTTCATACATCTGTGTCTACCTTGTTGGGTGTCACAGGTGTGGGGAAGGTTGAACTGCTACCCAGGGTCCAGTTCAAACCAGAGGCTGTGTGTTCTTCCCTGGACGCTGCCACACCACGCCTAATTCAGGAGGAAAGCCACACCAGAAGGACGCAGCCTCAGACCGAGAGCCTTGCTAGGCTGCAAAGCCACATTTTTCAATCAGTAAAGTATCCAAAAAGAAAAGTCACACGTGCTGTGAAAATATAAAAGAAACACTTGTCAAAGACCAACTCAACAGTCGGCGAGGGGAGCAGTAAGATGTTACGACCGATGGAGAGAGCGGAGGAGCTGGTGGTCGCAGGTGGTGGGACAAGGCTGCTGGGTCAGGTGCCGGCGACCCGAAGGCCCTCACTCCCACCGACCTGAAGGGTGTGCCGCCCGCTTGGTTCTGGATACAGAGGTGCAGGCGCCAGGTGATGACTTCACAGTGGGATTTGAACTCTGTGTTGAGCGTCTGAGCAAGAAACCCAAGTCTCACAAAGCACCTCCCACTCGGAGGAAGATGTCAGGGAGCCCCTGCCCAGCTGTCACAACGCAACAGCGGGCAACACCATAGGCTGCTCCACGGTGACAAAATAGGCCAATGCTTTATACGGTCTGGCATCAGTAAAGAAGCCCATCGTTATCAGTCACCCTAAACTCCACCACGTTTCTAGAGAAAGGGAAACGGACCCCGCAGGACATCTGCATCCACGGGAGCATCTGAGGAGCTACCATGAACCATGGTATTTGTACATTTTCATTCCCGTGCAGCTCCGAGGAAGAGGGTTGGTTCCATGCTAACGTCTTTGGGTCGTGAGCAGAAAGTCTGGTGAATCTGCCTGGACCCATCCGGGGCTGTTCACAAGCTCTCGGTTTGCCCAGATTTCCCCAAGAGAAATGGGGAAATGTCAGACCTGCTGCATTTCTTTGGGGGAGGGGGCCATGGAACACTTGGGACTTAGTTGTTTATGTCACTGAATAAAGGATCCAATGTGCCCATGGGATGATCCACAGAAAGGAAATCACTATTTTCCTCTCAGTAGCTGGATTAATCAGCAGGACATGAAATGGACCCCGCAGGGAGTGTGAAGACAGCCTCGTGCCAGCCTCCTCAAAATGGACTGAGCCCGCTACTCGAAGGCACGAAGGAGGAGGGGCAGGTGGTGCCCGCTGGCAGATTAGCAAGCTGGATAATCATCTCACCATGTCCTGCGCCGCCTCCGATTTTCACCTAAAAACATAACACCTTCTCATCCAGGCTCCCACCAGCTGGAAGAAATCTTTCTTGGAGGATTTTTAGGGACTTTAGTTTTAGCTCACGTGACTAGGGCTGGGATCCCCCCCCCACAAGGCCAGACTTCCATGTCCCTCGTATTACTGACTCAACCAAGAGAGTGAATTTTTATGACAGTTTTTTCCAAACCGTCATAACATAAAAATTACCATTTTAGTACCAATCGCCTGCCCCGGCCCAGGACGCCTGCTCTTTTTCTGAAGAGGTTAACACTACAAACCGTAAAGTCTGAAAATAGTTGCGTTAGCTGTTTTGGTGAACACACCGTACACGACAGCACCAGCACAGTGGTCCCCTGTTGCTTCTGCCCCAAGACTCTCCTTCCTAAATCAGGCAAAAGGCTTTAGTACCACTGAAGACACCCAGAATGAAGGAAAAAAGAAAAAAAAAAAGAGTGAAACAGCTTTTAGTAACACTGGAAGAAAAATTAGCGAATTATTCACATGTTTGATGAGAAGGGCAATGATTTGGGAACATGCATGGAGCAGATGTGATTAGACTCACGGATGAGCGAGAGCTGCGACGGTTTCAAAGGAGGCTGCAGAAGACCACCTCGTGACAGGAAAGCAGACCCACCAGGAACGGCCGAGGCTGAGAGAGACGGAGAAGGGTAACCCCAAACCTGGACCAGCCCTGACAACGGAACTGACTTTTTCTTCAAACGTTGGACAACATGATTTGGATGCAAAGACTAAACAGATTCAGCCGTGGATTAAGAAAAAACACCAAGTTCGAATTACCGTAAAGAAAGCAGAAAATGTAGACGAGTCAGAAAATAAAGTGGAGGAGATATTTCATCAAATACTCCAGACTGTGCCTGGAATAGCTACGTTCTCATCTAGGCCACAAGCTGTCCAAGGAGGAAAAGCTTTAATGTGGGTTCTTTGTCCTTTGAGCAAAAAGGAAGAGAAGGCATATCGAGAAACTCAAGAGACCCAGGAAAGAGACCCTTTGAACAAAGACCATGGAAATGATAAGGAATCAAATGTTCTGCATCAGTAATTTTAATAAGGAAAAATATGCCTCTGAGAGAAGTAAAAAAAAAAAAATACCATTTTAACTATTTTAAGTGGTTACTTTTTTTTTTTTTTTCCTGAAACGGAGTCTCATTCTGTCACCAGGCTGGAGTACAGTGTGGTGCGATCTCGGCTCACTGCAACCTCCACCTCCCAGGTTCAAGCAGTTCTCCTGCCTCAGCCTCCCGAGTAGCTGGGATTACAGGCATGCGCCACCACACCCAGCTAATTTTTGTATTTTTAGTAGAGACAGTGTTTCACCATGTTGGCCAGGCTGGTCTCGAACTCCTGACCTCAGGTGATCCACCCGCCTTGGCCTCCCAAAGTGCTGGGATTACAGGGTGAGCCACTGCACCCGACCTAAGTGGTTAAATTTCTGTCATTTTGAGCTCTGTGGCATTAAGCACGTCCACATTGTTGTGCAACCATCATGACCGTCCATCTTCAGAACATTCCCACCCTCCCAAACTGAAACTCTGACCACATTAAACACTCGCCCCCACTCCCCTCCTCAGCCCTGTGCGTCCCACCCGCTTTCTGCCTCTGAATTTGCCTACACTGGGGACCTCATCTGAGCGAATCAAGCAGGCTTTGACTTTGTTTCACTCCGCAGAGTCGTCAAGATGGATCCGAGCCACAGTGCGTGTCCATTTCCTTCCTTCCTTTTTTATCCCCCTCCCACCCCCCCGGCCCCTGGTAACCATCAACTCTCTGTTTCGATGAGTTCCACTTTTTTAGATTCCACATATGAGTGAGATCACGCAGAACTGTCTGTGCATGACTTATTTCACTGAGCACCATGTCCTCCAGGTTCATCTGTGGTTTGCAAATACCAGGATTCCCTTCTTTTTCTGGTTGAATAGGATTCCATGGTGTACACACAGAGCATTTTCTTTATCTGTGCATTCACTGGTGGACATGCAGGTTGTCTCCATGTCTTGGCTACTGGTGTCTCTGATTCCGATTTCAGCTCCTTTGGGTAAATGCCCAGCAGGGGGGCTGCTGCGTTGCATGGAAGTTCCATTTTGAATTTGGGTAAATGCCCAGCAGGGGGGCTGCTGCGTTGCATGGAAGTTCCATTTTGAATTTGGGTAAATGCCCAGCAGGGGGGCTGCTGCGTTGCATGGAAGTTCCATTTTGAATTTGGGTAAATGCCCAGCAGGGGGGCTGCTGCATTGCATGGAAGTTCCATTTTCCATTTTTAATTATTTGAGGAAGCTCCATGTAGCCTTCCAACACATCTACACTAATCTACATTCCCGCTGACAGTGCACGAGGGTCCCCTTCTCTCCACACCCTCATCAACGGCTGCCTTCCCGCCGACAGTGCACGAGGGTCCCCTTCTCTCCACACCCTCATCAACGACTGCCTTCCCTCCAACAGTGCACGAGGGTCCCCTTCTCTCCACACCCTCATCAATGACTGCCTTCCCGCCAACAGTGCACGAGGGTCCCCTTCTCTCCACACCCTCAACGACTGCCTTCCCGCCAACAGTGCACGAGGGTCCCCTTCTCTCCACACTCTCATCAACGACTGCCTTCCCTCCAACAGAGCACGAGGGTCCCCTTCTCTCCACACCCTCATCAACGACTGCCTTCCCGCCAACAGTGCACGAGGGTCCCCTTCTCTCCACACTCTCATCAACGACTGCCTTCCGACTGCCTTCCCACCAACAGTGCACGAGGGTCCCCTTCTCTCCACACCCTCATCAACGACTGCCTTCCCGCCAACAGTGCACGAGGGTCTCCTTCTCTCCACACCCTCATCAACGACTGCCTTCCCGCCAACAGTGCATGAGGGTCCCCTTCTCTCCACACCCTCATCAACGACTGCCATCCCGCCAACAGTGCACGAGGGTCCCCTTCTCTCCACACCCTCATCAACGACTGCCTTCCCGCCAACAGTGCACGAGGGTCCCCTTCTCTCCACACCCTCAACGACTGCCTTCCCGCCAACAGTGCACGAGGGTCCCATTCTCTCCACACCCTCATCAACGACTGCCTTCCCGCCAACAGTGCACGAGGGTCCCCTTCTCTCCACACTCTCATCAACGACTGCCTTCCGACTGCCTTCCCACCAACAGTGCACGAGGGTCCCCTTCTCTCCACACCCTCATCAACGACTGCCTTCCCGCCAACAGTGCACGAGGGTCTCCTTCTCTCCACACCCTCATCAACGACTGCCTTCCCGCCAACAGTGCATGAGGGTCCCCTTCTCTCCACACCCTCATCAACGACTGCCATCCCGCCAACAGTGCACGAGGGTCCCCTTCTCTCCACACCCTCATCAACGACTGCCTTCCCGCCAACAGTGCACGAGGGTCCCCTTCTCTCCACACCCTCAACGACTGCCTTCCCGCCAACAGTGCACGAGGGTCCCATTCTCTCCACACCCTCATCAACGACTGCCTTCCCGCCAACAGTGCACGAGGGTCCCCTTCTCTCCACACCCTCATCAACGACTGCCTTCCCGCCAACAGTGCACGAGGGTCCCCTTCTCTCCACACCCTCATCAACGACTGCCTTCCCGCCAACAGTGCATGAGGGTCCCCTTCTCTCCACACCCTCATCAACGACTGTCTTCCATCTTTTTGAAACAGCTGTCCTGATGGTGCGAGAGGAGCTCACTGACGGTTTCCATTTGCACTTCCCTGTGCCTGCTGATGCCGAGCACCTTTCCACCTACAAACTGGCCATTTTGTGTCTCCTTTGGAGAAGCGTCTATCAGGTCCTTTTCCTGGTTTTTAATGGGTTTTTTCTTGCTCTTGAGTTGGCTGGATTCCTTATGTATGTGGGGTCTTTCCCGCCTGTGAGATGTATGGTTGGCAAATGTGTCCTCCCATTCCGTAGGCTGCCTCTTCATTCTGTTGACAGTTTCCTTTGCTGGGCATAAGTTTTTCAGTTTGGTGCAGGCCTGTCTGCGTATTTCTCTTTTGCTGCCCCACTCTTTTTAAGGCTGAATACTCCTCCTCTGTAGGTAGATACCTCTTGCTAACCCACCCACCTGTCAACGGAGGCTTGGTTGCCCCCTTGCTTTGGTTGGGAACATGGCTGCTGTGGCTGCATTTCCAGAAGGAAGGTAGCTCAGGCTGAAATCACTTCACGACACTTTGCTCTTCTCTGCAATCCCTACCTGGGAGAAACGGTGACTCAGAAGCTGCGGCGAGGGTTACATCACACTCTGTGCCCCGCAGAGCTAGCATCCTGCGGAACGATGGTGCCGGGAGCACTTGACCTGCCTTTCGCGGCCGCATCCGCCTGCCCTGGCTTCACAGCTTCACCCTGGAACTCCTGGAGTTCTTGTCCTGCCTGGAGTTGACCGTGGGGAGTACCCACGAGGGCCCAGGATCGTCCCTGCCTGTGCTCAGCAAGATCTGGGCCCTGGGCTGGCGCCAATGGAGGTCAGGGACTTTGTGGCCGTGGATGGACCACGGGCCAATCCCACTCCCTTTGCACGTGGTGATGCAGACACCGAGCAACCCAGAAAGCCTGGCCCAGAGCCGGCACCCGTGGCATCGAGGCCCTTTCTCTACAGCGGCTCCCGTCTTAGGGGCCAGCAGCTGTGTCCGGAACTAGGGGACCCAAACCACCACTGTGCCTCAGGCTGGCCCCTCAGGCTGGCACCCGCCCCTCAGACTCCTGCAGCCCCTCCCTCCCCTTGGATTTAGGCAGAGACAGGGTGAGATGACGTGGGGTGCACCCCAAGGGGTTGTTAGAAAACAGGTGAGAATGTGAAGCAGCTGGGGGCCATGTGGCCTGGGGGGCATCTGCTGAAAGGGAACAGAGTTGCCATCCAACTGCCCACTCTGAGCCGGGCAGTGGTGACACTGAGGGGCCTCACTCCCGCCCCACACGGGCGGGAGGGGTGTGCACCAGGGCCTCGGGTCCTCAGCCCCCAGCCCTTCCTGGCACTGCTGGGAGAGGTCTGTGCCCGCCGGCTCCTGCCACAGCTTTTCCCAATTCAGCGGTTGCCACATACTGATGATGTCCTACTAATAATAGTTCAAAGACCAAAGAAATTTTCAAGGCTTGAGTATATAAAATGTCTTCTTAAAAAAGATTTTATGAGATTAGTCACAACCAAAAGCAACCTTAATTTTAACTCACAAGGCAGAATTTTTTTTTAAAGACCATAAAATGCTGTTTGCCGTGTCATATGGATTCAATATCAGATTGACTTCTGGTCCAGCATTGTCATGCCAAATACTTTTACACATGTGGGCCCATCTTTCAAATATGCATCTCGAACGTCTGTTTGTTTTCTCTCCCTCTGCCTTTCTAATCCTACAAAAGTTTTGTTTTTTTTTTAAACATGGTCCATGGAAAATGAGATCACTTTTCCAAACGGAAAAAAGGATTTGGCTCTAAGGTTAAGGCTCTACTTTTTTTAAGGGGAAAAAGATCACATCCATGTGCTGTTACTGAACGTCAGGAAACGGCGCACCTGCCACTTCGCAAGGACAACGGAGGTCGGGGCAGGTGAGAGCCGAGGCAGGTGAGGGCTGGAGCCACGCTCTCCCCCAGGCACCGCAGGGAACAGGGCAAACGTTCTGAGAAAGCCAGAACTTCCTCTGTCAAACCCTTTAAATATCCTGATCTCTTCCAGTTCCAGGGCAGAAAAAATAGCCGGCAAGTACTTCAAAGATTATTTTTGTCAAGATCATGGCAGAGGGAAAATGAGGGAAAAAGGAACAACCCTCCACATCCCCCTGGCTGCCCCTCCTCGGAGTAAAGGGAAGTTGGGAGTATTGTGCTCCCCTGAGAGCCGTTGCCACGGTTACAGAGCCACAACACGGCGGCTAGTCACGCGAGCGGGCACCGGGCGGGCGTCGGGGCAGCTGGCCCGGCCTCCTGGAGGCAGATCACTCACAGGGGCCGCTCCATGGGGCTTGCGTGCGTGCGAGGCAGCGCTCTTGCTTGGGGAGCTGAATAACTGGCTGTTTATAGATCCCACAAACAGTAAACACAGGCTTGACTCTCTTCCACGGAGCAGCTCTGACGTTTGAAAACAGTTCTTGAGAATGCAGCTGGTGGATG
This sequence comes from Pan paniscus, assembly GCF_029289425.2. Taxonomy (NCBI): domain Eukaryota; kingdom Metazoa; phylum Chordata; class Mammalia; order Primates; family Hominidae; genus Pan; species Pan paniscus. The sequence continues at coordinate 620,899 of NC_073253.2, read as the reverse complement.
GCCGGATGGCCACAGAGTGGGAGGCTGACTGAAGCCCCGGGGCCCTAGAAGAGCAGGCAGATGGCGGCCCCCAGGCAGTCCCTCCTGACGCCCACTGCAGCCCCGCTCGGTTAACCCAGTGTCCTGGGCCCCCTTCTGGCTGAGGGAGACCAGCCAGTGCTGACGCCGCCTCCGCCCTCACCTTTGCTGCGGACCCTTGGCGAGTTAATTCACCTCTCTGGGCCTTGGTCTCCTCCTGTGAAAGATGGGACGGCAACAGTGAGCGTCTGTGAGGGCGGCGGTGAGCAGCAGCACCGGGCACCCTCCAGTGATCAGGGCAGCACCCGCTGTCTCTGTGACCGGAGGGCAAATGGCTGTGCTGGACAGGCAATCTGACGTCTAAAGTTGATGTCATTTTCTAGAGAACAAAACTTATGCTTTTAAAACCAGGACCAACCAGGACCCGCTTTCTGAATGCAAACACCCTGAGTGTGAAACGTACTTCACAAGAAGCAGACTTACAACTCATCAACAAAGGCAGCTGACGGTTACCACAGTGAATCTCCCTCCAGAAGCGCCAGGCCCATCCTGCCGGGGTCCTGGTGGTTGGGGAGCCACCCCTGCCGATCCCTAAGCCTGGGACCCCACGCCCTGGGTGTGTCCTGCACCACCAGCCCCGGCCTCAGAGACCCTGGGGCTAGAGTTGGCCTGGGCCGTCCCTCTGCACCTGCGGCTCCACACCCAGGAGAGCCTGAGGAAGCTCCGCGCTGACCCGGCTGCTTCAGAGCAGACAAGGAAGGTGGCGTGGGGATAAGAACCACCCGGTAGGAAACCAATGGCAGGGAAGCAGCCGTGAGGCCGAGAGGTGGGCATTGAGCGGGAGCTGCGGCTGCTTGGTCCTGGAGAGGAATGAGGTGCGCCACGGTGGTGCTGGGCATGTCGGCAGGGGGGTCCCAGGTGCATTAGTGACCTCGGGTGGGGAAAATCCACCCAGGACAGACTGGGGCGGCTGCTGGAGCCAGGGCCACACACAGACCCACAGTTTGCTGAGGGCCACTCACGGCCTCCGGTGCCCGCAGGACCCAGGCCTGGCGGCAGAAGGCCCTGCAAGCCCAGCCCTTCTCACAGAAGCCCATCAGTGACAACGGCACTGCCTCCTCCCAGTGTCGGCAGCTTAAAACAGAGTAACAGCCAAGGGGGGTGAGGCATGCACAGCGCCTGAAACCCGGTTTGGCACAAACACACTCCTTCCACCAGGGGCAGGCCCAGGACCCTCACCTGTGCTGACGTTGCCTGCTGGGGAGAGCCTGGGATGCAAGGGTCCAAGCCCAGCTGAGCCGAGGGCAGAGCAGGGGCCGAGTGAACACCACTGAATAGAACTCTGTGCACCCGGCTCAGTGACCACAGATGGTCAGAGGCTAACTGGACAGTCAGGGGCTTACGTGGATGGTCAGGGGCTACGTGGATGGTCAGGGGCTAAGGTGGATGGTCAGGGGCTACGTGGATGGTCAGGGGCTACGTGGATGGTCAGGGGCTAAGGTGGATGGTCAGGGGCTACGTGGATGGTCAGGGGCTACGTGGATGGTCAGGGGCTAACATGGATGGTCAGGGGCTAACATGGATGGTCAGGGGCTAACATGGATGGTCAGGGGCTACGTGGATGGTCAGGGGCTGACATGGATGGTCAGAGGCTGACATGGATGGTCAGGGGCTATGTGGATGGTCAGGGGTATGTGGATGGTCAGGGGCTATGTGGATGGTCAGGGGCTAACGTGGATGGTCAGAGGCTGACATGGATGGTCAGGGGCTACGTGGATGGTCAGGGGTATGTGGATGGTCAGGGGGTATGTGGATGGTCAGGATCTATGTGGATGGTCAGGGGCTATGTGAATAGTCGGGCTAACATGGACGGTCAGGAGCTATGTGGATGGTCAGGGGCTATGTGGATGGTCAGGGGCTATGTGGATGGTCAGGGGCTAACGTGGATGGTCAGGGGCTATGTGGATGGTCAGGGGCTATGTGGATGGTCAGGGGCTATGTGGATGGTCAGGGGCTAACGTGGATGGTCAGGGGCTAACGTGGACGGTCAGAAGCTATGTGGATGGTCAGGGGCTATGTGGATGGTCAGGGGCTAACGTGGATGGTCAGGGGCTAACGTGGATGGTCAGGGGCTAACGTGGATGGTCAGGGGCTAACGTGGATGGTCAGGGGCTAACATGGACGGTCAGGAGCTATGTGGATGGTCAGGGGCTAACATGGACGGTCAGGAGCTATGTGGATGGTCAGGGGCTATGTGGATGGTCAGGAGCTATGTGAATAGTCGGGCTAACATGGACGGTCAGGAGCTATGTGGATGGTCAGGGGCTATGTGGATGGTCAGGGGCTACGTGGATGGTCAGGGGCTATGTGGATGGTCAGGGGCTAACATGGACAGTAGGGGTAAATGGTGGAGAGTCCTGGAGATCTAAAAGTCACACAGAGGCCGGTGTGGGCCCCAGACATCTGCAGCAGCCTCTGAGGCGGGCAAGGAGCCGGGCACTCTGACCCAGCTGGGTGGGGGTCCCCAGCCTCCTGGAACTGGCCTGGGATGTGGATGGGCGGGTGGGGGTCGGGGAGAGGGCGGGCAGGCGAATGCAGGGGGAGCTGGGCTACCTTCCTGCTGTGCCCACTCTCAGGCCAGCTGCAGGGCCGGCATGCTTCCTCCCTGGTGAAACCTCTGGTCATACCTTTATTTATTACATACATCTGATGGACTCCTGAAATGAAAGCCACTTGAAAGGAGTTTCGGAACAGCAGGCCCAGCAGCTACAACAGACGGTAAAACGTGGATTTCTCTTAGCAGAAAGGCCGAAGAAGCGGCAGAAAATGCCAGGCCAGGAGATGAGGCCAAGTGTGTTCTGTGGGGCTTGTGGGAAAGTGCCCAGAACAGAGGCAGGAGTAGGCTTGGGCATCACGGAGCTCTCTCCATGGTGGCCGGCGTATGCCAGGGTGAGGCTGGGGCCGCCCGCCTCAGTACCCCCAGACACATAGACCCCAGCCATGGCATACGGGGCTCGGTTCTCCACCCCCATCACCTCTAAAGTCAGGGACAAAGGGGGGTGTGGGATGCCCTCTCCCAGCCTGCTGTCCCCGCACGGCCGTCCTTTCAGCCCCCATGCCTCCCCTGAGGATGGGGGTGCCAGGCCCAGAAGGAGGGCAGGAGGGCATACCCTGCATTTGTCCTGGCCAGGACAGGCCCAAGGCCCGGGGCCCCTCTGTCTGGGTTGCCACCTTGTCATGGGGGCTGGGACCCTCCCGCTCCTGGGCTGCAGGGCCCCACTGCCCCATCCCTCTCTTACCCTCCTGGGCTCGTTTCCCCAGTACCCTCACTTTGTGCTCCCAGAGCCTCCTGAGTTGTGGTCCTGTGTTACCATCTGGTGTTTTATACCTTCGCTTCTGGCCTGAGTTTCTGGACGACCCATGGCCTCCTAATCCTCGTACCAGGAGCCCCTTAGAGCCAGGCAACATCACTGCATGGAGGAAGCTGGAGGAAGGGGATGCTCATCCCTTTTGCTTCACCTCCTGTTCCCCTCACTCAATCCTCTCCCAAAGGGTCCCTCACAGGAACGTGTGCGCAGCCCCAGCTGGGAGGGCTTCTAGGCCTTTCTTTAGGACAGCAGCCTGTGGCGGAGGAGTGTCTCCCCACTTGTTAAATTTCAACTGCTGGACACTTTGGTTCCTGGGGACTTCTCAGGAATTTTCCAGAAACCACACCAGAGCAGCAGCGCGGCCCGGTGACCGTCTGCCGAGCGGCTTGGGGCTTCCAGACACGCAAGGCTGTTCTCACAGCTGTTTTTGTGAGGCCCCGCTCGGCTGCCACTGGGCACGGGCAGGGTGGGAGCTGGAGCAGGCGCCTCTGATGACCTGGCCTGCAGTGGCCTCTGGGAAGCTGCCCGTCCAGTCCTGGAGCTGAGAAGCTCTGTTTCAGGGAACTGGTGAGATTCCCCTGCTCTGGGCTGGTGAGTCAGCTGCCCTTCCTGTTTGCCACCTTGTCCTCTCCCGGGACTTTTATTCCCCTAATTTTCGGACCCTGCTCAGCCTGGCGTTCGGCTAACTGCATCCCACCACCGGGGCTCGTGTCTCCAGGCCCCCTCTGTCTGCATTCCCCACCAGTGTCATTCAGGGAATGGGGACGCAGGGCAGCCAGTGTTGGCGACCTGGCAGGAGGGGGACTTGAGGACAGGATCCCCAGAAAAGTTGAGGGAACCCCAGAAGTCTTGGGCTATCTGGGGTTAGGTGTGGAGGAGATTGGGAGCCACGGCCCAGGGCAGGGGCTTCGGGGTCACAGTCAAAATACAGGTGGGAGAAATCACTTTCCTGTCCTGCCTTTGCCCTCCCAAGATGCCTCGAGACAGCCCTGCCTGGGGGGCGACAGCAGGAGGCTGGGGCTGGGGCCTGAGGGGCAAGATCCGGAGACGCAAGAGGTTGACACGGCCGCACCGCCAGCTCCAGCACCCACCCTCCCTCCTCTTGTGCAAACCCCCAGGCTGGGGAGGACTCGGGGCAAAAGTGCTCCCTCCCACGGTGCTCCCTTCAAAGGTAAACTCCTCACCCAGGAGCTGGCCCTGCGCACCTGCCCTCCCCTCTGCCCTCCACGCAACCAGGGCCAGCCCTGTCCGGCCCCACACAGGCCCAATCGGAGCCAGCGCACACGGGGACCAGAGACAGGAGGCACAGCCAGGAAAGTGGAGCCAAGCAACGGGCGAAGACAAGCAGGGCTCCAGCACACAGGGAGGAAAGGGGAGAGAGGAGAGGGCTCCGGCACACAGGGAGGAAAGGGGAGAGACGAGAGGGCTCCGGCACACAGGGAGGAAAGGAGAGAGCCGGCACACAGGGAGGAAAGGGGAGAGACAAGAGGGCTCCAGCACACAGGGAGGAAAGGAGAGACCCTGGAGCAGAGAAAACATTCGCCAGCAGGAATGCAGCTGAGCACAAAGCTGCAGCCTGGAGGCTCCTTGTAGGGCCTCCCTCCTGCCACCCAGACAGAGCCAGCAAGAAATCCAGAGCCAGCAGGGTGGCTGCAGAAGGGCTGTGCCTGGATAACAGCAGGTCCAGAAGATAAAAGCAAGAATGGAGAGGGACACCACCAGTGCAGCGACAGACACAGAATGTCCAGAACCGAAGATGAGAGAACTCGGCTGGGAAGGACTCACAGAGGACACGTCGCCACAAAACTCTCGACCACCAGAAAGAAAACACTGCAATAGGCCGGGCGCAGCGGCTCACGCCTGTCATCCCAGCACTTTGGGAGGCTGATCACTTAAGGTCAGGAGTTGGAGACCAGCCTGGCCAACATGGTGAAACCCCATCTCTACTAAAAATACAAAAATTAGCCGGGCATTGTGGCATATGCCTATAATCCCAGCTACTTGGGAGGCTGAGGCAGGAGAATCACTTGAACTCAGGAGGCAGAGGTTGCAGTGAGCCAAGATCGTACCACTGCACTCCAGCCTGGGAAACAGAGTGAGACTCTGTCTCAAAAAAAAACAAAGAAAACAAATAAAACAATAAAACATTGCAATAGCTCCCAGGAGAGCAAGAGCACAGCCTCCAGGAAAGAGCAGACCCACCAGGCTCAGCAGCAAGGCCACGTGGCCCTGCAGACACTGGGACAGGCTTCAGCCTGGAGCTCTGCGTGCAGCCTGGCTACCGTCCACGCACGAAGACACAGCAGTGTTCTCCCACTCGTGGAGGTGCCCAGAAGGTTTCACGGCAAGGCCCACAGCAGACTGCTAGAGGAACACTCGGGAGGAGGAAGGATCGGTTAGTGAGCGACGTGATCGGGTGCCCTGGGCTGGATGAGACACCTAACGTTAGGTGCAAAGACAAGAATCTGTGACATCGGGATTAAGCTTCAGACACAGTCAACATGCTGCCAACGTGGGGAGGGCCGGAGGACGCGTCTGTGCCGGCACAGGCCCTGCTGGGGGAACATCACCGCAGAAGAGCCTGAGAAACAGCAAATCAACCTGAAATCTCTCATTTCAAAGGCATCCCCATGAGAACAAAAGCAGAATGTGCACCTTTAGTTCAAGAAAGCTCAATTTATCTAACAGAGGGTTAGGGGAGGAAAAAACCCAAAGAATGTGCAGTGAATGGAAAATACAAAATAGGATGACAGAAATCAGCTCCTAAAGAATCACAAGAAGTAGGTGGGCCCCAGTGAAAGACGGCGCTTGGTGTGGGGGGAGATCCCTTGACCCGTCACCTGCAAGAGGCACCTACACCGAGAAGGAAACGCGGAAAATGAAGGCATGGGGGAGACAGTCCAAGCAGCCAAGAACCAAAGTAAGCCTGGGGCGGCCACGGTAAGGCCTGAGGCAGTCGCGGTAAGGCCTGATGAAATGACGTAATGGGCAAGAAGAGTCGACGTGAAATGAGCGGGGTCTGAAGAGTCACACAGCATGCAAGCCTCCACCGAAACTCAGTCGTTGTCCCTAAAACCAGCCTTCCCGCCACATCACTTCCTGCTGCTTTGAGCGACTGTTTTGAGCCCTTCTCACCGGCGGTTTGGGCATTTTCCTCTGTCTTGCTAAGTCACACCCTTACGTAACGAGTCACTGTTGGGTTTCCCCAGCTTCAGACACCGTCTTTAGGCCTGGCTGTGGACGCCGCGTCTGCACCCGCCACATCTGCACCCACCTCGCCCTGCGCCCGTGCACGCTCTGGCCCTGCCTCGCCCCGCACCTGCCTCGCCCTGCACCCGTGCGTTCGTGCACGCTCTGGCCCTGCCTCACCCTGCGCCCTCCTCGCCCTGCGCCCGTGCACGCTCTGGCCCTGCCTCGCCCTGCGCCCGCCTCGCCCTGCGCCCGTGCGTTCGTGCACGCTCTGGCCCTGCCTCGCCCTGCGCCCTCCTCGCCCTGCGCCCATGCACGCTCTGGCCCTTCCTCGCCCTGCGCCCGCCTCGCCCTGTGCCCGGGCACTCTCTGGCCCTGCCTCACCCTGCGCCCGCCTCGCCCTGCGCCCGGGCACTCTCTGGCCCTGCCTCACCCTGCGCCCTCCTCGCCCTGCGCCCATGCACGCTCTGGCCCTGCCTCGCCCTGCGCCCTCCTCGCCCTGCGTCTGTGCACGCTCTGGCCCTGCCTCGCCCTGCGCCCTCCTCACCCTGCGCCTGTGCACGCTCTGGCCCTGCCTCGCCCTGCGCCCTCATCACCCTGTGTCCGTGCACGCTCTGGCCCTGCCTCGCCCTGCACCCGCCTCGCCCTGCCCCCATGCACGCTCTGGCCCCACCTTCCTAATCTGGCTGTGTCATGACTGCCCTCAGCTCCCCCTGCAGAGCTCCTGTCACCCAGGTGTGCGCAGCCTCTGAATCCTCCACTGTGCCTGAGCAGCCCTGTTGGCCTGGAGTTGCTCGCATCTTTGCTGACTTAGTTTTCCCAGGTACTCACTCACACCACCACTGATGGAGCCCCCAAGTCTCAGTTGAATGCACCTTCCCTGCACTGGTTCCTGTCCATCCCAGCCTCTCTGGGGCCTCTCCCGTCTCTGTCTGAGGATGTTCTGCCTGGGTGGTAGTTCCCATCTCTGCCACTGCCTCCTGGAGGGGCTCCCATCCCCACCCTGACCCCTTCTGTGGCTGGTTCTGGTGGAGAAGCCCTCCAGGGGCCTTCCGAGAAACAACTTGAAAGAAGAAAACCTCAGACCCTGCCCCTGGGTGTGCGTGAACTCCAGGTTGGAAGGCGTTTGTGCGTTTCCTCCCGGCCTCCTGCATCCAGGTCTCTGTCTCTGGATCATTTCCATGAAACCCGCCCCTCCTCTCTGGGAGCATTTAGGATCTTCTCCTTGTCCACGAGGGTGTGGAATCTCACAGAGATCCCAGCAGGAACTTCCAACCCGGAAACTCATGCCCTGGGCTCTGGGAAGCCAGCTCAACCTCCCCTTGAAGACTCCCTCCCCTCCGATCTTCCTGGAGCTCTGACCCCCGGCGTCTCTCAGGCTCTGCTCATTTTCCTGACTTTATTATTTCCACCTCTTTTTCCTTTACTCATGGAAAGACCTCTTCAGCGTTAACGTCAAACCCTTCTCCGGGATCGTTAGGGCTTTTGCTCTCATGCTTTTAATTGTTGAGCCGTTTTCATGTCTGAATTTTCTTTCTGCAGCGACTGATTTTCATTTGGTCGGTACGGTGCTTTCACTGGTCTCCGAGGATCCTGATGACAGCTGCCTTTGTCTTTCTTTGAAGAAATGTTTTTATTTTAATGCTTGTGGGCACACAGTAGGTGTATATATTTCTGGCGTGCCTGAGATGTTTTGCTACAGGCGTGTGATGCATAACAGTCACATGGAGGATGGGGTGTCCATCCCTCAGCAGTTACCCTTTGTGTTACAAGCAATCCAATCACACTCTTCGTTATTTTTAAATGTACGATTAAGTTACCGTTGACTGCAGTCCCCGCGTTGTGCCACAGATGCCGGGCCTCTGTCTTTTCTTCATTCCGTGTGCTTCTGTCCTTTCCGGCCTCTGTCTTTTCTTCGTCCCGCGCATCTTTGTCCTTTCTGGCCTCTGTCTTTCCTTTCCTTTCCTGTCCTGTCCTGTCTCTGTCCTGTCTGCATTCCGCGCATCTCTGTCCTTTCCGGCCTCTGTCCTGTCTCCCCTCCCCCTCCCTCCCTTCCCTCCCTCCCCCTCCCTCCCTTCCCCTCCCCCCACCCTTTCCTTTCCTGCCTCTGTCTTTTCTTCATTCTGTGCATCTCTGTTCCCTCCAGCTCGTCTTCTCAGGTTGGGTCTCACTCCTGTCTTTCACGGTGGCCTCTTTCCTTAAGAACCCAGCAATGCTGGTGCAGGTGCCAGAGTGGGCCTGTGCCGTGTGTCCTGGGGACCGCCATATCTGCGCCCTGGTCCTTTCTCTGGGCCGTCAGACCCCCCAGAGGCCTTGCGGTGGAGGCGTGCAGTGCTCTGACGCTGGTCTGGGGGAAGGGCCTGGGCTCGGTGTCCAGGGCTCCCAGCTGCCACCTCTGCAGGGCCGAGGAGGAGCCCCTCGAGCTTTTCCACAGAATGGGGGGGCCTGGGTGGCTAAGGGCTCCTCGACTGTTCAGCAGCATCTGAAGCACGTCCAGCTGCGTCACGCGTTGGGACTCCCGGCTACGCAGCACGTGGCTCCCTCGCGTTGAAAGTGGCTTGATGTTGGTGTCGTTGATTCACTTCGAGAATGTGATCCGAGTCGCTCGGGCACCGGTGGCCACTGTGCCACTTCCCAGCGATCTCTCTGGTTTTCAGGGCTTTACGTGGACTCACGCACTGTGGATGCTGCCTGGTTCACAGCCTCTTCCCTTAAAGTTTGTTCCTTCAGCCGCATCTGCTGGAGCCTCGGCTCACTGTCCAGCCCCAGCTCACCCCCCTCCCTCACCCCCGCCTTCGACACCCCCACAACCCCACTGGGCCCCCAGGCTCCCCTCCACCAGGGCATCGTCAGCATGGCCACCCGGCTCACGGGGCGGCTGGTCCCTGCCGCAGACGGTCTCCCTGAGGAGAGAGAATCATGCCCAGACTGTGACCATGTGGCCCATGGGGCGTCTGGCCCAGCAGGGCCCCCAGGACAGCCCTGAGCCCCAGCCAGCCCTCCCGTTCAGGTGACAACTGCTTGGGGCCCTTCGCTCTTGGGTCCTCACTCGGCTCCATCTTCTCTCCTGTGCGAGGCACCGGCGGAAACCCTCCGCACCTGCTGCTTTTGTCGTGAGCATTGCGTCCTCAGGCATCTGGCCCAGCCACACTGTCCTCCTGCCAGCTTCCTGTTTCCGTCCAGCCAGCGGGACGGAACCTCTGCCCAGTGGCTTCGAGGTTTGAAACTGAAGTCCCCCGAGATGCTCTTCAGGGCCCAGAGGGGTCACAGCTTAGTCCTCGTCCTGGCCAATGGGAGGACGGTGCCCCTGGCTCTGACACCCCCGCTCCTCATGTCACCAAGCCCCATGCCAGGCTGTGCCCCTCCAGTCGGCTCGGCCCCTCAGGGCTGCCTGGCATGAAGCAGCCTCGGCTCAGGGCCACCGCAGACGCCCTGGTTTGGAAGAGACCTGCCGGGTGTCCAAACCCCACTCCTCCAGGCTCCCCCTGGGAGAAAAGCAGCAGTGGGGACCCCGGCTCCCTCCTTACAAGGGTGTGACAGATACAACCTCACAGCACCTCAGTTTCCCCGAGAATAAACAGAGGTAATGGCAGGCACCCTCCCCACAGCCATCGATGGGTGGCTGCATAAGTCCATGAGCTCCACAGTCTTGGGGCAGCCCCAGGCGGAGTCGCACTGAGCCCCGTGTACGACAGCAGTTCAGGGATTGGGTTCGGGACGGGGGGAGGCCTGAGTTTCTGCCCCAACCCTGAGCTCTTCCAACCTGAGCTTTCCCCTGTCTGGGACGATAGAGCTGTGAGGCAAGCACAGTGGTACTGGGCTGAGTGGTGTCCTCCAAAATTCATTTCCTTCCAAACCCATGAATGTGACCTTCCTGTATTGGGACATAGGACAGTGGCGGATGTCATGAAGCTGAGATGAGGTCACACTGGATTAGGGTGGGCCCTAAATCCAGTATGACTGCTGTCCTTACAAGAGGGGGATTTGTACCCAGACACACTGACAGAGATGCAGATTCACAAGAAGAACATTCCAGAAGCGAGGGGGTGTGGAGTACACTCTCCCCAAGAGCCTTTGGCAAGGGCCCGTCCTGCCAACACCTCGCGTGCAGCCCATCGGCGCTGGTTTTGGCTCCTGGCCTCCAGGCTGTGAAGAATAACCCCTGTTGTTCAAGCCACGCAGTTTGCAGTCATTCATTAAGGCTGCCCCAGGAAGCTGACATGGTGTCGCCGAGTTCCGGCAGGTACAGCGTATGGACACACGATCACACTCAGAAAACACGGGCGTCCACCACCATCACCACTATGTGTTACCGGTATTACCACTGCTGCTGTCAGAAGCCACAGAAGAGGCTGAGGAGGTCAGGCCCCTGTCCCAGGACCTCCAACAGTGCCTCATCCCTCAGCAGACAGGGTGAAAGGCAGGTGGAGGGACGTGCTGCGTGGCTGTTGTGTGCCTGTTGCGTGGCTGCTGTGGCAAAGGTTTGTGTACACATAAGCACCTGGAGAGAAAATCCGTCCCTGTGGATGGAGGACCCCCACAATGGGGTCCCTGCTGTACAAGAAGAGGGCAATTCTCATTATTTTTTCCTCCCTTTCTCTCACCACTTTGCCCTGGCAGCAAGCCTGTTTGCACAGAACCATGCAGCAGGAATGGCAGCTATGACCCCAAGAGAAACATCGTCTTTCTCATCAGAAGACCAGGAGTCATCCCCAGGAGGCAGCAGGGTGGGGGACGTAAGCAGAGGAGAGAGCAGGAGACAGGACCCCGCTTCTGTGTACGAACTGACACGTGTCCTGGCTCATCCCAAGCTGCAGGTGTGGAACACACCAGAGACACAGCGTAAAGCACTTTGAGCTGCACTGACGTGAACCTGTGCCCAAGGCCCCAAGGACTGCCTGTCGGGGCAGACCCACCCCGTGCAGCAGAGGCTTTGACAATCAAACCGATATGGAAACAAGGCTCCCAGAAGGAGAGAGAACCTGCAAGCTGAGCCTCACTACTGGGCTGGCTGTGACTAAGACAAAACAAAAAATAATCCACATTCCCTAGATGGTGCCTCAGGACCCAGAGCCTCAGGGCACAGGTGAAAAGTGTCCGGGATGAAGTCTGGGTTAGCTCCCTGTTACTGCTGTAGCACATTACCACACACTCATGGCTTCCAACAACACAAACACATTCCCTACAGACCCGTGGCTGAAGCCTGGAATGATCTCCGTGGGCTAAAGCGAGGAGCCCCATGGCTGTGCTCCAGAATCTGCAGGCCTAGGGGGAACCATCTTGCTGCTTTTCCCAGCTTCAAGAGGCTGCCTGCGCTCCACACCTTGGCTCAGGGCCAAGGCCAGCTATGCAGCATCACTCTGACCCTTCTTCTGTTGCCACATCTCTTTCTCTGGCCCAGTGAGAAAGATTCTCTACTTTTAAGGATTCTTGTGATTACAGTGAACCTGCTTGGATAATCTCCCCACCTCAAGACCTGCTTAATCACATCTGCATGATCCCTTTTACCACGTAAAGTGACATATTCACAGACTCTGGGAATCAGCATGTGAACAGCTTTGGGCCCATTATCCTGTCTATCACACAATCCTAAATTACTGTACATCCTAAGAACCAGAATATGGGACTAATATTCAAGGGAAAAGATGATAAACAGAGAATAAACTCTGAAATGACACAGATGATATAATGATAGATAAGGATCTTAAACAGCCAATATAACCATACTCCATGAGGGAAAGGTAAAGACTCTTAAAATTTAAAAAAAAGCTAAAAAGTCCCAGCAGATACACAGACACTGAAAAAAAGAATGAAATTGAAATTTTAGAACTGAGAAATAAAATACATGAAGTAAACATTTCATTGGATGAGTTTAATAGCAAATGGAGGCGACAGAGAAAACAATCAGTGAAGTTAAAGGCAGTTCAACAGAAATTATCTAGTCTGAGAAAGAAAACATTGAAAAAAATGAACACAGCCTCAGAGATCTGTGAGGAAATATTTAAAAGTCTAACATTTTCATCAACTGAGTCTCTGAAATGGAGGGGAAGAAAAAGATGGGTGCCATAAAGAATAATTTCCCAAATTTGGTGAAATAAATGAACAGGTTCAAGAAGATCAGCGAACCCTAAACAGGACAATCTCTAATATCTAAGCTCAGATACATCATAATTAAGCATCAAAATTAAAATTAAAGATAAAGAAATAGTCATAAAGGTAACCAGAGAAAAATGACACATAACACACAGGGAACAATAATTTGAATGACTGTGAATTTCTCATCAGAAACCACAGAGGCCAGAAGATAGTGGACAACAAATTTAAAGTGCTAGACAAAAAATAACTACCCAGAATTCTATACCCAGCAAAAGTATTCACCACAAATGGAGGCGAAGCTGGGCATGGTGGTTTATAGCTGTAATCCTAGCACTTTGGGAGGCTGAGGCAGGAGAACTGCTTCAGGTCAGGAGTTTATGACTGGCCTGGGCAACACAGCAACCCTGTATCTCTACAGAAAATTTAAAAAGTAGCTGAGCATGGTGGTGTGCACCTGTAGTCCTAATTATTTGGGAGGCTGAGGCAAAAGGATTTCTTGAGTCCAAGAGTTCAAGGTTACAGTAAGGTATGATCATGCCACTGCACTCCAGCCTGGGCAACAGAGTGAGACCCTGTCTCAAAAGAAAAAAAAACGATAAATAAAAGACACATCACCAGCAGACCTGCACTATAAGAAGTGCTAAAGAGAGTTTTGTTTGTTTTTTTGTTTTTGTTTTTTCTCACTGCAATGTCCGCCTCCCGGGTACAAGCAATTCTCCTGCCTCAGCCTCCTGAGTAGCTGGGATTACAGGCATGTGCCACCACGCCCGGATAATTTTTGTATTTTTAGTAGAGACAGGGTTTCACCATGTTGGCCAGGCTGATCTTGAACTCCTGACCTTGTGATCCGCCTGCCTCAGCCTCCCAAAGTCCTGGGATAACAGGCATGAGCCACCGCTCCCAGCCTAAAGAGAGTTCTTAAAGAGAACTGATACCAGAGGGAAATGCAAAACCTCAGGAACCAAAGGAAAACAACAGACGTGGCAAGTATCTGGGAAAATATGTATACTATTTTAAACTCAAGTTCTTTAAAATATTTATGACTATATTGTCTGGGCCGGGTGCGGTGGCTGTAATCCCAGCACTTTGCAAGGCCTAGGCAGGCAGATCACCTGAGGTCAGGGGTTCAAGACCAGCCTGGCAAACATGGTGAAACCCCGTCTACTAAAAATATGAAAGTTAGCTGGGCATGGTGGCGCACGCCTGTACTCCCAGCCACTCGGGAGACTGAGGCAGGAGGATCGCTTGAACCCAGGAGGTGGAGGTTGCAGTGAGCCGAGATCATGCCATTGCACTCCAGTCTGGGTGATAAGAGCAGAACTCCATCTCAAAAAAATTATATTGTCTGGAGGGTTTAATGTATGTAGATGTAATACATATGACAAATATAAAGCGAAAGGGTAAGAGGATTTATGTGGCTTAAGGTTTTGAGGTTTTACTTGAAGTAGTAAAATTTCAACTTTGTAAAGTAGGATTTATATATTATAATCCTTACAACAACTACTAAAAAATAAGAAAACATACACCAAAAGTGAATAGATAAGCTAAAATGTAATACCAATACATATTCCCATAATCAAAGAGAGGGCAGAAAAGATGAAAGAGGAGAACAAAAAATAGAAAAATAATAAAGCAGTAGACTTAAATCCAATAATATCAATGATTACCAAGGGAAACTATCAGGAATAAGGAGGCATTTTACATACAGGGTCAACATACATGACACATGACCCAAACACACCAATTAGAAGACAGAGATTGTCAGACTTGATTAAAAAAAAATCAAGGCCCAACTTACATACTGCCAACAAAACACACACTTTTAATATAATGACATAAATTAATTAAAAGTAAAAAGATGGAGTAAGATATTCCAAGCAAACATTAATCAAAAGAAAGCTGGGGGCTGGGTGTGGTGGCTCACACCTGTAATCTCAACACTTTGGGAGGCCAGGGGTGGGAGGACAGCTTGAGGCCGAGAGTTCTAGACTATCCTGAGCAACGAGGGACATCCCCATCTCTATAAAAAAGAATTTTAATTAGCTGGGTATGGTGGCACATGCTTGTAGTCCCAGCTACTCAAGAAGCTGAAGAGGGAGGATCTCTTGAGCTCAGGAGTTCAAGGTTACAGTGAGCTATGATCACATTGCTGCACTTCAGCCTGGGTGACAGAGCAAGACCCTGTCTGTATTAAAAAAAAAAAAAGAAGAAAAGAAAGCTGGAATGCTATATTAGTACCAGACAAAGTGGATTTCAGAACAAGAGAAACTACCAGGAATAAGGAGGCATTTTACATACAGGGTCAATTCATGAAGAAAACACAGTAATATCCTAAATGAGTATGTACCCTAAAACAGAATTCCAAAATACATAATGCAAAATCTGAAAAGACCAAAAAGAGAAATATAAAAATCCACAATTGTACTTTAAGATGTTGACATTCTTCTCTCAGGTTGAGACTAGATAGGAAATCAAGAATAACTTGAACACAACAAGTCAACTGGATATAATTAATGTTTACAGAACAACTCACACAATGACAGTGGAATACCCCTATTTTCCCAGTGCAGTGAACAGTCATCAAGACAGACCATACTAAAATTGTCTTTAACAAATATAAAAGAATAGAAATCATTAAAAAGTATATTCTCTGACCATAACAAAATTGAGCCAGAATTCAATAGCATCAGGATACCTGGAAAATGTCCAAATATTTGTAAGCTAAACAACATACTTCTAAATAACACAAGTTGAAGAGAAAGTTCCAAGTAAAATTAGAAACCATTTTGAACTAAATGAAAATGAAAACGGAGCATACCAAAATTTGTGTAATACAGGTAAAGGTGCTTAAAGAAGCTCATACCATTAAATGCTTACATTATAGAGTAAGAATGGTTAGTTAAAAAAATCAGTGATTTAAACTTCCATCTTAAGTATCTAAAGAAAAATAAAATATTTAAAACCAGAGCAAGTAGAAGGAAATAAATTACAAACAAGAAGAGTGGAAATTAATGAAATGGAAAATAGACAAATAGACAAATTCAATAATCTAAGCTTCTACCTTAAAACTCTAGAAAAAGAAGAGGAAATTAAATCCAAACCAAGCAAAGAAAAGAAAATAATAAAGATAAGAACAGGTATCAATAAAATTGGAAACAGAAAATAAAACCAATAGCTGTTTCTTTGAAAAAAAATCAGTAAAATTGATAAGCCGGTAACTCAACTGACCAAGAAAAAGTGAGAAGACACAAATTACCAATGAAATGAAAGAGGAGACATCACCATGGAACCTACAGACATTAAAAGATCAACATGGTAATGTCATGAACAACTCTGATATCACAAATTCAATAAAGTAGATGAAATGAACCAATTCCTTGAAAGACACAAACTAGTACAATTCACCTAAGAAAAACTTCAACAGTCCAAGGAAATTGAATTCATGGTTTAAAAATCTTCTAACAAAGAAATCTCCCAGACAAGATGTTTTAACTAATGAATTCTACCAAACATTTCAGGAGAAAATAATACCAATTCCACACAATGTCTTCCAGAAAATAGAAGAGAAGGGAATACCCTCAATTAATTTTAAGAAGCCAGCGTTACCATGATATTCAAACTCATCAAAATCAAACAAAAACATTACAAGAAAACCACAAAAAGTATTTCTCATGAACATAGGCATAAAAGTCCCCACAGAGTATTAGCAAATTGAATTGGGCAAAATAGAAATGAGATCTATCTTAAGAATGCAAGGTTAGTTCAACATTTTAAAATCAATGTAATGCACAACATTGACAGTCTAAAGAAGAAAAACCATACTCATCTCAATAAATGCAGAAAAAGTATTTTACAAGATTTAACATCCATTCACAATAAGAGCTCTCAGAAAACGAGGAATAAAAGGGAAATTTCTTAATCTGATACGAGGCATTTACAAAACAAACAAAAAAATGCAGGCTGGGTACGGTGGCTCACGCCTGTAATCCCAGCACTTTGGGAGGCCAAGGCAGGTGGATCACGAGGTCAGGAGTTCGAGACCAGCCTGGCCAACATGGTGAAACCCCGTCTCTACTAAAAATACAAAAAGTTAGCCGGGCGTGGTGGTGGATGCCTGTAATCCCAGCTACTTGGGAGGCTGAGGCAGAGAATTGCTTGAACCCGGGAGGCAGAGATTGCAGTGAGCCGAGATTGCACCACTGCACTCCAGCCTGGGTGACAGAGTGAGGCTCTGTCTCAAAAAAAAAAAAAAAAAAGCAAACCTAAGCTAATATATTTAATGTTGAAAGACTAAAGGTCTCCCCCTAAAATCAGGAACAAGGCAGATAGCCTCTTTGACCACTCCTATTCTATACTGTACTGGACATCCTAGAAGTGCAATAAGGAAGGAAAATGAGGCACATAGATTGAAAAAGTAAATATAAAACCGACTCTACTCTCAGACAACAATTATAATCTATGTGATGGTTCATTTCAAGTGTCGATTGGATTGGATTGAGAGATGCCTAGACAGCTGGTGGAGAATTGTTTCTGAGAGTGTTTCCAGAGGAGATTGGCATGTGATTCGGTGGACTGAGAGAGGAAGAATCAGCCTTAATGTGGGTCAGTTCCACTGGCTGGAGGCCCAGCTGGGAAAAACAGGCACAAGAAGAGGAGAATTTGCTTTCTGTTCTCTCTTTCTCTCCCTTCCAGGGAATGATGCCTTTTTCTCCTCTTGCCCTTGGACATCAGAATCCAGGTTCCTCAGCTCTTAGACTCCAGGACTTGCACCAGTGGCCTCCTGGGGGCTCTCAGGCCTTTGGCCTTGAGCTAGGAGCTGCATCATCAGCTTCTCTAGTTCTGGGGCTTCCAGACTTGGACTGAGCCACACTACCAGCTTCTCTGGTTCTCCAGCTTGCAGACAGCCTATTGTGAAACTTGTCTGTCTCTGTGATCATGTAAGCCAATTCCTCTAATAAGGCTCCTCACATATAACCTATTGGTTTTGTATCTCTGGAGACTCCTGACTAATAAAATCTATGTTTTAAAAAATCCCATGGAATCTATTTTAAAAAGCTCCAATGACTACTAATGAGTTTAGCAAGGTCATAGGATACAAAGTCAACCTAGAAAAATAAATTGTACTTCTATATACTAGGAATGAACTAAAAATTGAAATTAAAAAAGTCTCATTTACAATAAGAACAAAAATATAAAACTTAAACATGAATCTAACATAAATATGCAGGATATGTATGCTGAAAACTACAAAACACCGATGAACATAATTAAAGAAAACCTAAATAGAGACACATACCATGTTCATGGATTGGGAGAGTCAGTATTGTTCAAATGCCAATGCTCCCCAAATTGATTTACTGATATGTCACAATCTCAATCAAAATCCCAGCAGGGATTTTTGTAGATATCGGTCAATAAGCTAATTCTAAAATTTATATGGAAAAAAAAAGGAACTAGAATAGCCAGAACAATTCTGAGGAAGAATAAAATTGAAAGATTCACATTATTTGATATCAAGTCTTATTTTAAAGCTATAGTAGGTAAGATAATGTGGTATTGTTAAAAGGTTAAAAATACAGATATATAGAACAGAATACAGAGTCCAGAAACAGATCCACAAAAATACAGCCAATTGATTTTTCACAAAGGTATAAAGGCCATTCAGTATAAAAAGATAGTCTTTCTAATACATGGTGCTGAGACATCTGGATAGTCACATGCAAAAACAATAAATCTTGACCCCTACCTCACACATCTCATACCAAAGTTAACAAAAAGTGGATCATAGACCAGAATGTAACATATGAAACTATACAACTTTAGAAGAAAGCATAAAAGAAAAGTCTTTGTAACCTTAGGTTAGGTAATGAGATGTGGCAACAAAATCAATCTACAAAAAGAGAAATTGATAACTTAAACTTAATCAAAATGGAATACTTTCACTATCTGTAATATCCTGTCAAGAGAATAAAAAGACAAGACACAGACTACGAGAAAATATTTATAAATCATACATATGAGAAAGGACATGTTTCCAGAATATATAAAGAGATCTCTAAACTGAATAGTAAACAAGCAAATGAGCTGGTTTTCTTAATGCACAAAAGATCTGAAAGACCATTCACCAAAGATGACACACGGATGCAAATAAGCACATGAAAAGATACGCAGCATTGTTAGTCACAGGGAAATCCAAACTAAAACCCTAACAAGATTCCAGTATTAAAATGGCTTTGAAAAAAGTAATACCAAGTGCAAACCCAAAGATGCTGAGCAACTGAAACACTCATTCACTGCTGGGGGATAAGAGTGAAAAACACGCTTACTATTCATGAAACGAAGACCTACGCTCATAGAAACACCTGTATGTGAACGTCTATTGACTGCAGCTCCATTCATAAACACCAAAACCTAAAAACAACCCAAATATCCCTCAACAGTTGAATGACACATGGGGTCGGTCCATACCTCATTAATAACAAGAAACAAACCAGCGGCCCGCAGCACCGTGGATGAGCCCAAATCCTAACCGGCAGCGATAACAAGAAACCAGCTGGTGACCCGCAGCACCGTGGGCGAATCTCAACAGCACTGTGCTGACTGAAGCTGGCCTCCAAAGGCCATGCGTGTGACTCCGTGTGGAAGACATCCAGAGAAAGGCAAGGGAGAGGCTGCAGGGATGGAGCACACATCGGCCGTGGCTGGGGGCAGGGGGCTGTGACTGCAAACAGCAGCAGGGGAGAAATGTTTGGGGAGGGGATGGCTCCGAATCTTCATGACGGTGGCAGTCACATCCCACTGAATGCCGAAAAGAATGAACTTTAGTGTATGTAAATTTTTAAATAAGTGTTAGAAAATGTATCCTGCAGTAACCATACACTTGAATTCTAGCTGAACTTAAGCAGTCAGTGACAGACAGCATCCTAGCCCGAGACAGGCCACATCCGTGGCTCCAGTGAGTCATGCTAAACCCAACAGCCCTGTAGCCCACCTAAAAAACAGAATGAAAACCTAGAAGCTCTGACTCGTATTGTGCAGGGAGCTCAGGGCCTCCTCTGTGTGCTCACATGTCTTTGGAGCCCTCCTCCTTGTTTCCCTCTCCAGTCTCCCACCTCTCCCACTCCTCCATCCTCCCACTCTTAGCACCTGCACCAAGATGTGCACCAGGGGAAGCCACGGGCTGTGGCCCATCTGTCTTGGCTTCCCTGGGGAAGCCCGGGGGCTTGGAGGACAAGCCAGTGAACTCAGGACAAAGAAACACCAGGTCCAGACTACACTCTCAGGGGTCGTTTCTAGATCATTACTAAAGTCTCTCTGAACGTGTGGAGCATCTTAAATAAATAAATAAACAGAAGCGCTGGGTCCAGCTCAGCCCCAAAGGGCACCTGGTGGCTCCAAGCCTTAACTTCCTCACCTTAAATCAACAGACCATGGCCACAGGCACTCTGCAGCCTGCGCCGGCTCAAAGCTGTTTATGGATTTAGGGTGCCCTGCCATAAACCTCCCCTTTTTTCAGTTTATTGTGAAGAGATTGAAGATTAGAAATAAAAGCTGGGATTTGCTGCTGTTGTTGCTTGCTTTGCTTATTTTGCCCTGTTGGAATATTTTTAAGCTTCAAAAAGAGCATATAACCCCTTTCACTGCCCTGGCAATCAGTGAGGAACCCTCACCATACAACCTACCAGATGCAATCTAAGCAAACTTCCAGAAATTTCCGTGGGCCAGAGGACATGAACCAGATGCAGTGGACTGAGACTTCGGGAACTGCTCAACCTCCCCCAAAACAGAGTGGGTGTGACCAGCACTCTGGCCAGGTAGGGGAGTCAGGCCAGGCAGCAGGAGGGCCACAGTGCCAGGAGCAGACGGGCGGACCCTGACCCCCAGCCTCCATGCCTCTTCCAAAGCCTTCTTGGAGAGTCCCCCTGAAGGTAGCTCCAAAATATCCCACGCTGCTGGGAGCAGGGCGGGAAGTCCAGCAGCAGGGAACCAGGCCCAGGCCTCCCTCCCGCAGGCTCCAGGCTTCCCAGGCCCCAGGAGCTGGGACCCATTCACTAGCGGGGACAGAGTAGAGCAAGCTGGGGGTTGTGAACTGACCTGGAGACACACAGGAGGATCTGGGGCGGGGGGTTGAGCAGCCCCTCCCAGGCACTGGGGGTGCACAGCTCCATGGGAGACTAGTGGCTGCTGGCTGTGGGGCAGCCTGCCACCAGGGCCCCAGTACCCTCTCATCTGGAGCGGGTTGGCTGGTGCCCTCCTGCCCCACCCAGGGGTCCTGAGTTCCGGCTGGAGCCCACCCTGTTACCCGGGAAATGTCATGTTGTCCCCGCCTCCTCCCTGCAAGCCCACCCAACCCCATCCTGGGACCACCCAGGGCCCATGTCTCTCCAGCCGCTGGTGGAGGCAGCAACCCCCTTCATCTTCAAAATGGCGAATGGATTCACCCCGGAGGCTCCATGCCACCATCTTATCTTGTTTAGGAAAATGGTCCACAGTCTCCCCTCCCAGAGGGGTAACAGGCCCCGCGTTACAGCACAGGACAACTCAGCACTTCAGAGTCGCAGGGATGGGGGAGATGGGGTGAAAAGCCCCCTCACCACAGAGCTTCCTGCCCAGGCCCACAGCTTCCAGGGTGTCACACAGGCCACCCCAAGATTGAAACCACACCGGGAAGCCCAATGCAGACTTTGCCAAATCCTTCATTTTGGGGGAAAAAAGGCTTAATTTTGTACAAGGTTCTCTCACCGACAAGCAAAAGCAGACGGTGCAGAATGAGGATGATTTCCTGATGCAGCACACAAGGCCGAGAGCTCTCGGGCTGCCTTCTCTGTCCCAGCCCACGAGGCTCACACCCAAGGCTGACCCCGACCCAGGGACACCCTTCTTCAACACATTTTGGAGCCTACGCTTCCTGACAGTTATAAACCTCACAACCTAAGGTCCTCCTGGGTGAGGGCCTGAACATGCGTGACACGGAGTATGACTGAGCCTGAACACGCGTGACACGGAGAACCAAGTGTCAAGTGTTCGAGGTACCAAGGGTGGCACTCACCTCCAACAGCAGCCTTCCCTCCAGCACGGCAGACCCTGCAAGAGGACAGCTGTCTCCGGGCGAGGGGGCGCCGGCCGCAGGCTGCCGTGAGCTCTGCTCCTGCACGACTGTCAGAGAAGAACAGACACATTAGGCACCCCCAACCCTTGGCCTGGCCACTCTTCTTCATTCACATCTTTCCTGTGTTTCCCCGCGTTCACCCCACGGTTCTTATTCATTCACATCTTTCCTGTGTTTCCCCGCGTTCACCCCACGGTTCTCATTCATTGACATCTTTCCTGTGTTTCCCCACTTTCACCCCACGGTTCTCACCTGACATCTGGCCTGGGCTGCACTGACCCCTCTGCAGGCCACGCAGCATTCCACAGCCCTGAGAGTCCAAGGTGGGGCAGGAGGAGCTGAGACACAGGCCTCAGATCAGCCAGGAGGGGCAGGGGGACACCAGGACATGGAGGCAGAGCCTGGCCTGAGGACGCCCCCACACCCACTCTGCTCCGCAGAAACTGCTCTCTGTCCCCTCCTGCCCAACCCCCCAGGGCCCCCACCCAGTCTTGGGACAAAGTCCAGCTTCCTGCCAGATCCCCCTGAAGCCACCCAGGGGGTCCCTACGGCCCCTCCCCTGAGACCCACGGCACTGTTGGGCTGCACCCCTTTGAGGGCTGGGCCAAGGTCCCCTGCGTCCACCTGGGTCTTCTGTGCCCTGCACACCCGCATCACCTCTCCCTCCTGGAACCCCCGCAGCCCCCTCCCTGAAAAGTAGGCAGGCCCCACGCCCCCAGGGGCCGCACCTGCATCACCTCTCCCTCCTGGAACCCCTGCAGCCCCCTCCCTAGTGAGAAGCAGGCCAGGCCCCATGCCCCCAGGGGCTGCACAGAACACCGCAGGGCAGGAAAAGGCAGGTCCAGGACAGTCGCCAGTGCTACCCCCTTCCCAGTGACTGTGCACAGCCCCTAAGGACACCCCCACTCCTGAGGATGGTGCATTCTCCATTTTTGGGTGCAGAAGGGGACAGATGACACGTTCACCTTCCAGACTGGCCAAGGGCTGAGTTCCGGACCCAGCACAGGTGCTCACTGCCCACTCAGTGTCCTCATGGGCACTGGAGACATGGGAGGGACACCCCTCCCCAGCTTCTGAGAGGACTGAGGGGCAAGGGTGTCCCAGCAAGCAGCTGGCCCCAGTGCGTGGACCAAAGCGCACCCCAGCAAGGCCGGGGGGGCATCTGCTGCTCCCGCGTCTCCCGGATCCTCAGCTGAAGTCACAGGTGGTGTCCGCTCAGGCAGATGCTACCTTGTCACCAGTTCTGACCTTGAGATGGCATAAAAACTGTCATCATGCATGGCACCTTAAGGCCAGCACACCGTCCTTCACAGTGGGCAGCCTGTGCCGGGGTCCCGGCGTGGCACAGCCCAGGTGGCCATGCTTCACCGGATCTGCCCACTTCCGCGGGTTAGGGAGACACAGCCCTTTCCAAAGCAGCCCCCGACCACCCTCACTCCCCACTGGGCCGAGCTTAGACTCCTGGCTGCCTCCACCCCACTGCTCAGCAAGAGCCCGACCCAGACAGAAAATCAAGTTTGAGGGGCACCGCCTCATCGAAAAGCGCACGTGTCTATTTGTAGCCCATCACAGTCCCAAAATGATGTGAGGCTGCTGGATATTTTAAGAACTAGAATAACCACTTGAATAAAAGCATAATGTCTCACTCAGGGTGGGCTGGACTCCCAGTCTCCAGCCCCAGGGGCACTGTGTCTGTCACCTGAGAGTGCTCCGAAATGTGTGTGGCCTGAACCTCATCGTGGGTCACTGGCTCCTGCTCCCGGGAATCCTCCTGGACTTCCAGGAAGGCATCCACCTGCTAGTCAAAGTGGTTCACACTTTGCTCTGAGCTCTCCTCACCCCGCAGTCCCTGGGCCGGCAGCCCCCAGACCCACAGGACCAGCGTCCGTGGTGTCCCCAGGCCGTGGTGAGCACAGGTGGGGTCCGGACGCTGGGTTAACCTGCTCCCCATCAGGCCAGGACCCCGGAACCGGCTGCTGGACTGGGCTAGCACCCCACCCTCCACCAGAAAGGCCATACTGGGAGCCATTGATTCAGAATCTGAGGTACCAGCTGCAGGGATGCTGACGAGCTAAGGTGTCCGTGGGGGGCGAGGGCCCGAGTGAGGAGGTGAGGCAGCCAGAAGCCTGGAGACGGTGGCACCGGGTGGCCTTGGGACTCGGCCTCTCTGTCCCCCTCCCTCCCTGGTCTCTGAGCCCTCACTTCTCCCTCAACTCCCATAGCTGGTAAAAACTGGATGTTTGTTCACTGCACTAAATGTAACAAAAACTGCCCCATTTCTTCTGCCACAAAGCAGGACTATTCCGAGGAAGCATGAACAGTCCACCGAGGTGGGGGCATCCCTTGGGCAAGGGCGGCCTCTTCCCACCTGGAAACCCCAGCATCCTAGCCTCCTGCCCTCCAGGCTCAGCCAGAGACGCCACAGTTCACACAATACGCATGTTCAGAAAGCTGAAGGTTTTTAACAGTGAAAATCAAGATCTTTCTCCCAAGTGCAGACCCAGGAGAAGCCAGGGCAAGAGGCGCCCCGGGTGTCCCAGCAGCTGACCCCGGAGAGGAGAGACCCGGGCAGGAGCGGCCCCACACAGGCGCTGCTGGGGTCGCCCCGTGAGACCCCCGTGCTGGCCCTGGGCGCTCCCCGCCGAGGTCCGCGGGCTGGGGCAGCGCGGGTGGGGGCGAACGCCTGGGTCACCCGCGCACAGACCGACCACCCAGGCGGCCGGTGCAGCCAAGCCCCATTGCAGGGGTCGGGAGCGACCCCGTCCCACCCGCAATGCGCCCCGCGGACCCGGCAGCCCCGGCCTTTTCCCCCGAGAAGCGCGTAGGTGCGGCGGCAGGGGCGCGCCCCTCCCGGCATCGCGTGCCCCCCGCGGGCGCCCGCCCACTTCCCCCCTACTTCCCCCGCAGCCGCCGGCGCCGTCACGCGATGGGGCCAGCCAGGCCTCGCGTGCGAGCAGCGCTCCCGCCCCCGCCCGCCCGGGCAGGGCGCCAGGAGCCCCAGGAGCGCGGGGAGCGCCAGGCGCGTGGCGGGGAATGGGGCTCGGGGTCCGCGCGGGCGCTCCGGGTGCACATGGGGCGGGCGGACCCGGCCACGGCCTCCCCAGGTCCCCCCGCCCTCCCTGAGCCTGGGGGTCCCACCTGAGGGTCCGCCCCGGGAGGGAGCCCCCATCCCCCACCTCTCCAGCCCCAGTCTCCTCCGCTGTGATGTGGAGAGAGACCCCCCTCCCCCCAGCCACCGCAGTTGCCCATGGTGAGGGGATGGGGAGGAAGGGAGCTGGGAGCTCGGTGTCCTTCCTGGGCGTTGGTGAGAAGGGTGGGCCATCACCGTGGCCCTTACAAGGCACAGCTGGGCCAGCAGGAGGGGGCCACAGGCCCAGGGCGAGAGGAACTCTGTGCCCCCAAGACCGCAGAGGCCAGCCTGTCCCCTGCCTCCCAGCCACCGCCCGGCCTGCTGGTCCTGCAGGGTCTGCAGAGAGAGGCCCTGCCGGGACCACTCCCAGGGCCCACCCCTCGGGCAATGAGAGGCTGGAAGGCTGCGTGTCAGATGAGACCCAGCCGGGCGCAGGGCAGGGCCAGGGCCGCGGGGTAGGGCCGCCCTCTCAGAGGTGAACAGGCCACACGGCTGGGCCTGAACCCGGATCTGTAGCCTGGGCAACCTCTGTGTCCTGCCAGCACTCTGCCAACCGCGCAGAACCTCAGCCACCTTGGAGATTCTCAGGGCCATTACCAGCCGTCCGCCCACGGCTGCAGAGTTCACTGCAACCAAGAAGGGGCTCATTTGGAACAGCGAGAATGTGAAGTCAGCACCAAGGCCTCGGGCGACCCTGTGCCCACAGCAAGGGCTGGAGCAGAGTGGCTCCCTTGGAGGCTCAGGCTTCCCATGGGGTCCTGCTAAGGGCCCTCTGTTTCCTCACACAGAGGAGACTCAGAGCAAGGTGTCACCGGGAACCCAAGGCCACCCCATCTGGCCCCCACCACGAGCACCTGGGCCTGTGACTCGGTCTGACCCACAGTCCCTGGTGAAGGAGGAGCCAGAAGGCGGGTCCAGCTCTGCGTCTGGGTGATGCCGTGATGCCCAGAAACGAAGCCACATTGCTCCCAGTGCCCTGAAGCCAATTCCCTGGTAGGGGCGGGGGAGGCGGTGCAGATGGAGGGTGGGAGGTCAGCCCTGCCACTGGAGATCACGCACCCCAGCCCTGTGCAGCGACTGTGGCTGAAGTTTCCTGCTCTGTGCAGGGCTGAGTAAGGTCCATTTCAGGTCTTCAGTGCTGGACAGGTTGCTGGGCCCAGGGGGAGCTGAAAAGAAGGCGAGATGAAGAAACAGAAGAAGCAGAACAGGCAAAGCCAGCAGAAGAGACGTCCCTTTGTCCTTCACCCAAACCGCAGCCTGGACCTGGTTCTCAGGCCTCCTGTGACCCATCCCAGGGTGCACAGGGCCCAGGCTGGATTTGGGGCAGGTGACAGTCAGGATCCCAGCACCTTGGCTGGGAAGGAGGACATGCCTCCATGAGGCCCCAGCCCACAGCTCCACAGTCCCGTCTGTGCAGTCAGGGGAGCTGGGCCCAGAAGCCAAGGGATGGATCAGCAGGGGTGGCCCCGCCAGCCCACCCCAGCCCTGGGGGAGGAGGGAAGGCACTGAGGGGCTGTGTGCTGAGCAGCACCACTGCTTCCTATCCAGGAAGCCTGGAGGAGGAGCTCAACCAGCAGAAACCCTGCCGCTTCCTTCCTGTGAGGGGAGAAGGTGGTAAGGAATGTGGGTGCTTCATGAAGGTCCCTATTGGCAGGACTGCCTGCCTCTCTGCAGAGCCCTCGGTGGGGCCTGAGTGGTGCAAGCAGCCAGATGAGAGGAAGGCCCAGGATCCCTTTCTTCTCCATCGTTTTCACTCAGCCCTTAACAGGCACATCGACCCTAAGCATCCTCGTTGGAAGGGACAGAACTCCACAGACAGGGGCGTAAGGGAGAGAGGAGCAGGCGGCCCCCAAGCTGACTCGGTTTAGGACTCCCTCTAGGGAATTGTCCTAAGTAAAGCTGTCTGGCAGTCTGCAGCTCCTGGGAGCATTTCACCATAGAGGGCTTCAACAGCGACCACGGGAGTCGGTTCCACAGGCCTGGAAGGACAGTCAGAGCCACCTTGTGAGTCCAGGACTGGTCAGCCCAGGACAGGTGGGCCTAGGACAGGTGGGTCTAGGACAGGTGGGCCCAGATGCTCAGTCCTACTATGGGACACACAGGGGCTTACCCATGCATGAGGCAGCCTGCCAGCCCCTGCTGCACCTGCCCAGGGAATGGGAAGCAGGATTCCTGTCACCTGCAAGCTCATCACTTCAGAGCCCCAGAGACTCCCTCAGAAAGCCTAGAGCAGGGCTGGGCTGAAACCCTGACTCAGACGGGAAGCTACTGTTGGCAGTCACAGCCGGCCCTCGAGCTAATGAGGACACAGGCCTAGTGTGCTGACCGATGTCACACGTCAACCACCTGCAGCACTGGGTGCTGCGATTAAACATCGTGCCTGCTGTGTTGGGAGGTGTTTCCAGATGGGGGTCCCATTTGAATCCGTGGGCTCGGTGAAGCCAGTGGTCTTCCCCAGTGTGGCTGGGCCATCCGTGGGGGGCTGGAGAGAACTAGACAGGAGGAGTCACCCCTTTTTCCTGACTCATGGCTTGAGCCGGATCAGCTCATCTCCCATTCTCCGGCCACAGGCGGGAATTTACCCCAGCGCCCCTGGCCCTCAGGCCTCTGGGCTTGGACTGAACTACGCCTCGGCTCTCCTGGGTCTCCAGCTTGCAGCTGTCTGAGACACCTGCTCATAATAAGCCTCCCCATATCTGTCTCCAGTCGGTTCTGCTTTTCTGCAGAGCCCTAACTGACATGCCCTGTAAAGCCCGGCCCGAGGTCGGCCGAGAGCTCCACACCAGGCCTGGCCTCTGTGCTCTGGGTGCCTCCAAGGCAGGCCTCCTCTGGATCACTTCCTCCTCCAGCCACCCAGGGAGGTCGGACAAGCATGATGGGAACGTGCCCCCCTCCCCCCACCGACACCTGCACCTTCCCATGGGCTGCCCCCCTCCACCCCACACTGTCACCTGTGCCTTCCCGAGACCTGTCCCCAACCCCATCACCTGTGCCTTCCCGTGGACTGTCCCCCCATCACCCACACCTTCCCATGGGCTGTCCACCCCACCCCTGTCACCTGCATCTTCCTGGGGGCTGTCCCCTATGGACCACCACCTGCCTGGGGCTGCACCCACTGTGAGACTCTGAGGGTCCTGGGGGTGGCGGATGACCTTGGTGAAAATTTCCCTTGAACCTGATTTCACTCACCCCTGCTTCCAGCTCAAGCTCTCTCCTGAGGGACCCTTAAGACACTTCTCCCATCCAGGAGTTGGATGGGATGCTCTGAGAATCCTGGGATGTCCATCCAACCCTTCCCCAACGCCTGCTTTCCCCAGAATTGCCTGACCTGACTGTGGATCCAGGAAATGCAGCACAACCGTAACACGGGGAGTAAATGAGCAGAGCTTCCAGCGAGGGCCCAGGAGGACGGGGCTTCCAGCGAGGGCCCGGGAGGACGGGGCTTCCAGCGAGGGCCCGGGAGGACGGAGCTTCCAGCGAGGGCCCGGGAGGTCGGGGCACCAGCGAGGGCCCGGGAGGACGGGGCACCAGCGAGGGCCCGGGAGGACGGGGCACCAGCGAGAGCCCGGGAGGACGGGGCACCAGCGAGAGCCCGGGAGGACGGGGCTTCCAGCGAGGGCCCGGGAGGACGGGGCACCAGCGAGGGCCCGGGAGGACGGGGCACCAGCGAGGGCCCGGGAGGACGGGGCTTCCAGCGAGGGCCCGGGAGGACGGG
Organism: Pan paniscus; assembly: GCF_029289425.2. Lineage (NCBI taxonomy): Eukaryota > Metazoa > Chordata > Mammalia > Primates > Hominidae > Pan > Pan paniscus. The sequence goes on along the minus strand of NC_073253.2, from coordinate 592,274 downwards.
GCTTCCAGCGAGGGCCCGGGAGGTCGGGGCACCAGCGAGGGCCCGGGAGGACGGGGCACCAGCGAGGGCCCGGGAGGACGGGGCACCAGCGAGGGCCCGGGAGGTCGGGGCACCAGCGAGGGCCCGGGAGGACGGGGCACCAGCGAGGGCCCGGGAGGTCGGGGCTTCCAGCGAGGGCCCGGGAGGTCGGGGCACCAGCGAGGGCCCGGGAGGACGGGGCACCAGCGAGGGCCCGGGAGGACGGGGCACCAGCGAGGGCCCGGGAGGACGGGGCTTCCAGCGAGGGCCCGGGAGGACGGGGCTTCCAGCGAGGGCCCGGGAGGACGGGGCTTCCAGCGAGGGCCCGGGAGGACGGGGCTTCCAGCGAGGGCCCGGGAGGACGGGGCTTCCAGCGAGGGCCCGGGAGGACGGGGCACCAGCGAGGGCCCGGGAGGACGGGGCACCAGCGAGGGCCCGGGAGGGCGGGGCACCAGCGAGGGCCCGGGAGGACGGGGCTTCCAGCGAGGGCCCGGGAGGACGGGGCACCAGCGAGGGCCCGGGAGGGCGGGGCACCAGCGAGGGCCCGGGAGGGCGGGACACCAGCGAGGGCCCGGGAGGGCGGGACACCAGCGAGGGCCCGGGAGGTCGGGGCACCAGCGAGGGCCCGGGAGGACGGGGCACCAGCGAGGGCCCGGGAGGACGGGACACCAGCGAGGGCCCGGGAGGACGGGGCTTCCAGCGAGGGCCCGGGAGGACGGGGCTTCCAGCGAGGGCCCGGGAGGACGGGGCACCAGCGAGGGCCCGGGAGGACGGGGCACCAGCGAGGGCCCGGGAGGGCAGGGCAGTGCTCTCAGAGCCATGACATTTCCAGGAGGGCACCTCTGACCCCTGCTCTCACACCCCAACCATTTCTACAAATGCCTTTGCAAGTTTTACGTCAAATGAGGGGACCACAGCCTCAAGGCTTTCAAACATTCAAACTCTCCCTTCCTTCCCTTCTCAAGAACTGGATGACAAACCGTTTTGCCTTTTGAAGATGAACTGTAATATGTACATTCCGGAAGAAAATGTCATTTAGTGATTCTTGATGGCCACAAATGGTATTTGCAAAGGAAACTCCTCACCACCCAGTTACTTTCTGAACAGGTGTGTTCTGCACCAGGATGCACAGAATTTGTCCCAGCTTCTGCACAGGAAAGGTTTAGAGGAAGCACTCGGGACAGACACTCTGTGCCAGAGCGTGGGACAAGCACAGCTCTCCCCAGTGGCCTAGGAGGCATCAGGAGCATTCAGGCAGGTGACAAAGACTCAGAGCGAAGCAAGTGACCACAGAGGGAGCCCAGGCTCGTGCAGTGGGAGGCCTCAGCTCCTGAGTCGGGCTGTGCTGCATGCTCGCCTAGCTGTAGGTCTGTTCATCTGCAAGGAGCATGTGCCTCAGCCTTGCAAAGCAGGCAAGTCCACCCTGTGGGACAAAGCTGCCCCTTCAGGCTGTGGGCAGGAGGGGACCAGGACTGTGTGGATCCCGGAGAGCCCTCAGGTGTCCCAGAAAACAGCTGGTACCGGGTTGGGGGGTTAAGACAGAATGCCCAGGAAGAGGGAGGGTGTGAGGAAGTGTGAGAAGCGGATGACTGTGCCGTGCTGCTCTTGACACATGGGCGGGTGTATATTTAACAGAGTGTGAGGGATGCATTCGAGGTGCTCTCTGAGGGCAAAGAGAAGCAGCAAGTGAGAAGGGGTCCTAGCAAGTGGGTGCTGGATGGGCGAGTGTCCTTCCAAAATCCTTAGTTACAGCTTGTGGGGCAGAGGGGGTTAAAAATGTCCTTCAAAGTCCCAAATTCCCCTAAGCAAGAAAAAGCATCAGGAGTATAAACAAACACACTCATTTCACACAGACACGATATTTACAAAACGGGGGGCACCCCAAGACATATACTGCATCAAGTTGTTGAATTTCCTATGGCAAGAATTTCCAGATTTTTCAAAAAGCACCAGAGAGCTTCAGAGATTTCACACTTCCTCACAGTGCAAAATGAACCGCAAAGAAATGCACTTCCTCTGAGCCAGCGAAGACTGGGGAGGCTGCAGCTGGCAGTGCCCACGCGTTTCTCTGGTCAAGAAAATGCGCCTCAAACCACTTTCTGAGATCACAGAACCCGGGGGCCTCAGGGGGGCTCTGCGGTCACCAGTCACACGCTCGTCCTGCAGAGGAAACACACCCTGGCCTTGGAACCCCACGTTATCGTGGAAGATGCAACCAAAAATAGCTCTTTGGGGAAAAAAAGAATACTTGCACACATTGCAAATCCATATTCTCTTCATGATGTGAAACATCTGGTATAAGCAAACTATTTGGGCATTCTTGTTACATTTCAACATATCAAAGAAAAGCACAGCCGGGACAAGCCAAGGGTTCAAGAAACATTTTGTAAAACAAAACCCAAAACACTGTGCTGGTGCTGTTTAACAACCAAATATTCAGTGAATCAGCGTGCAGTCCACAGGTGTACAGATGAGTGAGCGGTCAACACTGCAGGCCACTAACCCCACGCGGCCACAGCCAGGGAGCGCCCTGGCCCACGCCCTCAGGCAGGATACAGTGCGCGGTGCACGCCCAGGGAGTCTTCCTGAGCAGCCCCACTGGCCTCTCCTACTGCGGAAGAGGGCACCGAGCCCTCACTGAGTCCTCTGCCCTCTACCCACAGGTATGGATGCTGCCTCGCTTGTCAACTTTCACATCAACGAGGAGTGCCAGCTCAGCTGTCAGAGTCTCCATTTGTTTATAAATAATGAATTTGTAAGTAAATTTATTATGTTATGTAACCATGAATTTACAACTAACACCCATATGGGGCTGGCCTGCCTGTGAATCACCATTGCCTTCATTGTCCTCACACATCACTACAGGCGGTCAGTGGCTATCAGTCCTGCAATATTCACCATCAACAGATGCAGACCGAACTGAGTACGTCTCAGGGCCTGCGGTGTCCAATGCTCAGGGCCTCCTGAACGACATGGGCCTTCGTTCGCCCGTGTGGTCATCCACATCTTCGGCATCTGCCACTGCCAACCCCTGTCCTGGGCATACAACAGAGAAGGAGGGGGACAGAACCCAGCAACACACGAGTTAAGCACTAGGAGAGAACGAGCAGCAGAGGGGGCGGTGTCAGGGCAGAGGGGCAGAGGCTGTGATGTTAAAAGTGAGGCCGGGGAAGGCCTCCTGAGGGGTAAAGACAAGAGACCCAGCAGGAGGGCATGGCCTTCAAAAGCTACAGGTGTGCTGAGCCTCGGATGCTGCCCCCAGCAAGGCCCACGTGGCATCACTGCCTGGCGCTGCCATATTCAAGCCCCACCAGGCTGGCTCATCCGGTCCCCACGGCCACCGCTGCCCACTCCTCTGTGCCCTTGACCATGCACTGCAGCTCAGACCCGTGTCTGTGGGGCAGGGTGGTCATGATGGGTGGTGAGGAAGGTGTTGGTTATTCTTATATTTCTCTTTGCAAAAGGCCCAGCTGCCCAAAATGACAAGTGCTCCTAAAAGACGTGACTTGCCTCACAAACATACAAATGCACACGATGCTGTCCCACATCTGGCTACGCTGAGGGCCCACCACGTGCCCACGAACTCCCGTTCTCCCCCTGCCTCCCTGGGCACTTGCTCTTCCCCCAGCTCCTCCAGGGTGGGAGCAGCTGGGGCTCTGCTGCGACCCCCCAGGGACTCACTTCAGAGCTCATATAAACACCCTGCAACTTCTCCATTTTAGTTTTCCTTGTTCCTCCTGCTTATGCTTTGAGATGATATCAAACTTACAGAAAAGCTATAAGAATCATATAAAGCACCCAGATGCCCCTTGTCCACAGATGCCACTGAGTTTCACCAGTGTCCCAATAACATCCTTTCAGCCAAGGTGGTGCTGGACTGCGGTAGCAGCCATCGCCACACTGCCTTAGTCCCTGCCACCTCTCCATCCCTTCCAGTAACTCCTTGGCTTTCATGGCCTGCCGGGTTTTTTGGAGATTACAGGTGAGTTATTTTGCAGACTGCCCTTCAATTTGGGTCTGTCTGGTGCTTCCTCATGATTAGACCGAAGTTATGCACCTCCAGCCGAGTATCAGCAAAGCAATGCTGTGCTCCACCCACTCATCCTGTTACGTGGTGCACAATGCCGGCTTATTCCACTACTGGCGGGTAAGATCGATCACTTAGGACAGTGAAGGCTGGGCTTTTCGGCTTCATAATTAATAGATATTTTGTTCAAGACTACAAAAATCCTGTCTCATCCCATTTTCACCACCAATTTTAGCACCAATTGATATTTCTTGCCTGAATTATGACTGTAGTGGTTACCAAATTTGATTTGTAATTCACCTTTTCTTTCTATAGTCATCTCTCTTCTTATAGCCATTAATTAGCCTGTTGTGAGGAAAAACTTATTTACTTATTTATTCATTCATTTATATAAATGTGACCCTACAAAATCATATTTTATTCACTGGGGTATAGCCCATTACTATCATTATTCATTTTAATGCTGAAATTGTCCCAGACTTGGCCAGCAGGAGCCCCTTCAAGACGGCTTCTGTGTCCTGTGACACATCTTCATCCCTGGTGACCACTGCCTTGCTTTCTGGCATGAGGTAAGTACAAAGTACCTTGTACTTTGTCTGCTCCAGCTCTTGAAAGAGCCCCAAAAGCCCTAGTCCTCCTAATGGCAAGAAGCATTTAGAAACCAACATCTGAATGTTAGGTGTGATTGCTGCTGCTAGGGTGTCACTGTTCCGAGGCTCTCTCAGTGGACAGTGTGTGTGTGGGGCAGGGGGTGGGGGGGGGGGAAGGTGAGTGTACACACATTTTACGTACATATTCATGTCTCTCTTTATATATTGAAAACCATGAGTTCACACCAATACCTCCAATTCCAATTCAACATCCCAGGACTCAATATAATGGAATTATTTTTTTCTTTACTATTTGGTAGAAATTGCTTTAAAGCTATCTGAGCCTAGATTTTCTCTGTGTGAAGATGTTAAACAAATCAATTTCTTTAATGGTCCTACGACATTCAGGTTTTCTATTTCTTCTTGAGTCAGTTTTAATAAGTTATATTTTCTAGGAATTTTTTCATTTATATTTTCAAACTTCAAATTTATTGGCATTAATTTGTTCATAATAGCTCCTCTTTATTTTCCTAATACTGCTTATTCTTTTCTCCTTGATCAGTTTCACCAGATCTTTGTAAAGTTTATCATTTTAAAAGAACTCTGTTGTATGTTTCTTTTCTATTTCATCAATATCTTCTATTATTTTCTTTGACTCTCTTTTTATTTTACTGTTCTTTATCAGAACTACTTAATTAAATGCTTAGCTCATTAATATTTAGCCTTCTTTTATACATAAACACTTAAGATTATTTATTTCTAAGTGTTTCTTTGGCTACATCCCACACATTTTAAATATTTCTAAATTACATCTTGTTTTCTTCTTTGACCTATGCGTTATATACAAGTGTGTTTATTTATTTCCAAATATACGGGTTTTCAAGTTATCTTGTTATTATCGATTTCTAGTTTATTTGCATTGAGATCCCACCTCATTATTCTTCAATATTTTATCTTTTGAAATTTACTGAGACTTGCTTTATTGGCCAGTAAGTTTTCCATATATTTACCAGTTCCATGCAGGCTTTGAAAATACGTGAATTCTGTAGTTTGGGGGTATACTGCTTTATGTATGTCCACTAAATTAACCTTTTTTTTTTTCTTTGCATTGTTCAAATGTTCTATAACCTTTACTGGCTTTTATTTACTTCTTCTATAAAATACTGAGTTACAGTATTTAAAATATTTCTCTCTGATGATGAATTTATATATTCTTCCTTATAGTTCTGTCAATATTTGCTTTACAGATTTTGAAATTATGTTATGGAAAGCATAAAATTCAAAATTATATTATCTGCTTGATGAAATGAATTGTTTAATCATTACATAGTGATTCTCTCTATCTCCAGTGATGCTTTTTACCCCAAAATCAATTTTTTTACATTAATATAGATTCATCATATTTCCTTCAGTTATATTTCCCCAGTATACCCTTTCCCATCCTTTTACTTTCATCCTTTCTGTACCCTTAGAGTGTAGATGTGTTTTCTGTAAACAGCATATAGTAATCCACTTTAATAATCTTTATCTTTTAGTTGTTATGTTTATTCCATTTATGTTTATTGTAGTTACTGATATATTTGGACTTTTGTTCCACCTCTTTTGTGTTTCTTTTTTCCTTTCCCTTTCTAGTCTTTTCCTTTTGATTGATTACATTTTCTCATTCTTTTTTCTTTCCATTAGTTTGAAATTTCAACCCCATTTCTACGGTTGATGATTATCCTGAAAATTTTATTACAAATTAGATAACCATCCTCCAAAGTTAACACAAGAATCTTAGAACTTTTTAACTCATCACCCTCTTCAAATTTGTATCATATTATGACTATATACTTATTTCTCTTTTTAAAATTCTTATATGACCATTATTATTTTACACAATGTGTTTGATTTGATTTGATTTACCCATATAGTCACCACCTTCTTGTTTTTCATTCCCCCTTGCATCTCAAATCTTCCACCTGGAATTCTCTTCCTTCTGCATGAAGTATATGTTTAATATTTTCCTTTAATAAAGTTATCTCTGGGTTCTCAGCTTCACTTAGTTTTTGGTCTCTGATTATTCCTTAATTTCCTACCAGCCCATAAATGTATTTTTAAAGGCTTAAAATATTTTATCTTGAAGTTTTGGCTGTTATCAGTAGAAGGATGCCTCAGTTACATATTGAAAATGGAAGAGACTGCATTAAGTAGCCAATATTCTCCCACTAGACTCTAAATACCAAGAAGCAAAGACCATAGCAGCTCTTTTTTTACTTGCATTAGAACAGGATGTTAATATGGAACTTTTCCAGTCTGAATTTTAGCTGAGGCCCCAAAACAAGAAGTGCCAATTGTTCCCATGTGAAATTCTGGGTGATCTAGGTAGAGGAGGTGTTGAAGATGAGAGAAGCTCAAGTTTGACAGGAGGGCTTCCTTGGGAGAGGGGGGCTGTGCTCTCAGTCTGTCCCCACCCAACCTGTACCATGAGAGGGATGGGCAGCTTTCTCCTCACTTCATTCCAAGAGGGGTTTCACGAGGCCTGCAAGTGCCTACTGTGTGCCTCCTGAGGCTGGTGGTGGGCAGAGACCTGGTATCCCTCTTACACTCAAGAAATCTAAAGGGCAAAAGTTGACTCCTGGAGCTCCCAGTAGGCAACGAGGCTGCATGTGGAAATAACCCTAACCCAGTGGATCAAAGGTGCACATTTCCTGTGGACCAGGTGGGGTCATACTGCCTGAACACTGGCCTGGGATGTCTTAAATCCTGCCCAGAAGGGTTCCTGGAGATGTGAGGGCAGACCTTGGCAAGAGGCTAGAGGTACCACGGCCACCTGGGGCTAAGGAAGTGAGTGTAAGGGACCAGCTGGAGAGGATGCACCTCCTGAGTTGGCCAATTGTGGCAGAGACACCCCAGGGTAGGGTGGTCACTTAGGAGACCATGAGAATGCCCCCAGAGCCCTCTGGATTTCCTGCCAGACTCATGTGCCAGCTCTCTGCCATGCCAGCCATACAGAACCTCTCCTGTCCTTACCTCTTATCCCTCTTGCTCCTCCCACTGGAGGGTTGGAAGCCATAGCTACCAGCTGGGCAGAACCCAGGGGGCAGCAGCCAGCCTGACATCCAGCCTCCCACCTGCCACAGCACCAGGTGAGGTTGGGAAGAGGTTCACATGCGGAAGACATGTAGAGTTTTAACTGTTTTGCTGGACCTATACTAATCAACAAGCCCAGCCTGTGTGGGGCCACATTAGTGGAAGACACTGAATTACCTAGAAAGGACCAGAAAAGTCCTGGGATTATCCCAGTTTCTTCCAGGCACAGAAGGAGAATCAGTCCACAAAGGAGGTTTGCTGGGGCAGACATGAGAAAAATCAAAGTTGTTTTCTCTCAACCCTTGGTCAGCTTCTTTCAGGAATAAACTCAAGCACCAGGAATGAGTGAGTAAATGAGTGAATGAGCCCCTGCTCTTCTTGGCCAGATTCATCTTTTGGAAGCAGTTAAAAGAGGTAGGAAAAGTAAAATCAGCTCCTAAAATAATCAAGAGTGATCTTGCCGTACAACTACAACAGTACTTGGGAAACCATTCCTGAGGGCCTCAGGGTCTGAGACAGGAGTGGCCTCACAGCATCAGGGCAGGACCAACTCTCATCCTATCCTGGCTCTCAAGTACAGAGAAATATCCTAAATTATTTTAAACTTGTGAGTCTTTGCAGGAAATGCTCCCCAAGGGGAAGCCATCTTCCAGAAGGCACCAGTGACAGAGAGGAAGGGGGTGAGGGAAAGGGTTGGAGCACAGCCTGGAGAGCTGGAAGGCACTCGACCCACATGTGCCCATGCCCGCCACAGGATGAGAAAAATCGAGTCCCAGACCTGCAGCCCTGCCATGGGGGCTTGCCTTAGCCTCTAGGGCTGCTGTAACAAAATGATTTAAACAACAGAAAGTTATTTTCTTGCAGTTCTGGAAGCTGGAAGCCCATGATCAAGGTGCCACCAAATTCAGTTTCTGGTGAGGGCTCTCTTCTTGGCTTGTGGACAGCCACCTTCTCACTGCATCTTCACATGAATTTCCTGCTGTACTTGTGGACAGAGTGAGCCCTCCGATGTCTCTCCTTATACGTGTGCTAATCCCATCAGATCAGAGCTCTACCCTTATGACCGCATTTAACCTTAAACTTAACTTCCTTAGAGGCCCCTTCTCCAAATACAGCCAAACTAGGGGCTAGGGCTTCAACATATGAGTTTTAGGGGACACAAACATTCAGCTTATAACATTCAATCCTTGCCTCCAAAATTTATGTCCTCACATGCAAAATACATTAACTCCATCCCAACAGCCCCAAAAGTCTTAACCCATTCCAGCATCAACTCTAAAGTCTAAGCCAAAGTTTCATTTAACTACCGTCTAAATCAGAAATGGGTAAGACTCAAGGTACGATTTCTCCTAAAGCAGACCTACTCTCCAGCCAAGAACCTGTGAGACCAGACAAGCCACGTCCTTCTAAAATACAACGGTGAACAGGCATGGGATGGAACTCCCCATTGCAAAGGCAGGACCCAGAAGGAAGAGAGGGGAGACGGGTCCCAAGCAAGTCACACGTCTAGCAAGGCAAAGCGCCTGAGACCTGGAGGCCTCAGGACAATCCTCTTTGGCTCCATGCTCTGCCCAGAGGCCCGGCCTCTTTCCCAGCTCTGCAGTGGCCCCACTCTCCGAAATCCAGGAAGAGACAGCCCTGCCCTGTGCCTGTGGTGGAAGTGGCACCTGGTTACCTCTGAATCACCCCCAGGCACACTCTCCCCTTTCTGGAAAGATGAAACATGCCAGCCGCTGGCAAGCACTACCTCCCGTCCTGTTCTCCTTAGGCCAAGCTGACAGTGTCTCTGCGGGCGTGATGCCATCCCACTCCTGGCCTCTGCTGAGGAGGCTTCCCGGCTGGGCTCCTGGCTCACACCCAGTCTCCCTATCCAATGGCTGTTCCGCCACGTGCAAGTCTGTCCAGAACACTTTCTCTGTTTCTTGAGATGGAGTCTCGCTCTGTCGCCCAGGCTGGAGTGCAGTGGCAAGATCTCGGCTCACTGCAACCTCGGGTTCAAGCAATTCTCTGCCTCAGCCTCCCAAGTAGCTGTGATTACAGATGCCCACCACCATGCCTGGCTAATTTTTATATTTTTAGTAGAGATGGGGTTTCACCATCTTGGCCAGGCTGGTCTTGAACTCCTGACCTCGTGATCACCCGCCTCAGCCTCCCAAAGTGCAGGTATTACAGGTGTGCGCCACCGTACCCGGCCCATCTTCTCATTTTTTGCAATGTGGATAGGCTGAGAATTTTCCAAACCTTCAAGTTCTGGTTCCTTTTCTTTTGGCAATTCCTTCCATGTATCTCTCTCCTCTGACGTTTCACTATAAGCAGTAAGGAGCAGCAAGGGTTTCAACACTTTGCTTAGAAATCTCACCAGCAAAACACCCCATTTCATCACTTGCAAGTTCCACTTTCCACAAATGCTAGAATTCAGTCCAGCCAAGTCCTTGCCACTTTATAACAAGAATCACTTTCCTCGCATTCCACGGGCACATTCCTCACCAGAATCTGCCTTAATGCTCACATTTCTATCAGTGTTCTGTTCATGGGGTACGTGTGTTCTCTACGACCACAGCTCTCCCTACAATGCTCTCCTCTCTGAGCCCTCACCAACAACACCTTTAACACCCATAGTTCTACCAACAACTGCTTCACAGCCATCAGGGCTCTTTCTAGCACACACCTCAAAACGCGTCCAGCCTCCACCCACCAGCCAGCTGCAAGTCACTTCCACATTCTTAGGTATGTGGCATGTAGTGCAGGGCACCCCACTTCTCTGCCTGGGCTGCTTATAATAAACACCCCCGTCTGGGGGCTTAAACAACAGGAATTGGCTTTCCCACATTTCTGGAGCTAAAAGCCCGTCATCAGGGTGCAGCTGATTTGGCTCTGGTGAGGGCTCTCTTTCCGGCCTGCAGACAGCTGCCTTCCCCCGTGTTCTCTCACAGCCTTTCTTTGGGGGGTGTTCAGCACAGAGAGGGACAGAGGGTTCTTTTGGGTCTCCTTTTTAAGGACACTGGTCTTATCAGTTCAGGCCCCCCTCGACTTATGACGTTGTTTAACCTTAATTTCTTCCTAAGCGGACCCACCTACAAATACAGCCACACTGGGAATTAGGGTTTCACTATATGAATAGGTGAAGGGACGAGACAAACATCCAGTCCATAAAAAGATCATCAAGGAAAAGGTAAATCTTCAGTGAAAGCTGAAAATCAGCATGATTTGCCTTAATAAAGTATAACTTCAGGCCTGGGTTTACACAATCACTCACAATCTCAAGGAGCATGGAACTTTTGACCTGCTAGCAAGCGTGGGATTCCAGAGTTCAAGATCCCAGGACACCTCGTGGCGCTGTGGGGCCTCTGTTCTTGCCCACCTAGGGTGGGGTGAAGCGGATGTGCCCGTTCAGCCCGGGTGGGTTTCAGAGCCAGGACTGACCCCAGGAGGGGCTCCAGGATGGACACAGGTGTGTGTTCAGGCCCCACAGTGGAGCACGGTGGATGCAAAGGAACAAGAGGACTCCGATGCTGCTGCGGGTGATGAGTGGAGGGAGCAGGGAGCAGCGTCATCCTGACAGGAAAATCCCCAGGCTTTCAGAGTGAGGCTGTGCCACCTTCTCTCCTCCCTACTTTGTTTTTGGGACTATTCTACTCCACACTTCTCTACACAGCAACAAGAACACACACCTCTGTACCCCGTCAGCACTCCGGCCCCACGCATGGAGGTGGACACAGCCACACGCCAGGCCAGGGTGGACTCCGTGACTGAGGGCCTCCACTCCCGGGCGCTCTTCCTCAGTCCCTGACTGCCCGGGTGGACTCTGTGACTGAGGGCCTCCACTCCCGGGCGCTCTTCCTCAGTCCCTGACTGCCCGGGTGGACTCCGTGACTGAGGGCCTCCACTCCCGGGCGCTCTTCCTCAGTCACTGACTGCCCGGGTGGACTCCGTGACTGAGGGCCTCCACTCCCGGGCGCTCTTCCTCAGTTGCTGACTGCAGGGGTCCTGGCAAACACAGGCACCCCCAAGGAGTTCTGGGAGGGTGGCCTGACCCACAACTGGGCTTCAGCAACAGAGCCCGGGCTTCTGGACCCTTCCTGGTCAGTGTTAGGGTCCCACGTCCCAGGCTGTGACCAGGGTTCAGCCTAGAAGGGGCCCAACTCCCCTCCATGCCCTGCAACAGAAGGGCAGAGAGCTCTCTCAAGGCAGCAGCAGATTGTCTCCTCCGCACCACCTCCTTCCCTCTTATTTTGTGCCTGACTTCCCCTGGTGTGAATAGTAAAATCACTAAGAGTGAAAAATCCCGACCTTAACAGTCACATTAACATTAAACATCACAAGCAAATGCTCAGGCCATCATCACCCTGGTTCATGTCCTTCCCAAAGGCAACTTTTTATGGCAGCCGTAATGAAATTAGCTTACCCATCTCTAAGTCAAGAGGCATAGTTTAAGATCTAACTTTTATAGCTTGACTTGTTTCTAATTATACGTGGAAATGACTTCAGAAAAGTTTTTAGAATTTCCTCTAAAATGTACAGCCTGAAGGGGATCACAAAATTCACAATCCTTGGTAGAAAAATCAGGAAGTTTATTCCTGAAAGCTGCAGCACTCTCGTAAGCCAGTGGCCCCTGAGAGTCACTGCAGCTACGGCAGAGGTGGGCACCTCCCGGCAGGGCAGCAGGAGGCACGCAGGGTGCCCCTGCACAGGATGGCCATCCAGTGCCATTGCCCCGGCTTGGGGCAGGCAGCAGGATGGGAAGCTCACTCGCTGGCAGGTTAAGAAGAGCCAGGTGTCCAAACTTGCTGGAAACACCAGAATCGAAGACTTTCTGAGGCCGTCAAGCCCTGGCCTGGCTGGGCACAGTGGGACCTGTGCGGAGAGGAAATGACCTGGCCTCTCCTCCAACCTCCCAGTGAGAGGGTGAGGCTGTGCGGTGTCGGTGGGAGGAAGCCGATGTGCCAGGTCTTCAGCTTGGGACAAAGCCTCCCTGCCGGCTGCCCCAGCCCTTCCTGCGCTGTCCAGACACGGGGACTGCCCTCTGCCATTGGCGCTGCTGAGCCGCACTGCGCCATCCATGAAAGGCGTGTCCCAGAAGGCAAACCTGGGAGCCTGCCCTCAATTCCATGCTGGCGCCCATGCCCAGGTGCATGCAGGGTGGTGCCCGCTCCACCACACCAGACCACACCAACGGCATTACATCTTAACCCTCCTGGAAAAGCTGCCATCCTGCACATACGGCAAACCCCAGGTCTCTCAGGTAAACTGAGTCCAACACCACCCAGCAGCCCTGGGCACCAGGAGGCCCAGGCTGGGAACAGAGATAAATATAAAATTAATAGTTTTCAACATAAAATTAGAAAACCTGGAATGTAAAACTAAAACTTGCTGTGACCTCACCACTCAGATAAGCTCTGTTAACATTTTGTGGGATTTGATTTCCATGGAGGCTGCGGCCAGCCGGGACCTGGGGAAGACCCTCAGTGTGGGGCCGGCACTGGTAGGACACGGCGCGTGATGCTGGGCATCACCGTGGCTTTCCTTCCCGCAGCCCATGGGCCACGTCCTTCCCTGGGGGTGTCTGAGGGTGCGCAGAGGCCTGCAGGGGCCCAGGCACTGACAGCCTCTCGCACCCTGAGACAGACGCCCCCCCCCCCCCCAAGAGGAGGCCCCCACCCTGACTCAAACTCAGGAGTGCAGGCACCGGGCACAACTGCCACATGCTGCTGGTCACGGGGTTTTTAATTCTAAAAGTGCTGCAATCAAACCACGTGCAGGCACGTCACAACACAGAAGCTGGAAGCAGCTTCTCTCCCACCCTCCCGCAACAGCAAAGGCCCCACGGTCTACACCTGCGAGTTCTCTGGAGCGATCCCAGCTCCCAGGGCAGCAATAACCGGAAATCTAAGGAAATGCCATGCTTCCAAGGACAGACAGGGCACAGGCCTGGGGAGGCCCCACCTGAGATGCAGGAGCCCCAGAAGCCCCTCCCCACGAGAGGGCAGCCCCAGCAGCTGTGTCCGGGCACGGCCTGGCGTGGGCAGGAGGAGGCGCCCAGTACCCCAGGGCAGCCCCCGGGTCCCACCTAGTCAGCTGCCTCAGCCTCCTGACCATGCCCAGCCCTGCTCATCCACAAAGCCGATCCCTCATTCCCTGGAGCCGGGGTCTGTGGGGAAGCCCCAGTGAGGCCCAGCACGGGGAGGAACAGCCCCAGCCCCTCCCTCAGAAGCTGCGCAGCTTCAGCAAACCCAGGACCCCAGGCGCAAACTGGCCCATCCCAGCAAACTGGGGTGAGGCCCCCACCCTGAGAGTGTCGAGGACAGCTAGGGCCAGACCTGGCCCCAGGGAAAATCCACAGCCCAGCCAGCTCCCATCCAGGGGCCAAGTCTCCAGGTTCCGGGGGCAGCGTGGGGGAAGAAGGGAGTGCACATGGTGCAACCCACCAGACACACTTCGCCTGGCCACAAGGCCCCAGATGGACTCAGGGGAGACACAGCCTGACTCAAGTGAACGGGTGGGCGCAGGCGAGAGTCCTACCTTGGAAGAAGCTCTTCACCCGGAGGTAACTGACACTGAGGCGCAGGACAGAAAGCTTGTCCAGCTTGGAGATGATGTCAGGCGGGAACGGCAGCAGGCTGGCCAGGTGGTCCAACTCGGCGTTGAGGCGGTCCCGGTGTCGCTTGGAGGGGTTGGACTTCTCTGCCCCCACGGCGGGCCTCCTGTGGGGAGATGGTCTGGGTCAGGTGGGCTTCTCCACCAGAAGCCACAGGCCCCCTGGGGCGGAAACCGTCCTCTGCAGTGACCTTACTAGGAGCATCTACGCTGCTGCCAGGACAAAAGGCGGGAAGAGGACGAAAGCTCACCCATGCCTCAAGACATAGACACTAAAAACCATAGCGCACAACAGCCAAGCACAGCTCAGTATCTGGAGGGGATGTAGAGAGAACAAGCAAACCAGCCCGAGAACCGCAGCTCAGAGCACGGAGACGGGGCACGGCCCCCAGCTGCGGGACAGGCACGTTTCTCCACCTCTCCACTACGGATCCCTGAGGAGGGAGGAGGACCCCTGGCCCCAGGCTGGCGGGGCAGGAGTGAGCATAGAAAATGCCACATTCATTCAGCATCCTTAGCGGACTCCTCGGTGTCTAAACAAAACCTAACACATTCCAGGAAACATGAAAAGGTCCTCCTGGCATGAGCCGGGCCGTGCCCAAGGCCGCTTCGAGCTCGGTTTCTCCTGTACATGCCGGGGCTGAGGGGAGAGTACCCAGGGCAAATGAGACCAGGTGCCTGCCACTCCGGGGCCCCACAAAGGGGCGGTGAGGGCCATCACCCAATTCTCCTAATAAGCCACAGCAGGCCTGCTCTACCCACAAAAAGGGGACACCTGTGGGGCTTCCACACCACAGAGCCCAGAGAGGGAGGGAGCTGACCTCACTCACCCAACCTACCTTAAAATGACAGGAGCTTGGCGTGACCCTCTCACCTCAGAGTGACCGTCCCCTACGGCTGACCCATTTAACCTCAGAGTGACCATCCCCTACAGCTGACCCATTTAAACTCAGAGTGACCATCCCGTACAGCTGACCCATTTAACCTCAGAGTGACCATCCCCTACAGCTGACCCATTTAACCTCAGAGTGACCGTCCCCTACAGCCGACCCATTCAACCTCAGAGTGACCATCCCCTACAGCTGACCTATTTAACCTCACAGTGACCATCCCCTACGGCTGACCCATTTAACCTCAGAGTGACCATCCCGTACAGCTGACCCATTTAACCTCAGAGTGACCATCCGCTACGGCTGACCCATTTAACCTCAGAGTGACCATCCCCTACAGCTGACCCATTTAACCTCAGAGTGACCGTCCCCTACGGCCGACCCATTCAACCTCAGAGAGACCATCCCCTACAGCTGACCTATTTAACCTCACAGTGACCATCCCCTACGGCTGACCCATTTAACCTCAGAGTGACCATCCCGTACAGCTGACCCATTCAACCTCAGAGTGACCATCCCATACAGCTGACCTATTTAACCTCACAGTGACCATCCCCTACGGCTGACCCATTTAACCTCAGAGTGACCGTCCCCTACAGCTGACCCATTTAACCTCACAGTGACCGTCCCCTACAGCTGACCCATTTAACCTCACAGTGACCATCCCCTACAGCTGACCCATTCAACCTCACAGTGACTGTCCCCTACAGCTGACCTATTTAACCTCAGAGTGACCGTCCCCTACAGCTGACCTATTTAACCTCACAGTGACCATCCCCTACAGCTGACCCATTTAACCTCACAGTGACTGTCCCCTACAGCTGACCCATTTAACCTCAGAGTGACCGTCCCCTACAGCTGACCCATTTGACCTCACAGTGACCATCCCCTACAGCTGACCTATTTAACCTCACAGTGACCATCCCCTACAGCTGACCTATTTAACCTCAGAGTGACCATCCCCTACAGCTGACCCATTTAACCTCAGAATGACCATCCCCTACAGCTGACCCATTTAACCTCAGAGTGACCGTCCCCTACGGCTGACCCATTCAACCTCACAGTGACTGTCCCCTACAGCTGACCCATTTAACCTCACAGTGACCGTCCCCTACAGCTGACCCATTTAACCTCAGAGTGACCGTCCCCTACAGCTGACCCATTCAACCTCACAGTGACTGTCCCCTACGGCTGACCTATTTAACCTCACAGTGACCATCCCCTACGGCTGACCCATTTAACCTCACAGTGACTGTCCCCTACGGCTGACCCATTTAACCTCACAGTGACCGTCCCCTACGGCTGACCCATTTAACCTCACAGTGACTGTCCCCTACAGCGAACCCATTTAAGCTCACAGTGACCGTCCCCTACAGCTGACCCATTTAACCTCAGAGTGACCATCCCCTACAGCTGACCTATTTAACCTCAGAGTGACCGTCCCCTACAGCTGACCCATTTAACCTCACAGTGACCATCCCCTATGGCTGACCCATTCAACCTCACAGTGACTGTCCCCTACAGCGAACCCATTTAACCTCAGAGTGACCATCCCCTACAGCTGACCTATTTAACCTCAGAGTGACCATCCCCTACAGCTAACGCATTCAACCTCAGAGTGACCATCCCCTACAGCTAACGCATTCAACCTCAGAGTGACCATCCCCTACAGCTAACGCATTCAACCTCAGAGTGACCATCCCCTACAGCTAACACATTCAACCTCAGAGTGACCATCCCCTACAGCTGACCCATTCAACCTCAGAGTGACCATCCCCTACAGCTAACGCATTCAACCTCAGAGTGACCATCCCCTACAGCTGACCTATTTAATCTCAGAGTGACCGTCCCATACAGCTGACCCATTTAACCTCACAGTGACCATCCCCTACAGCTGACCCATTCAACCTCACAGTGACCGTCCCCTACAGCTGACCTATTTAACCTCAGAGTGACCATCCCCTACAGCTGACCCATTTAACCTCACAGTGACCATCCCCTACAGCTGACCCATTTAACCTCAGAGTGACCATCCCCTACAGCTGACCCATTTAACCTCACAGTGACCATCCCCTATAGCTGACCTATTCAACCTCACAGTGACTGTCCCCTACAGCTGACCTATTTAACCTCAGAGTGACCGTCCCCTACAGCTGACCTATTTAACCTCAGAGTGACCGTCCCCTACAGCTGACCTATTTAACCTCACAGTGACCATCCCCTACAGCTGACCCATTTAACCTCACAGTGACTGTCCCCTACAGCTGACCCATTTAACCTCAGAGTGACCGTCCCCTACAGCTGACCCATTTAACCTCACAGTGACCGTCCCCTACAGCTGACCCATTTAACCTCACAGTGACCATCCCCTACAGCTGACCCATTCAACCTCACAGTGACTGTCCCCTACAGCTGACCTATTTAACCTCAGAGTGACCGTCCCCTACAGCTGACCTATTTAACCTCACAGTGACCATCCCCTACAGCTGACCCATTTAACCTCACAGTGACTGTCCCCTACAGCTGACCTATTTAACCTCAGAGTGACCGTCCCCTACAGCTGACCCATTTGACCTCACAGTGACCATCCCCTACCGCTGACCTATTTAACCTCAGAGTGACCGTCCCCTATGGCGAACCCATTTAACCTCAGAGTGACCATCCCCTACAGCTGACCTATTTAACCTCAGAGTGACCATCCCCTACGGCTGACCCATTTAACCTCAGAGTGACCATCCCCTACAGCTGACCCATTTAACCTCACAGTGACCATCCCCTACAGCTGACCTATTTAACCTCAGAGTGACCATCCCCTACAGCTGACCCATTTAACCTCACAGTGACCATCCCCTACAGCTGACCTATTTAACCTCACAGTGACCATCCCCTACAGCTGACCCATTTAACCTCACAGTGACCGTCCCCTACAGCTGACCTATTTAACCTCAGAGTGACCATCCCCTACAGCTGACCCATTTAACCTCACAGTGACCGTCCCCTACAGCTGACCTATTTAACCTCAGAGTGACCGTCCCCTACAGCTGACCCATTTAACCTCACAGTGACCATCCCCTACAGCTGACCTATTTAACCTCAGAGTGACCGTCCCCTACAGCTGACCTATTTAACCATCACTGCACTGAAGCCACTTCAACTGCCATCTCGTTCTAGATATCATTTCCACATGCAATCGTGCGAAAGAAAAGATGGCAGCCAGTATGGAGTCCACTGGGAATGCATGGGGAGACTGAGAAGGGGCCAGTTACTGGCAGGACCACAGGAACGAGACAACCTGACTTTCCACACTAACCCTTCCTGGGACCTTGGCACATACAGGAGTGAGCCTGCTGTTTCCAGGGGTTTGGGTCTCTTTTGTCAAGAAGTTCCTTATTTTTCTAAGGTGTTTGCATTTATGAGTGAGCTGACACGTGCAAGCTGTAAGTCTGAAACAATCTGTTCTGTCAGGAACTCTGCGGCACAAACTCCATTTCTCACTGTCTAACAACCTAGGCTGTAAACCAGTCACAGAGCAGGCTGACAGCGCCAAACCCAGAGCAGTTGTTTTCAGTTGAGATATAATCCACATAACATGAAACTAACTGTTTAAAAGTGAACAGTTGAATGTCACTTAGGGCCGTCGCTAAGCCGTGCAAACCTCACCTCTATTTAGTTCCAACCCTGAAGGAAACCCTTACCCATCAGCCAACTCTCTAGATTCCCCTTCTGTTAGCCCTGGCAGCCCCCAGTCAGCTCTCAGCATGGACCCTCCTACTAAAGGCATGTGGTAGAAATGGAATCAAGACGTGGCCTTCTGTGGCCGGCTTCTTTCTCACAGCCTCATGTTTTCAAGGTTCATCCACACTGCTGCAGCTCTCTGTGCTTCCTTCCTTTTCAGGGCTGAGTAATATTCCCGTGTATGGATAGGCCACATTGCTTTATCTGTCTACCTGCTGATGGACGTTTGCGTTGTCTCCTCTGTTTGGCTGCCGTGAGTATCGGTGCAGTGAACACTCATCTAGAAGATTCTGTTTGAATATATACTTTCAATTCTCTTGAGCATGTACTTAGCAGTAGAGTTGCTGGGTCATATGTTAATTCTGTTTCATTTTTTGGGGAACCACCAAACTGCTTTCCATGGTGGCTGCGCTATTTTACTTTCCCATCAGCAATGTAGCAGGTCTCCAGTTTCTCCACATCCTCACCTACACTTATTATTTTCTGTTTTTTTGATTACAGTCATTCTGGTGTGTGTGAAGTGGTATTTTATTACGGTTTTGATTTGCATTTTTCTAATGTCTTATGATGTTGAGCATCTTTTCAAATGCTTGTTGTCCATTTTTATATTTTCTTTGGAGAAATGGCTATTCAAGTCTTTTGCCCAGTTTTAAATTGGGTTGTTTTTCTTTTTGTTTTTGAGTTGTAAGGATTCTTTAACTACTCTGGATACCAGGCCCTTATTGAGTATATGATTTCTATTTATTTTCTCCCATTCTTTGTCTTATCTTTGGTTATCTTTCCACTTTCTGGTTTTTTTTTTTTTTTTAATGTCGCACCCACCAAAAATTACTCAAGCTGCTAGCCAAGATGTAAATAGGCGGGAGAATTGGGGATGACCTGGACCTGCTCTCGTGTGCACTGGCATCCCCTGGCTGGAGGGGCCCACCTGTCAGTGAAGGACACCCAAGACCTCCCCAGAAAACAAGGGGAGCACCTAGTGGGCAGACAGCAGCTGGGAGAGGCCACAGAATGGGGGCGCCAGAGAGATGGGAGAGATGGCCGAAGGCAGTGGGGAGAGGACGGCCAGGAGGACACAGACCACGGACAGGATACGAGAAGCCTAGAAGCCCTGAGGGCGTGCAGGAGAAGCTCCAGTTCACTCCAGGGCAGAGGAGACTTGCAGGAGGATTCACCAACGCCCATCAGCACAGAAACAGGTGTGGGAGGTGCACCAAGCCAGCTCAGGCGGAAAGAGACGCCCCAAAATATGCAATGCCTGTGAACAAACCTAACAAAAGACACTCAAACCAGAGCTGAGAAAAATTTAAAGACCAAACACGCAGAAAGATATACCATGTTCTTTGATTGGATGATTCAATATTGTTAAGATGGCAATTCTCCCCAAAACTGATCTATAGATTCAATGTAATCATATTAAAATCCCAACAGGAATTTCTACAGAAATTGACAAGCTGATTCTAAAATTTACATGGAAATGCAAAGGACCTAGAATAGCCAATTAAAGAGAAGGGCACAGCTGGGGACCTACACTACTGAGTTTAAGCCCTCTCTAAAGCTACAATATTAAAGATGATTTGGTTATTAGAGAAAACATAGAAGTATAAATGAATAGAAAAGAATGGTGTGAGTCTAGAAATAGACACACTGGTTTTCCCTGGGTCTTCATTGGACAATTTACTTCACAAAGATACTAAGGCAATTAAACAGGGAAAGGAAAATCTTTTCAATAAATGGTGTTGGATCAACCGTATATCCAAGAAAACAGACACCAGCTCTACCCTCATGTAATATCCAAAAATTAACTCAAAAAAGGAGTATAGACTTCAAGGTGCTTTAAACTACTGTAAAACTTTACAAGAAAATGTGCAAAAATCAATCCTTCAGACCTTGGGGGTAGTCACAGGACTCTCAGAACACAAAAAGACAAAAAGCTCACAAGTTGGTCTTCATCAAAAGGTTTTCTTTTTTTTTAATTTTCTTTCTTTTTTTTTTTTTTTGAGACGGAGTCTCACTCTGTCACCCAGGCTGGAGTGCAGTGGCGTGATCTTGGCTCACTGCAAGCTCTGCCTCCGGAGTTCACGCCATTCTCCTGCCTCAGCCTCCCGAGTAGCTGGGACTACAGGCGCCCGCCACCATGCCCGGCTAATTTTTTTTTGTATTTTTAGTGGAGACGGGGTTTCACCGTGTTAGCCAGGATGGTCTCGATCTCCTGACCTTGTGGTCCTCCCGCCTCGGCCTCCCAAAGTGCTGGGATTACAGGCGTGAGCCACCGCGCCCAGCCAAAAGGTTTTCAAATGTCTTTTGAAAGTCAATATTAAGAAAATTGAAAAGATAAGCCTTAGGTTGGAAGAAAATATTCACAACAAGGGTTTATATCCAGAATATGTAAAGAACTCTTACAACTCAATAGTAAGAAAACAAGACAATAAGAACACGGGCAATTATTTAAACAGACACCACCAGACAAGATACATGGATGGTGAAGAAGCACATAAAGTTATCCTCAACACCATTAGTCACTAGGGAAATGCACATTAAAACTCTGATGAGATACCACCAACCCATGAGGATGGTCAAAACCAAGAAGGCTGAGCACACCACGCACCGGCGGGGATGCAGAGAAACTGGGATTCTCACACACAGTGTCTGGGAATGGGAAATGACACCACTGCTTTGGAAACAGTTAAACGTGCACCTGCTGTGTCACCCAGCAACTGCACGCCTAAGTATTTATCCAACAGAAATAAAAACATACAGACTTGTACAAAAATGTTCATGGTAGCTTTATTTGTAACAGTCTAAAACGGAGAATGACCTGAACTTCCATCCGCAGGTAAATAAACAGACTTGGTCTATCCATACAACAGAACATTTCGCAGCAATAAAAGAGAACAAATGGCTGGTGCTAGAAACATGGATGAATCTCAGAACTTTTATACCAAGTGCAGACAGACAAAATGCTGTGTGATTCCATTTGCACAAAATGCCAGGACAAGCAAACCATCTGCAGTGACAGGAAACAGATCGGAGGTTGCCTGGGGCAGAGCTAGAGGGAGGAATTACGAGGGGCCACAAAGAAGCTCGTGGAGTGATGGAAACGCTTCCTCTCGATTTTGGTGATAGCTTCATGGATGTACACAAATGTCAAAATGGACCCGCTGCACACCTTAAACGTGCAGTTCAGCTGAAATACGTATACTTCAATTATACTCAATAAACATCAAAATGCAAAAAAAAAAGGGGGGGGGGGAATCCCTGTGGCTTCCACAGTGTCATGAGCTGAAGGCACTGTCCCTGCTGAGGACTCCGGGGAATCCCAGAAGACAAGGAGCATCAAACAGGCTCCTGGTGGCACAGGGCATTCACTCCTGGGAGAGCGCTGTGGATTCAGGATCACCCATGTCATCCAAAGGATACCGAGGCTGGGCGGGAGTCAAGGGCACTGCCAAGGGGAGGGCTGTCCCAGCCGGCCGCCCGGCTTCCCCCACATCAGCTGCCCCCTGCACTCAGTGCTTGTGGGGGCCTCTCAGGGGCAGGTTCTAGACCAACTCCACCTCCGATGGCACGCTCCACAGCCTTTACCAGCCACCCCTTCCAGACAAAATTTGGGGCACACACAGACCCATCCCCTATCACCACAGAGGAGCTGGGCAGACCAGAGCACTGGACATGGCCCTCAGGTGCATCAAGGGCCACAGCTGGGATGGCCAGAGCAGAGGGGGCCCCCACCGCAGGAGGGGGTGCAGGATGGGTGCCCAGACTCAACATCAAAACAGTGTTTTGGCCTCCAGTTTCCCAGAGTGGGTCCCTAGAGGGGTTCCCAGGACCCCTGCACGTGCCAGCAGCCCCTCCATGGAGAAAGACACGGCAGCCTTCAGAGATGCCCATGCTTGGACACACCAGCCTCCATCACCTTGCCTACTGTATGCATGCAGTGGGGGTGTGTGTCTGAGTTGGAAAACATTTCACGACTATTCAAGTCATTCACTGTCTTTCATTGCCCCTCAAATCACAACTGGTTTTCTTTTTTCCCTCTTTTTTCCTCTTTCTTCCCCAAGTGCTTAAAAGTTTTAAACATAAATACATATATTTTAAGGAATGTATTCGAAGAACTAATGGGAATATTCTCCTATAAACTTGAAGTAGGGGAGATCTTCCTAATCGTGATGTAAAATTAGCCACAAAAGTAAAGATCGACAAATTCAACTCATACAAATTTAATTTTTTCTGCATGGCAAAGAACACTACATGTAAAATCAAAACTGGGGTAAAGTATTTGAAACCCATTCAAAAATTAATTTCCCTAGTTTCCAAGCTCTTACAAATCAAGAGGCACAAAACATAAACAATCTACTAGAAAAATGAGAAAAGATGTAAACACGGTTCACAGAAAAGGAAATGCAAATCGCTCTTAAACCTCACTTATGATACAAGAATGCAAATTAAAATCACCAATATCTGAAATACACTATGTGCTGGGGCGTGGGGAGGAGGAACTGATGAGGAACTCTAACCCTAATGCTGGGAGGTTTGGGAACAACTATTGAAATTACAAATGCCCGTGCTTTGGCTGAGCAATTCCACATCTAGGTTTTCATCCTCCCAATACACGAGTGTGGGGGATTTGATTTTACCTCTTGCAAGCTAACAACTCGTTTCTGTTTCGTGGACCCTGGAAGAAGACATGAGACCCCGGAGGCGGAGACAAATGGCTTACTACACACGGCACAGCAAGCTACGTGAGCTTCCGCGTGTTCATCATTCACCCAGGTCCCCAAGTCCCGCGGGGGGATGTGGAAGCAACCTGGCTGATGCTGCATCTGCAGTGGGTTCTTGTAGCAGCAGAGGAAGACAGAGCTTTATACAGGGTGAGGCTGAGGTCTGCAGGTGAAGGGCCGCCGTCCCTGGGGGCCAAGGAGGATGGAGCCGGGTGCACGTAGGGGGCCAGGAAGGGTTGAGACACTTCCATAGCTGGGTCCCCCGGGGGTGGGCGATGGAATGTGCTCCTGAGCCTGTGCACTTGAGAGATTTGGGTAGCAGACGTATTTGTCACATTAAATAAGGAGAGGAAATAGCTTTGCCACACAGCTGCAAATGCAGTCCCTGTGGTGGGGCAGTCTAGGGAAGAATCAGAACGAAATTTCCTGCTTTTATTGTGTTTTTATTCCACTGCAAAGGCCTGAAAAAGGAGTTTTTGGGCCTTTGCATTTTACGTATTGGTGTTTTGAATAGCTAGTGTGCTCACCTATTTCAAAACTCAGAGGAAAGTGTCTTCAGGCTGGCTCCCTGCCTGGAGGCAGCTGATTTTAAGTTTTCTGTGATTCCGTCGGGAGACATTTTATGAATAAACTAGAAAATGTGCAGGCGCCGTATTTATGTTTCCTCCCTTTATATATGAATTGCAGCATCCGTATCTACTGCCGTCCCCCCCTAGAGCTTGTTCGCAATCAGTGCAAGGCTGTGCTGTGTTTCTTCTGCAGCCCTTGGTCCCGGCCTCAGCTGTGTGCCTGGCCCCATGCATGGTTTTGCGCATGTGCTCACCGCTGGGCCAGCGTCAGCCTGGGCACTGAGCCTACTGCATGCTGGTGTTCGATGCGCAGAGAGTGCGAGGCCTTGGCCGCAAACTGCAGCCTCGAGGGACAAGGTAAGGTCTCCCTGCGGGACATGAGATCTCTTTACTGTTTACCATAACAAGACACCTAAACAAGATGTAAACAGTAAACAAGATCCTTCCTTCCCAAGGGAGGCCTTACCTCCCCTTGTTTCCCAGCCCCAGCTCCTCCTGGGGCCCCGCAGTGCTTGGAGGCACCACGGCCACACACTAAGGCCAAGCATTTGACACGTCCAGGCGCCAAGGGGCCTTACCTCATTATCACAGGCAGGTGTTAGGGCAGTGAGGGTGGCGTTGCTGTGAATCTGCCCAGAATCCTACAGCCCCTGCAGCTGGGGACATCATCCGACACACACACCCACCCCCCCTCCCCACACACACATCCCCACACACAGCCAGGGACATCATCCGACACACACACACACACCCCTCCCCCCCACACACACACATCCCCACACACAGCCAGGGACATCATCCGACACACACACACACCCCCCTCCCCCCCACACACACACATCCCCACACACAGCCAGGGACATCATCCGACACACACACACACACCCCCCTCCCCACACACACATCCCCACACACAGCCAGGGACATCATCTGACACACACACCCACCCCCCCTCCCCCCACACACACACATCCCCACACATAGCCAGGGACATCATCCGACACACACACACACACCTCCCTCCCCACACACACATCCCCACACACAGCCAGGGACATCATCCGACACACACACACACACCCCCCTCCCCACACACACATCCCCACACACAGCCAGGGACATCATCTGACACACACAGTCCCCCCGCACACACAAAGCCTCACACCCCCCACACACAGCCTCACACACACACACCCCACACAGCCCCCCACAGCCTCACACACACACACCCCACACACACAGCTCCCCACAGCCCTCCACACACACCTGCACACGCAGTCTCACACAGCTTCGCACACCTGCACACCCGCACAGTCTCACACACAGCCCCCCCACACAGCCCCCCACAGCCTCACACATACCGCACAGTCACACACACACACACACACACACCCACACACACACAGCCCCCCCACACGGCCCCCCACAGCCTCACACATACCGCACAGTCACACACACACACACACACACACCCACACACACACAGCCCCCCCACACAGCCCCCCACAGCCTCACACACACACACCCCACACACACAGCTCCCCACAGCCCTCCACACACACCTGCACACACAGTCTCACACAGCTTCGCACACCTGCACACCCGCACAGTCACACACACACACACACACCCACACACACACAGCCCCCCCACACAGCCCCCCACAGCCTCACACACACACACCCCACACACACAGCTCCCTACAGTCCCCCACACACACCCGCACAGTGTCACACAGCCTCGCACACCCGCACAGTCACACCCACACACACACACACACAGCCCCCCCACACAGCCCCCCACAGCCTCACACATACCGCACAGTCACACACACACACACACACACACACACACACACAGCCCCCCCACACGGCCCCCCACAGCCTCACACATACCGCACAGTCACACACACACACACACACACCCACACACACACAGCCCCCCCACACAGCCCCCCACAGCCTCACACACACACACCCCACACACACAGCTCCCCACAGCCCTCCACACACACCTGCACACGCAGTCTCACACAGCTTCGCACACCTGCACACCCGCACAGTCTCACACACACCCCCCACACACCCCCCACACACAGTTCCCTACAGTCCCTCCCACACACCCGCACACAGTCTCACACAGCCTCGCACACCCGCACAGTCACACCCACACACACACACACAGCCCCCCCACACAGCCCCCCACAGCCTCACACACACACCCCACACACACAGCTCCCCACAGCCCTCCACACACACCTGCACACACAGTCTCACACAGCTTCGCACACCCGCACAGTCACACCCACACACATACAGCCCCCCACAGCCTCACACATACCGCACACACCCCCGCAGCCCCCCCCCGCAGACACACAGCCTCGCAACACACGCACACACCCAGCCGTGCCACACCCTCCGTCCCAGCGGGTGGCGGTCTCGCCTGCGGAGCCTGGGAAGCCGCCATGGCCCCGCCGCCTCCGCCTCTGCCGCCCGGAGCTCCGCCCGCGTCCTTGGCCTCAGCCCCTCACGGTGCCCGCCGCCTCGCTCCACCGCTCAGGGCCCCGAGGGCGCAGGGACGAGCCTCGCCGGGGGCTCCGGGCACCGGGGCGCTGCGGGGAGACGACTCCTGCGCCGCCCGCGCCAGAGCTCAGCCCCGGCCCGCCCGGCTCCCGAAGCCTTCCTGGCTCGCCCTGTTCCTAAAACTCCGTTTTCAATGCAAACCCCAACCCTCCCCTTCCATGGGTGCAATAACCCACACAAGCAGAAGGCGGGATACTTTACTGTTTCTGCAGGGGCCTCCTCCGCTTCCGGCCCGCGTACGTGCACTCCCCCGGCGGGATCATCGTCCTCGGCCTGGAAGACAAGGGGCCCCCAGTCACCGGAACGCGCCACGTGCGCCCTGTTCCCGCCGCCATGCCCCGGGCCCCTCAGCGCGGTCCTGGCGCCCCCACACCCGCGACCCCGCGAGGCCCCCACCTCCTCCTGCTCCTCCTCGTGGGACCCCCCTGGCCCGGGACCCCTGCTCTCCAGCACCCCGCACTGAGAAGCCACCGGGGCCGGGTCACGCCTGGGCCTCCCCTCGGTGTCAGGCGGGTCCCGGCCTCCCCCAGAGAAGCGGCCTGCTCTGGAGCCTGGCCCAGGGCGCCATGGCGGGAGAGCGGCGTCCTGAGGAGGAAGCCATCGAGGAAGCCGGGAACGGGCGGGGCGCGGCCAAGGCCTGGGCAGCCAGCAGCCTCCAAACACTCATCACGCGGGGTCCCGTGTTCCCGTCACCCCGAGAAGGTACGTGGGGTCCCACGTTCCTGTCACCCCCGAGAAGGTACGTGGGGTACCGTGTTCCCATCACCCCCGAGAAGGTACGTGGGGTACCGTGTTCCCGTCACCCCCGAGAAGGTACGTGGGGTGCCGTGTTCCCATCACCCCGAGAAGGTACGTGGGGTCCCACGTTCCTGTCACCCCTGAGAGGGTACGTGGGGTCCCGTGTTCCCATCACCCCCGAGAAGGTATGTGGGGTGCCGTGTTCCCATCACCCCCGAGAAGGTATGTGGGGTACCGTGTTCCCATCACCCCGAGAAGGTACGTGGGGTGCCGTGTTCCCATCACCCCGAGAAGGTACGTGGGGTGCCGTGTTCCCATCACCCCGAGAAGGTACGTGGGGTCCCGTGTTCCCATCACCCCCGAGAAGGTACGTGGGGTCCCGTGTTCCCATCACCCCGAGAAGGTATGTGGGGTACCGTGTTCCCATCACCCCGAGAAGGTATGTGGGGTACCGTGTTCCCGTCACCCCCGAGAAGGTATGTGGGGTCCCGTGTTCCCGTCACCCCGAGAAGGTACGTGGGGTGCCGTGTTCCCATCACCCCGAGAAGGTACGTGGGGTGCCGTGTTCCCATCACCCCGAGAAGGTACGTGGGGTCCCGTGTTCCCATCACCCCCGAGAAGGTACGTGGGGTCCCGTGTTCCCGTCACCCCGAGAAGGTACGTGGGGTCCCGTGTTCCCGTCACCCCGAGAAGGTACGTGGGGTGCCGTGTTCCCGTCACCCCCGAGAAGGTACGTGGGGTCCCACGTTCCTGTCACCCCTGAGAGGGTATGTGGGGTTCCGTGTTCACGTCACCCCGAAAAGGTATGTGGGGTCCCGTGTTCCCGTCACCCCCGAGAAGGTATGTGGGGTGCCGTGTTCCCGTCACCCCCGAGAAGGTACGTGGGGTCCCACGTTCCTGTCACCCCTGAGAGGGTATGTGGGGTTCCGTGTTCACGTCACCCCGAAAAGGTATGTGGGGTCCCGTGTTCCCGTCACCCCCGAGAAGGTATGTGGGGTGCCGTGTTCCCGTCACCCCGAGAAGGTACGTGGGGTGCCGTGTTCCCGTCACCCCCGAGAAGGTACGTGGGGTACCGTGTTCCCATCACCCCCGAGAAGGTACGTGGGGTCCCGTGTTCCCGTCACCCCGAGAAGGTACGTGGGGTCCCGTGTTCCCGTCACCCCGAGAAGGTACGTGGGGTGCCGTGTTCCCGTCACCCCCGAGAAGGTACGTGGGGTCCCACGTTCCTGTCACCCCTGAGAGGGTATGTGGGGTTCCGTGTTCACGTCACCCCGAAAAGGTATGTGGGGTCCCGTGTTCCCGTCACCCCCGAGAAGGTACGTGGGGTGCCATGTTCCCATCACCCCCAAGAGGGTACGCGGGTCCCGTGTTCCCGTCACCCCGAGAAGGTACGTGGGGTCCCACGTTCCTGTCACCCCTGAGAGGGTATGTGGGGTTCCGTGTTCACGTCACCCCGAAAAGGTATGTGGGGTCCCGTGTTTCTGTCATCTCTGAGAGGGTACTCAGGTCCCATGTTCCTGTCACTCCGAGAGGACACACGGGGCCACATGATCCCATCACCCCCAAGAGCGCATGCAGGGCAACAGCATAATCTCCTCTCTGTGGTGTGATCTCCCTGTGCGGTTTGTGGCAGGTCTTGCTCTTCTCATCTCTGCCCTTGATAGCCTCGTGCTTTGGGCCAACAGGCTTCCTCTTTTCTATGTAAAATTCGACTCCACTCTACAGGCCTGGGATTCCACTTAAGTCACTAGCTCACAGCGCCCTGAGTCCAGCTGACTACACCCACCAGCTGCCACCAACAGTGCTGGACACAGGCATGTGCCTCCCAGCGGGGCCCCTGGGGAGCAGTCCAGTATCTGTGCCCAGGCTGGTCAGCTTGCCTGCCACCCACCTCAGAGAGGGCATCACCCTTCTTCTCACAGAATCTTCATTTTCCTTGCAATGGGTGCAGCTGAGCCCTCACAAACGTTCTGCAGACCTGTGTGCAGTAACCATCCCGTGCCAGGCTCTGGGCCAGAAGCCCTGGGGAGGAAGTTAAGGAGCCCTCACCTGACCTGAAGTGAGTGCAGTCTGGAAGAGGAGGCAGACTCACGCAATATCCACCTTGTGTGGAAAGTGCCATAAAAATGTCAGAAATGTGTCATGGATCCACTTGGACTGTAAAGACTTAGGTAGATAAAGTAAATGGATAGAAAAAGATACACCATGCAAACGTTAATCAAATGAAGCAGCTGTATGAGTCCCAGACAAAGGAGACTTCGGAACAAGGAATATCACCAGAGACAAAAAGGTATATTCTTTAATAATAAAGAGGTCAATTTTCCAAGAAGATCTGACCATCCTAAAGGTAAATGTACCTAGCAATGGAGCTTCAAAACACATGAAGCAAAAACTAATAAAATCAAAAAGGATAATTCATGGGAGACATTAACATTCCTATCTCAGTAATCAATAGAACAAGTAAATAAAATCAGTAAGGATACAGAATATCCAAACGACAACAGACTTGAATTAATGGAAATTTATAAAACACTCCATCCAACAACCGAAGAGTATCTGGTTTTTACACACGTAACATTCACCAAGATAGACCATATTCTGGGACCTAAAACTATCCTTGACAATTTTTTTAAAAACAGAAATCAAAGTATGTTATTTGATATAATGGAATTAAACTATAAAGACATCTAGAAATTTTCCAAATATTTGGAAAGCAACCCACTTTTAAATAAGCAAGGATCAAAGATGCCTCTTTGATTCACAAAGAAATTTAAAAATATTTTGAACTAAACAAAAATGAAAATGCAAACATATCAGACTTTGTGGGATGCAGCTAACCAGTACTTTGATGGAAACTGATAGCATTAAGTGCTTATATTTGAGAAAATAAAAGGTCTAAAATAAGATCTAAGCTTCTAACAAGTAACTAGAAGAGAAGATAAATCCAAATTGAGCAGAAGAATGGAAATAATAAAAATAAGTCGATAAGAGTTAAAACATAAAAATAAAGAAAAATTGGCAGGGCGGGGTGGCTCACGCCTATAATCCCAGCTACTCTGGAGACTGAGGCAGGAGAATTGCTTGAGCCTGGAAGATGGAGGTTGCAGTGAGCCAACACTGCTGCACTCCAGCCTGGGCGACAGAGTGAGATCTGTCAAAAAAAAAAAAAAAAGAAGGAAAAGGAAAGGAAAGGAAAAGAAAGGAGGGGAGGGGAGGGGAGGGGAGGGGAAGGAAAGGGATTAAACCAAAAGTTGGTTCTTTGAAATAAATCGACAAAACTGATAAACTTCTAGCCATACTGATCAAGAAACAGAGAAGACACAAATTGCCAATATCAGGAATGAAAGAGAGGACATCACTGCAGATCCCACAGACATTAAAAGAAAAATTATAGAGCTGAGGCCAGGCACAGTGGCTTAGGCCTATAATCCCAGCACTTTGGGAGGGTGAGGCAGGTGGATCACCTGAGGTTAGGAGTTCGAGACCAGCCTGACCAATATGGTGAAACCCCGTCTGTACTAAAATTACAAAAATTAGCTAGGCATGGTGGCGTGCACCTGTAGTCCCAGCTACTTGGGAGGCTGAGACAGGAGAATCGTTTGAACTTGGGAGGCGGAGTTTGCAGTGAGCCAAGATCATGCCACTGCACTCCAGCCTGGGCGACATAGCGAGATTTGGCCTAAAAAAAAGAAAAGAAAAGAAAAAGAAAAATTATAGAGCTGGGTGCAGTGGCTCATGCCTATAATCCCAGCACTTTGGAAGGCTGAGGCAGGAGGATCACCTGAGGTCAGGAGTTCAAGACCAGCCTGGCCAACATGGTGAAACCCTGTCTCTACTAAAAATACAAAAAATTAGCCAGGCATGGTGGCGCATGCCTGTAATCCCACCTACTTGGGAGGCTGAGGTAGGAGAATTGCTTGAACCTGGGAGGCAGAGGTTGCAGTGAGCCAAGATCACATCATTGCACTCCAACCTGAGCAACAAGAGCAAAACTCCAACTCAAAATAAATAAATAAATATATATATATATATATATATAAAATATTGCTGTGAACATAATTGCTTCCACCCAAAATTCCTATGTTGAGCCCTAACTCTCCATGTGACTGTATTGGAGATAGAGCCCCTACCCTCATAGGTGATTAAGGTAATAAGGCTGGAGCCCTAATCCTATAGAACTGGTGCCCTATAAAAAGAGAAGCAACATCAGAGCGCTCGCTCTCCACCATGTGAGGATGCAGCAACAAGGCAGCCATCTGTAAGGCAGGAAGAGAGGCCTCACCAGAAACCAAATCAGCCAGAACCTTGATCTTGGACTTCCCAGCCTCCAGAACAGTGTGAAATAAATTTCTGTTGTTTAAGCTATCCAGTCTATGGTAGTTTGTTATGGCAGCCCAAGCAGAGTAAGACAAATACTATCCCAAAAATTCAACGATTTAGATGAAATAGAGGAATTCCTAGAAAGGCACAATCTATCAAAACTCAAGAAAAAACAGATAATCTGGATAGCTCTATATCTATTCCAACAACATCAAAAAACCCAGGCCTAAATGGTTTCACTGGTATATCTACCAATGTAAAGAAATAATACCAATTCTCTCTTGGCAAAAAATATCAAAGAAAAAATTTAAAATTGTCGACTTATTTACGAATTCAGCATTACTCTGATGCCACACCAAAGGCATTGCACGAAAAGAAAACTAAAGACCAGCATCCCACATGAACATAGACACAAAAATCCTCACTTAAATATAGGTATTGGCAAATAGAATCCACCAATATATAAAAAGGATGATACATCACAACTAAGTGGGATTTATCCAAGGAATTCAGGGCAGCTTCAACATCCAAACACCAATCATTGTAATTCACTATAATAATAAACTAAAAAGAAAATGCACATCATCATCTCAATCTTTCAGAAAAGCATTTGACAAAATCCAAATCCATTCATAATAATTTTTCCAAAAAAACCTCTCATCAAACTAGGAACAGAAGGAAACTTAATTAACGTGATAAAGAACATCTACAAAAGCCTATAGCTAACATCACAGCTAATGGTGAAAGACTAAATGCTTCCCCCCAAGACCATGAACAAGGCAAAGCTGTGGTGTACCCCCATTCCCACTAAAATTATTTGTGTACTAGCCAGGGCAATAAGTCAGTAAAATAAGTAAAAGTCTCAAAACTGGGAAATAAATAAAAGTCATAAAACTGGGAAATAAAAATAAAAGAAAACTCTATCTGTTCGTAGACATGATTGTACATGTAGAAAATTCCAAAAAGGCTGAGTGAAGTGGCTCACACCTATAATCCCAGCACTTTGGGAGGCCAAGGCGGGAGAATCACTTGAGCCCAGGAGTTTGAGACCAGCCTGGGCAATGTAGCAAGACTCTATCTCTACAAAACATACTTTAAAAAAAAATTAGCCAGTGTGGTGGCACACACCTGTAGTCCCAGCTACTGAGGAGTCTGAGGCTGGAGGATCACTTGAGCCCAGGACATTGAGGCTGCGGTGACAGTGAGCTGTGTTTGTACCACTGCACTCCAGCCTGAGTGACAGAATAAGACCCTGTCTCTTAAAAAGAGAGAGAGAGAATTCCGAAAATTTTACTAAAACCAATTACCTATAACTAATTACTGAGACCAGCAAGGTCACACAGTAAAAGGATAATAACATACAAAAATCAATTGTGTTTCTAGATACTAGCAATGAACAACTGGAATTCAGATTTTTAAAAACTAGTATCATTTACAATAGCACCCCAATAAAAATAAAATAGGTATTTCAAGAGACCTAATATATGTGTAACTGGACCCCTAATGAATAGGAGGGGAAAGGAGGTAAGAGAAAATGTAAGAAACAGCAGAAATTTTTTCCAAATGTAATGAGAATTGTAAACCTACAGACCCAAGAAGCTCAGTGAGCTCCAAGCACAAGAAACAGGAAAATTACACCAAGGCATATCATAATCAAATTGCTCATAACCAGTAATAAGTAGAATAATATTTATTTTTGTATTTTTTGTAGAGATGGGGTTTCATCATGTTGCCCAGTCTGGCCTTGAACTCCTGGGTTCAAGAATTCGCCCACCTTGGCCTCCCAGAGTGCTGGGATTACAGGCATGAGCCACGTACCTGGCCTAGAATAATATTAAAAGCCAGAGAAAATAGGCACTGGGTACAAAGGATCAAAAATAAGATGACAGCAGATTCCTCATCAGAAACAAGAAGGTAGTGGAGCAACATCTTTAAAGCTGAAAGAAAAAACCCTGAAACCTAGAATTCTACATCTTATGAAAACATCATTCACAAGTGAAGGTGAAATAAAGAGCTTTCAGATGCACAAAAACTGAAAGAAATCATCACTAGCTGACCCACACTATAAGAAATATTACAGGCCAAAGGAAAATGGTACCAGATTGTAGTATGGGTCTACAACATGGCACAAAAAGCGCAAGAACTGACTACTAGAGGGTGAAATATGCATAATTTGTTCTTATTGCTTAGATATCTTTAAAAGATAAGTGACTAAGCAATAACAACAGTGTGTTGTGGGGTTCACAACAAACGTGGACATCAAGTATATGGCGGCTACACAGACCCGGGAGGGGAGACATGCGTTCGCAAAGTGGGGTGACAGTACTCAGAAGCTGTGCCAGCTACCTGTTTGTTGCCTGTAGGCTCCAGACTCTCCATCCTGCCTGATCTGCATTAATAAGCCGCAGTCTTTCAGCATTTCTTCCTATAGAGGGCATGATGTTGCACTGGCCTGAATACGGCCCTAGAGGAGCCCAGCAGGAAGAAGGAGCCTCTCCTGGTTCCAGTGCTTCCCATTTTTTCGTGTTCCTGCTCACCACTGCCATAGACAGGGCAACTCAGCAAACTTCTCTGCCCTCCAGGGGACGGAACCTACACCTCCTCCAATGAGGCCCGAGCCCCAGCTTTGGGAAGGGAGCCCCCTTCCAAGCGCGCTCCTTAGGGGCCTCCCGCAGCCCCGGAGCACCATCCAGAATTCTCCTCTCCCCTCCATAGCTGCACCACTGTTGCTATCTATACTTCCTAACATTAAAGTTTCTCAATTCAAATAAAAAAAATAAATTAAAAATATAAAACGCCAACACAGTGAGACCTCATCTCTACAGAAAATAATTTTTAAAAATTAGCCAAGCATGGTGGCGCATGTCTGTAGTCTCAGCTACTCAGGAGACTAAGGCAGGAGTATCGCTTGAGCCTGGGAGGTCAAGGCTGCAGTGAGCCAAGATCACACCACTGCACTCCAGCCTGGGTGACAGAACAAGACCCTGTATGTATGTGTGTGTATATACATACACATAAAGAAAAACAGAGAGAGAGCTGATTTTTTAAAATCCACGTTTTAGACATACACATTAAAACACATATGAAATAAATGGCATGTTAGGGATTTGCTTCTCTATAAAGTGGGGAGGACAGTGGAGTCTAAGTGGGCTGGGGTTGGCAGGCTGGACTTTAAATGAAACTGGATCAGCCAATATTGATAGCTGATTACCTATGCTAGCTGATGAAAAAATTGAGCTCTTTGTATAATTTTCTCTATTTTTGTAAAATATTTGAAAAGTGCCATAATAAAATGTTTGGCTTTAAAAAAAAACATTAAAAAGAAAGAAACTGTGGCATAAGAATAGAGATACTAATTGATTATGACCAATGACCAGTTGATTTTCCACAAGGGCACCAAGGCTGTTCAACAGGGAAAGAACAATCTCTTCAACAAATGGTGTTGAGATAACTGGCCAGCCTGAGCAAGGTAGCAAGCAAGGCCTTGTCTCTAAGAGGAAAAAAAAAAAAAGCCACACACCAAAGAATGAGGTTGGATCCCTACCTCACACAATATGAAAAAAATTAACGTAAAATTGACTAAAGACTTTAATGTCAGAGCTAAAAATATAACACTCCGAAGAATACATAAGAATTCATCTTTAATGGCTTGATTGGATAATGACCTTAAATGTGGCAATGGATTCTTAGATTTGTCACAAAAAGCACGGGTAATAAGAGAAAAAAAAAATGGATAAATTGGACTTCATCAAAACTAAAAATTTTTATGTCACAAGACACTACCAAGAAAGTGAAGAGGCAACCCACAGAATGGCAATAAACATTTACAAATCATGTTATCTGATAAGGGTCTAGTATCCAGAATAGACAAAGAACTCTTACAATTCAACAACAAAAAGACAACCCAATTTTAAAATGGGCAAAGGCTTTTTTTAAAAAGATGGTTGACTAGAAGCATTTCAAGCACACCTCATCCACTTAGAAGAACCAAAATAATGTGTCGATGATCACACTTTGAATCTATTTTCCAAGAGACAACATGGGATTTCAGCAGGAAAGTGACAGGAAACAGCAAAACTTAGGAAGAAGGAAAACAGGCAGGATGTGTGGCCAAGAGTGGCTGGGAACTGGGAGTGACTCCCCAGTATGAGAGGGTGAGGGTGGGTCTTCCCGCCATCCACTTTCCCACTGGAGAATCATGCAGTCCCTGACACAGGAGATTAAATCTGCATCGGATTTAGGGAGACTGAGAAGGAAGTGCTCCAGGAGGGAACATGCCCTGGGTCTCATACCCTTTCTGAAATTTAAGCAGCTAGAGCAAGACACCATTCTCCATCCTAGTTCTTAGCAGACGGTGCATGTTCCTGGTACAAGCGGTGCCAGTCCGAGGCATTAGGGAAACTTGGACTTGGACTGCTGCTTGCGGAACTGAGGTGTGAGAGTGGACCAGGACTAAGAGGCAAGTGTAGCATGGGCTGCAGCTCCCAGCACTGGAAGCAGGCACCACCCCCAGGACTTGAGCAAGATGAGAGTTGCCATGGGGGCTTGGTCTTGAGCTGTGCAGGGTCTACAGCCTGGAGCTGAGTTGCGGGCCAGGCACAAACTGCCAAGGCTGATGGAACAGCTTTTGTCTCCAACAGCCAGGATGGGGGAGCAAGCCACATGGGGATTGGGGCATGAAAGGGATGCAGGTCTTCCATCCATGGCCAAGGCTCTGGCTGCTAGGACTGGCCCCACCCTCCCTGTGGCAGCTGCCCCTCATCCAGGCATTCTGCCATGGGCCCTGAAAATCACCCAGTGGCACCTGTCACAGTTGGTGCATGCACTCAGGGGGCTAGAGCAAGCTTGCCTGGTCCAGCTCTGCCCAGCATCCCCCTTCCCCAGCCTGCCCACAAGACAGAGTGTGGGATCCAGCAACCTGGAGGACCCACAATGCAGTCCACCACCTGGGACACTGAGCCCTTCTCCCAGGGGACACCCTGCCACTACCATCTCAGCTGGCACCTACCTGCAAGTACCAGCTGCTGGCCTGGAGGCTGGCCAGCACAGCCGATTGCAACCACTGCCAACACATGCACACAGAGCTTGGGACCCAAAAGTGCATCTCACCACCACTGCCACCACCATTGCCCACACCACTCTGGCTGCCCAAAAACTAGGAAGCCTGCTCACTCGCATGGTACACTGCTACTACAACTAGCTTCTGAGAAAGCCACCCAGAGGCCCAAGAATCAGCCTGCCTGGTACTGCCAACACAGGTGCCAGTGTGTGCCACCCTGGGGCACAAGGATAGACATGGTTAACCCACAGCTGCTACCACTGAAGCCTGAAGATGGGCCCACCCAGCATCCCAG
Organism: Pan paniscus; assembly: GCF_029289425.2. Lineage (NCBI taxonomy): Eukaryota > Metazoa > Chordata > Mammalia > Primates > Hominidae > Pan > Pan paniscus. The sequence continues at coordinate 555,064 of NC_073253.2, read as the reverse complement.
TCCCCAGCACAACTTCACCACAGCCGCCACCAATAACTGCACCCTAACCAAGGAAGCCACAGATACCACTAACACTGCTAATAGCCAAATAAAACATACAGAGGCTTCACTGCTGCATGCCTCAGAAGTAAATCCAAAGGGCCCCCCTACCCAAACAACATCCCAGTCACATCTCCAGTAAAAGGTGCCCCCCAACAACAAAAGTAAACCCCAAAATAAGAAAAAGCAACTATTACACCAGATGTGCAGAAAGCAACATAAAGACAGAAGAAACATGAAAAAGCAGGGTAATATGACAATCCCAGAGAAACACAATTCTCCAGCAGTAGATAAATCTCAACCAAAAGAAATCCTCAAAATCCCAGATAAAGAATTCAAAATATTGATTTTAAAGAAGTTCAATGAGATGTGTGAGAAATCTGAAAATCAATACAAAGAACTCAGAAGATTAATTCAGAATATGAATGAGATATTTACCAAGGAGATAGATATATTTTTTTAAAAAAACCAGAAATACAAAATACATTTGAAAGCTCCAACAATAGACTAGACCAAGCAGAAGAAAGAATTTCAGAACTTAAAAGACAGGCTTTTTGAAACTATCCAATCAAACAAAAACAAAGCAAAAAGAATGAGAAAGAATGAGCAAAGCCTGTGAGATACCTGGGACTACATACAGCGACTGAATTTACAAGTTATTGGTCTTCCTGAGGATGAAGAGATATTGAGAGGCTTAGAAAACCTATTTATTGAAGTAATATATGAAAACCTGCCAAGTTTAGCAAGAGATCTAAGCATCCAGACACAGGAGGCTCAGCAATCCCCAGGAAAACATCGTGCAAAAAAGACACTACCACAGTGCACCATGAATCAGTCCAAAGTCAAAGTGAAAGAGCAAATTCTAAAATCAAGAGAAAAGCATCTAGTCACCTATAAAGGAAACCTCATCAGACTAAGAGTGGAGTTCTCAGCAAAAACCTTGCAGGCCAGAAGAGAATAAGGTGACATATTCAAACTGCTGCAAGAAAAAAACTTTCGGCCAACAATTTGATATCCAGCAAGATTAACCTTCATAAATGAAGGAGAAATAAAGTCTTTCCCAGAAAAGCCGATCTGAGGGAATTCATCACCACTAGTCCTACAAGAACTGCTCAAGGAAGCCCTAACTTGGAAGTGAAAAGACGACATTCACCATTATGGAAACACACAAAAGTATATATAAAACTCACTCATAAAGCAATCACAGACGAAGAGAAAGGAATCAAATGGCACTGCTACAGAATTCAGCCAAACCACAATGACAAACAGCCAGAGGAAAAGAAAGAAGCAAATAACTTATAAAACAACTAGGAAACAAATAACAATACAACAGGAACCAAACCTTACATACCAATATTAACCTTGAATGTAAACAGGTTAACAGTCTTGTTTTTTGTTTTGTTTTTTTGAGATGGGGTCTCACTCTGTCACCCAGGCTGGAGTGCAGTGGTGCAATCTCGGTTCACTGCAACCTCCGCCTCACAGGTTCAAGTGACTCTCCTGCCCCAGCCTCCTGGGTAGCTAGAACTATAGCCCTGCACCACCACTCCTGGCTAATTTTTGTATTTTTAGTAGAGATGGGGTTTCACCATGTTGGCCAGGCTGATCTTGAACTCCTGACCTCAAGTGATCCACCTGCCTCTGCCTCCCAAAGTGCTGGGAATACAGGCGTAAGCTACCATGCCCAGGCAAATGTTCCACTTTAAAGACACTGATTGGCAGAATGGATTTTTAAAAGCATGATTCAACTATATGCTGCATACAAGAAACTCACTTTACCACTAAAGGCACACATAGGCTGGGCATTGTTTCTCAAGCCTGTAATCTCAGCACTTTGGGAGGTCAAGATGGGAGGATTGCTTGAGGCCAGGAGTTTGAGACCAGCCTAGGCAACATAGCGAGACCCTGTCTCTATTTTTTTAAAAAGACACATACAGATTGAAAGTAAAGGCGGGGGGTGGGGTGGGGAAATACATTCCACACAGACGGAAACCAAAAGCGAACAGCAGTAGCTATACTCATATCAGATAAAACAGACTTTACGCCAAAAACAGTAAAAAAAAAAAAAAAAAAAAAGACAAAGGTCATTCATTATATAATGATAAAGGGATCAATTAAGCAAGAGGATAAAACAATTCTACATACATATGCATCCAACATTGGTGCACCCAGATTTATAAAACAAATATTCCTAGAACTAAAGAGAGAGAGAGCGCAATACAGTAATAGTGGGGACTTCAACACACTACTCATAGCATTAGACAGATCAGCTAAATGGAAAATCAGCAAAGAAACATGGGATTTCAACTGGACTTTAGGCCTCCACAGATATTTACATTATAGAATATTCTCCCCAACAACTGCAGAAGATACATTCTTTTCATCAGCACATGGGACATTCTCCAAGACAGACCATATATTATGCCACAAAACAAGTCTTGGCCAGGTGCAGTGGCTCACACCTGTAATCCCAGCACTTTGGGAGGCCGAGGCGGGTGGATCATGAGGTCAGGAGTTCGAGACCAGCCTGGCCAACATGGTGAAACACCATCTCTACTAAAAATACAAAAATTAGCTGGGCATGGTGGTGCACACCCGTAGTCCCAGCTACTCAGGAGGCTGAGGCAGGAGAATCACTTGAACCCAGGAGGTGGAGGTTGTGGTGAGCCGAGATCCTGCCACTGCACTCCAGCCTGGGCGACAGAGTGAGACTCTGCCTTAAAAAAAAAAAAAAAAAAGTCTTAACAGATTTTTCTTTCTTCTTTTTTTCCTCTTCTTCCTCCTGCTTCTCCTCCTCTTCCTCTCAACAAATGTTTAAAAATTAAAATTATATTAAGTATCTTCTCAAACCACAGTGGAATAAAATCATAAATAAATACCAAGAGCAACTCTGGAAACTATACATACATGGAAATTAAACAATATGCTCCTGGGTCAACAAAGAGATTAAGATGGAAATTTAAAAATTGCTGAAACAAATGAAAATTAAACACGACATACTTTAAAAACCTATGGGATATAGCAAAAGCAGTGCTAAGAGGGAAGTTTATAGTGGTGGTCCCCAACCTTTTTGGCATCATGTACTGGTTTTGTGGAAGACAATTTTTCCACCGACTGCAGATGTCGGTAGGGATGCTTTTGGGATGAAACTGTTCCACCTCAGATTATTAGGCATTAGATTATCATAAGGAACGTGCAACCTAGATCCTTCGCAAGCACAGTTCACAATAGGGTTTGTGCTCCTATGAGAATCTAATGCTGCTGCTGATCTGACAGGAGGAAGAGCTCAGGTGGTAATGCTCACCCGTCCACCACTCACTCCTGCTGTTTGGCCCGGTTCCTAGCAAGCCATGGATGGGTACCGGTCCGAGGCCTGGGGGTTGAGGACCCCTGGTTTATAGTATTAAATGTCTACATCAAAAAAGTAGAAAGATTACAAATTAACAATCTAATTATGTGCCTCAAAGAACTAGAAAAGCGAGAACAAACCGAACCAAAATTAGCAGAAGAAAGGAAATAACAAAGACCAGAGCAGTGCTAAACGAAATAGAGACTGCTAGACTAACAGAGAGAAGACCCAAATAAACAAAATCAGAAATGAAAAAGGAGACATTACAACTAATACCACAGAAATACAAAAGATCATCAGAGACTATTATGAACAACTATATGCTCACAGATTAGAAAACCTAGAGGAAATGGATAAATTCCTGGAAACATACAATCTCCCAAGACTGAACCAGGAATAAATAGAAAACCTGAACAGATAAGTAATGAAAAGTGAGATTTAATCAGTAATTAAAAACCTCCCCCAAAAGAAAAGCTCACAACCGGCCAGGCACAGTGGCTCACGCCTGTAATCCCAGCACTTTGGGAGGCCAAGGCGGGTGGATCACGTGGTCAAGAGATCAAGATCATCCTGGCCAACATGGTGAAAGCCTGTCTCTACTAAAAATACAAAAATTAGCTGGGCATGGTGGCACGCGCCTGTAGTCCCAGCTACTCGGGAGGCTGAGGCAGGAGAACGGCATGAACCCGGGAGGAGACGGAGCTTGCAGTGAGCCTAGATCACACCATTGCACTCCAGCCTGGGTGACAGACCGAGACTCTGTCTCAAAAAAAAAAAAAAAAAAAAAAAAATGCTGAATTATACCAAACATGCAAAAAAAGAACTAAGACCAATCTTCCTGAAACTGTTCCAAAAAATTGAGTAGGAGAGAATGCTCCCTAACTCATTCTAGAAGGCCCATATCACCCAGATACCAAAATCAGACAAAGACACAACAGAAAAAGAAAACTACAGACCAATATCCCTGATGAACATAGACTCAAAAATCCTCTGCGGCGCACAGTGGCTCACACTGTAATCCCACTTTGGGAGGCCAAGGCAGGTGGATCACTTGAGGCCAGGAATTTGAGGCCAGCCTGCCCAACACGGCAAAATGCTGTCTCTACTAAAAATGCAAAAATTATCAGGGCATGGTGGTGTGCCCCTGTAAGCCTAGCTACTCGGGAGGCTGAGGCATAAGAATTGCTTGAACTTAGGAGGCAGAGGTTACAGTGAGCCAAGATGGTGCCACTGTACTCCAGCCTGGGTGACAGAGTGAGACCCTGTCTCAAAAAAAATCTTCAACAAAATATTGACTAACTGAATCCAACAGCCCATCAGAAAGATAATATACCACAATCAAGTAGGCTTTGTATCAGGGATACAAGGATGGTTCAACATATGCAAATTAATAAATGTAATACATCACATAAACAGAATCAAGGACAAAAACCATACGATCAACTCAATAGATGCAGAAAATGCCTTTAATAAATTTCAGATCCCTTAATGATAAAAATCTTCAAAAAACTAGGCACAGAAGGAACATACCACAAAATAATAAAGGCTATTTATTACAGACCCACAGCTAACATCATACTGAATGAGGAAAAGTTGAAAGCATTTCCCCTAAGAACTGGAACATGACAAGAATGCCCACTTTCACCACTCCTATTCAATATAATACTGAAAGTCCTATCCAGAGCGATCAGGCAGGAGAAAGTACATAAAAGGCATTCAGACTGGAAAAGAGGAAGTCAAATTATTCCTATCTGCCAATATGATTTTATATCTAAAAAAACCTAAAGATTCTACCAAAAAAAAACTCTTAGATTTGATAAGTGAATTCAGTAAAGTTGTAGAATACAAAAGCAACATATAAAAATCAGTAGCATTTCTTTACACCAATAATGATCTAGCTGAGAAAGAAATCAAGAAGACAATCTCATTTACAATAACCATTAAAAAATACCTGAGAATAAAACTCTACAAGGAAAATTACAAAACACTGATGAAAGAAAATTGTAGATGACACAAACAGGAAAACATCCATGTTCATAGATCAGAAGAATTCACATTGTTAAAATGACCACACTGCCCAAGGCAATCTATAGATTCAGTGTAATCCCTATCAAAATACCAAAGTAATTTTTCACAGAATTAGAAAAAACAATCTCAGGCTGGGCATGGTGGCTCACACTTGTAATCCTAGCACTTTGGGAGGCCAAAGCAAGAAGATTGCTTGAGGCCAGGAGTTTGAGACCAGCCTGAGCAACACAGGGAGACCTCATCTCTACAAAAACATATTTTAATTTAAAATTAGTCAGGCATGGTGGCACACACCCATAGTCCAGTTACTCAGGAGGCAGAGGCCAGACAATCTCTTGGGCCCAGGAATTCGAGGTTGCAGTGAGCTATGCGCCAATGCACTCCAGCCTGGGTGACAAAGCAAGATCCCATCTCGAAGCAAAAAAGAGAGAAGAAGGAGGAGGAGAAGAAAAGAGAAAAAGAAAAATAATCCTAAAATTCATAAGGACCAAAAAAGAGAGAGGTGTGTGTGTCAGCGCAGGAAAAACTACCATTTATCAAACCATCAGATCTTATGAGAATTCACTCACTGTCATGAGAACAGCATGGAGGAAACTGCCCCCATAATCCAATCACTTCTCACCAGGTCTCTCCCTAAACACCTGAGGATTATAATTCAGGATGAGATTTGGGTGGGGACACAAAACCTAACCATATCACTACATGATTTCAAATTACACCACAGACTATAGTATGGGACTTAAACTAAAAACCTTCTGCACAGCAAAAGAAATAATAAACAGAGTGACAAGGCAACCTGTTAAACGGGAGAAAATATTGGCAAACTCTTCATCCAACAGGGGAGTAGTAACCAGAATATACGAGGAACTCAAACAATTGAACGACAACAACAAAAAACAAACAAACAAACAAAAAAACCCAAGTGATCCCATTAAAAAGTAAGCAAAGGACATGAATAGACAGTTTTTAAAAGAAGAGATACAAATGGCCAACAGGTATATGAAAAAATACCCCACATCACTAATCATCAGAGAAATGCAAATTAAAACAACAATGAGATATCATCTTACCCCAGTCAGAATGGCTATTATTAAAAAGACGGCCAGGTGCAGTGGCTTATGCCTGTAATCCCAGAACTTTGGGAGGCCGAGGTGGGTGGATCACTTGAGGTCAGGGGTTGGAGACCAGCCTGACCAACATGGTGAAACTGCATCTCTACTAGAAATACAAAAATTAGCTGGCATGGTGATGGGTGCCTCTGAGGCTGAGGCAGGAGAATTGCTTGAACCCAGGAGGCAGAGGTTGCAGTGAGCTGAGATTGCACCACTGCACTCCAGCCTGGGTGACAGAGGGAGACTCTGTCTCAAAAAAAAAAAAAAAAAAAAATCAGATGTTGGTGAGGATGCAGAGAAAAGGGAACTCATACACTATTGGCGGGAATGTAAACTAGTACAGCCTCTATGGAAAACAGCATGGAGATTTCTCAAAGAATCAAAAATAGAACTGCCACAGCCATCAAAAATGATGAGTTCATGTCCTTTGTAGGGACATGGATGAAACTGGAAACCATCATTCTCAGCAAACTCTCGCAAGGACAAAAAAACAAACACCGCATGTTCTCACTCATAGGTGGGAATTGAACAATGAGAACACATGGACACAGGGAGGGGAACATCACACACCAGGGACTGTTGTAGGGTAGGGGGAGGGGGGAGGGATAGCATTAGGAGATATACCTAATGCTAAATGACGAGTTAATGGGTGCAGCACACCAGCATGGCACATGTATACCTATGTAACAAACCTGCACATTGTGCTCATGTACCCTAGAACTTAAAGTATAATAAAATAAAATAAAATAAAATAGAACTGCTATTTAATCCAGCAGTCCCACTACTAGGTCTATACCCAATGGAAAAGAAATCAATATATCAAAAAGACGCCTGCACTCATATGTTTATTGCAGCACTATTCACAATAGCAAAGAGATGGAATAAACCTAAGTTCCCATCAGTGAATTAATCAAAAGAAAATGTGGTATATATACACAATTGAATATTATTCAGCCATAAAAAAAGAATGAAATCATGTCTTTTGCAGCAACATGGATGGAACTGGAGGTCATTAAGTGAAACAAGCCAGGCACAGAAAGTCAAATGTCACGTGTTCTCACTCACAAGTAGGTGCTGAATTTGTATACACACGGACGTAGTGAGTGGAATGATGGACGACAGAGACCTGGAAGGGTGAGGGGGTGACAAGGGCCCAGCTGATGAGATTTTAGTTAAGGGGTACAATGTACATTATTTGGGTAATGGACGCCCTAAAAACTTTGACTTGATCACTATGCAATCTATGCATGTAACAAAATTACACATGAACCCCATAAATGTGTACAATTTAAAAAATGGGCAAAGGACTTGAGGAGACATTTCTCCAAAGAAGATACACAATGTTCAACACAGGAAAAAATGCTCAGCCCTGTAAATCATTAGGGAAATGCAAGTAAACAAAAATCCATAATTCAATACCATTTATACCACTAGGATGGCTTCTTGTTGCTGTTGCCGTTGTTGTTGAGACAGAGTCTCGCTCTATTGCCATGGCTGGAGTGCAATGGCTCAATCTCGGCTCACTGCAACCTCCACCTCCCGGGTTCAAGAGATTCTCCTGCCTCAGCCTCCTGAGTAGCTGGGACTACAGGCGCGTGCCACCACGCCTGGCTAATTTTTGTATTTTTGGTAGAGATGCGGTTTCACCATATTGGTCAGGCTGGTCTTGAACTCCCGACCTCAAGTGATCCGCCTGCCTCAGCCTCCCAAAGTGCAGGGATTACAGGCGTGAACCGTGCGCCGGGCCAGCTATCATTTTTTTTGATGGAACATAACAAGGGTCAGTGGGGCTATGGAGAAATTGGAACTGTTTCTGGTGCATTGCTGGTGAAAATGTAAAATGGTGCACCTGCTGTGGAAAAGTGTGGTGTTTCCTCAAAAAGTTAAACACAGAATCACTATATGATCCAGTAACTCCACTCCTAGGTACACACCTAACAGAAGTGAAAGCATTTGTTCTAACAGAAACCTGCATACAAATGCCCATCATAATTCACAGTAGCCAAAAAATGTAAACAACCTAAATGTCCATCAGCTGAGGGATCAGTAAACAGAATGTGGTATCTTCATAAGATGAAATATTATTCAGCCATGAAAAGGAAGGAAGCCCTGGCACGTGCTGCCACATGGATGGACCCTAAAAACGCTGTGATGCGTGAAAGAAGCTGGACACAGAAGGACACACACTGACTCCATTGCATGATATATCCTGAGTAGGCAAACTCAGATAAGAAGGTTCGTGGCGGCCAGGACCTGGGAGCAGGGACTGGGGAGTGACTGCCTGGTGGGTGAGCACTGCCGGAAGTGGTGAAGATGTTTTGGAGCTAGAGAGAGGTGGTGGCTGCACAACTTCGTCAATGCACTAAATGCCCCTGAACTGTTCACTTTTAAATGGTGAGTTTGATGTTATGTGCATTTTGCCTCAAGGAGAAAATACAAAGAGGCCGGCTGCAGTGGCTCACGCCTGTAATCCCAGCACTTAGGGAGGCTGAGGCAGGGGAATCGCCTGAGGTCAGGAGTTCAAGACCAGCCTGGCCAACATGGCGAAACCCTGTCTCTACTAAAAATACAAAAATTAGCCAGGCGTGGTGGCCGGTGCCTGTAATCCCAGCTACTCGGGAGGCTAAGGCGGGAGAATCGCTTGAACCCAGGAGGTGGAGGTAGAAGTAAGCCAAGATCATGCCACTGCACTCCAGCCTGGGCAACAAGAGCTAGACTCCATCTCAAAAAAAGAAAAGAAAGAAAAAAAGAAACAAAAAACAAACACCATGTAACACATAGGACACAAATTTACAAATAAATGTAAGCAAAATATGTGGAATGTTAAGAAAGAAAGCAAATGGCAGATTGGAGCAGGGACAGATGCCGGTGGGTGGGTGGAGGTGGTGCGGGGGGTGGGACGGATGCTTTGGAAGGGTCCAGCCCTCCCCCCGAGGTGCTGTGGGATGCCCAGCCTCCTCTCCATCATGGTCACGTGTCTGGCCCAGTGCACTTCTCCCAGAAACCAGGTTGGGCACTTGGTGGCTGGAGGCCAGCCTGCAAGGACATCCCACCAGAACTGCAAGGCCTTTCGACTCAAACAGGAAACTCCCAAGCCGCACCCAAGCCTGGCCCCAGTCTGGTTGGGAGAACAGGCCAGAGACGGTTCCCAGCACCCCAAGGCGGGCCGGGCATACAGCAAACCCACTCGACCACCCCTTGAGGTCAAGGAAGGTAAAGGGGATAGGGTGACCTACACCAGCCCCAGAAGACCCTGAGCCCCAGCACCACCAGCCTGACCAACCCTCGTCCCCAAATGAGTGCAGAGCCACAGAGCAAGAGCGGGTCGGGGGGTGGCGGGACAGCTGGGAAGATGAAGGGGGGCAGGGGATGTTGTCAGAGGTGGGGCTAGTGCAGATCCTTCTTGTCCCCAAAATCCCAAACTCCCTTCCGAGTAGCCGGAATTGAGACGGAAGCCTCGTTGCCCTCCTCAGCCTCACACACCAGTGACTACTCGCCCTGCAACGCCTGGGCAAAGCCACGTTCTCCCGGGTGTCTCCAGCTCAGTGCTGTGGAACGGCTCTAAAATCAAGGGTTCTGGTAAAAATCACCAGAAGCAGATAAATATTCCCTGTGGGCAGTGTGGGGAGGGGCCCAGAGGAAATCCAAGGAGCTGGCCTGCCTGCCCCCTCCCCACAGCCAGTGCCCCCTGAATAACCAGTTTCGGGTTTTTCGTTTTTTGTTTTTGTTTTTGTTTTTTTGAGACGGAGTTTCACTCTTGTTGCCCAGGCTGGAGTGCAATGGTGCGACTTTGGCTCACCACAACCTCCACCTCCCAGGTTCAAGCAATTCTCCTGCCTCAGCCTCCCGAGTAGCTGGGATTACAGGCATAGGCCACCACACCCGGCTAATTTTTGTATTTTTTTTAGTAAAGACAGGGTTTCTCCATGTTGGTCAGGCTGGTCTCGAACTCCCGACCTCAGGTGATCCACCCGCCTCACCCTCCCAAGGTGCTGGGATTATAGCTGTGAGCCACCACACCTGGCCCAGTTTCAGGTTTTGCTTGTGCCTCAGTTCTTTTTTTTTTTTTTTTAATTTTTTTATATAAATGAATTTTTTTTATTAAAAAAAAAATTCCAAGTGGAAGCACCTTTGGCTATAACTCATCGCATTGAAACAGCTAGGTGGCTGGGCGTGGTGGCTCATGTCTGTAATCCCAGCACTTTGGGAGGCCGAGGCAGGGAGAGCATGACGTCAGGAGTTCGAGACCAGCCTGGCCAACATTTAGTAGAGACAGTGAAACCCTGTCTCTACCAAAAATACAAAAATTAGCCAAGTATGGTGGCACACACCTGTAGTCCCAGCTATTTGGGAGGCTGAGGCAGGAGAATTGCTTGAACCTGGGAGGCAGAGGTTGCAGTGAGCCAAGAAGGCGCCATTGCCTTCCAGCCTGGGTGACAGAACAAGACTCTTGTCTCGAAAGAAAAGGAAAGAAAGAAAGAGAGAGAGAGAGAGACAGAGAGAGAGAGAGAAAGAAAGGGAGAGAAAGAAAGAAAGGAAGGAAGGAAGGAAGGAAGAGCGAGCTAGGCAAGGTGTTTCAGGGCCGCCAAGTCTTTCCTACCCGAGTCATCAGCCCCTAGCAGATCGGCCTGTTCATTCCTGCCTGTCTGTGAGCCGACTCTCCTCAAGGAGCTCCGTCGTCTCCTTCAATGCCTGATCACCCCAGACCACATGGTGCTTTCCCGCTTCTGTGTCGTATTAACCACTTAACACCGGTCAGGGCCACCCAGTGGCATCTCTCCAACTGCATTGCAAATGACGACGGCTGGAACCACAGCTGCCTCCCCCTCCCCCGGCGTCTCAGCACCCAGCACGGGTGAACGAGGTGGGAAGACCCTGTTAAGCAACAAGCCGTCTCCCTCTGATCACAAGGCCTGCTCCCGGGAACACCAGGCCACATGAAGGAGGGGGCCTCACAGCTGCAGGAAATAAATAATTTGGCACAAGGATCAAGATAAAGTAGTTTGAGAAACAGTTGCTGATAATACTTTAGAGAAAAGCCTCGTGGAGTTCAGGTGGTCACCTGAGCATATCTGAACTTCCTGGCCCTACTGGCAGAGATGCGAGGGGGTGGCAGGGAAGTGTGTCTCAGTTCTTGCCATACCTAGCCTAAATACAGGAGGATGGATGCTATTACAATAGGCTGTTCCGTTTTACAAAATACTCATGAACTCACCTCAACAGATGGAGCCTCCTTTGGACTGGACCAAACTCCCCACAGAAATGCCCCTGTGAAGCAAGACTCGGCTGTCCCCGGCCTCCTGACGGCAGCGTTCTTCTCTGCCTGGGACACAGGTCGAAGCTGCCTCATAGGTAATTGGGGGACAGGGGAGGACCCTACCCACTGCAGCCAGGGGCTCAGCCGGGGACCACAGGTGGGGCCTCGACAGACTCCTGGGTGCTGCTCACAGGCAGGTCCCACACGGGACAGAGGGGTCGGCCAGGGCCATCTGTGGGCCTCCCAACCCCACCAGGCTGTGAGCTGACAGCATTTCTCTGAGAAATCGGAATTTTTCTAAGAACCTTTCTTAAAACTCGTATCTGTTCATTTTAGAGAATACAGATAAGTAAGAAAACAAAAATAAAAGCCGTTCCCCAGGCGGTGGCGACCACCCCGTCGAAGCGGGTCCCCAGGCGGTGGCGTCCGCCGGGTCAGCATCCTACGTTCTCCAGTTCTTGTTACTCGTGGCTTTTCAGCGACTCTGGGGCGGCATCGAGCCCCGGCTTTGCGCGGGATGGGTATGACACACTCGGCCCGAGTCCAAACGCCACCAGTCACTTGCTCTGAGAGGCTGGATGAGCGACCTACCTTGATGTCCTCGTTCGTAAAATGGGTGACAGTTGCCAGGCCAGGGCGGCTGTGAGGCCCCGTGGGGGTGGCGTTTGGAGAATGCGCGCACACGCCCACCCTTCTGCAAGACCCCCGCAGACGAGAGCCTGTGCGAGCGCACAGGCCCAGGGAGGAAGCCCGTCCCTGCCTGCCCTTGACATCCCGGAGGCCACAGCCGGACAGGCCCGTGGGACAGGCCCGTGGGACAGGCCCGTGGGACGCTTCTGCACAAGGTCTCTGACCTCCGGCCTCCCAGAAGAGGTCAGAGGGTGGCCCCTGCCTGTCACGCGCCCATGGCGACCCCTCCCCAGAAGGGTCCCAGCACCGACTCCAGGCTCCACATCGCTCTCTCAGGGCATCCGGTCTGGGAATTCTGGCCGCTCAAAATAAGACTTCAGTGAAAACACTTCTGGTGCTACTGAAACCAAGCCTGAACATGGGCCTTTCCCAGGGGTGAGGCCCCCCGGCCCTGGCGCCCTCGGCCCGACAGCGGGGCCCCGCTCCGCCGCCCGCACCCGCCCAGCCCCAGGGAGCGCGGCCCGCACGGAACGCCCGGGGAGTGAGGGCTCAGAACACTCTCGAGGGGACGCTGAGGACCACGAACCGTGGACGCGCCGCGGCTTCCCTCCGAGGTCCGAGTTTTAAGTGAGACCAGCCAGCCGCACCCCAGAGTGTCCGCCCCGTCCCGGGGCCGCCGAGCCTGGCGACGCGAGGATGCGGCGTGAGGAGGGTCCCGACGTCGGCGCCCGTCCCTCAGCCCCACACCCGGGAGCGCATCCCGTCTCCACTGCGGGCGGCACGCGGCGGGGGCCTGCGGGGGCGCCCAGGACACTTACCCAGGGCCTGCGGGGCGCGGAGGCTCAGGCGCACCCGCGGGGCAGCGCGCCCTGGCCAGGAGCTGTGGCGGCGGGTGCCGGCGCTCGCATCCCGGGAACCCGCGGCGGCTCCAGGGACTGCCCCACCCCGGCACGCGAGCCGCCCGCCCCGCCCCGCAGCACCCAGGGCCGGGAGGCGGCAGAGGGCGCCCGCGGGTCCGGCTGCCCCAGCTGCCCTGGCGAACCCGAGACGCCATCCGGTTCCCCTGGGGTCCGCCCTGCGCCCTTCGCGTCCCAGTGATGCCCCGGAGTCTCCGTGCCCCGAGGCGGGGGTCGCGCGCTGAGCCCCTCCAGGCCCTGGTTCCCCCTGGGGTCTGTGTGCGCCCAGGGTCCCCCCGTTCTCCCTGCGCCCCCGTCCCCTCCCCAGCGCTCGCGGCCGGCTGTGCTGAGCTGCTGGCCCTAGAGCCGGGCGGTGTAGACCCGAACAGGTGAAGTGAAGAGAGCTTTTCCCCCCTCGCCTGCCCCATGAGGTCGTTTCGAAAATGTAAAAGGAGTCATGGTTTTTGGCGAATTATAGAGAATATTAAGATACTTTTGGATCCTGAGCTTCCCAGGAAGCGGACGCGCGCCAGGCACGGCAGGGTCGTCCGTGCGACGTTCTTCGTCCTGGGCATTTCAGGGTCCCACGCGGCAGGTGCGCGGCCCTGGGTGCCCCTGCCCCGCCCACCCCGCCGGTCGGCACCCGGGACCGCGCGGCCGAGAGCAGGGTCCTGCCTGCAGGTCCTTAGGGCTCACCCCGCGCCCTCTGCGCGCCCGCCGGCCCCTCCGACCTCGGGCTGCGCCTTCTCCTTCCCCCTCCCGGTGGTCCTTGGCCCCCTCTAGTCCTCCGTCGGGGCGCGCAGGCCCTGGCTGAATTCCGTGTACCCTCAGGGGATCCCTGGGGACACCCTCAGCCTGGCCTCGCACCCTGACGTCTCCACAGACCCTGGCCGGCTTCCACCCGTTCTCGCCCTCGCTGGGGCCGGCCATGGAGTCGGTGGTCCCCGGAGTCCGCTCCTCAGCATCCGCCGTCCTCATCCCAGCCGGGGGAACCGCGCCCTCTTCATCCCGCAAGGTCGGTTTTCAGCAACGCGGCCGAGGCTGTCACTGGCGCCCCCAGGTTCTCAGTCAAACCCCGTCTCCCTGACGCCCCCAACCCGCCCCGCGCCTCCTGCTGTTCTCTGAATAAGGCGTGCGGGCCTTGGGGCCATTGCACTCGCTGTCTGCTGTCGGCTCAGGAAAAGTCTCTTTTCCAGACACAGCTCCCAAGGTGGGGTGGGCGCAGCTGAGAAGCCCACCCTGCCCCCAAGTGGCCACCGCCCCTCCCCGGGTGTAGCTCCTGCAGGGCAGCCCGGAATTGCTGAGTTCTGCCGCTCTGTCCCCAGGGGTCACCAAGTCGGCTCTGCTCACCTCTGGTTCCTGTCGAACAGCAGAGGCTCAAAAATGCGTGAGTAAATGGGCTTTTTTGGGACAGAGTCTTGCTCTGTCACCCAGGCCTGAGAGCAGTGGTGCGATCTCAGTTCACTGCAGCCTCTGCCTCTAGGGCTCAAGCGATTCTCGTGCCTCAGCCTCCCAAGTAGCTGGGATTACAGTCGCGCGCCACCACACCTGGCTAATTTTTTTTTTTTTTTAAGTAGATAGTGGTTTTGCCATCTTGGCCAGGCTGGTCTCGAACTCCTGACCTCAGGTGATCCACCCACCTCGGCTTGCCAAAGTGTTGGGATTACAGGCATGAGCCACTATGCCACTGAGACAGCCAGGAGCCCTGGGTGCACACATTTATTTTTTGATATGGAACAATGTGCAACTATATTGCTGTATTTTAAAAAATCATTAGTTGTATCTTGATCCAATTTTTGTAAAGTGAATTATGCACAGAAAATGTGTAGCTGGATAACTCTGAGGTAACAGGTGAACTTTAATTTCTTTTTACTTTTTGAAAAGTCTACAATTCCTGTAAATTTTTGTAAGAAGCACATAGTACCTTTGTGATCTGTTAAAATAAGAACCTGTGGGTAGAATGTGATGGTGGTGAGCCGCAGTCCCCCTGCATGGGAAGACAGCACCCCCATGTCTCAGGGCAAGCACGGGTTCCCTTCCACCTACCCTGTCCCACCAGAACCAACTGGAATGAGACACTTTGTTACTCTATTTCCTGGGTACAGAAGGAAACTGCTCCTCCTTCCTTCCCACTGCCCTTGACCAGCACAGGCCATCCACGCCCACCTGTCCCCTGTGCTTGTCCCCAAAGTCTCAGGTCTCTGCAGGACCTGGGGCAGCCAGTGGGACTGTGCAGAAAAAGGATGACCCTGCCGTGGGAGCCACTGCCCCTAAAGTCTCAGGGTTTAGCAGGCAGAGCCCCACGTGGAGTCCTGGAGTCTCTGGGCACCCCACCAGCACAATGGGGGATCCCTGAGCCACCTCCCGT
The DNA here is from genome assembly GCF_029289425.2 of Pan paniscus. NCBI lineage: Eukaryota > Metazoa > Chordata > Mammalia > Primates > Hominidae > Pan > Pan paniscus. Next base: position 539,385 of record NC_073253.2, on the reverse strand, counting down.
TCAGACGAGCTATTGGGCGTGCCTCCCTCCCCACCACGAAGGTCCAGATGCAGCTGACACCCCCAGTCACAGAGTCTCCTTTCTGCCTCTGTGCTGGGGACCCTGTTCAGGAGGTCTCCTCCCTCCAGTCCGGACTTGCTGTCCCCACTGTCATTGAACCCTCTGGCTCCCACCCACACTCCCAGCAGCTGGAGACACACCCCTTTCTCCTGGGCCACTGGTCCTCTCGGGACTCTGAACCAGAGGCACTAACACCTGGCAGGGATGGCAGCTGGGGCAGGACTGGAAGCCTCCAAGGACCCACCCCCAGCTCCGGGTACCCCCACACTGGAGTCTGGTGCGGTGGGTCCCCAGAGCCATATGAGCTGGACTTGGCCTCCAGTGGACGGCCACATGGCAGGTGCCCACGGCCGGCTGCAGCGCCAGGCCCCTCCCAAACAGGCCCAAGTTGGCTTCACAGAAGTGTGGGGGCAAAGCTGCTCTTCATGGGCCTCCAGGAGTGGTGACCGTGACTGCCCCCTCCTGTCCTCTCCTGGCCACACCTTTGCCTCCCACAGGCAGGCCAGGTCAGGAGCCCCCAGGGCCCTGACCTCAGAGGCAGACAGGGGTGTGCTGACCCCTCGGGGCCAGGCCAGGACCCCGCACAGGCGCCTGCGGCTCTCTGGCTCTCTGATGGTGGCTGGGTTTCCCGGGTTCCCCATGACTGCTGAGTCTCCAGCGTTGATGCCTCACAGGGAGCCGCTTGGGCAGCCCTGGTCACACCTGGGTTACCTCTCCCACACCAGTTTCTCCCTGGTCACGCCTGGGTTCCCTCTCCCACACCAGTTTCTCCTGTAGGACAGAGAAGGACCTGGGGAATTTTGTCTTTTGTTAAAAACCACAAGGGAGCTCCCTGCTGGGCACAGTCACGGTGGCGCCCGTCAGAGCTCCTGCTTCCAGGGTGCATTCCATCATTCCAAGTTCACTGTGCTGGAGTCAGCTCTCTGCTTGTCGCAGGGTGAGGGGGGGAGGTGGAGGGTGAGGGGGAGGTGAAGGATTGGGGGAGGTGCAGGGTTGGGGGGAGATGGAGGGTGGGGGGAGGTAAAGGATGGGGGGAGGTGCAGGGTTGGGGGGAGATGCAGGGTGGGGGGAGGTAAAAGATGGGGGGAGGTGCAGGGTAAGGGTGGGAGGTGCAGGGTGTGGGGGGGAGGTGGAGGGTGAGGGGGGAGATGAAGGGAGGGGGGAGGTGAAGGATTGGGGGAGGTGCAGGGTTGGGGGGAGATGGAGGGTGGGGGGAGGTAAAGGATGGGGGGAGGTGCAGGGTGAGGGCGGGAGGTGCAGGGGGAGGGGGAGGTGCAGGGTGGGGGGAGGTGGAGGGTGAGTGGGGGAGGTGGAGGGTGAGAGGGGAGGTGAAGGATGGGGGAGGTGCAGGGTTGGGGGGAGATGCAGGGTGGGGGGAGGTAAAAGATGGGGGGAGGTGCAGGGTAAGGGTGGGAGGTGCAGGGTGAGGAAGGGAGGTGAAGGGTGAGGGCAGGAGGTGGAGGGTGAGGGGGGAGGTGGAGGGGGGAGGTGGAGGCTGGGGGGGAGGTGAGGGGGAAGGTGGAGGGGGGAGGTGGAAGGTGGAGGGGGGAGGTGGAAGGTGGGGGGAGGTGAGGGGGAGTGGAGGGGGGGAGGTGCAGGATGAGGGGGAGGGGAGGGAGGAGGTGCAGGGTGAGGGGGGAGGTAAAAGATGGGGGGAGGTGCAGGGTAAGGGTGGGAGGTGCAGGGTAAGGGTGGGAGGTGCAGGGTGAGGGTGGGAGGTGCAGGGTGCGGGAGGGAGGTGGAGGGTGAGGGCGGGAGGTGGAGGATGAGGGGGGAGGTGTAGGGGGGAGGTGAGGGGGAAGGTGGAGGGGGGAGGTGGAAGGTGGGGGGAGGTGAGGGGGAAGGTGGAGGGGGGAGGTGGAAGGTGGGGGGAGGTGAGGCGGAGTGGAGGGGGGGAGGTGCAGGATGAGGGGGAGGGGAGGGAGGAGGTGCAGGGTGAGGGGGGAGGTAAAAGATGGGGGGAGGTGCAGGGTAAGGGTGGGAGGTGCAGGGTAAGGGTGGGAGGTGCAGGGTGTGGGAGGGAGGTGGAGGGTGAGGGCGGGAGGTGGAGGATGAGGGGGGAGGTGGAGGGGGGAGGTGAGGGGGGAGGTGGAGGGGGGAGGTGGAAGGTGGGGGGGAGGTGAGGGGGAGTGGAGGGGGGAGGTGCAGGGTGAGGGGGAGAGGGAGGGAGGAGGTGCAGGGCAAGAGAGGTGCAGGGTGAGGGGGGAGGTAAAGGATGGGGGGAGGTGCCAGGTGAGGAGGGAGGTGAAGGATGTGGGGAGGTGCTGGGTTGGGGGGAGATGCAGGGTTGGGAGTAGGTGGAGGGTGAAGGGGGGAGGTACAGGATGGGGGGAGGTGCAGGGTGAGGGGCAGGTGCAAGGTGAGAGGGGAGTTGAAGGGTTGTTGGGGGAGGTGCAGGGTTGTGGCGGGGAGGTGCAGGGTGGCTGTGGGGGGAGGTGCAGGGTTGTCAGGGGAGGTGTAGGGTTGTGGGGGGAGATCAGGGTAGGGAGGGTGGGGAGGCATGGGCCAGGGGCCCCAGGTGAGGGTGGACGGCGTGCACCTGCACCTCCATGTCTGCACTGATGACTGAGGACCCAGAGCGGGGGGGGGAGGGAGGGGCCCCCAGAGATGGCTGTGCCCCCATGTCCTGCTGTCTTGGGTCTTGGGACCAGGGGTCAAGTGACGCTGAGGGTCCCTGGTGGGTGGTCGTGGCTGCTGGCCTGGCCTGGCCTCCGCGACCCAGCCTCACCATGCTGGGCCTGCACCAGGCACCTGGTCAGCTGTCCACCCCCTCCACCCCCAAACCCAGGCTCTGAAGGGTCACAGGGCACAGCCTGCCTGACAAGGGAGAGCTGAAAGGGCGAAGGCCCGTCTCTCTGTGGTCTTCTCTCTGCGGCTATGAATCCCATGGCTGTGTCGGGCAGGTCCTCCCGGTCAGTCAGCAGCTCCCGAGAGCTCCATGGTGCAGCCGCACTGCCCCCACGTGGCCCAGGCTGTGTGCAGCTGCCTGGCCCTTGGGGCCTCAGAGTGCAGTGAGGTTTGGCTCAGGGGCTTCCCTCACCCAGGAAGGCGTGGGCGGCCTCCCTGCAGGCGCCTGAGGATGGGGTCTGTGCTGGCAGTGTGGCTGGGCAGGGGGCACGGCAGCCCTGCTTCCCTGCGGGTTGGCACCCCCTCCACAGGGAATCCACCACAACTCGTGAGCTCACTGCCCTCCAGAGACCCCCAGTTTTGTATCAGTGACTCCGGCCAGGAGAGCAGGGGAGTCCCCCCTCCACACCTCCAGCTTCGAGAGGCTCCTCACCGCCTCCCTCCCTTGACTCCTGGTGGCTGGGAGCTCCCCGGGGAAATGTCCCTCCCAGCAGCCACAGCCCACCAGCCCAACAGGCTCTCTGCATCCAGGGGTTCCTTTGCCAGCAGGCCAGCCTGACATGCGTTTGTCCAGCGCTCCACCCCTGCTGGTCCTCCAAGCGTGCGGTGCAGCCGCCCCACCGCCCTCCTCACCCTCTGCTGAAGAACTTCTGCTCCGGAATTTTCAGCGGCTTTTGTTCTTGTGCGTCTTCATGGAGGCCCCTCTCCAAGGCAGCCTCCCCGAGTCTCCAAGGCAGCCTCCCTGAGTCTGCAGCCTCCCCGAGCTGCCTGCAAACAGGAGCCCCCATGGCAGCCACGTGCAGAGTACCTGAGGGTACCTGCACCACACACCTGAGTGTACCTCACACCTGTGAACCTGCCACACCTGAGCAGACCACAGACCTGTGCATCTGTCCCACACACAAGTGAGATGCTGAGAAACACACTTTATCTCCATCAGAGGAACCTCTCATTGCTGTGAAAAGGAAGGAAGGAAAATCATCCACAATCTGACCTTTTCTCTGTGAAAGTCTCTGTCTCACCTGGCCTTCGCCTGCTTTCTAGGAGTATGGAGCTAACCGCCACACACAACATTCCTTCCCCGGCAGCTGATCCACAGGATGAGCACATCGGCCTCGGTATCAACTGTTGGCCGGTATCATCCATGGAGACATGTGCCTGGGGGCAGGTGTCTCACCAGGGCTGACAGCTCCTCCAGAGTAGCAGGCTTCCCTGACCCAGGTAGAAATCCAGAGGCCAGAGAAGCTGCAGGTGTGGGGTGGGGGTTGCCCACTGCACAGAGGACAGCACGGGCAAGGGCCTGGAGACGTGGCTGGGAGGGCTGCAGGGTGGCCGCAGCAGCTGCCCTCACCCCAAGCACAGAGACCTCACAGGCCTAAGGCTGAAGGAGGAGTGAGGGCAGCTCCCAGGGTGGGGTGGGTGCAGCTACTGGACACTGAGTCCAGGTGCCCATGAGGCGAGGGAGAAGTCGCTGGGCGCCTGGCCATGGAGGCCTGGGTGAGGAAGGCCTCATGGAATTGGGAGCTTGCGGCCTGGACAAGGAAGTTGACCTCATGGAGTGGAACTTGGGGTCATCTGCTGCAGAGTCATGGGGGTGTCAAGGTCTAGAGAGGCACCCGGCGTGGATTGCTGGGGATCCTCAGAGACTGCCCGGGATCCCCATGACTGAGGTCATGAGGGAGCAGCCAGACCCCCACGCCCACATCCCTCCCCCTCCCATCCCCAGGGAGCCTGGAGTGCCTGCTCCAGAGGGATTCGTATCCAGAGGGCCCCAGGCCAAGTGCAGGTGGGCAGTGGGGGAGGTCTCATCTGGAGCACAGAAGCAGCCCCAGTCCCCACCCCCCACAGCACACCTGCCCAGCTTAAGAGACTGGGGGCTTTTTCCAGGAAACCATGCTCCCTGCCCCTCACCCCTCAACACACCGAGCAGGGGTTTGAACAGGTAGAAGATCCCAAGAGACCAAAACGAACAGAGAAAAGTCGTGCACAACTGTGTGGAAGGAGCAGGCTTTCTGAGACCCGAGGCTGCGGCCCCAAAACCAGACGCATCACTGTGGAAGGGAAGCGTCTGGAGAATGAGGCTGGGGCTCGGGAGTGTCAAGCCAGGAGGGCCGGCGCTGCACAGTGAGGCAGGGAGGCGGACCGGGCAGCGCTGGCAGTGGACCGAGGTGAGCAGGATGCGCTGGGTGGACACACGCTGCAGGCCACGTGCAGAGACTGCAGGGCACAGCATGGCTAAATCATTAACGATGGAAATGCACAACCTGCTATACCAAATTGGATTTCTTCATCCAAAAGGAGCAGTCTTATGAAATTTAACCTCCTGAACAGAGGGTGAGACAGTCCCTCTGGATTTTCACAAGCAGAGTTGTGCACGCTGGGCTGGACAATGTTCCAGAAGGTGCCCAGTACCCTGGGAGGTCCCAGGCAAACCAGAACATCTGACACTGACTGTCTGGAGGACCAGGGCATGGGGCCTGGTTCTTGGACCTATTTGATTTGAAAAGCTGAAGGCAGACCACACGTCTAACATTCCCTTTATTGCTTACGTCACATATTCCAATGAATACAATAAACTCCTTTTTAAAAAAGTAAGGCACATGAAAAGCCTTTTGTGTAAGTTCCATGTTATTTTAAAATTCTTATTGGCTAATAAAAGCATTTGCACTATAGAACCAGAGACATCTAGAAAAGCACATGATAGATTTTTTTGCAAGCAGAATGCCTGAAACATTACATTTACCTCATGGCACAATGAGACAGTCACCAAATCCAATGTCTGCATTAGAACGATACAGCTACTATTACAGTTGCAAAACCATTAATCAGCTTATCCACATATGTACAGCTGGGTCCCCACGTGACAAAATCTAAAGGAAGAACAGCATCTAACTGCACCTGTGCTCCATTCCCTCACAGATAGGAACTGTGACATTTTGGCTCTTTCCATGTTGTGCTGCTCTTCACGAGAGGCCAGGGTCATACGATACTGAAGACCATGGACAGGTACTGTTCGTACGACACCTGAATCCAGCCGTCCTGATCCGTGTCGTAACGTCTGAATATATCCGTCAACCTCTGGGGAGAAAACAGGCATTTAAATCTCGATAGTAAATGGAAGGAGCAAGGTGCACTGGGACAAAGGCATGTAGGGACCCAATTTCAGAAGCACACACGTCTTCTGGGCTCCCTGATGGAGCCCAGCACAGGGAGGCGCAGGTGGGGCTGGAGCTGTTCACACGGACGGTGGGAGTGCGAAGAACGAAGAACACAGGGCTGCGGGGCTGGCTCTGGACATCCAGCCCTGGCTGAGCCCCTGACTGAGCCCCTGACCCCAGGCTCTGGTCTCCTGAGTCTCCTGGGGGCCTGGGCCCTTCCTTCTCCCCCTGAAGACCGTCCCGTGGAAGCCCTCCACCCTCCAGTGGCTCGCCTCTGCTGTGGGGGCCACCTGGGCCATGTGCAGCTCAGGACACAGCAGGGGATGCCCAGCCAGATGGGGTTGTGACATCACGAGGGCTTCAGGTTCCTCCAGCCCAGCCCACCCCTCCCTCTAACAGCCGAGGGTCCAGGCCAGGTCAGCGGCAGAGACAGGGTGACCACCTACACTCTTGAAACAGGGATGGTTAAGTAAGTGACACTTCAACCGTAAAATACCCTGAAGATTCAGGCCAGCATGGTGACTCTCGCCTGTGATCCCAGCACTTTGGGGGTCCAAGGCGTGAGGATCGCTTGAGCCTGAGGGTCCAGGCTGCAGTGAGCCCTGTTCGCACCACCACACTCTGGCCTGGGTGATAGAGCAAGGGTCTGTCTCAAAAAAGAAGAAGAAGAAAATGTGGCAAGGGAAGACACAGCAGTCCTCGCATATCAAGACCTGCAGGAACGTGGACAGGGTGTGGTGACTCTCGCCTGGGATCCCAGCTACTCAGGAGGCCAAGGCAGAAGGATCGCTTGAGCCTCAGGGTTGAGGCTGCAGTGAGCTGTTTACACCACCACATTCCAGCTGGGGTGACAAGAGCGAGAGTCCGTCTCAAAGAAAAAAAAAAACAACCCTGCAGGAATGCCACAGCCACCACCGGGCTCCTTGACTTGGCAGAGGCTACGGCCTCACCAAACTCCAAAAGCACCGCAATGGATAATGCTGGCTTAAAGAGTATTGGGTAATTTTTCTTTCTATTTTGAATACTTTGTGTTTTTCTAGGGTTTCTAAAAGTGTTCACGTTATTTGTTAGAAAATAATTTTCAAAAAGCCTTTATCCTTTCAGAAAAAGCAGATAAATAAAAACGTTTTTGAGGGAATTTTAACTTGAGGTCTGCAGCTTTCTTTTCTTTCCCATTCCCCATCTGTCTAGCGTTTAGGGTCACTCTCCAAGGGTGGGGACAGCCTGGGAATTGGCTGTCAGGCCCTCCCCACGTGGTCTGGAGCAGGGCCTTGAGGAGGCATCTCCCAGGAGGAGCTACGCTGGCTGCAGATGTGCATTGGAAGGCGCTGGAGAGGTCGCTGTGAGGCCGCCTGTGTTACTCCAGCTACCGAAAGCTCACACAAGATCAACGTTAACTTATAGAACATAACCTCAAATGAAGATCTGAGCCCTACGGCAATTCAGACACAGAACCTCAAATGAAGATCTGAGCCCTACGGCAATTCAGACACAGAACCTCAAATGAAGATCTGAGCCCTACGGCAATTCAGACACAGAACCTCAAATGAAGATCTGAGCCCTACGGCAATTCAGACACAGAACCTCAAATGAAGATCTGAGCCCTACGGCAATTCAGACACAGAACGAGATTTCACACTGCATCTTTTCCCTTTTTCTTTTCTTTTTTTTTTTTAAGACAGGGTCTGGCTCTGTCACCCAGGCTGGAGTGCAGTGGTGTGATCTTGGCTCACTGCAACCTCCACCTCCTGGGTTCAAGTGATTCTCCTGCCTCAGCCTCCTGAGTAGCTGGGACTACAGGCATGCGACACCAGGCCCAGCCTACACTTTTTTGAAAGTGTTCAGAGAACATTGTAAAAATGTCATCCAACCTGGCAGGAACCCCGAGAGGTAGGGGCAGGAAAGGGTCCCCAACCGTAGAGTTTTGAAGCTTCCATGTTCACACACCTGGTTCTCCAACAAATCCCTGAAGAACAGGGACTGATGCATCCATGCCAAATCAGAGGAAACTCACTTTTACAGATCTAGCATCTTAATTATTATACAGAATAAACAATTTGGGAACGTTTTCCAAATTTCCACATTATTTCTAAAAACCCCATGCTGTTCCTATCTCTCACTGAATTCCAAGGCCAACAAGATAGGACCTTGAGGAACCTGGGTAGAGACCTGGATCACCACCTGCAAACAGCAGCAGAGGCCTGTGTGGAGCTCCCAGGCGGGTCCCCTGAGCCCTGCTCTCCATCTCCCGTGGGTCTCAAAGAGAGCCCAGCAGGAGAGACACCACCAAGGAGCTTGCCTTGCAGGTCAGGATGCATTACGAGCTCCTGCAGACACTGGTGTGCACGGGAAGAGCTCGGAGACCCCACTGAGGGCGGCCCGAGCGACCACAGGCTCCACAGCTGACCTCACACACAGACGGCAGGACACAGTGATGACCGCAACAGAAAACGTGCCCATTTTCTCAGAATAAAAGTTTTTGTAAAAATACACCATAGTTGGCCAGGCATGGTGGCTCATGTCTGTAATCCTAGCACTATGGGAGGCTAAGGTGGGCGGATTACTTGAGGTCAGGAGTTTGAGATCAGCCTGGCCAACATGGCAAAATCCCGTCTCTACTAAAAATACAAAAATTAGCTGGGTGTCACCTGTAAGCTATTGGGGAGGCTGAGGCAGGAGAATCGCTTAAACCCAGGAGGCAGAGGTGGGAGTGACCCGGGATCGTGCCACTGCACTCCCGTCTGGGTGACAGAGCAAGACTCGGTCTCAAAAAAAAAAAAAAAAAAAAAAACAAAACAAAAAACAAAAAAAACCACAACACCAGAACATACATGTAAATAACCCACCGGATACTGAAAAACCACGTCTTGCAGATGGGCTGCTCTGTGCCATTTCCAAGGGGAGGAAAACATGTTTGTCCACACTTCACTAACCAGCTACTTCTCCAAAGATGAGACTCACTTTTATAAGCTCCAAAAACTAATTCTACACACGCCTGACTCCTTAGATTGAAGGTCAGGTGCATCACGCTGGCAAGCAAGCCCCTCCCACCACCACCACAAACCCACGTGAAGCCACTCCGTCACCTGCAGGACGATGCAGCCCTGGATGAAGTCGTCGAAGGCGATCTGCCCCCGCCCCTGCCTGTCAAACTTTCGAATGAGGATGTCGTGGAACTGGTCAGAGAGCCGGTAGCCTTCAAGAGGGAAAGTCAGAGTCAGAGAAGGCTGGGAGAGACGGGAGGTATGTGCCAACGCCCACCCCTCCTGCCCAAGGCCCACAGCCTCTAACACACACAATGCAAGGCTGTGTGGGAACGGAAGTGCAAATTCCCTCAAAGGCACTCAGAACTGAGACACTTCCCGAATATATCATTCTGTAATGAGCTGACATCCCCAGTGCATGGAGTGACCCCTTGAGACCATGACCCCGGAAGGAGGAGTGAGTGGGACGCTGCCATTAGTCACTCCTGTGAATTAACTACTCACCTCCGGGAAGCACTCACCAAACACCACCCCACAGGGCGGCCACACTCAGTTTCCTGAACCCAGTGGAGTTACTTTCAAAGTCCTTATTGATTTTATTGTTTATTAGCCTAGATAAGAAAATTCTGAATGATTCGCTGCCCTGGGTTGCCCATCACCAGATAATGCTTTGAAAACTAAAATTTCACAGAAGGCTTCCAGTTATACAAAGTGTCAATGTCAGGAAATGGGAGTGGCTGGGGGATGTGCCCCCACCTGCCAGGAGGGACTGAAGGGCACACAGTGGCAGGGTGACCTCGGAAAGGTCCAAGTCACTGCAGGGCCACCAAGGGCTGGGATTCCGTTTCCAGTTCACCGAGGCTGTCCTGAAAAAGGCCTCCCACAGGGAGAGGGCTCTGAAGACGTGTGGATGCAGCAGGTGTGTTCGGGCACCCCGGAGGGCACGCCCCGCCTGCCGCCTTCCCTTCCCTCCCTCGAAATCCCACTGCCTTCGTGACTGTGGCATATCCTTACTGACTCAGGAGGCAAGATCCAGGTGCTGATGTATTTCTACTGGTTTTCAGTCCTGCTAGAATCTCTGCAGGGGCGTGTGCACCTACTGTCTGAATCTCACAGTTAATGACCTGCACAAACAGCCATTTTACGGACCAAGAGTCAAGCACACAAACATGAACACAGTGCCTTCCAGAGTGGTCAGGGCGTTCTGTCATTTAAGTTCAGGGGTCCCTAAATGTGCAACAGCGGAGTTGCCTCGGACCCTCCTTCCCTGCAAGCTGAAAAGACAGGACCTCCCATTACATTCAGAAAGAGATGGCAGAGTTGTCAACAGCTGCCACTTTTTCTGGTCCCTACTACTCCCACCTCCTCACTCCCTGCACCAGGGCTGAGCCCAGCCTGCTGAGAACAGAGCCTGGGACAGGCCCACAGGGACATTGCCTGTCTGGGAGTGCATGGGGGACAGAGGCCATCACTGGGGTGCACGGGCACGGCAGCCATCACTGGGGTACACGGGGACGGCGGCCATCACTGGGGTGCACGGGGACAGCGGCCATCACTGGTGTACACGGGGATGGAGGCCATCACTGGTGTGCACGGGGACGGCGGCCATCACTGGGGTACATGGGGACGGTGGCCATCACTGGGGTGCACGGGGACGGCGGCCATCACTGGTGTACACGGCGACGGTGGCCATCACTGGGGTACACGGGGACGGCGGCCATCACTGGGGTGCACGGGGACAGCGGCCATCACTGGTGTACACGGGGATGGAGGCCATCACTGGTGTGCACGGGGACGGCGGCCATCACTGGGGTACATGGGGACGGTGGCCATCACTGGGGTGCACGGGGACGGCGGCCATCACTGGTGTACACAGGGACGGTGGCCATCACTGGGGTGCACGGGGACGGCGGCCATCACTGGTGTACACAGGGACGGTGGCCATCACTGGGGTACACGGGGACAGAGGTCATTACTGGTCTCCTGCCAAGGCTGGGGAAGGACAGAGGAGATGCTGACAGAGGCAGAGGAACTCCAGTCTGCACAGACAACAGGAGCAACCCCACTGTCTCTGGAATTAACTTCCAGTTTCCTTGGTCATCAGTAATAGTGAAGGGAAAACAAAGGCAAAGTCAGACAGCAAAATGAGGGATGAACAAACGAACTACAAAAAGAACGTTTATCTGAGAAGCCAAAACCCAGCAGCAACTGTTTCTGAGTTTCTGTTCATGAAAGTCAGTCCACATGAGGCCACCAGCGTCCTTGGGCCCACCCTGACACACCCCTTGCCAAGGTCTTTCTCCTCTTTCGGACTCTCTGAAATGCTGTGAATGAGCCGAGCGGAGCATGGCCTCCTCAGAAATCACCTCTTCCACCTCGGAGGACAAACCAGCTGCCCCCACTCAACAGGCTGAGGCTCCCTGGGGCTCCCCCCAGCTCTTGGGGGCCTGGTACAGTGGCAGAGGACCACAGCGGAGGAACTGTTCTCCGCCCGACTGCCTTTGTCAGACACGCACTGCCCACCAGAGGCGAGAATCTCACTGGCTGTTTACAGCCACCTAAACGGCATGTGCTGAGTCAGCGGGCCCGGTGCCGGGTGGTGAGTGCTGGAATGTGAGCACGCCTTCCTCACTTTTCACTTCAGTCTCTGAGCGTGGCACACAGTTGATGTTAACAATAAAGGCTTAAAAAAACGAATCGGTAGATTATGAAATCCGCCATGTGGCCCCATCAGAGACACCCGGGGAGAAATCTCGCAGGCTTCACCACCCTGGTGATTCCCTCCTGCCGGCCACCAAGCTCCAGTGCAGCCTCCCTGCTTCATCTGAGAGCAGAACACTTGTTCATAGGGGCCAAGACAAAAGAAGAATTTTTGCTTCTGAGGCCAACTTCCTAACAGTTACTATGAGAAATCTTTCAAAATCATCAAAGTACAAAAAGGATGACAATGCCCCTTTCCAAGGAAGACGTGGGAGATGGCCCTGGAGATCAAGAACCAAATGCAGGAGGAAACTCGTGAGGGTAACCAGAGAAAATGCTGCGATGGGATACCGCACCCCAGGAAAAGCCTGGAAGTCAGGAAGGGTTCTGCCGCTGCACAACACAAGCAGGCCTGCCCACTCCAGGGCGCGAGGAAGGCTGCGTGACCGGCCGTGCCTCCCGCCACAGCTAAGCACAGTTTTCTGGGAAGTCCTTGGCCAGACCAGGACGAAGAGGGCCTCAGAGACCAGGGAGCACTGTCCACAGCAACTTCCACTGCACATTCTGAGGAGCGATGGTCACTGGCATGGGCAAAGGGAGCTCCAGGGCCTGACAAGGTTAGGAAAAGATGTCCGTGGCACCAGAGGTCGCTTATCTAAAAATAACTTCAGGCCGGTCCTGAAGTCCACGTGGCCCTGGCCGCAATCGGCAGCACTGGCCTCCCTGGCCCCCAGGACCACTCTCTGTGGAGGGTGGCATCCTTCCCTCCCAGCCCTTCCGTACCTGCCCCAGGGAAGAGGAGCCGGCCAGCGTTCCCTCCAGTTCCCCCACCCAAGGGCACAGCAAGGTCAGCTGCATTCCAAGTACCAATTCAGAGCCATCCAGCCCAAATCCTGGCTCGCAACTGGTCAGCTCAGAACTGCTTCTTGAGGAGACCCAGTGTCCACAGCCAGCCCTGTGGACAAGCTCGTAAGGTGAGAAAGAAAAGAGAAAGAAAGGCAGCCACAAAGTGCATGCTGGGAGGAAACACGAGGAGAGGCGACGTGCTTAGATAAGTGAGACTCCAGGGATCTCGGAGGTCCTCAAGTAGAATCGAATTTTCCTCACTGTTTCTAAGGAGCCTTTTAAGTAAATCACGGAAGCGGCTTCACAACAGGGGCCAGATGAGATCCGCCTGGATTAGAATCTCAGTGCAGCCACCAACAGCCTCAGGCTGGCCCCAAACATGCCCGTTGTTCCTCTGTAAATAAAACCCCTGCTTCCTCTCAGCCCTGAGACCAGCCCGGGAAGCCCCGTGGACAGGCCCTATGGACGCGCTCTGGACAGGCACTGTGAACACTCCTAGAGCCATGGCACACCGTCACACGTGTGTGTGCACACGCGTCGAGCACACACATGCACAGAGTACGCACGTGCGGAACACACCTGAGAATGAGCACGTGCTCCGCCTCTCTGCTGCTGTTCCGAGGTGCACGGCACACGCGTGCGCACACACGCCGAGCACACACACGCCGAGCACACACACGCCGAGCACACCTGAGAATGGGCACGCGTTCTGCCTAACGCCCCTTCTGAGGCGCACGGTTTGGACCTGGTGACTGACAGCTGTTTCTTAGGTGACTGTTGCCTTTTCAACGTGCTTTGATCTATCATGAAATATAAGCTGCCCTGCCCCACGGTATTTTCATGGATCCACTTTTAAATGATTTCAAAAGCCACATTCTCAGTTTTGCTCACGACATCATTCCACTTCACAAAAGATGAACGGCTTGCATAGCCCTTATCTCATTTTGGATAAAAACCTGAATAAACGTATCCATGTCGAGGATCGCCTTCCGACATGAGCAATATCAAATATGAGCCTGCATGACGTCAACAAAAACTTTACGTAGCCTGGTTAGACAATCAGTTAAGTTCAACAAGGTTTAAAGAACTTCAATGGCTCCAAGGTTCCAAAATGAAAGACGCTACACAAGCCAGAGTGAGTGAGTTACCGAAACCTGAGAGGGCCTGCTTCAGCTCGTTCTTATCGATCATCCCGGAGTTGTCCCGGTCATACGTGCGGAAGACGTTCTGCCAGTCCGTGATGTACTTCCACACACCTGTGAACTCGTTGAAGTTCACGCCGGCCTTGTTCTCACGGTCAAACATGGCTGAGACAGAGAGGAACGGTCAAGCAGCAAAAGATCAGTTGCAGCAAACTCACTTGAGGCTTCCCACCAGACCTCAGCCCTCAGAGCCTGGCGGGGCCCCACTGCTGACCACTAACCAGGGACTGGGCAATGCATGCCTGTCTGTGAATGGGGTGAAATCCCTCAAAGTCTTGTCACCTTCGCCCTGGGTGGGGGCGTGGGGGATTGTCCCCCAGCCCTGACCCCCTAAGTCCCAGGAGAAGGTGCACTTGCAGCTGTGAGGCAGGCCGTGCAATGGGATGTGTGAGGAAATCCAGCCGCAGCCACGACGGAAAGAAGAGCAGAGCTTCACACTCAGCTTCCGAGGCACGGGGAAGGTAAGTGGCCCCAGCTCCCCTGGCTCCTGGGTCTCGGCCTAGAACGCGAATCTAATTCCCAGAGCTGATCCTCTGACTCTCCAGGGCCCACAGCACTGGTGGAGGCTTGGAACAGCCCTGTCAGGAAAACCTGCTTTAATTAGAAACAGACCCTCGCCTATGTCCTATTTGCTTTCAGTCTAACTCCAGGTCCAAATACAAAAGAATCTACAACTACCTTTATATGTAGTTGCAATATGGCTAAAAAACACAGAAAAATTCAGTGTGAATTACTGCTGCAGAGAAAATGATAAATCACGTGGTCTCTTTCCAAGAACAGAGGTTAATATAGGACTGCAATAAGACTACTCCTGGTTTGATCAGAAATATGTTACAATTAAATGAAAATCCACAGGATGAAAAATCATGTGAGAAACAGCATCGATGTTTCTTCCCAACAGTCCACAACCCTGTGTGCAACCAGTGGCTGTTTTTCACACGGCCGTTCCACGATGTGCACCGTTCCACGACGTGTGTGGTGTGTGGACCAGGGGCTGTTTTTCATACGACCATTGCACGATGTGTGCAGTGTGTGTGGACGATGCTGTTGCGTGCAGGACCCACTGCGCACCACACACCAGCAGGGAAGGATGCTGGGTGAGCTGCACCCCAGGGTAAGGGCTCCGCAGAGGAGTGGCTCCCAGGCCATTCCTCTCCAGTGGGGAGGTAGCTCCCCATGTATCAACACCTTTTCTAGCACTAAAGGCTGAGCCCTGCCACTACTACGCTTCCAAGTTTTCTCTCCCTCCATCAGTGTGACGTGGCAACATATGCACGACCAGCAGGGCACAGTCATCTGGAAAAGCCCCCAGCTACACCCACACTAGGACTCAGACACCTCACCACACACGGGCTCCGCAAGGAACTCAGGGAATCCTCACAAGTCTAAAACACATGCATGGATGGGAGGCGAGGGAATGAGCCCCAGGCCGCTCTGGGAAACCTCGAGACACAATGCCGTGGTCCCTGTGAGGCAGAACTGAACCTGGGATTCCATATTAAAGAGGTCCGAAGGGGGCTGCACCTCCCAGCAAAGGGAACCTTCCAGAAATCAAGTCGGGTAGGGATGGAAACATGACTCTCCTGAACGCCTGCCTCCCAGGCCTGCCTGCCCCTGGAGCCGCAGCTCCCACCCGGCTACGGGGGATGGAGACACAGCACGACTCTCCTGAACACCTGCCTGCGCCTGGAGCCGCAGCTCACACCCCAGCTACCGTCTGGGCATGGGGATGCACACCTGTAATCCCCACTCTTTGGGAGGCTGAGGCAGGAGGATTGTGTGAGCCCAGGAATTCCAGACTAGGCCTGGGCAACACAGGGACACCCTGTCTCTTAAAAGAAACAAAAGCCCGGCTACCTGTACAGCTGGGGAGACCCTGGACCCAAAGAAATGATGCAGACCCTCACATTAAGGCTACACATGAACCCACAAAACAAACAAAAATTACAGAAACATCAAGGAAGTCGGTCACTCTGTGTGGGCTTGAGCAGGAAAAATATTTGGCTGTAGACCACCCTCCCAAGGACTTCAAACACAGTCAAGGAGCTCCATGTCACAAATATCTAGCGCTTTTCAAAAAAGCATGTTCTTAAAACTGAAGACTATCATATGAAATATTTGAATAAAGAATGGAATCACAAAAATAAATAAGCAGTGTCTATCAAAAACATCCAGATAAGATGTGAAAGTAACTAATAATTTAGAAATTTTAAATATATGTCATCTTTAGAATTAGAAACTGAAAGGACAGGTTACACCGTACATTAAAAATAAACAGAATCAAGAATAGAGCAAACATACACGGAGAGACGTGAAAAGGTACAGAGACGGGGGGAGAGGGATGAAAGGGCCGACGCTCATCTAAGTGGAATTCCAGAAGGGAGCAAAGTGATACGGACCCACAGACAAAGGAAACACAAGCGGGTACCCAAGCGGGTCGGATACAAAGCAGCCCAGGCTGGTCCGTCTGCCGATACTTACATATGATCGATCTGACAGTCACTGGATTAAAGGGAGTCCACGTGCCTGAAAACAAACAACAACAGGAGTTAAAGTAAAAGGAAAATCTTTCTGGGACACTGAGTTTGTGATCTATACCTGGAGGCCCCAGGAAAAGCAGTGGGGGCTCTAAGGTAGTGGTTTTCTAGACACTCCAGGTGACCTGTCGGCTGCCATGACTCCTGGGAGGGGGCCAGAGCACTGCCTGGTGGGGTCACACCCTGCTGTGTGTGGGAGTCCTTCGTGGCCTCCCAGACCTCCAAGGCCGTCCACAGTCATCGCGGCTGGACATGCACTCTTATTTAACAGATAACCAAGAAATGGTTCTGTATCATTTTACACACGGAATTTTTCAAGGATGCAGTCACCAGCTAAGTTGAGAAGTTCGCACTTAGTTTTGTTAGAGAACTTCACGAATTCCCATTTCAGAAAATCCATCATCAAGGCCACCACTGCCTGCAGACACCTGAGCATAGCTTGGTCACTGTGGCATTCACACTAATTCTACTGAAAGGGGCAAGTACCAGACCCCTTCCTTCCGTTCTCCCTCAGTAATCATCCTAAAGCACGGTGAAGACATCCATCACACCACACTTCAAAAATTCCTGACAAATTACAGTCTGGGCTTTACACGATTTTCCTTGAAACTGAATAGGAAAGCTGTACTATCCTCAGACTCATCATTGAATCTGATACCTTTGAGTGTTCACAACCATTTATCAACTCTGAGAATGAAGATTCACTGATGACCTTCACACACAAGAACCTATCTTCAGAGTGATTTGTACCTTCAATAATTTCCATACTCACTAAAACTGAACTAAAAAAAATATTTTTAAGGTCAGGAGAGACCAGTGGCTCTCCTCATACCCCATCTGTATTAGACACACAGTTTGTTTGTTTTTTTTTCATACACAAAAATGCCACAGTCCTGGGCAGTACACAGAGACAGCCCCCTGATCTCAGAGAACAATGTCAGGCTCCTGGTGGAGCACGGGCGGTGGGGTCTGCTGGCACGGTCCCTTAGGCCTCTACGTGCCACCACTCTGGGCTCATGGGGCTCTTCCTAGTGCCATGCCCGCTCTCACCTGAAGTGAGTCCCCTCCTAAGACACACAGACCCTCCCTCCAGCTCCTTCCTTTCCTTCCTCAGGGAGACTTTCACGGGGGTACGACGTTCTCCCAGCCCAGAAGTTAAATCCATTTGCTCCGCCTGAGCACCTCCCAACTTCCCCTTGGGAAGATCCTGCCCTCCAGCAGTTATGCAGGGAAGCTGTGCTCTTCCCACAAAGGCAGGTGCACCTGAACCCGCGGCCCCCACACACAGCAGCACTCGATGACCCGCCCTCCAGCAGTTATGCAGGGAAGCTGTGCTCTCCCCACAAAGGCAGGTGCATCTGAACCCGCGGCCCCCACACACAGCAGCACTCGATGACCCGCCCTCCAGCAGTTATGCAGGGAAGCTGTGCTCTCCCCACAAAGGCAGGTGCACCTGAACCCGCGGCCCACACTCGACGACCCGCCCTCCAGCAGTTATGCAGGGAAGCTGTGCTCTCCCCACAAAGGCAGGTGCATCTGAACCCGCGGCCCCCCCACACAGCAGCACTCGATGACCCGCCCTCCAGCAGTTATGCAGGGAAGCTGTGCTCTCCCCACAAAGGCAGGTGCACCTGAACCCGCGGCCCACACACAGCAGCACTCGACGAGCATCTGTTAAGCTGAATAGAGTGATAATCTGCAGGAATACCTTTCTGTAGGCTTTACAGGTATCTGAAAGGAGAGTAGGCAGGTATATGTATATAGAGGTATTCGGAAAGGTCGGAATTACTGAAAACTAGTGTTACAAAAACCAAAGACAGGCTACAGAGAACCCACAAGGCAAAGAAAGAGGAAAACTCTAAACACCAAGGAGCATCCCTGCCTCACCCAATTCCATCTGGTCTCCCCCATTCTTCACCGCTGTGTGCGGCAACCTAGTGTCTGCACACAAGGGTGACCTGCTCTGACCCAGCGCTGACAGAAGCCCCAGGAGCCAAAGCCCCTGGAAGCCTCCTGGGCAATCAATCCTCTGTCTTTATGCCATGAGCTTCTTCTCCTCTGTCTTCTGCGTCCGTGGCCCTGGACTGACTGTGTGGAGCTGGATGAGACCTAAGTCCTCAAGTGAAGGCT
Source organism: Pan paniscus (assembly GCF_029289425.2). Taxonomy (NCBI): domain Eukaryota; kingdom Metazoa; phylum Chordata; class Mammalia; order Primates; family Hominidae; genus Pan; species Pan paniscus. The sequence continues at coordinate 520,921 of NC_073253.2, read as the reverse complement.
GCACTGTGACGTGTCCTGATCGTAAGCAGAAGCTTCTCTGGGCCATCTCAGCAAATAACACAGTCAAACAAGTTTTAAACCAAAGCAACACAGGTTAAAACACAAGCGAGATGTTAACGCCACAGCGCAGGCACAGGGAAGCTCAGGTGCCGTCTGGACGGGCACGCATGGAGTGCGCCAAGATGGTGCATTCCTGAGAGCTGGGGCCCAGGAGGAACCGGACGGCCATACTGGGGTCTTCCGGAGTATTCTAAGGATTGCCCAGGAGAGCAGAGGTTGTCCCGGGATTAATCAAGGATGAGAGAGAGGCAGCCACCCCACTAGAAAGGGCCGCTGAGGGATGGACACTCCTGATGTCTCCACTCGCCTTCCTTGCCAACCACAGCGGGGTCTGGCTTCTCCACAGAAACCAAGAGAGAACCACCACAAGGCCTAACGGGCCGTAATGAGCTGAAGCACTGTGGCGCACAGGCATTTCACGCCTCGGTTACATTAGGTGCTAGACATACCTGGGCAACCGCCTGAAAACCTAAGTAGATGTTGTGCTTGGCCCAAGGCCATGGAGTCACTTGTCACCAAATCCCAAGCCTTCCCCTGAAGCCCTGCCAAGGTGAGTTTCTGGTGAAAGCATGAAACACTGCATGGGGGTCCCTGAGACCACCCTCCAACTTGAAAGGGTACAGAGTAAACCAGCCAAGGGAAAGGGCTGCCAGGGAAGCCGGGCGCTTCCAGAGCCCCCCCCAGCGGAGTCACACAGGGTGCGCCGGATTCCTCCAGCAAGAAGCTGGGACAGCTAGTGCCGTGTTGCGGACCAGGGAGGCTCTCCTGAACCTGGGGGTCAGTCAGGGAAGTTCCAGCCACCCACAGCGAAAGCAGGTGTTTGCCATCCATCACCTTGTTGGTCAACTACCCAGGCAAAGTAGTGCAACATGGCTCAAGTCTCTCTCATCAGTCAGAACACTGCAGGAGCTCAGCTCCCGGGAGCCAGCCAAGGGCCCCTCCTGGGAACGTGCAGGGTTTGAGCAATCCACACCCGCTGAGTTAAACCCTTCCCACATAGGCAGATCAAATCTGCTCCATCACCAGGGCAACAAATACCATCACCCACATCTCTGGGCCCATGTGAGAGAAGGACAGTGATGGGACTGGACATGTACTTCACAGGGCACTGTCCTGCTTCTGAGGTCTGATTTTTCTCAGTTCTCTTTAATATGTGATCTCCAAGAAAGCCTCAACTGTATTTGATAAAAAAACAAACAAACAAAAATACCAGCCGGGCGCGGTGGCTGGCGCCTGTAATCCCAGCACTTTGGGAGACCAAGGCGGGTGGATCATGAGGTCAGGGGTTCGAGACTAGCCTGACAAACATGGTGAAATCCCGTCTCTACTAAAAATATAAAAATTCCTGTAATCCCAGCACTTTGGGAGGCCAAGGCGGGCGGATCACCAGGTGAGGAGATCGAGACCATCCTGGCTAATATGGTGAAACCCCGTCTCTACTAAAAATATAAAAAATTAGCCAGGCATGGCGGCATGTGCCTGTAGTCCCAGCTACTCGGGGGGCTGAGACAGGAGAATGGCGTGAACCCGGGAGGTGGAGCTTGCAGTGAGCTGAGATTGCGCCACTGGACTCCAGCCTGGGCGACAAAGTGAGACTCTGTCTTAAAGAAAGAAAAAAAAAACCTTCAAAAGAACGTAAGAATTATTTCTTAAAAGTACAGCTTCAGAAGCACAGAGACTTGAAAAAAGTTAATTTCTTATAATTCCAAGATGTTTTGGGAACGAGAAATCAGCACAGAAAATGGGCTAGGAGGATAATGGATGAAACCGATGGGCTGATCACGGTTCCAGGATGGTCTCGCCATGGAGGTGACGGGGTGAGTGCTGTAGTGCAGGACTGGGGATGCCACAGGAACGGGTGCCCCAGGTAGGGCGTCATCCAGGAAGGATGAGAAACCTGAGAACAGCTGGGGGGGAACAGCTGGAGGGGAGCAGCAGGGGGGAACAGCTGGGGGGAGCAGCTGGGGGGGAGCAGCTGGGTGGGAGCAGCTGGGGGGAGCAGCTGGGGGGGAGCAGCTGGGGGGAGCAGCTGGGTGGGAGCAGCTGAGGGGGAGCAGCTGAGGGGGAGCAGCTGGGGGGAGTAGCTGGGGGGGGAGCAGCTGGGGGGAGCAGCTGGGGGGGAGCAGCTGGGGGGGAGCAGCTGGGGGGGGAGCAGGGTCCGCTGGCTGCACAGGGGTGGGGAGAGGAGCCCATGAGGGCCTGAGAGCAGCGAGGCCGGGAGGAACCCTAATCCCTCAACTGCACATGACATGGGGCCTGCCGGAGCCCCACAGAGCTTGGAACGGAGCTGGGGAGGAGCGTTTGCCAGGCCTCCCGTCCCCTCCTTCTTCCCACTGGGATTGCTCTGAAGGAAGAAGAACCCATCAAGTCCTTGTAAATGTGCTGGGGAGAGAACCCCTGACAGTGCCTGGTGCTCACTCCTGGGGAGCCACTGTCTCGGGTGGTCCTGGTACCATGAAGTTTCTGGGCTCAGGTCCATGGCACCTGGAAAATGTCGTGTTTAAGTGAAATGATATTCAAAGCCCAAGAGGAAATGTTCCAGGCACCCCTCAGAGACCCCATGAGGCAGGAAGGACAGTGGGGCTACGGGGGCCCCCAGCTTCTCCAGCTCGACCCGTGCCTGGGAATTACTCCCTGAAATCATGAGCAGAGCTGGATGCTGGGTCAGTTCTGTGTGCCTGGAAATTACTCCCTGATATCGATAGCAGAGCTGGACGCTGTGATCTGTGGGACTCTACCCTTAATGGCTTCATTTATTTACATGGATCTAACCGTACATTTGTCTATGTAAAGAAATAAATTTGTCATTTGTTAGATTCGCCTGCACTTGAGATATCTTTTTAAGAATATTTTCCTAGCCATTAAAGAACATAAGTCAATTTTCTGTTTTCATTTCCCTATTGCTATGTGACAAAAGGTCATATTCCATACTTTTTGTATTAAAGGACTTCGAATTACTGATACTTTGAATGACTTCTAAAGTCTTTGCCATATTCTGAATGAAGAATGTGAGCCCCAGGTTAAAAAGATCAACAATTAAATCACAGGGTGTGTGTTCACCAGGAGGCCTGGTGTCATTTTCTTGTGGGCCGTTTGCGATTGGCTGAGGGGGAAGATCTTGTGCTGTGTTCTCACCACGGGCACAGGCGCAAGGAAGCGCCCAGGAAGTGTGGAATTCCTCGATTGCTTTGATTTGGTGATGGTTTCATGGGTGTTTGCTCAGGTCAAGTCTCACCAAAGTGCACATATGAAATGTGTGCAGCTCTTTGAGTATCAATTATACCTCAAAAAAGCTGAAACACTTTTACACTTGAAATAATCGAAGTGACATTTTAATCTAAAGGTATACAAATCTATCACCTACATGGCTGATTTTTCCATGAGAGTCTCATTTACAAGAGAAACACAATTATGAAATCAGTACCCTTTACTTTTAAAGGGTAACGGAAGAAGCATAAGTTTCTGTTAGGACAGCGCTTACACTCTCCCCCATGTTTATTCTGTGGTTAACCACATGGTAGATCCGCAGTGATTCAGGAAGATGAATTATCTGCAACACGCAAAAGTTCAGTCCTCTGGCATGTACGAATCCTGGTGTGGTTTTTGCACAACATTCTGCCTGGGATGCGTGGGGAGAAGCTGTGATAACAGGATCGGGATTCACTCATGCTTCATTCATCTGGGAGGCCTGCGACTGCCCGGCACAGTGTGGGCTGAGCCTCCAGCGCCGAGCACCAGACACTCCACCCTCCTGAGGCACTTGTGCGGATGCAGGTGAGATGCCCAGACCAGGAGGGTGTGCGTGGGGGGTCGGGCTCCAGAGAACTTGAGATGAGATTCAACTGTGTGGATGGGTCTGGTGGAGGTGGTGGCTCCTGGGCTGGGGAGGCATAAAGACGAATCCCAGTGACCCTTGCCCTGAAAAGCTGCTATGTACATTTAGTAGAAGACTGTCGATGAAAACAGACTCTCAGAAGCAAAGAGGGGCCTCGACGGGCCCCCCCACCCATGTGCAATGCCAGTCTTACTCTCTCCCCACTCGAAGGGAGCATCCTCCTCACCTTTCTGGTCCACCTTCCCTTGCGTTGCCTGCAATTATCCACTGAATTCCTGCAGCCCCAAACAGTCTTTTTGATGTGGACTACTTTGAGCTCGACATAAATCAATTAATTAGCAGCGTGTGTTTTTGCTGCTTCATCCACTCACACACTATCTGAGACCCATTCATGTTTCTGGGAGTCCCTCACTCGCCTTGCGCTGGCTGACTCCACTGAGGGACTTGCTGGGATGTCCTCATCCACCTGCAGTGAACGAGCATTTGGATCTCTTCCCACTTAGGTCTGTGCAAACAGTGACACCAGGTGCATCTGAAATATGCCACGTGCCCAGGTGCACGCGGGGCGTGTGCAGCTCCCTGACCCCTCTGTGGCGAGAGAGCAGAGGCCCAGGGTGAAGTGGGGAGGTGTGGGTGTGGGGCCAGGCTGGGGTGGGGGAGAGGACACTGGATTCTGGGTCTTATCTGAGGGCCGAGCAGCAGGTGTCGTGGCAGATCAGATCTGGTGTTGAACTGGCCCGACTGTCCCATAGAACTGATGTTCATGGTTTCTCTGAATAACATAGAAATGGAGCCTTGTTGTCTTGAAACTTGAGAAAGTGACATTTGTCTTATTTGAGTTCCTTTCTTAGGACACTGACCATCAGGCCTCCTGGGTAGTGTGAAGGAAGAGAGACTCACCAGATCACGGCATCTGGACAGTAAGACGCCAAACCCCTCACCCATCATGAGTGCCTGACCAGCCACCTGCCTCCTCCTGACCAACTCCTCTTCCTCACTCTCCCTAATTCCTGTTTTCCTTACACACAGTCACACTTCTTCCCTGCTATATAGTCAGTCAGGAAGATGGATTTGAAGCTGACCTCCCATCTCCTGGCCTGTAGCTTCTGATGCACGCCTTCTTCATTGGCAGTAACCATCGTCTTAGTGATTGGCTTTCTGTGTGGTGAGCAGTGGGATCTGGAACAAACCCCTGCATTCTGGGAAAAGGGAGAGCAGCCTCAGCAGGCCCCCGGCCCTGAGTGCGGTCATGACCACCAGGGACCACCCACCGAAGGTGAATGTGGACAAGAAAAAAAGGCTCCTGAGGACCCAGCCAGAATTCCTGCAACGTCACGGAGAATCATGGCCACCCGGCCCATGCCCCCTTGAAGGGCAGCTGCAAGATTCATCTCATTTGTCTTTCTTTCCTGGACATCTTCAAATCTCCTTCACCACAACCTCGTGATCCTGAGTTTCCATCAAGATGTGCATTGTTTTACTATATTGCTTTAATTTACTCTGCCGGTTATCTGGAGAAATGCAACCTCATCAGCAGAAATTATTTCCATCCTGCCGCTTTTTAAATGTTATTTCCTATAGCCAGGTACTGAGCCCTTCAATGGAGGTCTAAACCCTCCACTCTCTCCCCCTGGGATTGCCAAGCCTGTGGTTTCAGTTCCATGCTCCCAGGTAGATGATGTCAACTCAAAGTCCAATACGCTTATGAAATACTTTTTGTGGTTTATTTTAAGAGTTTTTTTTTAAATATGTTTTTGTTTCATGGAGGTGACACCCTCTGTCTTTGACTTGTGGCAGCCTTCCTCCTTCAGTCTGCGTGTACTGAAGCCAGTGTTTGCTGTACAGCCCCTCAGCCGCAGCAGCCCACAGTGAGGTGCAGGTGCTCACGCCACTGCCCCAGAGAGCTCCTCCATTCGCCCCTCCACCCATAGCCCCTCGAAACCACTGCCCTGCTCCCCAACACGGTAGCACTGTCTTCTCCAAGATGTCACGTGGCGGCATCCCTCGGCCTGTGCCCACCGAAACTAGCTTCCTTCACCGGGCATATGGCCTGGGAGACCTGGGGCATTTGGGTGCATCTTTCCACTGCTGGTTGGTGCCCCGTGTGGAAGCATCCGCGTTGGTTCCCGCCTCCTCCTGCCGATGGACATTTTGTTTTCTTCCAGTTATTGGCAATGAGGAATGAGGCCTAAACACTTGTGTGCAGGTTCGTGTGTGCACGTTTAAGTTTTCTCTTGGGGGACATTTCAGGAGCGGGGTTGCTGGATGACAGGGTAAAGATGTGCTTAACTTCGTAAGAAACCCCCAGACCACTTTCCAGCATGGCGGGACTCCTCCCATTCCCACTGCAGCTTATGAGGGTCCCAGTTCCTCTGCATCATCACTAGAACCTGGGTCGGCCCGTGGTTTTTGTCTGTTTTTAGCCATTTTAATAGATTTGCAGAGGTACCGTTGACTGGCATTTCTCCAGCATCTCTATGATGTTGAGCCTCTTTCTCGGGCAATATGCCCTCTTTATACCTTCTTTGATCCTCCATTCAAATATTTGCCCTCTCTGTAATACTGGGGTTTTTACTTTCTTATGGTTAAGTTTTGATGGTTCTTCACATATTCTGCGTGCCAGTACGTTGTGAGACGTGTGATTCACAAATATTTTTTTCTAGACCATAGTTTGTGTTTCATTCTCTTTAGATTTTTATATTGCTTTATAGAATTATAATTTTAAATTTATGATTAAGTTTAATTTGTCAATCTTTTATGAATCATGCTTTTGGTATCATATCTAAGAACTTTTTGCCCAATCCCAGGCCATACAAATTTTCCCGTGTTTTTATCTAAGGGTTTTATAGCGTTATGTTCTCCATTTAGGCCTGTGATAAATGTTGAGTAACATTTTGTGTCAGCCATGGCCATACCTTTCTCCATCTCTGACAGTATCGTGGGCGTTTGCAGCTCCCAGTGCCCTGTGCTGTTCCCGTCTTCTTGATCAGGTCTTCCTGTGAGTTTCAGGGCATGTCTTAGTGCTGGCGCTGTCCTGGTCCATCAAGGGGTCCCGTGGGCTTGTCCATGTGGGAAAGTCATGACTGTGATGTTGACGGGATGCCCTGTGAGTCAGGGGGAGGTGCTGATGGGGGTTTCCATGTAGGAGAGAGAGATGTTTGGTTTTCCGGATGGTGCAGACTTGAGAGGGGACAAACTTGAGAAATGCCACCAATGAGAAGCCCAGGCAGAGCAGGTCTTGGGGCCGCCCAGCTGTGTGGGAGCCAAACGTGGATGTGTCAGTGGCCACGCCAGGAGGTAAACCCTCAACCAAGGGCCTCTAGGTGTCCAAGGCCAAGTCTTGTTCAAGAGGTGCGTTCAGCTGAGCCAACCATGGCAGAAATGCATAAGGGAGATCCCATGGTTCCTCTGTTTAAATCCTCTGCTAATCCCCACCCGACTCAGAGAAGGAGCCAAGTCCTCACAGCAGCCTGCAACCCCCGCCTGACTCGGCCTCCTCTCGGCTCTGTTCTCCATACCCTTCTATCCCTCTCTGTCTCTTCTCCCACCAGAGAGGAGATCCTGCACATTTATCCTGGTGGATTCAAACCCATCTTTTCCATACAGATAGTCACCGGAATGAACAGGTATAAAGAGTCCTTTTGAAAAAGGCAGGCCAGGCATGGTGGCTCACACCTGTAATCCCAGCACTTTGGGAGGCTGAGGTGGGAGAATCACCTGAGGTCAGGAGTTTCAGACCAGTCTGGACAACATGGTGAAACCCCATCTCTAGTAAAAATACAAAAATTAGCCAGGGGTGGTGGCGGGCGCCTGTAATCCCAGCTACTTGGGAGGCTGAGGCAGGAGAATCACTTGAACCCAGAAGGTGGAGGTTGCAGTGAGCTGAGATCGTACCACTGCACTCCAGCCTGGGCAACAGAGTGAGACTCTGTCTCAAAAACATAACAATAGGAATAATAAAAGAAAAGTGCAAAAATTCAAACAATTTAACAGAAACTGGGGAAAAGAGCTGAATCGGCCCTCCACAGAAGAGGAAATGTGGAGGAATGGCTAATGAAAACATGAAGAGGGGCTCAGCCTAACAGGGGGAGATATCACGTGACACCCACCAGACGGGCAAAAATCCCACCACCCACAACTCAATCAATGCCAGTGTTGGGGAGAATGGAGAGAAGCAGGAACACCACGCCCTGCTAAGAACGGTTGTGAAGTCTATTTTTGTTATGCTTGTATATGAAAGAGTATGTTGTGGGTTATGAGGAAAGTTACATTTCTTACCTGGGATGAAATTTTAAAACTTGAAAGCTACTGACCAGAAGAAACTTGCACTTGTGTACAAAAGGAACGCCCAAGAACGTTCCCAACAAAACACAGTCCTCAGGGCCCCAACCTGGCCACACACTCATCCACAGGAAGATGAAGACATTTCCCATGCTCCCCTCAGATGATGGGAGATCACGCAGCAATGAAAATGAACCATGTCAGTGTGGGTGGGTCTCAGGGAGAGAATGGAGACGGGAGATCACGCAGCAGTGAAAATGAACCACGTCAGTGTGGGAGGGTCTCAGGGAGAGAATGGAGACGGGAGATCACGCAGCAATGAAAATGAACCATGTCAGTGTGGGTGGGTCTCAGGGAGAGAATGGAGACGGGAGATCACGCAGCAATGAAAATGAACCTGTCAGTGTGGGTGGGTCTCAGGGAGAGAATGGAGGACAGAAATAGAGCAGATGCTCAGAGCCATGCAGGGCAGGAGCAGCCACGCAGGAGAACTTCCTTACATCAAAGTTCAAAACTACAGCCGAGGCAACAGAGCAAGACCCTGCCTCAAAAAGAAAACAGAAAGTTCAAAAACTAAATGGCATATTTTTTAGGGATGTGCAGATACGTGGTGAAAGAAACGTACTATGAAGAAAAGTGTGGGAATAATAAAGACTAAAGCAGGAACTGATTCCCTCTGCAGGAGAAGGGAAGGGACCCGGGACTCAGGCAGGGCCTCCAGGGAGCATCCACAGTATGTTTCTTGAGATTCTACTCCCTAAACTTGGTGGAGGTCCTCTGTGTCCAATGTGTCAATATTCTTTATACCTTACCCATACTGTACAAATGCTTTATTTCTATTCAACATTTAGAAGGCAGTTATAAACAAGATGCATTCAATAGCAAGATGGCAGATGAACATCAGGAAGGAACATTCATGAGCTTCCATCCACGGAACCTCACCATGGATACGCTTGTGATCAAGGGCCTGGTCTCCCCTCAAGACACGGTCACAGATCAGAGGCCACACCATCCTAGCAGTGGAGCAGGACCAGCTGGGACAGGGTCCTTCTGTGACACCTGCTGCATCACCAGGCTGTGTGAACGGACTCAATTGCCAGAACTCACAGAATAGCAGTATCAGCGCCGAAACCTCACAGGAAAAATGGTAAGTTCTAAGTTTCTCCATCAATAGTAACTCTCAGATTAATCTCTGTCATCCACCGCTTCTCCAAGAAATAACTTTTTAGGGTGACGTGCCAGGCGCCATGTTGGAGGGTTGGTGGTAGCGGCTTGGGGAGATGCTCGCTCTCTTGGTCTCACTCTCTCACATGCTTCCCCTGGCTCCCTTCGTTCCCCCCACCCCACTTGGCCTGCGTGCTGGAGGGTGTGTGAGGGAGTGGGAGGATGTCGGGGGGTGGGGGGAGGCATTCCGGTCCCCAAGAGACCTGCGGAGGGAGGCGGAGACTGTGAGGGACTCCGGGAAGCCATGGACGTTGAGAGGCTCCGGGAGGCGCTGAAAGATTTTGAGAAGAGGGGAAAAAGGAAGTTTGTCCTGTCCAGGATCAGTTTCTTTGTCATGTAGCCAAGACTGGAGAAACAGATTCCGTGGTCCCAATTTAAAGGCTATTTTATTTTCAAACTGGAGAAAGTGATGGATGATTTCAGAACTTCAGCTCCTGCGCCAAGAGGTCCTCCCAACCCTAATGTCGAATATATTCCCTTTGATGAAATGAAGGAAAGAATACTGAAAATTGTCACTGGATTTAACAGTATCCCTTTTACTATTCAGCGACTATGTGAATTGTTAACAGATCCAAGGAGAAACTATACAGGAACAGACAAATTTCTCAGAGGAGTAGAAAAGGATGTGATGGTTGTTAGCTGTGTTTATCCTTCTTCAGAAAAAAACAATTCCAATAGTTTAAATTGGATAAATGGTGTTATGCTTCCTGGAAATTCACCAAGCTATCCTGAGAGGTCTAATATAAATGGGCCTGGGACACCCAGGCCACATAATCGACCAAAGGTTTCTTTGTCAGCCCCCATGACAACAAATGGGTCGCCTGACAGCACAGACAGCAAAGAGGTAAATTTGCAGCAAAATGAAGAGAAAAATCACAGTGACTCTTCGACATCTGAATCAGAAGTTTGCTCAGTGAGCCCTTTGAAAAATAAACATCCAGATGAAGATGCTGTGGAAGCTGAGGGGCATGAGGTAAAAAGACTCATGTTTGACAAAAAAGGCGAAGTCAGAGAAACAGCCATTCAAGCAACTTGCAGCGAAATTTCTTCGGTTATGGTAGAAGAAACAGAAGCATCACCTTCATCTCAGGATAAAGATAAAGAAAGCCGTTGTACCCGGCAGCACGTACAGAAGAGGATGAAGAAGATGAAGAGGAAGAAGAAGGGATTGAGAGACCATCTGTAAAAGGGAGGAGTAAGAAGATCCTCAAATTCTTGTATTCATTGTTTTCGTGAAAGAATTGTACATAATAGAACTCCTTGTAATGCCGACATTGGGCTTTTCTCCCACCTGTATGTAGTTGTTGCTGAATTTCAGGGGATGTGATTTGAACTATAGAACACCAGAATTCATGAAACTTAACTGTGGAGGTATTTTGAAAATAAAATTTAAGTACAACAACATTTGCTTATTTTTAGAGTCTTTTATGACATCAAGAGAAATGATCCCGGAAAGAAAAAATCAAGAAAAAGAATCTGATGATGCCTCAACTGTGAACGAAGAGACTTCTGAGGAAAATAATCAAATGGAGGAATCTGATGTGTCTCAAGCTGAAAAAGATTTACTACATTCCGAAGGTAATGAAAATGAAGGCCCTGAAAGTAGTGGTTCTTCTGACTGCCGTGAAACAGAAGAATTAGTAGGATCCAATTCCAGTAAAACTGGAGAGATTCTTTCAGAATCATCCATGGAAAATGATGACGAAGCCACAGAAGTCACCGATGAACCAATGGAACAAGATTATTTAGAAACATTTAGATGCAGTATTTTACACACAGTTCTGGTTTTGACGCCGTATAAAACTTTTATGTAAAAAAGTGCACCTTTAGTTTTATAAGAAAAGCAGGTTGTAAAATAAAGTACTTTATGGATAATTCCTGGAAGAGTTGTACATGTAAGAACTGTGAATATCAGCTCCTCTGGGTCCTGCTTACCTTACCGCTGATCTTTCTTTCTTTCTTTCTTTTGGTCTGGGCAAATCAGTGGTTTGTGTATAGATTTTTTTTTTTTTAATTTAGGATTAAAGTTTTTACACTGGAAGGTAATCATAATTTTGAAAAGGTTTTTGAGATTATCACATTTAGTTTATACATATGCAAGAAGGTTTTTATCTTGTCTCTTTCTGATAGCTCTAGCAGTTTTCATATTTTGGTCATAGTTTCAACATTTTAACATGTGAATAACAGGGTTTCATGCTGGTTTCCAGATTTTATTGTCCGGCTATGTACAATGGAACTTTAAGTTATATATATATATGTATATATATGTATATGTATATATGTATATATGTATATGTATATGTATATATATGTGTATATATGTATATATATAATTATATATAATTATATATAATATATAAATATATATAAATATATATTTATATTATATTATATATTATATATAATATATATAATATATTTATATTTATATATTTATATTATATTTATATTATATTACAAATATTTATATTATATAATATATAAAAAATATATAAATATATAATATATAATTATATATATTTATATATTATATTAATTATATATAATATATATTATATTATATATATTATATATATATTATTTTAAGGGGGGAAATGTTATATTTTTCTGTTTCCATAAGAGATGAATACAGTGGATACTTTTTCTATTGGTAGTGATTGAGTTCACCTCTTTCAGAAGACATTTTCTTTCTCTTCTGAGTAAATGAAATAAAATCTGGCCTTTGTGAAACCCTAGAAATCTTAAGTCTGTTGAAATACCAGGTTAAACACATTCCAAGAGATCTGTTCAAACTCAAATTCTTTTGAGGTGCCTGAGAAACAGACTTCATTATTTATGAGAAAATATTCTTTGTTTTTGGAAATTGTGTTCAAATGTTAGCTTACTATTTTGTAGAATGAATGTTTATGAAGCTGATATGAGGCCATCTCAGAACCAAGCAGGTTCCTTGACCTTTTGCTTGCTTTTCTGAACATTGTGAATATTACACGTCTTTCCAAATTATTCTAGAGTATGCAAGTGTCAATGGTATGAAACAGCATTGTACTGGAAGAATTAATATATTACTTTAATATGTACCTGAGCTAAATGACTGAAGCTTTAGGGGTGCATAGAAACCACCATAATTTGTATGACATTTTGAAGTGAATTAAATATTTTTGAACATGAAGAAAAAAAGTAACTTTTTATAGCTTTGCATGGGTCTATTTTTCAATTCATATTTTATTTGACTAACTGATTGAAAAGATATATATTGTGTGTGGTGTGTGATTTTGTCTGTCAGGATAATCATAGCTTAATTTCTATTATTATTATACCAATATCATTTAGTTTTTTTTAAGCTTTTCAATTCCTGAGGGTATTAATCAGGGTCTTTCTGTCTCATTAGACAGAAAACAAATCCAAACTGTGTGAGAAAAAGGAATGCATTGATCCCGAGGACTGAGAAGCTCCCAGGCTTAACTTGCTTGGGATTCAGCTACATGTACAGTTTCAAGTGGCGTCCTGAAACTCTCTCTACTTCCCCAACATCGGCTCCGTGTTTAGCTCCACGAACTTCAGACTTAAACAGCATCACTGGCTCCTGCCAGGATTCCATCTCCACGAACCTCAAACTAGAACACCAGCCTGGCTTGTCCACAGGTCTCCAGCTCCAAAACCTAAGACATCAGTGGCAGTACCTACTCCTCCCGGGGGCTCCAGCTCTGAGACCCTCAGACGTGAACCACAGCACCAGCTCTTCCCCACATCTCCAGCTCCACGACCCTCAACTAGAACATACCAGCTCCTCCGTGGGTCTCCAGCTCCACGACCCACAAACTAGAACACTGCTCCCCACTGTATCTCCAGATCCACGACCCTCAACTAGAAACACCAATACCGACTCCTCCGCGAGTTTCCAGCTCCACAACCTAAGACACATCAGAGGCAGCATTGGCTCCTCACGTAGACTCCAGCTCCGGGACCCTCATATTTGAACCGCAGGACCATCTCATCCCTGGATCTGCAGCTGCACAACACACAAACTAGAACAACATCAGCTCCTCCCCAGGTCTCCACCTGCACGGCCCTCAAACGGGAACATCAGCTCCTCCCCAGGTCTCCAGCTGCACGGCTCTCCAACGGGAACATCAGTACCTCCCCGAGTCTCAAGATGCATGGCCCTGAAACTGGAACATCAGATCCCCGCAGGCTCTCCAGTGGCACGGTCCTCTAAAGGGAACATCAGCTCCCCCACGGGTCTCCAGCTGCACAGCTCTCAAATGGGAACATCAGCACATCCCCGGGTCTCCGGCTGGAAGGCCCTCAAACAAGAACATCAGCTCCTCCCCAGGTCTCCAGCTGCAAGGACCTCAAACAGGAACATTAGCTCCTCGCTAGGCCTCCAGCTGCACAGCCCTCAAACGGGAACATCAGCTCACCCCCGGATCTCCAGCTGCACGGCTCTCAAAACAGAACATCAGCTCCCCCATGGGTCTCCAGCTGCATGGCCCTCAACATCAGCTCCCCGCTGGGTCTCCAGCTGCACAGTCCTCAAACTAGAACATCAGCTCCCGCCCAGGTCGCCAGCTGCACCACCCTCAAACCGGAACATCAGCTCCCACCTGGGTCTCCAGCTGCACGGCCCTCAAACTGGAACATCAACTCCCCCCGGGTCTCCAGCTGCACAGCCCTCAAAGGAGAACATCAGCTCCCCTCTGGGTCCTCAGCTGCATGGCCCTCAAACTGCACCATCAGCTCCCCCCACTCCCCAGGTCTCCAGCTGCATGGCCCTAAAACTAGAACATCAGCTCCCACCCGGGTCTCCAGCTGCACGGCCCTCAAACTGGAACATCAGCTACCCGCCGGGTCTCAAGCTGCACAGCCCTCAAAGTAGAATATCAGATCCCCGCAGGCTCTCCAGCTGCACGGCCTTAAACTGGAACATCAGCTCCTGGGCCCTCAAACTGGAACATAAGCTTCCGGGCCCTCAAACTGGAACATCAGCTCCCCCACTGGGTCTCCATCTGCACATCTCTCAAACTGGAAATTCAGCTCACCCCAGGGTTTCCAAATGCACGGCCTTCAAACTAGAACATCAGCTCGCCCCCGGGTCGCCAGCTGCACGGCCCTCAAACTGGAACATCAGCTCCCACCCGGGTCGCCAGCTGCACCAACCTCAAACTGGAACATCAGATCCCCATGGGTCTCCAGCTGCAGGGCCCTCAAACTGGAACATCAGCTCCCTGCCGGGTCTCCAGCTGCACGGCCCTCAAACTGGAACATCAGCTCCCCACCAGGTCTCCAGCTGCACGGCCTGCAAACTGGAATATGAGCTCCCCGCCGGTCTCCAGCTGCATGGCCCTCAAACTGGAACATCAGCTCCCGTCAGGTCTCCAGCTGCATGGCCCTCAAACTGGAATATCAGCTCCGCCCCAGGGCTCCAGGTGCACAGCCCTCAAACTGCAACATCAGCTCCCAGCCGGGTATCCAGCTGCATGGTCCTCAAACTGCAGCATCAGTTCCCCCCCGGGTCTCCAGCTGCACAGCTCTCAAACCGGAACATCAGCTTCCTCCTGAGTCTACAGCTTCACGGCCCTAAAACTAGAACGTCTGCTCCCCTCTGGGTCTCCAGCTGCACGGCCCTCCAACTGCAACATCAGCTCCCCCACCAGGTTCAAACTGTTCCAGGTTAAGGGCTGTGCAGCTGGAGACCCGGTGGGGAGCTGATGTTCCAGTCTGAGGGTCTTGCAGCTGGAGACTCGGGGGTAGCCGATGTTGCAGTTTGAGGGCTATGCAGCTGGCGACCCGGATGGGAACCGATGTTCCAGTTTGAGAGCTGTGCAGCTGGAGACACTGTGGGGAGCAGATGTTCCAGTTTGATATTCCTCCCCGGGTCTCCAGGTGCATGGCCCTCAAACTGGAACATCAGCTCCCCGCCGGATCTCCAGATGCACAGCCCTCAAACTGAACATCAGCTCCACCTTGGGTATACACCTGCACGGCCCTCAAACTGGAACATCAACTCCCTACCGGGTCTCCAGCTGCACGGCCCTCAAACTTCAACATCAGCTCCCCGCCGGGTCTCCAGCTGCACGGCCCTCAAACTGGAACATCAGCTACCCCCCAGTCTCCAGCTGTACGGCCCTCAACCTGGAACATCACCTCCCCACCAGGTCTCCAGCTGCACGGCCCTCATACTGGAACATCAGCTTCCCGTGGGGTCTCCAGCTGCACGGCCCTGAAACTGGAATATCTTCTCCCCCCCGGGTCTCCAGTTGTATGGCCCTCAAACTGGTACATCAGCTCCCCGGCCCTCAAACTGGAACATCAGCTCCCCGCGGTGTCTCCAGCTGCACGGCCCTGAAACTGGAACATCAGCTCCCTCCCGGGTCTCCAGCTGCACGGACCTCAAACTGGAACATCAGCTCCCGTCCAGTCTCCAGCTGCACGGTCCTCAACCTGGAACATCACCTCCCTACCAGGTCTCTAGCTTCATGGCCCTCATACCGGAACATGAGCTTCCCGCTGGGTCTCAAACTGCATGGCCCTCAAACCGGAACATCTTCTCCCCGCCACAGGTCTCCAGTTGCATGACCCTCAAACTGTTACATCAGCTACCCGGCCCTCAAACTGGAACATCAGCTCCCGCCGGATCTCCAGCTGCATGACCCTCAAACTGGAACATCAGCTCCTCCCGGAGTATTCAGCTACGTGACCCTCAAACCAGAACAGCTCCTCCCCGAGTCTTCAGCTGAACGACCCTCAAGCTAGAACATCAGCTCCTCCTCAAGTCTTCAGTTGCAAGACCCTCAACTTAGAACATCAGCTCCTCCCCGAGTCTTCAGCTGCAAGATCCTCAATCCAGAACATCAGCTCCTCTCCCGGTCTGCAGCTGCAAGACCTTCAAACTACATCAGCTCCTCTCCAGGCCTGCAGCTGCAAGATACTCAAATTAGAACATCAGCTCCTCTCTAGGTCTCCAGCTCCAAGACCCTCAATCTAGAACATCAGCTCCTCCCTGAACATCCAGCTGAAAGACTTTCAACGCAAACAACATAAGCTCCACCCCGAGTCTTCAGCTGCAACACCCTTAAACTAGAACATCAGCTTCTCTCCAAGTCTTCAGCTGTAGGTCCCTCAAGCTAGAACATGAGCTCCTCCCTGGCTCTTCAGCTGCATGACCCTCAAACTAGAACATCAGCTCCTCCCCGAGTCTTCAGCTGCAGGACCCTCAATCTAGAACATCAGCTCCTCTCCGGGTCTGCAGCTGCAAGACCTTCAAACTAGAACGTTAGCTCCTCTCCAGGTCTGCAGCTGCAAGACACTCAAACTACAACATCAGCTCCTCCCCAGGCCTCCATCTCCATGACCCTCAATCTAGAACATCAGCTCCTCCCTGAGTCTCCAGCTGAAAGACCCTCAAAGCGAACAACATCAGCTCCTCCCCGAGTCTTCAGCTGCATGACCCTCAATTTAGAACATCAGCTCCTCTCCGATTCTTCAGCTGCACGATCCTCAATCTAGAACATCAACTCCTCTCCGGGTCTCCAGCTGTAGGGCCCTCAAAATAGAACGTCAGCTCCTCCCTGAGTCTTCAGCTGCATGACCCTCAATCTAGAACATCAGCTCCTCCCTGAGTCTCCAACTGAAAGACCCTCAATGTGAACAACATGAGCTCCTCCCCAAGTCTTCAGCTGCACGACCGTCAAACTAGAACATCAGCACCTCCCTGAGTCTTCAGCTGCATGACCCTCAATCTAGAACATCAGCTCCTCTCCGGGTCTGCAGCTGCAAGACCCACAAACTAGAGCATCAGCTTCTCTCCAGGTCTCCAGTTGCATGACCCTAAATCTAGAACATCAGCTCCTCCCTGAGTCTCCAACTGAAAGACCCTCAATGTGAACAGCATCAGCTCCTCCCCGAGTCTTCAACTGAAAGACCCTCAATGTGAACAACATCAGCTCCTCCCCGAGTCTTCAGCTGCATGACCCTCAATCTAGAACATCAGCTCCTCCCCGGGTCTGCAGCTGTAAGACCCTCAAACTAGAACATCAGCTCCTCCCTGGGTCTGCAGCTGCAAGACCCTCAAACTAGAACATCAGCTTCTCTCCAGGTCTCTAGTTCCATGACCCTAAATCTAGAACATCAGCTCCTCCCTGAGTCTCCAACTGAAAGACCCTCAACACGGACAACATCAGCTCCTCCCCAAGTCTCCAGCTGCATGACGCTCAATATAGAACATCAGCTCCTCTCTGGATCTGCAACAGCAAGACCTTCAAACTAGAACATTAGCTCCTCTCCGGGTCTGCAGCTGCAAGGCCCTCAAACTAGAACATCAGCTCCTCTCCAGGTCTGCAGCTGCAAGATCCTCAAACTAGAGCATCAGCTTCTCTCCAGGTCTCCAGTTCCGTGACCCTAAATCTAGAACATCAGCTCCTCCCTGAGTCTCCAGCTGAAAGACCCTCAAAGCGAACAACATCAGCTCCTCCCCGAGTCTTCAGCTGCATGACCCTCAATTTAGAACATCAGCTCCTCTCCGATTCTTCAGCTGCACGATCCTCAATCTAGAACATCAACTCCTCTCCGGGTCTCCAGCTGTAGGGCCCTCAAAATAGAACGTCAGCTCCTCCCTGAGTCTTCAGCTGCATGACCCTCAATCTAGAACATCAGCTCCTCCCTGAGTCTCCAACTGAAAGACCCTCAATGTGAACAACATGAGCTCCTCCCCAAGTCTTCAGCTGCACGACCGTCAAACTAGAACATCAGCACCTCCCTGAGTCTTCAGCTGCATGACCCTCAATCTAGAACATCAGCTCCTCTCCGGGTCTGCAGCTGCAAGACCCACAAACTAGAGCATCAGCTTCTCTCCAGGTCTCCAGTTGCATGACCCTAAATCTAGAACATCAGCTCCTCCCTGAGTCTCCAACTGAAAGACCCTCAATGTGAACAGCATCAGCTCCTCCCCGAGTCTTCAACTGAAAGACCCTCAATGTGAACAACATCAGCTCCTCCCCGAGTCTTCAGCTGCATGACCCTCAATCTAGAACATCAGCTCCTCCCCGGGTCTGCAGCTGTAAGACCCTCAAACTAGAACATCAGCTCCTCCCTGGGTCTGCAGCTGCAAGACCCTCAAACTAGAACATCAGCTTCTCTCCAGGTCTCTAGTTCCATGACCCTAAATCTAGAACATCAGCTCCTCCCTGAGTCTCCAACTGAAAGACCCTCAACACGGACAACATCAGCTCCTCCCCAAGTCTCCAGCTGCATGACGCTCAATATAGAACATCAGCTCCTCTCTGGATCTGCAACAGCAAGACCTTCAAACTAGAACATTAGCTCCTCTCCGGGTCTGCAGCTGCAAGGCCCTCAAACTAGAACATCAGCTCCTCTCCAGGTCTGCAGCTGCAAGATCCTCAAACTAGAGCATCAGCTTCTCTCCAGGTCTCCAGTTCCGTGACCCTAAATCTAGAACATCAGCTCCTCCCTGAGTCTCCAGCTGAAAGACCCTCAAAGCGAACAACATCAGCACCTCCCCGAGTCTTCAGCTGCACGATGCTCAATCTATAACATCAGCTCCTGTCCGGTTCTCCAGCTATACGACCCTCAATCTGGAACATCAGCTCCTCCCTGGGTATCCAGCTAAAAGACCCTCAATGCGAACAACATCAGCTCCTTCCCGAGTCTTCAGCTGCATGACCCTCAGTCTAGAACATCAGCTCCTCCCCGAGTCTTCAGCTGCATGACCCTCAGTCTAGAACATCAGCTCCTCTCCGGATCTCCAGCTGTAGGGCCCTCAAACTAGAACCTCAGCCCCTCCCCGAGTCTTCAGCTGCACAACCATCAAACTAGAACCTCAGCTCCTCCCTGTGTCTCCAGCTCCACAACCCTCAAACTAGAACCACACCAGTTCCTCCCTGGGTCTCCAGCTCTACGACCCACCAATTAAAATAACATCAGCTCCTCACGGGTCTCCATCTGCATGATCCTCAAACTAGAACACCTCTCCCACCTGGATCTCCAGCTCCACGACCCTCACAGAACAGCCAAACCAGCTCCTTCACTGTCTTCAGCTCCACAACCTAAGACATCAGTGGCAGCACCAGCTCTTCCCTGGACCTCCAGCTCAACGACTCTCATAGACTTAAAAGGCAGCACTGGCTCCTCCCCAAGGCTCCATCTCCACCACCTTCAGATTTGAACAGCGATAGCACCAGCTCCTCTCCAGGTCTTCAGCCCCAAGACCCTCCCTGACCAATCCCTTCTTACGAAATTCAGCAGTCAAGAAAACTGCAGCAGAAGTAAATGAATAAATGTTTTGTTTTCAAATCGATGTCTCTTTTATGTTCATGAGTTAACTTTTCTACTTTCCATTAGCCTTGCAATCTACTTATGTCCAATGTGAAACAGAAACACACCATTTGAAATCACGTTTAAAAACTTAGTAGTATTTTTAAAGAAAATCACCACACAGCTGTAGATGCGATCTTATTTCTCTCTGCCTGTGCAGAAGTCTTATGAAAATTCAAACTATGAATTTACTTTGTTGAGATTCCCAGAATACACATTAATCCCAACTGTTACTCCCCTCCTTAAAATCTTTTAACATATTCCCATCACCTGAGCATAAATGCCAGCTCCCATCCACAGCCCAAAGTGCCCAGCACGGCCCTGCCCTCTACCCTGGTCTATGGTCTCCCCTCTTAAATGCCAGCTCCCATCCACAGCCCAAAGTGCCCAGCACGGCCCTGCCCTCTGCCCTGGTCTATGGACTCCCCTCTTAAATGCCAGCTCCCATCCACAGCCCACAGTGCCCTCACAGCCCTGCCCTCTGCCCTGGCCTGTGGTCGCCACTCTGGTGCCTGGCCCAGCCCTCCCCACCCCTCTGCCCTGGCTTATGGTCTCCCCTCTTAAATGCCAGCTCCCATCCACAGCCCACAGTGCCCAGCACAGCCCTGCCCTCTACTCCGGTCTATGGTCTCCCCTCTTAAATTCCAGCACCATCCACAGCCCACAGTGCCCGGCACAGCCCTGCCCTCTGCCCTGGTCTATGGTCTCCCCTCTTAAATGCCAGCACCATCCACAGCCCACAGTGCCCAGCACGGCCCTGCCCTCTGCCCTGCCCTCTGCTCTGGCCTAAGGTCTCTCCCCTGTGCCGTTCCCTTCCTGACGGACAGGCCTCTGTCCGTTCCTCAAACCACACAGGCTCAGGCCTGACTCCAGGCCTTTGCCCTGCTGTGCCCTCTGCCTAGGGTGCCTTTCCCGGGCTCTGCATCCTCCTCTCAACCCGCTGAGCTCCAGCCTGCTGGTCGCCCCTCAGGTGGATGAACACATGGTGTCCTCTCGCCCCGCTGGCTTTTGCACAGGCTCTTCTCTGTGCCAGACACGAACCCTCTCTATCGGGGTTTACTCTCTAAATACCCTTCGTCCTTGGAGTCTCCACTGAAATATTGCTCCCTGCCCACCCCCCTCCCTTGGACTTAACCTTGGTTAGGTTGCCAACCCCCGTCTCCTGACTCCGAGAAGCTAGATGCTCTCCTAGCACTCAGAACTTGCCCATCGCCACATTTTGCACACCCGTGATTACTGGGTTAGGTTGGTGCACAAGTCATCACGGTTTTTGCCATTACTATTAATGAACTGCAGCACTGGCTCCTCCCCATTTTTTTTTTTTTTTTTTGCCATTACTTTTAATGACTGCTGCACCAACCTATTAGAATCATTTATATTTATTCATCCATCATCTGCCTTCCCCTCTAGAAAGGAACCTCCATGAGAATAGAGGCCAAATCTACTTAAATCACTCCACCTTCCCACACATTGTCAATAATCATTTACTGACTGACTGATAGAGAAATGCCTTCCCTGTTGCTGGGATGAGGCACATGACACGCCCCTTTGAAAGTCACTGTCATGGACAGTTGGCATTTGCTCTTCACTGCTGCACCCGTGGCGTGGCTGGGCTTAGGCTGATCTAGTCTGGCCTTGACTCCAGGCTGAGGGTGGGAACCATGCCTGCTCCACACGCCTCTCATCCCACAGCCAGAGCCGCCGTTCCCTGGGGCACGCACATCTCGTGGGGAAAATCAACAGCCTAAGAGGGCAGGCCTGGCAGTGCCACACATTCCAGGCTTCTGCTTGTGCCGTGTCTGTGAAAATCTCGTTGGCAGAAGCAAGTCACCCAGCCACGAGCCACACCTATGGGATGGATAAGTCCATCCACCCTCCCTCGGGCTCTGGCAAGGATGTGGCTGTGTCATACTCTTACAGGGGGAATGAAAAACTGAGGCCCAAAATTAAATCACCCATGGTAAGAAGTGTCAGTCTCTGTGTCCCCACACTGGAATTCTTCTTCACCAGCGGGTTTGCCTGAGCTGACTTCCCTTTGCAATGGTGTCTGCAGGTTTAGGCCAATGCTGTTCCCCATGGAGGACAGAGAAGCCTCAACGGGCCTCTCTGTTGGGAAGAATAAGATATTAGCTTGGCGCGAAACAACCGCAAGCCACAGGTGGCCCACGCCCCGTGAGACAGGAGAGGGGCAGAGAACTGTGGGAACTCAAGAAAGCTTGCATCCCTAGCCCCTCCCATGTCCCCAGCCCCTCCCCTGTGTCCCCAGCACCCTCCCCCGCATCCCCAGCACCCTCCTGTGTCCCCAGCACCCTCCCCTGCATCCCCAGCACCCTCCTGTGTCCCCAGCACCCTCCCCTGCATCCCCAGCACCCTCCCCTGTGTCCCCAGCCCTCTCCCCTGCTTGCCCCATCTCTTTCTTTTTTTCATTTTCTTTCTTTCCTTTTGTTTGATTTGAGATAGGGTCTGGCTCTGTCACCCAGGCTGGAATGCAATGGCACGATCTTGGTTTACTGCAACCTTCACCTCCTGGGCTGAAGCAATTCTCCCTCCTCAGCCTCCCCAGTGGCTGGGACTACAGATGCACGCCACCACACCCAGCTAAATTTTTTTTTTTTTTTTGGGAGAGACAGGATCTGCCATGTTGCCCAGGCTGGTCTCAAATTCCTGAGCTCAAGTAACCCTCCCACCTCAGCCTCCCAAAGTGCTGGGATTACAAGCATGAGCCGAGTCCAGCCTGCTTTATTTTTCTCTACAGTACTTGGAATCTTCTAATGTACTAAGGACACGTGTATTTTCTTTCTTTCTGTCTTCCCTAGAACAGGAGCTTAACGTGAGCAGGTGTTTTTGTTTATCTCATTTATCACCCTATCCCCAGTGCCTGGAACAGGGTCTGGCACATGAATGGTGTGTTCTAAATAAATATTTTTAATAGATAAATAAATGAAATATCCTACAAGAGAAAGCTAGTATCTGGAACTCACCCATCAACAGAATCTAAAAGCCAAAGACCTTTAGCCTGTCTCCGCCTCTGAACACACCCAACCCCGGAGGAGCCAGCAGAGGAAAAAGAGGAACAAAGGTGGGGAAGGGAGCAGGTGGTGCCCACCAAGTAAGGAACCCTGAGGCTTAGGCCAAACCTGAGCTGCAGAAGGGACCAATCTAGGAACTGGGTGTGAGATTAAAGTTTAGATTTGTCTGGCTTGGATTTTTTAACACCGAAACAAGGGTTAGTCCATTCTTTTTTTTTTTTTTTTTTTGAGATGGAGTCTCACTGTCCCCCAGGCTGGAGTGCAGTGGCGCGATCTCAGCTCACTGCAACCTCTGCCTCCCAGGTTCAAGTGATTCTCACGCCTCAGCCTCCCGAGTAGCTGGGATTACAGGCGTGCACCACCATTCCCAGCTAATTTTGTATTTTTAGTAGAGATGGGGTTTCACCATGTTGGCCCCCTGGCTCACGCCCGTAATCCCAGCACTTTGGGAGGCTGAGGTGGGCAGATCAAGAGGTCAGGAGATCGAGACCATCCTAGCTAACATGGTGAAACCCTGTCTGTACTAAAAATACAAAAAATTGCTGGGCGTGGTGGCTCACGCCTGTAATCCCAGCACTTTGGGAGGCTGAGGCGGGTGGATCATGAGATCAGAAGATCGAGACCATCCTGGCTAACACGGTGAAACCCCGTCTCTACTAAAAAGACAAAAAATTAGCCAGGCATGGTGGCGGGTGCCTGTAGTCCCAGCTACTCGGGAGGCTGAGGCAGGAGAATGGCATGAACCCAGGAGGCGGAGCTTGCAGTGAGCCAAGATAGCACCACCGCACTCCAGCCTAGGCGACAGAGACTCTGCCTCAAAAAAAAAAAAAAAATACAAAAAATTAGCTGGGCGTGGTGGTGGGCGCCTGTAGTCCCAGCTACTCAGGAGGCTGAGGCAGGAGAATCGCTTGAACCCCAGAGGCGGAGGTTGTAGTGAGCCAAGATCGCGCCACTGCACTCCAGCCTGGGCGATAGAGCAAGCCTCTGTCTCAAAAACACACATAAAAAAACCTTCAAACGAATGTAAGAATTATTATTTTTTAAAGTACAGCTTTAAAAATGCCCCTTACAAATACATCAGTGTTATATTAAGGCAAACCTACTTCAGAAGCACAAAGTTAATTTCTTATAATTCCAAGAAATATGTGAATGTTTAAAAAAAAGAAAAAAAAACACCCGAAAAGGGATCAAACTCAAGATAGTTTGGAACATTTTATTGCAAAAAGAAGGGCAGAGAACAGTCTTCTTCTTCATACCTGTTCACCACAGACCTCCCTGAGAGCAGTAATTTTTAGCAGCTCTCCTGTGCAAACAAGTCTCATGAAGGAATCAGTGTATGGGCCACAAATACCTTCTCAGTGTGGTTTCACCTAGAATACAAGCACTCAGAAGCACAAATTTAACTGAAGTGAGAAACCAGGCCATTTTGTAGCTTCAGTTTTTCTACCAGTAATATATTAATTTCTTGAAATAGCCTAATAATTTAGTTCTACTATCAAAACAGAAGCCCAATCTGGGAGCACAATTATTATAGAAGTCAAACTAATTTCAATCATATTAGTATACGAATTCATATTAGCATAGGCTAATAATTCATATTAGTAGAGGCGGGAGGATCACTTGAGCCTAAGAGTTTGACACCAGCCTGGGCAAGACAGTGAGACTCCATCTCTAATTTTTTTTTTTAAATAAAGAAATTCAGAGAGGAGAAGGAAGTGGATTGATATGTGTCTATCCAAGGACAAATTTTGTGTGCCTGTACATACAACACAACTATGAACCTTCCTTCACGCAGCTCACAATCTAGTAGTGAGAGGGAACTACGAAAACATGAGCCCCCACGATGAGGAAAAAGGCGCATATCAGAGAAAAGAAAAATGCTGCGATGATCCAATGGCAGGAGCAGCGCGCATCCACTTTCTTTGTTTTTTTGAGATGGGGTTTCGCTCTGTCTCCCAGGCTGGAGTGCCGTGGCTTGATCTCAGCTCAATGCAGCCTCAACCTCCCAGGCTCAAGTGATCTTCCCATCTCAGCCACCCAAGTAGCTGGGAATACAGGCGTGCACCACTACACTCGTTTACTTTTTGTAGAAACAGGGTCTCACAATGTTGCCAAGGCTGGCATCCTGAAGGGCGGGTGGGGCTTCATCCTACAGAGATGAAAGGCAGAAGAAGCTTAGAGCCCAAAGCAAAGGGGTGGAGGACAAGGGCGTCTTCAGAACAGAGTGGCTCAGCTGAGACATCCAGTAGGATGCCACCAGGCAGAGGTGTGGTGGAAAAACACAGGGCCACGGTGAATGCTCACATGTGAGGAGCAAACCACCACAGAACACAACAGAAACACGGTGTACTAAATCAGGCTTCAAATCGCAGCCCTGCAACTTGAGAGCTACCACAGGTAACCCGGAAAGGGAGCACGGACAGCACCGCCCACTGCCTGAGGCTATGAGATGGACCAGAAACCTGTGCTTACTAACAACCTGCCTTATTCCAGAAGGAATTCAGGAAACACAGAGACACTCACAGTACAGCAAAATAAAGTAAATGTGAATCATATTGGTTGAGAAGAAAGTGAAGAGTCTAAGACTATGTCATAAAGTTTACCTCTACTCTAAACTCTCATTACTGGTGAGCCACCAATCTGACTTTAAGTTTTCTAGCAGCTAAATTGAAGAGGAAAATGTAATCAGGTAAAGGTT
This sequence comes from Pan paniscus, assembly GCF_029289425.2. Lineage (NCBI taxonomy): Eukaryota > Metazoa > Chordata > Mammalia > Primates > Hominidae > Pan > Pan paniscus. The sequence goes on along the minus strand of NC_073253.2, from coordinate 495,465 downwards.
TATAAGATGCAAACAAAACAGAACAGCCACCACAGTTTCTGAGAACACGCGCAGCTCCAGGAGAAATGGGGTGGCCATCTCCTGGGGCTGCCCTGCAGCAGGTGTGTGAGCCCCAAAGCCAGCATCTCTCAGGGTGAACAGTGACTACGGGCTTCATGGGGCCACATGCCCCCAGCACAAGCTGAGGAAATCTCCCAGGGCAATTCAGGCAACAGGGTCTCACAGTGTCGCCCAGGCTGGTCTCAAACTCCTGGGCTCAAGGGATCCCCCTGCCTCGGCCTCCCAAAGTGTTGGGAGGTCAGGCATGAGCCACTGCACCTGGCCCTGCACTCACATTAGAGAAGAGGGCTTTACATCCTGAAGGGCGGTGGGGCTTCATCCCACAGAGATGAAAGGCAGGGAAGCTCAGAGCCCAAGGTAAAGGGGGGCGCCTAAGAAAAGTGACTCCATTGGGACCACGGTGAGAGGGTCCCGATACACAGCTTGGGTTAAGCCAGACACTGATTTCAAAGTATCTCAGGAATGGTGGACTCAGCACCCATCAGGCAATTCTCTCAAGCAGTCTCCTGGTAGATATTTAGTAGCAGCTGAAATCAAGATTATGTTCTGATAGACACTTGCTGATGGTTAAAGAGCTATATACACTTTGAGGACCAGCTGAACTGGGGCAGGACTAACACCCTCTGGTGAAAATACGGGAACCCAAACACACAAGTCAGAGCAGGAGGTGTCTCCCCCACCCCCAAACAATAATGCTGACCTTGGATTTGGGTTAAGTGCCTAGCCCAGCGTGTGAGTGTTCAGTAAGTGGAAACCATCATCACCATCATCAGGTAATGGAAAACCATCAAAGCTTTGAGCTGGCTTGTTAGCCAAGAATAGTAGCAGTGTATTAGCTACTACTAATACTCACAGCTGACAATTACTGAGCACTTGCTCCGTGCCAGGAATCATGGAAACACCTCGCATGCATTTCCTCAATACTCCCTCCCAGTAACAGCGAGGACACAAAACTGGTAGAGCCAGGACTGGAATCCAGGCAGGCCCCAAAGCACTCCAGTGGAGCCTGCCAAGGTGGGCAGGCTACCATACTAATGAGGTCCAGTATTTGACCACCACTCCTATTTGAGCAAGTTTAACAGAAAACCTAAAACTAAACCTAAAATCTAAAAATTAGAGCAAATGCATAAAAAGCAGGCTGTTAAAATGGATCATAAATCTTGCATCACTCACTGGAAAACCACTCAAAATAAATGTCTCTGAAACATGGCCTCTGAGGAGGGCACTCCGTGTGGCTCGTATCACCTTGGTGACAAACCACTTGAACCTGGGTGGTCACCTGACCATATTGAACAGGTGATACACAGAGCCATTTGCATCCACTGTGGTCAACATTTAGGAAGTTTTAAGCTGAGATTTGCCAAATTGTAGCCTACTGGATTCCGGGTTCTCTTGACATCTCTTACTAGTAGCCACGTCTTGCACTTTCCGAGTAAAAACGAACTGAGATGCAAATAAAAAAAAAAAAACGAGCATTTAAGAATAATGAAAAGAGAAAAACCAAGAAAGCACAATCACTAGTGTAGAGATAACAGCATTTCTGAATTCCCTGAAAACAATCTATATAAATGCATGTGAAATAATACACCAGCATCTGTGGCCCACACGCCACATATTAGGAACTGATGTCATAATATAAGGTAAACATGTTACTCCGAAAACACAAATCCTCACAAATCATTAGGCAGTAAGGCTGAATCCAGCACCCACCACCCCCAGCGCAGTGAGGCAGTGTCTAGCAGCCGGAGTGCTCCCCGCGCCCCAGTTCAGTCTCTGGCAACTTCAGATACTTCCCACTAATAACGAGAAGCCTTTCAACATTTTCACAACATCTCAAAACTGACCCCTTTTCTAGCTTAAATGGCACGGATCTGGAAAGGCAAACTATACACAGAATCAGAAAAGATGACTGCCCCTGAGGGATTACAGAAAAAGTGGCAGTCAGGTTTCAATGAAGTAAAATGTGTCCAATGATAGCGCAGGGGAGGGGGATCAACTGAGCTGAAACTGGCAAGAACGTAACTCCAGGGAGCTCACAACACGCAAGGACCCGGATTTCCCGCTGCCTGAACGCCCAGTATTCGCACACTGATAAGAACACCTCCCCATAATCCCCTGGCCAGCACCTCCAACACCCCCAATCCTTTCCCCAGGAACCCAGTCCCAGTTTCTGCAGCTCATGTAACAGCCACATTCCCATACAAGTGCTGCCTGAGCTCCCCAAGCCCTCCAACAATCACCCCCCAGTGCCCTCGAAGGTCTCTTCAGAGAAGTCACCAAGATGCAGTCAGCGAGGAAATTCAAGCACCTCCAACTTACCAAAAGGCTTTCGGCTGTACAGAGCTAACCTTCCTATTCCCCTCCTAAACCTACCATCTAGTTTTCATTTCTCAAGAAGCCTTTCCCTGTGCTCACGCACGCAGTTGTTAGCTGGCTCGGTGAGGCACTCCAAGCAGTAACAGCGGTAGCCACAAAATAAACCAGAAGCATCTCCACCATGAAGCAGTAATAACAATTTGTCCTAATGATTCCTTTGTCCTTGGAAAAACAACTTCAGAAAGAAAGTTATCCACTGTGAGCAGGGCAGGCTCACGGCTTCTTGGTCCGGAGACCCAGGTCCCACTGGCCCACTCACCGTTGGAGAGAGCTTGCTGAAGCTCGGTGTCTGATATCACTCCACTCCTGTCTTTATCGACCCTATAACATCAAGAAGACCAAATAAGCTGGCAATCGAAAGTTCAGGAAAAGCAAAACAAACGTCTCCTGTCAACCCTGCACCGACTCTGGAAGGCTCCCTCCTGGAACCTCCGCCTCTCCCGTCCCGCTGAGTACAGCGGAATCAAGGAAGTGCCCCAGGAGCCGACGTCCAGTGTGGTCTTCCCCTAAGAGGACAATCATCTTTCTCTCTCTTTTCCCACCTCAATCCTTCCCTTCCTTCCCCTCCTGGCCTGTCTGAATTCCCATTTGCACCAGTTTCCCTTTTTCACAAACAAGAAGAGATTCCCTCAGATAACTAAGCCATTCCCTGGCCATCAGTCACTACAGTTTCGGACATTCAGTGGAAAAGCAACCAGGGACAGAAGGCGCCGCCATAAAGGTCACCTGGCCCGAGGAGACGCCAGGTCGCTGCTTCTTCCTTGGCTGCTGACATTTTAACAGCGGCCCAGACAGTCTGTTTCCGCTTTCCCCAAACAAGCACCCTGGAGACCCTCCCCCTGACGGCTCTTGAGGCGAGAAAAAGGGCCTAGCCCAGGAGCCGGTGGCCGCGACCTCGGGTCTGCAGTGGCGCACTCCGCATCTTGGGAAGGGCCCGACGCACAGGACAGGGACCGGGCAGGAGGCAGGGGCGGCCCCAGGAGACCGAGCAGGGGAAGGTGGAGACTGCGGGGGACCCGCCGGGGGACGGGGGCGGCCGTGTCCGCCTGTCGGGGCAGGGGTCGGGGGCGGCGGCAGGGGACGGGGTGGGGGGCCGCGGGGGACCCGACAGGGGACGGAAGAGGCCGCGGTAGAACCAGCAGGGATCGGGGTTGGTCGGGGCAGAAGTCGGGGTCGGCCGGGGGAGTCGGGACAGGGGTGGGGGGCTGCCGCGGCGGCGGCGGGAGGTGCCCGGGCGGTGCCAGGCCGCACCTCTGGAAAACGTTCCACAGGAAGCTCTGGTCCGGCAGCGCCGCGCCTGCAGCAGGCCCAGGGCCTGCCCCAGGGCCGGGGCGGTAAGAGTAGGCGGCCATGGGCCAAGGCACGCGGCTGGGCTGAGGCGCCTGCAGCGACGGGAGACTTCTCAGGGCCGACTCCGCTTCCGCCTCTGCCGAGGGCAGGGCCTGGCATTATCGCCACTTCCGGGGGCGCAGGAAATGCGTGGTCTCCGGGATGGTCACGGGGTCCCGCGCAGCCAATCCCCTCGCAGCTAAGTTGCCAGGCAACGCCCTGGCGCCTGCGGGGCGGGCGGGGTCTGGGAGCCTGGAGGAAGCGAGAGCTTTGGCGCAGGCCGCCTGCGCGCTGTGCCAGGAAGGCGCTTGGAGAAAATGTCCGGCCCCGCGACCTGGGACAGGAAGTGATGGAGCACGGACTTGGTTTGCCTTTCAGTTCTTGTATAAATAGTTTTGAGGTGAATGTGATTCACGCTAACAGTCGGAAACTCTGGGCGGGGCGCGGTAGCTCACACCTGTGATCCCTGCCCTTTGGGAGGCGGAGGCGGGCGGAGCTCTTGAGCCCAGCAGTTCGGACCAGCCTGGGCAGCATGGCTAGACCCCATCCCTACAAAAATTACAAAAAGTAGTCGGGCGTGGTGGGCTCCTGTGGTCCCATCTACTCCGTGGACTGAGGCGGGAGGATTGCCTGAGCCCGGGAGGTCAAAGCCGCAGGGAGCCGAGCTCACTGCACTCCAGGGGTGGACAGCGAGACTCTGCCAAAAAAAAAAAAAAAAAAGAAAGCAAAAGCAGGCCGGGCGCGGTGGCTCATGCCTGTAATCCCAGCACTTTGGGAGGCCGAGGCCAGTGGATTACCTGAAGTCGGGAGTTCGAGACCAGCCTTGGCCAATTTGGAGACACCCCGTATCTACTAAAAATACAAAATCAACCGGGCGTGATGGTGCACGCCTATAATCCCAGCTACTCGGGAGGCTGAGGCAGGAGAATTGCTTGAACCCGGGAGGAGGAGGTTGCAGTGATCCGAGATCGGGCCATTGCACTCCAGGCCTGGGCAACAAGTGCAAAACTCCGTCTCAAAAAACAAACAAAAAAAAGTCAAAACACAATTCGGGTGGGAAGGGCAGTGTGCAGCGTTCTCGGTTGTCTGTTCCGCCCCCAAAAGCTTCCCTCCTTTAGGTTTAACCTGCGCCCCCGCGCTCTGCATCAGCGCGGCCCTCGACCCCGTGCAGCTGGAAACACTGGGCGCCTCCCTGCTGGGCCCCTTCACACCCCGGTGGTGGTGCAGCCCTGCCTCCCGCAAGACAGCACTGCCTTCCTGCTGGACACAGTTCTAAGGTGGAGCCTGGAGTGCCTGTAGCACAAATCCCGGAATTGGGAAGTGCCCAGCTTTGGGCCACTGTGATCCCTGGGTCTTTCCCGCGCGCGTAGTCTCGTGCCGCCTTCCACCCCGGTCCTGTGTCCTGTGCCCCGGTTCAGGTTACTACAATTATTCTCATTATTTCATGGGGTTATTTCAGCTTTTCAGCACTCATTCCATGAATGCTAACTTTTTTCATCCTCATACTTCTAGGGTTGTCTCTGAATTTTCACCCAGTTGTCTACCAAGAGCCAAGGACGTGGTCTTTTATCAGTGGCACCTGAGACTTTCTTCCCTGTGGACGCAAATCCATTATTCAGCACTCTGGGCACAGCTACAGATCTGATCAGCTATCCATTCTCCAAACTATCTCATCCTCTGTCCCATTTTTCTGTCTCTCTTGTCCACAAGGCATACCTGAGAGTTTTCAAATTCCTCAGAGAAATTTAGCTGTTCTGTGGCTTTGGCATTCACCTAATGTGTTAATCTACAAACCTTTTTTACAGTGTGGATTTTTTTTTCATGATGTGAATTCAAGTGGTTTCTAATGTTCTCTTCATAAAGTTGTAAACCAAAAATAAAATTCTAAGGCCCCACCCCATCTGAATGGACCCCTTCTCTGGGCCAGGGCACTCCAAATTAACCTGAAAACCGTTCAGGCCACGACATGAAGTGGGGGCGGGTGGGACATGGCTGACTATGCCCTCCTCCCTTTTGGAATTCAGGGAAAGCCAACACAGACCTTAAGTCTAATGAGAAACACCATCTACTCTCTCTGAAGGCTGCTACCCCAAGGCTTCTTCTGCTGATAAAACTTTGGTCTCCACAACCTCTTATAACCCAGACATTCCTTTCTGTTGGTAATAACTCTCAACTAATTGCCAATCAGAACATTTTTAAATCTACCTATAACCCAGAAGCATCCACTTTGAGTTGTCCTGCCTTTCTGGACTGAACCAATGTATATCTTGAATAGATTTGATTGATGTCTCATGACCCTCTAAAATGCATAAAACCAAGTTGCACCCCAGCCACCTCCTGAGGTCTGTGTCATGGGCGTGGCCACTCTATTTGGCTCAGAATAAATCTCTTCAAGTATTTCACAGAGTTTCAGCCTTTTCATTGACAAAGTATTCATATCACTTGTTGAAGAATCCTTTCTAGAATCTTCCACAGCTCTTTGATCTGTAGTTTCTGAAGTCCATCTTTATTCTCCCTCCCATCACTGGCTCCTGTTTTGTTCTCCAGAACTCTGAAAATACTAACAACTATGATTTTGTGACACAATTTGGAAGTTCTTACAGGGAAACCTCAGCAAGAAACAGCTCAGTGCTGGACGCAGTGGCTCATGTCTATAATCCCAGTACTTTGGGAGGCTGAGGTGGGAGGATCGCTTGAGGCCAGAACTTCAAGACTAGCTTGGGCTATTTTAAAATTTTTTAAAAGGGGGAGCATCTCACTGACTGCAGCAGGCCTCAGCCTCCACTCCCAACAGTTAGTTGGGATCTACCAACTGTTGGCCGAGTCTCCAACCTGGAGTACCACAGCTATCATCACCCATGGCACCCAGGAGTGCTCCGTGATGCTTTCCCTTTAGTTCTAGGGGTAGAAAATGCCTTCATTCAAGAGAGGACACACTTAATGAATGCAACCAGCTAGAATCCACCCTTTTAATATTTAAATATAATCCACCCTTATAATATTTAAATATGTGGCTTTGTTTAATCCTCCCCATGCCAAGGCACCATATCCATATTTTACTGAAGACAAAACTAGAGTTCAGAGAAGGTAACTTGCCTAAAGCCAAGCAGGCAGTAAGAGGAGATTCAAGCCCAGATCCTTTTGTGCTTTTTCTGCGTCATCTCAGGGGCAGCAAGGCTGACTCTTGAAAGGGAGGTTAATTACTATGAAATTAAGGTTTAAAGAAAAAACACCCTGGCCAGGCGCGGTGGCTCACAGCTGTAATTCCAGCACTTTGGGAGGCTGAGGCGGGTGGATCAAGACCATCCTGGCTAACATGGTGAAACCTCGTCTCTACTAAAAATACAAAAAATTAGCCGGACGTGGTGGCAGGTGCCTGTAATCCCAGCTACTTGGGAGGCTGAGGCAGGAGAATGGCATGAACCCGGGAGGCGGAGCTTGCAGTGAGCCGAGATTGCACCAGGCACTCCAGCCTGGGCAACAGAGTGAGACTCCGTCTCAAAAGAAAGAAAGAAAGAAAGAAAAAACACCCTGCATGCATACTCATATGAATGTACAAATGGATGAGTCTAGAACAAGAGATACTAGCCTGTTACATACACAAACTATGCAGCTGCAGTCCCTGCTTCTTCCACAACCCTGACCTCTAAGAAACCTCTAGCTCTGAATTCTGTCAGTACCTGGGCTGTGCTGCTTGGGACAACATTGTCTTCACAAGTCCTCTCCACATTCTCAGAGGTGGGGGTATTGCCATTGATGGGGGATGCTGCCGAGTCCCGTCACCAGGGGACAAAGCTACAGCGGAGACCACCATCTGCCAACAGAAAGAGAGATCATCTCCCACCCCTGGTTCTGCTGACCCAATCACTGGAAGCATCGAGGCACCACTATGTCCTCACCTGCCTCGGATTCAATTTCCTCCTAGCCAGGTCTGTTCTAAGCTTTCCAGAAGTTGAGAAATTAACTGAAAGATAACACTTTCCTCCCTGCATTAAGGTTCATCACGTACTGTATCCAAATACTGGGTCAGTCTTTCCTTTGGTCTCGTTTCTCTCAGCTAATTTGAAAATGCCTTTTCTGTTTTCCTTAGAATTTTTCTAAATGTTTCTGGGCACTTGTGTTCCTGAGGCTTTCCATAGTGCACCCTCTTATGCATCTGATGTCTTTGGCACATATAGGCCCTCAACAAGTATTTGTTAAATGAACAAGTATTTGTTAAATGAACAGATAACCACCCTGTCCTTTGTGCGAACAAGCATATGCAAGTGTACATTGTATCTGCACATGTATCCAACAGCATCCATCTGAAGCCACTTTGTTCACTTATTTTCTCAGGATGACTGATGGCTGCATCATGACATTTGCACACAGAATCTTTTCTTCTCCAGTCACTTTTCCTTTTTCCAGATTCCCGCCATAGAATTCCAGGGACAGAGCCCACCATGCCTGGCACCCCCTCCTGTCTTGGGACAATGATACTTTCTCCCCTGACTCCCATCTTCCTTCCAACATTCTTCTGCTAGAATTCAGTAAGGAAGACAATGACTTACCACTTTTAATTTTTTCCCCTTTTTTGCTTTTCTACCAAATACTGCTTTTAACACAGGCTTTTCACTGAGTAGTGGACAATCTATCAGCTAGGTGCTATTCAGTGTGAGGGGCATTTGCAAAGGTCTGCATCAGTGCTGGCTGATGGAACTTTCTAGTGATAGCATCGTTCTGTAGCTGCACTGTCCAGTGCAGAGGCTACTTGCCACTGTGGCTACTGCTCAGGATGGTGCAGGTCTGAATATCTTAGACACAGCGGCCACCGTGTCTACTGCACGGGACGGCGAGGGTCTGAATATCTTAGACACAGCGGCCACCGTGTCTACTGCACGGGACGGTGAGGGTCTGAATATCTTAGACACAGCGGCCACCGTGTCTACTGCACGGGACGGCGAGGGTCTGAATATCTTACAGGCAGTGGCCACCATGTCTACTGCACGGGACGGTGAGGATCTGAATATCTTAGACACAGCAGCCACCGTGTCTACTGCATGGGACGGCGCGGGTCTGAATATCTTACACGCAGAGGCCACCGTGTCTACTGCATGGGACGGCACGGGTCTGAATATCTTACACGCAGAGGCCACCGTGTCTACTGCACGGGACGGCGAGGGTCTGAATATCTTAGACACAGCGGCCACCGTGTCTACTGCACGGGACGGCGAGGGTCTGAATATCTTAGACACAGCGGCCACCGTGTCTACTGCACGGGACGGCGAGGGTCTGAATATCTTAGACACAGCGGCCACCGTGTCTACTGCACGGGACGGTGAGGGTCTGAATATCTTAGACACAGCGGCCACCGTGTCTACTGCACGGGATGGCGTGGGTCTGAATATCTTACAGGCAGTGGCCACCGTGTCTACTGCACGGGACGGCGAGGGTCTGAATATCTTAGACACAGCGGCCACCGTGTCTACTGCACGGGACGGCGAGGGTCTGAATATCTTAGACACAGCGGCCACCGTGTCTACTGCATGGGATGGCGAGGGTCTGAATATCTTAGACACAGCGGCCACCGTGTCTACTGCACGGGATGGCGTGGGTCTGAATATCTTAGATGCAGCGGCCACCGTGTCTACTGCACGGGACGGCGAGGGTCTGAATATCTTACAGGCAGTGGCCACCATGTCTACTGCACGGGACGGCGAGGGTCTGAATATCTTACACGCAGAGGCCACTGTGTCTACTGCATGGGATGGCGAGGGTCTGAATATCTTACAGGCAGTGGCCACCGTGTCTACTGCACGGGATGGCGTGGGTCTGAATATCTTAGATGCAGCGGCCACCGTGTCTACTGCACGGGACGGCGCGGGTCTGAATATCTTACACGCAGAGGCCACCGTGTCTACTGCACGGGACGGCGCGGGTCTGAATATCTTACACGCAGAGGCCACCGTGTCTACTGCACGGGACGGCGAGGGTCTGAATATCTTACAGGCAGTGGCCACCGTGTCTACTGCACGGGACGGCGAGGGTCTGAATATCTTACAGGCAGTGGCCACCGTGTCTACTGCACGGGACGGCGAGGGTCTGAATATCTTACAGGCAGTGGCCACCGTGTCTACTGCACGGGACGGCGAGGGTCTGAATATCTTACAGGCAGTGGCCACCGTGTCTACTGCACGGGACGGCGAGGGTCTGAATATCTTACAGGCAGTGGCCACCGTGTCTACTGCACGGGACGGCGAGGGTCTGAATATCTTACAGGCAGTGGCCACCGTGTCTACTGCACGGGATGGCGTGGGTCTGAATATCTTAGATGCAGCGGCCACCGTGTCTACTACACGGGACGGCGCAGGTCTGAATATCTTACACGCAGAGGCCACCGTGTCTACTGCACGGGACGGCGAGGGTCTGAATATCTTACAGGCAGTGGCCACCGTGTCTACTGCACGGGACGGCGAGGGTCTGAATATCTTACAGGCAGTGGCCACCGTGTCTACTGCACGGGACGGCGCGGGTCTGAATATCTTACACGCAGAGGCCACCGTGTCTACTGCACGGGACGGCGCGGGTCTGAATATCTTACACGCAGAGGCCACTGTGTCTACTGCATGGGATGGCGTGGGTCTGAATATCTTAGATGCAGCGGCCACTGTGTCTACTGCACGGGACGGTGCAGGTCTGACTGTCTTAGACACAGCTCACCTTTGATCCGTGTTAGGAATTATCCACATCTCCTCTCTGGGCAATATTCTACTTTCTTTTTATATTGACCCAATTATTTTACTTCTTTGGTGTGTCCTTTCTCCTAACACATGGGTTCACTTTAAAACCTTGAAACCCACATTTACAAAACATTTTCAATAGGAAACATCGTTCCATGACTCATTAGTGGAGTACTATAAACATTTACATTTCCAGACCACCCACTGCCCAGTGGTTTTCTTGGTCTCAGTACTCATGAAAACGGTCTGAAGGTTTGTTTTGGGTTCCTAAGCAGTAGACACACACACAACACTGCCTGTCAGTTATTTCTTGGAAACTAAATCAGCCCTTCTGTTGCCATCCTATCATGCTTCAGGGGTGCCTGTGCTGGTTTTTAATTCTTTGTCCTAACACTGAAATGTTTGCTCAAACGCCCATATTAATACTTCCTCTGAGTTTACAAAAGGATTTACTTTCTTACTGGTTGGGATGAAGCTGCCTGAGGTTCCAACCTGCTACTTTTCCTTCATTTATTGGACCATGTCATCTCATTACATGTCAGCCGTGGAGGTTTTCAAACTGTGGTCCCTGGACATGTTAGAAATGCAAATTCTCAGGCCGAACCAGGACTGAATCGGAAGATCTGGGGTGGGGTCCCTCCAGGACTGAATCGGAAGGTCTGGGGTGGGGTTCCCCCAGGACTGAATCGGAAGATCTCGGGTAGGGTCCCCCAGGACTGAATCGGAAGGTCTGGGGTAGGGTCCCTCCAGGACTGAATCGGAAGGTCTGGGGTAGGGTCCCTCCAGGACTGAATCGGAAGATCTGGGGTAGGGTCCCTCCAGGACTGAATCGGAAGATCTGGGGTAGGGTCCCTCCAGGACTGAATCGGAAGATCTGGGGTAGGGTCCCTCCAGGACTGAATCGGAAGATCTGGGGTAGGGTCCCTCCAGGACTGAATCGGAAGGTCTGGGGTGGGGTTCCCCCAGGACTGAATCGGAAGATCTGGGGTAGGGTCCCCCAGGACTGAATCGGAAGGTCTGGGGTAGGGTCCCTCCAGGTGATCCTGTTACACAGGTTAGAGAACCACAGCATTAGGGGTGGCAATTTGACAACTCTTTTTTTTTTTTTTTGAGACAGAATCTCGCTCTTGTTGCCCAGGCTGGAGTGCAATGGCGCACTCTTGGCTCACTGCGACCTCCACCTCCCGGGTTCAAGCAACTCTCCTGCCTCAGCCTCCTGAGTAACTGGGATTACATGCACCCACCAACATGCCTGGCTAATATTTTATATTTTTAGAGATGGGGTTTCACTATGTTGGCCAGGCTGGGACAATTCTTAAACTGTCATTCTTTACTCACTTATTTGCAGGAATTCTTCTGTAAAGAACTTTTCCTAATCAACAAGGTTTCCCTGATTGCAATTTGTAGACAGAAGGTGGGATAATCGCTGATCTTCCCTCAAGTGTCCACTCCCAGTGTTAGGAGTTAGTGCCCTAGGTACCTCCAAGAGTGACCAATTACATGTGTTTGTTTGGTTGGTTTTGGCTTTGAAACCATCACTATGAATTCATGGTTTTCATGTATTAGAGACCAAGTCTAGATGCTTCATGTGCCTACTGCTCCTGGGGCAGAGCTAGGAAATGTGTCTATGTGAAAGGAACAAGAGAGTTCATGCTTATATTTCTATTTCAAATTTAGTATATGGTTTTACACCTTTTTCTCAGAAAAATCTTTTTTTATTTTTTGAGATGGAGTTTTGTTCCTGTTGCCCAGGCTAGAGTGCAGTGGCACAATCTAGGCTCACTGCAACCTCCGCCTCCTGGTTCAAGCGATTCTCCTGCCTCAGCCTCCTGAATAGCTGGGATTACAGGCACCTGCCACCATGCCCAGCTAATTTTTGAATTTTAGTAGAGATGGGGTTTCACCATGTTGGCAAGGCTGGTCTTAAACTCCTGGCCTCAGGTGATCTGCCCACCTCGGCCTCCCAAAGTGCTGGGATTACAGGTGTGAGCCACCGCACCTGGCCAGAAAAATCTTAGTTTTAGCATTAACATAATTAGTTATAGTTTTAACTCCCACCCCAGATAATTTCAAAGGCTTAATACCAATAAGACAAGTAACAAGGAGATGATTGATTGAAATTTAGGATTTCAGTGGCTCTATTTGTCTTTAAACTATGGCTCACTAAATCTGCATACTTGAAGTGCTGCGTTCTGGCGATGCTCTGATGACACACGAAGTAATAGGCTGTGACTGTCACCAGCCTGATGTGCAGTTGGGCTGCAGAACCCTGTGATGCTGCCTAGCCCAGCCAGCCCCAGGTCACTCCTCAGACTCAAACTTGATTCTGACACCACCAGCACCCGGGACGCTGCCTAGGGGCTTTCTCTGGTGGCAGGAGCACGTCCTGGATTAGGCCAGGGGTGCCCGGAATTGACCATCCTGACCCTGTGGAGCGTGGGCTGGTGAAGGAATGCACCAGCTCCCACAATGAGCACGGGCCCAGCTGCCCACGTGGGACCCAGCTCCCAGACACCCCGTGCCCTCACCTCTTTCCTGTCTCACCTCCTGCTTCCCTTCAGCTGCTGCTCAGGGCCACCTTCCAAATTTTGGTCTCAGGGTTGGCACCTGCAGAACGCAATCCAAGGAATTTAGATTCATTCATTTCAGATACTATTCTTTCAATTTTAGGGACTATCTTAAAACTTAGTTTGGTAATATGTAAAACACTTACAATTTCAAAGTCCAGATATTACTTCAGAGTCTATTTCAGTCTCACTTCCACCACTGACCCCTGTCCTCCACAGCAACCACTTTAGTTTTTATCTTTGTACTGTTTTAAGGAAAAGCAAATATATATTTGCATCATATGATATGTACTCTGCCCCTTATCGATAGGTCTTCCTCATCCCTTCTTCTGGTACTGAGTTCCCCACTGTACGAATTAATGTTCCTAATCCCCTACTGATGGACATTTTGATTGTTTCCAGTTTTACAAATGCCACAGTGAAGAACTTGGTTGCAAACACATTTAGGCGTGAAAAGAATTCTGTGAGTAAAGTCCTTTCAGTTTTTTGCCAGAGTTTTTTTTGAGGCAGAGTCTAGAATTGCTGAGTCAAAGGGCAAATGCCACATACTTTTGTTAGATGCTGCCAAATCCTCTTCCATGAGGTTGCAATGTTCTGCATTCCACAGTGACGTATGAGAGTCCTTGTATCCCACAGCTTCATAAACAAAGCATGATGTCAAACCTGCACATTTACCAATCACACAGGTGAGAAATTTTATCCTAGTTTCACCTTTGTTTTTGGTTCGCATTTTTATGACCAGCTTTTTTATGGTGTAATGCACAGAAGATAATGAACACACTCTACCCACAAGCTTCTTCCTATGCCTTTGGAATCTGCTCCTGCCAGTCTGCAGGGAACCACAGATCTGCTTTCCGTCACGTAGGAGGCATTCTCGACACCCTCTGTACACAGTATGCACTTTTAAAATTTGGCTTCTCTTATGCAGCGTAGTGACTTTCAGATTTATTCAAGCTGCTGCGTGTGCCAATAGTCCACTCCTTCCTAGTGCTGAGGCCCCCATCACATGAGCACAACTGTTTCCTGTGTGTGATGTGTTGTTCTCTGGCTGTGCACTGCCAAAAAAGACATCATTAAAAAAAAAATCTAAATATAATGTAAAACCTGCCTTGTCTTAGGAAAAGTTTTTCTGGCAGTGGCTCACACCTATAATCCCAATACTCTGGGAGGCTGAGGCAGGAGGACTGCTTGAGCCCAGGAGTTTGAGACCAGCCTGGGCAAGATAGTGAAACCCTGTCTCTGTAAAAAATATAAAAATTAGCCAGGCATGGTGGCTCACACCTGTAGTCTCAGCTCCTTGGGAGGCTGAGGTGGGAGGATTGCTGGAGCCCCGGAGGTGGAGGTTGCAGTGAGCCGAGATCACAGCACTGCACTCCAGCCTGGGCAGCATGGCAAGACTCTGTCTCTACCAAGGAAAAAAACAAAAAATTAATATAAGGAAAAACAAAAGGTTTTTCTTACCAAAAATACACTTTAAGGAACAAATTTATCATATTAAGTTGGTGCAAAAGTAATCGTGGCTTTTACCATTGAAAGTAATGGCAAAAACTGCAATTACTTTTGCGCCAACCTAATATTACTTTCTAATGACAAACTTGGAAATAATTGTCATTGTTCTCTAAAAAGAACAGCCTAAAAATAAAGAAGCAGCCCATTTACTTCTATGCCAGTTCTTTTAGTATTTGGTTATTTAAACTGGTGGTCCCTAACCTTGTTGGCACCAGGGACTGGTTTCATGGAAGACACTTTTTCCACGGACAAGTGTGGGGATGGTGGGGATGGTTTGGAGATGAAACGGTTCCACCTCCGATCATCAGCATTAGATTTTCATAAGCGGTGCATAACCTAGATCCTTCGCATGTGCAGTTCACAACAGGGTTCCACTCCTATGAGAATCTAATGCCACCACTGATCTGACAGAAGGCGGAGCTCACCCAGTAATGATGACAGGGGGCGGAGCTCACCCAGTAATGATGACAGGGGGCGGAGCTCACACAGTAATGCTTGGACAGGAGGCGGAGCTCACCCAGTAATGATGACAGGGGGCGAAGCTCACACAGTAATACTTGGACAGGAGGCAGAGCTCACACAGTAATGATGACAGGGGGCGGAGCTCACCCAATAATGATGACAGGGGGCGGAGCTCACACAGTAATGCTTGGACAGGAGGCGGAGCTCACCCAGTAATGATGACAGGGGGCGGAGCTCACCCAGTAATGATGACAGGGGGCGGAGCTCACACAGTAATGCTCGGACAGGAGGCGGAGCTCACACAGTAATGCTCTGGCCGGAGGCGGAGCTCACACAGTAATGCTGTGACGGGAGGCGGAGCTCACACAGTAATGCTGTGACGGGAGGCGGAGCTCACACAGTAATGCTGTGACGGGAGGCGGAGCTCACACAGTAATGCTGTGACGGGAGGCGGAGCTCACACAGAAATGCTGTGACGGGAGGCGGAGCTCACACAGTAATGCTGTGACGGGAGGCGGAGCTCACACAGTAATGCTGTGACGGGAGGCGGAGCTCACACAGTAATGCTCGGACGGGAGGCGGAGCTCACACAGTAATGCTCGGACGGGAGGCGGAGCTCACACAGTAATGCTCTGGCGGGAGACGGAGCTCACACAGTAATGCTCGGACAGGAGGCGGAGCTCACACAGTAATGCTCTGGCAGGAGGCGGAGCTCACACAGTAATGCTCGGACAGGAGGCGGAGCTCACACAGTAATGCTCTGGCAGGAGGCGGAGCTCACACAGTAATGCTGTGACGGGAGGCGGAGCTCACACAGTAATGCTGTGACGGGAGGCGGAGCTCACACAGTAATGTTCGGATGGGAGGCGGAGCTCACACAGTAATGCTGTGACCGGAGGCGGAGCTCACACGGTAAAGCTCTGGCGGGAGGCGGAGCTCACACGGTAATGATCTGACGGGAGGCGGAGCTCACACAGTAATGTTCGGATGGGAGGCGGAGCTCACACAGTAATGCTGTGACGGGAGGCGGAGCTCACACGGTAAAGCTCTGGCGGGAGGCGGAGCTCACACGGTAAGGCTGTGACGGGAGGCGGAGCTCACACAGTAATGATCTGACGGGAGGCGGAGCTCACACACTAATGCTCTGGCAGGGGGCGGAGCTCACACAGTAATGTTCTAACAGGGGGGCGGAGCTCACACGGTAATGCTCTGACAGGGGGCGGAGCTCACAGTAATGCTATGGCAGGAGGCGGAGCTCACACAGTAATGCTCTGGCAGGGGGTGGAGCTCACCCAGTAATGCTCTGGCAGGGGGTGGAGCTCACAAGGTAATGCTCTGGCAGGGGCGGAGCTCACACAGTAATGCTCTGGCAGGGCGCGGAGCTCACACAGTAATGTTCTGGCAGGGGCGGAGCTCACACAGTAATGCTCTGGCAGGGCGCGGAGCTCACACAGTAATGCTCTGGCAGGGGGCGGAGCTCACATAGTAATGCTCTAACGGGGGCGGAGCTCACACAGTAATGCTCTGGCAGGGGGCGGAGCTCACACGGTGATGCTCTGACGGGGCGGAGCTCACAGTAATGCTATGGCAGGAGGCGGAGCTCACACAGTAATGCTCTGGCAGGGGGTGGAGCTCACCCAGTAATGCTCTGGCAGGGGGTGGAGCTCACAAGGTAATGCTCTGGCAGGGGCGGAGCTCACACAGTAATGCTCTGGCAGGGCGCGGAGCTCACACAGTAATGCTCTGGCAGGGGGTGGAGCTCACCCAGTAATGCTCTGGCAGGGGGTGGAGCTCACACAGTAATGCTCTGGCAGGGGGCGGAGCTCACACAGTAATGCTCTAACAGGGGGGCGGAGCTCACACGGTAATGCTCTGGCAGGGGGCGGAGCTCACACGGTAATGCTCTGACAGGGGGCGGAGCTCACAGTAATGCTATGGCAGGAGGCGGAGCTCACACAGTAATGCTCTGGCAGGGGGTGGAGCTCACCCAGTAATGCTCTGGCAGGGGGTGGAGCTCACAAGGTAATGCTCTGGCAGGGGCGGAGCTCACACAATAATGCTCTGGCAGGGCACGGAGCTCACCCAGTAATGCTCTGGCAGGGGGTGGAGCTCACCCAGTAATGCTCTGGCAGGGGGCGGAGCTCACACAGTAATGCTCTGGCAGGGGGTGGAGCTCACACGGTAATGCTCTGGCGGGGGCGGAGCTCACACGGTAATGCTCTGACAGGGGGCGGAGCTCACAGTAATGCTATGGCAGGAGGCGGAGCTCACAGTAATGCTCTGGCAGGGGGTGGAGCTCACCCAGTAATGCTCTGGCAGGGGGTGGAGCTCACACAGTAATGCTCTGGCAGGGGCGGAGCTCACACAGTAATGCTCTGACAGGGGGTGGAGCTCACACAGTAATGCTCTGGCAGGGGGTGGAGCTCACCCAGTAATGCTCTGGCAGGGGGTGGAGCTCACACAATAATGCTCTGGCAGGGGGCGGAGCTCACACAGTAATGCTCTAACAGAGGGGCGGAGCTCACACGGTAATGCTCTGGCAGGGGGCGGAGCTCACACAGTAATGCTCTGACAGGGGGCGGAGCTCACAGTAATGCTATGGCAGGAGGCGGAGCTCACACAGTAATGCTCTGGCAGGGGGTGGAGCTCACCCAGTAATGCTCTGGCAGGGGGTGGAGCTCAGAAGGTAATGCTCTGGCAGGGGCGGAGCTCACACAGTAATGCTCTGGCAGGGGCGGAGCTCACACAGTAATGCTCTGGCAGGGGATGGAGCTCACAAGGTAATGCTCTGGCAGGGGCGGAGCTCACACAGTAATGCTCTAACAGGGGGCGGAGCTCACACAGTAATGCTCTGGCAGGGGGTAGAGCTCACCCAGTAATGCTCTGGCAGGGGGTGGAGCTCACAAGGTAATGCTCTGGCAGGGGCGGAGCTCACACAGTAATGCTCTGGCAGGGTGCGGAGCTCACACAGTAATGTTCTGGCAGGGGATGGAGCTCACAAGGTAATGCTCTGGCAGGGGGTGGAGCTCAGAAGGTAATGCTCTGGCAGGGGCGGAGCTCACACAGTAATGCTCTGGCAGGGGCGGAGCTCACCCAGTAATGCTCTAACAGGGGGCGGAGCTCACACAGTAATGCTCTGGCAGGGGGTGGAGCTCACCCAGTAATGCTCTGGCAGGGGGTGGAGCTCACAAGGTAATGCTCTGGCAGGGCACGGAGCTCACACAGTAATGCTCTGGCAGGGGGCGGAGCTCACACAGTAATGCTCTGACAGGGGGCAGAGCTCACAGTAATGCTATGGCAGGAGGCGGAGCTCACACAGTAATGCTCTGGCAGGGGGTGGAGCTCACCCAGTAATGCTCTGGCAGGGGTGGAGCTCACACAGTAATGCTCTGGCAGGGGGTGGAGCTCACAGTAATGCTCTGGCAGGGGCGGAGCTCACCCAGTAATGCTCTGGCAGGGGGTGGAGCTCACCCAGTAATGCTCTGGCAGGGGGCGGAGCTCACAAGGTAATGCTCTGGCAGGGGGCGGAGCTCACAAGGTAATGCTCTAAGAGGGCGCGGAGCTCACAAAGTAGTGCTCTAACAGGGGGCGGAGCTCACACGGTAATGCTCTGACAGGAGGCGGAGCCCACAGAGAAATGCTCTGGCAGGGGGCGGAGCTCACACGGTAATGCTCTGACAGGTGGCGGAGTTCACAGTAATGCTCTGGCAGGGGGTGGAGCTCACACAGTAGCTCACCGGCCCACTGCTCACCTCCTACTGTGCGGCCTGGTTCCTAACAGGCCATGGACTGGTAACAATCTGTGGCCTGGGAATTGGGGACCCCTGATTTGAATAATCGAGGACACACTCACCTAGTAAACCGTCTGCCAAGAAAAAGGAGGAAATGTTAGTTTTCTCCATTTGTTCTCAGGCACCAACATTAATTTGAACTTAGAAATAAACTACAAGGCCAGGCATGGTGGTTCACACCTATAATTCCAGCACCTTGGGAGGCCAAGGAGGGAGGATCACTTGAGCCCAGGAGTTTGAGACCAGCCTAGGTAACACAGTGAGACCCTGTCCCTACAATTACAAAATAAATGAGCTGGGCATGGTGGTGCACACCTGTAGCCCCAACTACTCAGAAGGCTGAGTCAGGAAGATCACCTGAGCTGCCCAGGAGTTTGAGGCTGCAGTGAGCTGTGATTGTACTACTGCACCGATCCTGTCTCAAAAAAAAAAAAAGAAAAAGAAAAAGAAAAAAGAAACTATACAAAATATCTGGATTTTGATGTAACACAATACAAAGATTACATTTGATTTTTAGGTCAACAAATATGACTAAAGTCACAACAGTAAAATATTTCAAATGGATTTGGAAATAAAAGAAAGTTTGTTCATTTATATTTTATTTAAGAGCTGTGCCCAGTTTTATCATCTCACAAGAATGAAGCAAGGGACAAAGGTAAGTGCCACGCTCCCTGGCCACTGGGTTCCTGGCAAGCTCCCAGCCACTAGGTGCCAATCTCCCTTCAATGTACTCCTTCTTCCCCAGAGTGCAGAAGCGTGTGAAGACAGTTATGACATGGACACATGCATGAGCTATTATACATAATTACAAAAGCTGATTCTGTCATCACCACATCTTGTCTCATCAGTAGGAGCGAATGGCTGGCGGGACGGTGGCACAGTCAGCCTCGTTCAAAGTTTTGTCGATTACGGGTCTATATTCCAGAGTGACCTTGAAAAGAAGAGTCAGTGGTAAGTTAAGCACAAAAATGTACAAAAAGCCATCTCTTGTGTTCCTTTTGAAAAATTTTAACTATAAAAGTAGATTTATGGCATGTGAACTTTAAGATTCTCAGTGCTTTACAAAAATGCTCCCATCATGTAAAGTGGGAGAACCCTTGTCTATACCAAGACACTTTATGTTTAAACCATCTACTTCCAGTTTTTCTACTTCAAAGTAAATATTTATATAGGTTGAACATCCCTAATCCAAAAATCTGAAATTCTCTAAAATCTGAAACTTTCTGAGCACCAGCATGACATTCAAAAGAAATGTGCTATGGAGTCAGATCTTCCGATTAGGGATGCTCAGACAGTAAGTATAATGCAAATATTCCAAAGTCTGAACAAGCCTGAAATCCAAAACGCTTCTGGTCCCAAGGATTTCAGAGAAGGAATACTCAAGCTGTGTATTAAATATGCACACACAGGAAAAGGTAGGCACATATACAAAGAAATTTAAACCATAATGGGTTGTCTCTGGTTAGTGAGCTCTTATTTCAATCTCTTTGTACTTTCTAAAATGAGTATGTATTTCTTGAAAAATCACTAAAACTGGCTGGGGGTGTTGGTTCATGCCTGTTGGGAGGCCAAGACAGGTGGATCACTTGAGCGCAGGAGTTCAAGACTAGCCTGGGCAACGTGGAGAAACCCCATCTCTACAAAACATATAAAAATTAGCCAGGCATGGTGCCATGTGCCCAGGAAGCTGAGGTGGGAGGATCACCTGAGCCTGGGGGAGGTTGAGGCTGCAGTGAGACGAGATCAAGCCACAACATTTCAGCCTGGGCAACAGATGAGACTCTATCTCAGAAAAACAAAAACAAAACAAAAAACCCGAACCCGGAAACATTAAAAATAGACTTGTGCTAAGCGAGTGAAGTGTGATTTCTATACACTATCAGGAAATGGCCTTCATGAGAAGTCCTGAAAATGACCTACTGCCTGAATCACAGACACACTAGATGATAGTGAGAGTCCAAAGGTAACTTCCACAGACACAGCTAAGTGATTATACGACTCTTACAAGCTATGAAAAGTTTAAGGGTAAAAGCTTTCTATCTTCATTATTTCTGAATCTTAATGCCCAGCGGAAATGCCACACAGGTGAACTGTGCTTGTGTGGAACAAGGCTGCAACCCCCCTACCACACCCTCGGCTGGCTGTTCCCAGGACGCTGTGCTTGTGTGGAACAAGGCTGCGACCCCCCTACCACACCCTCAGCTGGCTGTTCCCAGGACGCTGTGCTTGTGTGGAACAAGGCTGCGACCCCTACCACACCCTCGGCTGGCTGTTCCCAGGACGCTGTGCTTGTGTGGAACAAGGCTGCGACTCCTACCACACCCTCGGCTGGCTGTTCCCAGGACGCTGTGCTTATGTGGAACAAGGCTGCGACCCCTACCACACCCTCGGCTGGCTGTTCCCAGGACACTGTGCTTGTGTGCAACAAGCTGCAACCCCCCTACCACACCCTCGGCTGGCTGTTCCCAGGACACTGTGCTTGTGTGCAACAAGCTGCAACCCCCCTACCACACCCTTGGCTGGCTGTTCCCAGGACGCTGTGCTTGTGTGGAACAAGGCTGCGACCCCCCTACCACACCCTCGGCTGGCTGTTCCCAGGACGCTGTGCTTGTGTGGAACAAGGCTGCGACCCCCCTACCACACCCTCGGCTGGCTGTTCCCAGAACACTGTGCTTGTGTGGAACAAGGCTGCGACCCCCCTACCACACCCTCGGCTGGCTGTTCCCAGGACGCTGTGCTTGTGTGGAACAAGGCTGCGACCCCCTACCACACCCTCGGCTGGCTGTTCCCAGAACACTGTGCTTGTGTGGAACAAGGCTGCGACCCCCTACCACACCCTCGGCTGGCTGTTCCCAGGACGCTGCTCACCCCAACCCCACCTCCATTTCTGCCCTTCTGCTTGCTCAGTGCCCAGGGGATGCTAAAGGCTGCACCACATCCCCTCAGCTCCCCTGCAGACGCTTCCAGTTGGCCCAGCCCGTGGGAGGAGAGGGGAGGTGTCTCTTCTGGGCTCCCTTGACGTGGGACTGGTTTCTGGTAATGGCTGTGTGTCCCCACCCCACAGATGCTTTCTCGCTAGGTCCACAATCATCATCTCCTCCCCTATCACCAGGCCTTGGACACTTGCTCCTGCCCAGTGACGTCCATCTGGCCCACACCACAGAGCAACCCTTCCTTAAGGCTCCTCTGAACCACCTGCAGGAACTGGATTCTGTTTCCAGCCCGAAGCCTGACTGCTGTCGGAGTGCCTTTTTCAGCGGTGCCTCGAATCTGTCGGGAGTTGATTTAAATCTGGCCTGCTCCTCCCTGTTCACCATCAGCAAGGCCAGCCCGCAGGCCTGGGCGGGGCCGTGTGGGTGCTGGGCTGTGGTGAGAACGAGCTCCACACTGACCTTCCCAGTGCCAACGTCCACATACGACAGGGTGTGCTTTCTCCAGTGCTCCTCAAAGGGCTTCTTCTGTTGCCCCTGGATGGGCTTGGAGTAATCGTACTCATCAATCCGCACCTGAGGCCAGAAACACCATCACGTTTCTTATTACTCTAACAGAGCAATACAGAAAAAACACAGCAAACATTAACATGATCTAAGAGACAGATGCCCTAGAACTCATTCCATTTCCACTTCAGCCCAGGAGGTTGGCACCATCAACATGTTCAGAACCCACGGAGGCCGCATGGCTGGCCAGGGGGTGCGCAGCCAGCAGTGAGTCCACAGTAATCCATGTCTGCATGTTCCCTTAAGCATCCTTTATGTACCTAAGAGTTTATCAAATACTTTGTCTTTTTGCTCCACGTGCTGGGAGACTACCTCAATCTTTTCTTTCAGCCTGTTTTTATTAAAAAAGAAATTTTTTTTTGAGACAGGGTCTGGCTATGTCACCTGGGCTGGAGTGCAGTGGTGTGATCACAGCTTGCCGGAGCCTTGACTTCCCAGGCTCAATCAATCCTCCTGCCTCAGCCTCCTGTGCTACCACCACGCCTGGCTCATTTTTTATGTTTTTGTAGAGACACGTTTCGCCATGTTGCCCAGGCTGGTCTAGAACTCTGGGGCTCAAGTCATCGGCCTGCCTCAGCCTCCCAAATGCTGGGATTACAGGTGTGAGGCACTGCACCTGGCTTCTATTCTAATGAAAACTGACTGTGACCAACTAAATTTATGCACTGGCCAGGCACAGTGGCTCATGCCTGTAACCCTAGCACTTTGGGAGGCCGAGGTGGGTGGTTCACTTGAGGTCAGGAGTTCGAGACCAGCCCGGCCAATATGGTGAAACCCCATCTCTACTGAAAATACAAAATTAGGCATGGTGTCATGTGTCTGTAATCCCAGCTGCTTGGGAGGCTGAGGCAGGAGAATCACTTGAACCCGGGAGGCAGAGGTTGCAGTGAGCTGAGATCGTGCCACTGCACTCCAGCCTGGGGGACAGTGAGATTCCATCTCAAAAAAATAAAAATAAAAATAATAAATTTACTATTATTCTGTATTCTGGCAAACACGGATTCATATACTTTGCAGGAAACTCTTAATATGTACAAGGAGACAAGGGCAAGTTCTGAGCAGTGATCACAGCCATCAGCATATTCTAGTGGAGGGTAAATCAGTAAAATTTCATGGTGAATAAAAATGATTTTCCCATTCACCATGTTCAGCTGACTGGAAAGGCTGCCACTAGCTGCCTACACACGGTCCTGAACCAGCCTGTGCGCCTGCCTTGTGGAGCCTTTGTCCTTTTGCTGATGTGGTTTATCCTGAACTTGCATTTGCACCCCAAGCTTCCCTTTCTGTTGTTTTTTGCTATCATATGGGAAAAACTCTTACCAGGCAGAATCCAACACGTGTGCTCTGCACAAAAATCAGTTCATCTGAAGAACAAGTGACCACAGGGCAGGCTCTATAATACCTTTTCCAAACCACAGGACAGGACTGAAATGGTGGCTTACTCGTTATTTAATAAACTGGCATTTCCTCCACAGCGCAGGTCTGAAATGGTGACTTACTGATTAATAAACTGGCATTTACTCCACAGGGCAGGTCTGAAACAGTGACTTACTCGTTAATAAACTGGCATTTTCCTCCACAGGGCAGGTCTGAAACGGTGGCTTACTCGTTATTTAATAAACTGGCATTTCCTCCACAGGGCAGGTATGAAACGGTGACTTACAAGTTAATAAACTGGCATTTCCTCCACAGGGCAGGTTTGAAACGGTGGCTTACTCGTTAATAAACTGGCATTTCCTCCACAGGGCAGGCTTGAAACGGTGACTTACTCGTTAATAAACTGGCATTTCCTCCACAGGGCAGGTTTGAAACGGTGACTTACAAGTTAATAAACTGGCATTTCCTCCACAGGGCAGGTTTGAAACGGTGGCTTACTCGTTAATAAACTGGCATTTCCTCCACAGGGCAGGTTTGAAACGGTGGCTTACTCGTTATTTAATAAACTGGCATTTCCTCCACAGGGCAGGTATGAAATGGTGACTTACAAGTTAATAAACTGGCATTTCCTCCACAGGGCAGGTTTGAAACGGTGGCTTACTCGTTAATAAACTGGCATTTCCTCCACAGGGCAGGCTTGAAACGGTGGCTTACTCGTTATTTAATAAACTGGCATTTCCTCCACAGGGCAGGTATGAAACGGTGACTTACAAGTTAATAAACTGGCATTTCCTCCACAGGGCAGGTTTGAAACGGTGGCTTACTCGTTAATAAACTGGCATTTCCTCCACAGGGCAGGTTTGAAACGGTGGCTTACTCGTTATTTAATAAACTGGCATTTCCTCCACAGGGCAGGTATGAAATGGTGACTTACAAGTTAATAAACTGGCATTTCCTCCACAGGGCAGGTTTGAAACGGTGGCTTACTCGTTAATAAACTGGCATTTCCTCCACAGGGCAGGCTTGAAACGGTGGCTTACTCGTTATTTAATAAACTGGCATTTCCTCCACAGGGCAGGTATGAAACGGTGACTTACAAGTTAATAAACTGGCATTTCCTCCACAGGGCAGGCTTGAAACGGTGGCTTACTCGTTAATAAACTGGCATTTCCTCCACAGGGCAGGTTTGAAACGGTGGCTTACTCGTTATTTAATAAACTGGCATTTCCTCCACAGGGCAGGTATGAAATGGTGACTTACTCGTTATTTAATAAACTGGCATTTCCTCCACAGGACAGGCTTGAAACGGTGGCTTACTCGTTATTTAATAAACTGGCATTTCCTCCACAGGGCAGGTATGAAACGGTGACTTACAAGTTAATAAACTGGCATTTCCTCCACAGGGCAGGTATGAAACGGTGGCTTACTCGTTATTTAATAAACTGGCATTTCCTCCACAGGGCAGGTCTGAAACGGTGGCTTACTCGTTGATAAACTGGCATTTCCTCCACAGGGCAGGTATGAAACGGTGGCTTACTCGTTATTTAATAAACTGGCATTTCCTCCACAGGGCAGGTATGAAACGGTGGCTTACTCGTTGATAAACTGGCATTTCCTCCACAGGACAGGCTTGAAACGGTGGCTTACTCGTTAATAAACTGGCATTTCCTCCACAGGGCAGGTATGAAACGGTGGCTTACTCGTTGATAAACTGGCATTTCCTCCACAGGACAGGCTTGAAACGGTGACTTACTCGTTAATAAACTGGCATTTCCTCCACAGGGCAGGTATGAAACGGTGGCTTACTCGTTATTTAATAAACTGGCATTTCCTCCACAGGGCAGGTATGAAACGGTGGCTTACTCGTTGATAAACTGGCATTTCCTCCACAGGACAGGCTTGAAACGGTGACTTACTCGTTAATAAACTGGCATTTCCTCCACAGGGCAGGTATGAAACGGTGGCTTACTCGTTATTTAATAAACTGGCATTTCCTCCACAGGGCAGGTATGAAACGGTGGCTTACTCGTTGATAAACTGGCATTTCCTCCACAGGACAGGCTTGAAACGGTGACTTACTCGTTAATAAACTGGCATTTCCTCCACAGGGCAGGCTTGAAACGGTGGCTTACTCGTTATTTAATAAACTGGCATTTCCTCCACAGGGCAGGTATGAAACGGTGGCTTACTCGTTGATAAACTGGCATTTCCTCCACAGGACAGGCTTGAAACGGTGACTTACTCGTTAATAAACTGGCATTTCCTCCACAGGGCAGGTATGAAACGGTGGCTTACTCGTTATTTAATAAACTGGCATTTCCTCCACAGGGCAGGTATGAAACGGTGGCTTACTCGTTGATAAACTGGCATTTCCTCCACAGGACAGGCTTGAAACGGTGGCTTACTCGTTAATAAACTGGCATTTCCTCCACAGGGCAGGTATGAAACGGTGGCTTACTCGTTGATAAACTGGCATTTCCTCCACAGGACAGGCTTGAAACGGTGACTTACTCGTTAATAAACTGGCATTTCCTCCACAGGACAGGCTTGAAACGGTGACTTACTCGTTAATAAACTGGCATTTCCTCCACAGGGCAGGTATGAAACGGTGACTTACTCGTTATTTAATAAACTGGCATTTCCTCCACAGGGCAGGCTTGAAACGGTGGCTTACTCGTTATTTAATAAACTGGCATTTCCTCCACAGGGCAGGTATGAAACGGTGACTTACAAGTTAATAAACTGGCATTTCCTCCACAGGGCAGGTATGAAACGGTGGCTTACTCGTTAATAAACTGGCATTTCCTCCACAGGGCAGGTATGAAACGGTGGCTTACTCGTTAATAAACTGGCATTTCCTCCACAGGACAGGCTTGAAACGGTGACTTACTCGTTATTTAATAAACTGGCATTTCCTCCACAGGGCAGGTCTGAAACAGTGACTTACTCGTTAATAAACTGGCATTTCCTCCACAGGGCAGGCTTGAAACGGTGACTTACTCGTTATTTAATAAACTGGCATTTCCTCCACAGGGCAGGTCTGAAACAGTGACTTACTCGTTAATAAACTGGCATTTCCTCCACAGGACAGGCTTGAAACGGTGACTTACTCGTTATTTAATAAACTGGCATTTCCTCCACAGGGCAGGTCTGAAATGGTGGCTTACTCGTTATTTAATAAACTGGCATTTCCTCCACAGGGCAGGCTTGAAACGGTGGCTTACTCGTTATTTAATAAACTGGCATTTCCTCCACAGGGCAGGTCTGAAACGGTGGCTTACTCGTTATTTAATAAACTGGCATTTCCTCCACAGGGCAGGTTTGAAACGGTGGCTTACTCGTTATTTAATAAACTGGCATTTCCTCCACAGGGCAGGCTTGAAACGGTGGCTTACTCGTTATTTAATAAACTGGCATTTCCTCCACAGGGCAGGCTTGAAACGGTGGCTTACTCGTTATTTAATAAACTGGCATTTCCTCCACAGGGCAGGTCTGAAACGGTGGCTTACTCGTTATTTAATAAACTGGCATTTCCTCCACAGGGCAGGTCTGAAACGGTGGCTTACTCGTTATTTAATAAACTGGCATTTCCTCCACAGGGCAGGCTTGAAACGGTGACTTACTCGTTATTTAATAAACTGGCATTTCCTCCACAGGGCAGGTTTGAAACGGTGGCTTACTCGTTATTTAATAAACTGGCATTTCCTCCACAGGGCAGGCTTGAAACGGTGACTTACTTGTTATTTAATAAACTGGCATTTCCTCCACAGGGCACGTTTGAAACGGTGGCTTACTCGTTATTTAATAAACTGGCATTTCCTCCACAGGGCAGGCTTGAAATGGTGGCTTACTCGTTATTTAATAAACTGGCATTTATTTCCTGGTCTTGCCACTCTAGCTGCACTTCTAACCTTGGCCTTCTAACAGCAAAGCACATTGGCTTGGAGATGCCACTGCTGGCATCAGTGGATGCAGACCCAAAGCAAGGAAAAGGTCACAGTGATCCAGAAGATGGCGAGAACCCAGGGATCAAAGTTACCAGGGGGGAAAAAGGCATTTTTTGGATTTACTTTTGGGGCAACGAAAGAAAATGCAGAGAAAATGCAGGGGTGGGGCTGAGTCCCACCAGGTGGCAGGAAAAGGCAGGTGCAGGTGGGTGTGGTGAGAAGGCCCACCTTGTAGTCTTCCCTGGCATGCGCGCCCCGTGACTCCTTCCGCGCCTCTGCTCCGTAGATGGTCTGCAGCGCACACAGCATCAGGTTCTGCAGCTCCAGGGTCTCCACCAGGTCCGTGTTCCAGACCATTCCTGGGGACACAAAAAGTTCCATCAGGGGCAGGCGGGACCCAGTCACATGGGCCCTCCGAGCTGTCAGCCTGGGCCTGCTAGTCCATGGAGTCACTGGTTGTGGCTTTATAGCTGTGGGCCAGGACCCATCCAGACAGCAAGCACGGAACTAAGTCAGCACTGACGGGACAGACACCAGCCCACCCTGCAGAAGGAAGGGCCCAACAGTGTGCACAGAGCCCACTGTCTGCTCACCCCGGTCGAACGTCTTCAGGTGCTTTAGGTCTCCATAGAGCTTGCTGATTTTCCCACAACCTTCTTGCAACACGCTTCCCACACGGAACACGGCAGCATGATTTTGCATTGACTGTGGCACAAAATATTATTTGTAAACTTTTAATCCATAGAAGCAGCCATACCAAGAACTGCTTAACTTTTAGACCCGTTGTTTTGCATTTCACTTAAAAGTTACATAAATTAAACAGAAAAATTAGGAAATTCAGACTATGAGTTTATTACTCCAAACTTAAAAATGAAGTTGTGACTAAAGCTTCTGAATAAATAAATGTTTCTATTACATACACATCTTAGACCCACACACATCCTTTCCAGCGGGATACAGCCAGGGTCCAGGACGCCAAGCAGACTGCCTGTGAGGCACCATGTTCCATACAGCTCCGCGGCCAACCAGGCAGCGCTGCCTCCCCACACCCCTGGCGGGACTCCTGACGCGGGGTCTGGTGGTGAACGTGACACAAGCCAGCAGCCCTGTGGTGATACACACTAGGAGGAGCTGAGCAGAGCCCTGGTGATGGTGGTGTTGGAGCCGCACGTCTTCAAGGAGAGGGAGGGGCGTGGGTGGCTGGGGCCCTTGGCCCATCTGGCTACTGTCTTCTGCCTATCTTGTAGAAGCTCCTTGTACACTGAGTTCCTTCATAGTTTTACTGTGATGAGACATGCTATGCAGTGGACCTGAAGTTTACTTAGGTATGCTGGGAACTAGGCGTCAGCTTTTGCTTCCTGTGGGACAGAGAGGCACCACCTCAGTGATCCCTCCTCCTCCTTGCTTCTCCCTCTAACTGTGCTTTGCTCCACTGACCCTAATTGTCTCTTCCTCTACCAATGCACCTTCATGGTTTAATTTGGAAATTTCATCTGATTTTCCTTAGACTCATACATAATCGTAACACTGTAATGCACATCAACCTAATGATTTTTCAGGAAGAACAAATGAAAAAAATTGCATCTCAGAATCTAGTATTACATTTTTTCATGTCCATTAGCAGCCACGTTTTCATATCCTTTTTTTCGTATTTCTGGTTACATTATTTCAGGGCATTTTCAATTTTTTTTGAAATGTGAATGAGATATTTACTGATGTCTGAGCAGACTACTGCTGGCACATTGTAAAGCTACTGATTTTTAGATACAAATCTCTTATCCAGACACCTTACTACATTCTTGTTTTGTTTCTGTTAGTTTTTCAGTTTATTCCCTGGGAATTGTTTGGAAATTCTATCTGTAAATAATGGCAATTGTATCTATTCCTTTTCAGTATTTACTGCCAAGACCAGCTCGGTTGTGGAGACCCTAACCCAGTGGTGCTAGAGGAATTAAAGACACACACACAGAAATACAGCATGTGAAGTGGGAAGTCAGGGGTCTCACAGCCTTCAGAGCTGAGAGCCTCGAACAGAGATTTACCCACATATTTATTGACAGCAAGCCAGTGATAAGATTTACTAAAAGTATTCCTTACGGGGAAACAAAGGGATGGGCTCTGGCTAGTTATCTGCAGCAGGAAAATGTCCTTAAGGCACAGATCGCTCATGCTATTGTTTGTGGTTTAAGAATGCCTTAAACAGTTTTCCACCCTGGGTGGGCCAGGTGTCCCTTGCCCTCATTCCAGTAAACCGACAACCTTCCAGCGTGGGCATCATGGCCATCAAGAGCATGTCAGAGTGCTGCAGAGATTTTGTTTATGGCCAGTTTTGGGGACAGTTTATGGCCACATTGGGGGGCCTGTTCCCAACGTGTCCCCTTTATTTGTTTTGCAAAGTGATAAAAGCAAAGGCAGCTTTGTTACGGTGAGCTACTTCTTGCAGAGTCAGGATCCACATCTGCAGACTATACAAATAACACAGATTAAAAGCACAATCTTCATTGAAATCACAGAGCTTCCAAGTGTTTTTATCCATTTTAATGGATTACCAGCTGCTAATCTGTCTGCAGCTCCTTCAAGCACTCCAGTTCCTGGCATTAAGGTCAGGTGTGCTGGGATGCTTCAAATATCTGTTCTTTCAATTTTGCAATATCCAAAGACAAGTTTGTACGGTGTCCTTCTAGATGCTTTTTTATTCTTTCCTAAATTTTGATCTTATTAAGAGCTATTAACAGTTTCCACAAATCCTTATGTTTAGCTCCTACAAAGGGCCATACCATTTGAGGTTGAGGTGCCACTACACCGCCATGGTTCCAGATAATAGGAACCCTTGCCGTATTTCTTATCATTTCTACCATCTGACCATTTTGTTCAGACCAGCTGAACATAGTGTGGCCGTGGCACGCAGACAGAGAGGTGCAATTCAAGCTAAACATCCCCTTAGGGGATCAATCAATAACGATTCCATAGGAATCGTTACCAGCACCCCTGCCTGTTCTGCAATGCAATCTTCCCAAACATGTACGTTCATTTTCTCTGACTGGGTCCAATCCTGTTTACAGATAGGTTTTTGAGGGCGGTATGCCTCAATTATAGGAGCAGATTTATCATGGTAAATACTGAGATCAGAAAGCATGTGTAACTGCATCATAGAGTGATTACATCCAGGCACTCTTGCCAGCCAAGATTGATAAATATGCCCAATAAGTATAATTGTTCTGTGTCAGCCCTTGTTGAAGGAATACTCATGGCAATGGTGATCACTGCTATCACAGCTACCATTAAATTACTCATTGTGACTGGTTGTCCCGCTTTCCTCAGGTTTTCTTCTGCCATCTGTGACAGCTTCTTGATCTGACCTCAGGTGGGTGGCTGTGTTCGACGGGTGTTGCTCATGACAGTTGGGGTCCTCCTCAGCATCAGTCTTGACATGGCTGCAACCGAGGGGTCCTCGGGATCCTCCCAGAATCTCTTCCTCAGTGTCAGCTCATAAGGTTTCAGGTGTCTTGATGGTTCGGTCCTGGAGAAACATAAGCATAACCTCTACCCCAAGTTATTATTTTACCTATTTCCCAACTTTTTGTTATCAGGTCTCTCCACCAAACCAGTTGTTCTGCTTCTGTCTTTGCAGCTGGTTTCTGTAGATGCTGTTCAGCTGCTGATAAGATCTGGCCTTTAGGCAGGCTCAAAAAATTTAAAGTTAATAATGCAATTCAATTGCATATGGGGTGTCCCGTAGTCCCTGTTTTCCCCCTTTTGCTTTTACAGCTGCTGTTTCAGGGAAAGATTCATTCTTTCCACTATGGCTTGTCCTTGAGAATTATAAGGGATACCAGTAATGTGTTTAATATTCCGTATAGAGAAAAATGTAGCTAGAGCTTGGCTAGTATAGCCTGGGGCGTTATCTGTTTTAATAGAAGCTAGAATGCCAATTACCACAAAACACTGCAAAAGGTGACGTTTAACGTAGGCAGAAGACTCTCCTGATTGGCATGTAGCCCAAAGTGAAAAGGTGTCCACACATGCATGTACATAAGCTAGTCTCCCAAACGAGGGAACATGTGTGACATCCATTTCCCAAAGAGAATTAGGTTCCAATCCTCGAGGATTAACTCCTGTAAAAGATGAGGAATGTACCATTTGGCAAGTTGGGCATCGCTGGATAATAGCTTTAGCTTCTTTCCGGGTACTGCTGTATCTGCGTTTGAGACCAGAGGCATTAACACGGGTTAAATTGTGAAAGTGTCTAGCATTAGATATTGCAGTAGCAACTAGGCGATCAGCCATTTGATTCCCTGCAGTCAAAGGTCCTGGAAGAGGTGTATGAGCCCTAATGTGAGTGATGTAAAAAGGGTGCATTCTACTCCTAACTGCTGTTTGCAATTGCAGAAATAAAGTCATCAGTTGTTCATCTGTATGAAATCGTAACTCAGCATTTTCAATTAATTGTGTGGAATGAACCACGTATGAAGAACCAGAAATCACATTAATAGGCATATTAAAAGCAGTCAATACCTCAATTACAGCTACAAGCTCCGCTTTTTGAGCTGAAGCATAGGGTGTCTAGAAAACTTTACCTTTCGAGCCAGAGTAAGAAGCTTTACCATTACTAGACCCATCTGTAAAAACATTCTCTGCACCTTCATTTGGTTTAAATTTAGTTATTTTAGGAAGAATCCAATTAGTTAATTTCAAAAATTGAAACAGTTTCATTTTAGGAAAATGATTATCAAGAATACCCACAAAGTCAGCTAAATGGGTTTGCCAAGTAAGACTATTTAAAAAATCTTGCTGTATTTGTGCCTTCGTGAGAGGGACAATTTTTTCAGGATCATATCCATGTAATTTAACAATCTGAGTTCTCCCATTTCCTATCATAGTAGCAATTTGATCCAAATAAGGAGTTAGAGTCCATGAATTAGTATGTGGAAGAAAAAGCCATTCTACAAGATCTTGCTCTTGAACAATAACACCAGTAGCTGAATGTGGAGTTGGAAAAATTAGCAAATCTAGAGCCTTCTCTAGAGTCCATGAATTAGTATGTGGAAGAAAAAAACATTCTACAAAATCTTGCTCTTGAACAATAACACCAGTAGGTGAATGTGGAGTTGGAAAAATTAGCAAATCTAGAGCCTTCTCTGGAACTATTCTATTTACTTGGGCTTTATGGCCTTGCTTTTCGATCAGCTGCAGCTCGAGTCTTCTCTGGATCTATTCTATTGATTTGAGCTTTACGGCCTTGCTTTTCAATCAGCTGCAGCTCGAGTCTTCTCTGGATTGATTCTATTGATTTGGGCTTTACGGCCTTGCGTTTCGATCAGCTGCAGCTCGAGTCTTCTCTGGATCGATTCTATTGATTTGGGCTTTACTGCCTTGTGTTTCGATCAGCTGCAGCTCGAGTCTTCTCTGGATCAATTCTATTTACTTGGGCTTTACGGCCTTGCTTTTCGATCAGCTGCAGCTTGAGTCTTCTCTGCATCGATTCTATTTATTTGGGCTTTATGGCCTTGCTTTTCGATTGGCTGCAGCTTGAGTCTTTTCTGGATCTGTTCCATTTATTTGGGCTTTATGGCCTTGCTTTTCGATCGGCTGCAGCTCGAGTCTTCTCTGGATCTGTTCTATTTATTTGGGCTTTATGGACTTGCTTTTCGATCAGCTGAGGCGCTCCCTTAGTTTCTTTTGTTAATTGCTGAGGGCTAGTGAGACCAGGATCTCCTCTAAGGATAGAAAATAGATTACTCATGGCATAGGTAGGAATGCCTAGAGCAGGGTGTATCCAGTTAATGTCCCTAGTAATTTTTGAAAGTCTCATTTAATGTTTTCAATTGATCCCTACGTATGGCTACTTTCTGTAGAACAATGGTAATGTCATTTACTAAGGTACCCAAGTAGGAGTAAAGAGTAGTAATCTGGATTTTGTTAGGAGCTATAATTAAACCAGCACCAGAAATTGAATTTTGCAAATGATCATAACATTGGAGTAATATTTCTCAAGTAGGGGCAGCACAAAGTATATCATCCATATAATGAATAATGTAACACTGTGAAAACGTTTTATGAGTAGGTTCAATTGCTTGCCCTACACAAGTCCGGCAAATCGTTGGACTGTTTAACATGCCTTGTCGCAACACTTTCCAATGAAAACGCTTAGCAGGCTGCAGGTTGTTTACTGCAGGAATTGTAAATGCAAACCATTCACAGTCTTGCTCAGCTAAGGGGATAGTAAAGAAACAGTCTTTTAAATCTATGACTATTAAAGGCCAATTTTTTGGAATCATAGGAGAAGGCAATCCTGGCTGTAATGTCCCCGTAGGTTGTATAACTGAATTAACGGCTCCTAAGTCAGTTAACATTCTCCATTTACCTGATTTTTTCTTAAGTAAGAAAACCGAAGAATTACCAGGGGAAAATGTTGGAGCTATGTGTCCCTTTTCTAATTGTTCATTAACTAAGTCCTCTAAAGCCTCCAGTTTCTCTTTACTCAGCGGCCATTGTTCCATCCAAATTGGCTTATATGTTAACTAACCATTTTAAAGGTATAGGTTCCGGAAGCTTAACAATGGCCACCATCAAAAATAATATTCTAAACCTTGGCAGGAACTTTTGTCTTTCCACTTGAAGCACTTCTTTCAAACCCTGCAAATTTTTTCCTAGTCCCATACCAGGGACATACCCCATTTCATGCATATGTTGACTTTGAGGGCTATATAATTGCTCTGGAATTAGAACTTGTGCTCCCCATCGTTGTAATAAATCTCTTCCCCATAAATTTATAGGTACAGAAGTTATCATTGAATAGTCCCAGGTTGTCCATTGGGCCCTTCACAATGGAAATATAACACTTTGATATACTTCAGGGGCTTTACCAACTCCAACTATGTTAAATTGAGCAGGTTGAATTGGCCACACGGACGGCCAGTGCTGTAGAGAAATGACTAAAATGTCTGCTCCTGCATCTACCAAACCTTTAAATTTCTTTCCCTGAATAGTTATTTCACAGGTAGGACATTTATCAGTAATTTGATTCACCCAATAAGCTGCTTTGCCTTGTTTATTTGTGCCTCCATATCCTTTTGTTCGTTTAATTTCACTTTTTCCCATTTCCACATACGGCACACTCAGGACCTGTGCTATGTGCTCTCCTGGCTCTGCTTTCCAGGGAACAGAAGTAGATATAACAATTTGAATTTCCCCATTGTAATCTGAATCAATGACTCCTCTATGTATTTGTACCCTTTTTAAATTTAAACTAGACCTGCCTAGGAGTAATCCTATCGTCCCTGCTTGCAAGGGTCCACAGACTCCTGTTGGGACCTTTCGCGGGGGTTCCCCAAGCAGAAGACTCACAGCTACTGTGCAGCATAAATCTACTGTGGCACTACTGGCTGTGGCGGGGAACAGACATTGTACAGGGGTGAGGGAGTGGCCTGAGCCGGAAATGCCCCGGTTTGGAACGGGACCCAGGACGGGCCCCTCATGGCATTTCCCAAAATGGGGCTCCCATCTTTATCAAACTTAGAGTGACACTGATTATCCCAAAGTTTTCCTTTTTTACATTTTGGACATATTTCAAGCTTAGCAGTTTTCTTTCTTCCCCCATCTGGCACCCTCACTCGCTGATTTTTTTCTACATTCTTTTTTAGTATGACCATGCTTCCCACAGTTAAAACAACCTCCAGGAAACGGAGTATTTCCTTTACTCACTTTCAGTCCTGCCATAGCTTGTGCCAACAAAGTCGCTTTATGCAGAGTACCTCCGATACCATCACAGGCCTTGATATAATCAACTAAGTGTGCTTTCCCTCTGATAGGTCACAGAGCAGCCTGGCAATCGGGATTAGCATTGTCGAAAGCTGATAACTGCAGCACTATATCCTGAGCAGCCGAATCTGCGATCACCTTTTTAAGAGACTCCTGTAACCGAGCTATAAAATCAGCGTACGGTTCTTTTGGTCCCTGTTTTACTGCACTAAAGGAAGGGTATTGTTCTCCACCTGAAGTGATTTTTTCCCAAGCTCTAATGCACACTCCTCTAAGCTGTTCTACAGCATCATCCTGCACGACCACTTGTGCATCTAAACCAGTCCAGCTGCCGACCCCCAAAAGCTGGTCTGCAGTTATATTAATTTGAGGTTGGGCCTGGGCGCTGCAAGTAGGCTGAATGGAAGCTACAACTGCCCACCAAGTTTTAAATTGTAAGAACTGAGCAGGAGTTAGACAAGCTCAAGTAAGAGCGTCCAAGTCAGTAGGAATCATCTGACTGGAAACAACAACATTCTTTAACAGTCCTGTTACAAAAGGAGAACCTGGTCCATACTGATTGATAGCGTGTTTAAACTCCTTAAGTAATTTAAAGGGAAAAGGCTCAAATGTAGCTGTAATATTTCCCTGTTGATCTGTGGGGTGTATTCTAACAGGGAACTGCCAAGCCTCTAAATCACCCTCTCGTCTAGCTTGCTGAATTCCTGCCTGAATAGAACTGAGAGGGGTCGCTCAAGGTGCTGCTCGGACAGTCACTGGAGCAACTACTTTTTGCCCACTGTCCTCTGGAAATGAAAGATCTGGAGGGTCAGGCCACTCTTTTTCTTCAAAATAAGGAGGGGGTGCAGAAGGGTAGGGATGAACCTCTCCCTCCTTTGCCGCTTTAGCTTTAGTTGGCAAACAAACCTGCTATTTCTTCTGTTACTTCATTATAATCTCCTTCCCCCTTATTATTAGCGTGAAAAGGTTCCAAGGTGGAATGAACCAGAGCCCACACGTGTCCCATTGTTACCCTGATGCTTCTGAGCTACCCGTCTTACTCACCACAGGGACTGCGTTAGAGTACTCAGGTGTCCTCCAGCTTAGTTCCATGTTCTCCATCGCTCCGGTGACCCTTCGACCTGGATTCGAGCCCCCATATATGGGTGCCATTTGCCGAGACCAGCTCGGTCATGGAGACCCTAACCCAGCGGTGCTAGAGGAATTAAAGACACACACACAGAAATATAGTGTGTGGAGTGGGAAATCAGGGGTCTCACAGCCTTCCGAGTTGAGAGCCTTGAACAGAGATTTACCCACATATTTATTGAGAGCAAGCCAGTCATAAGATTTACTAAAAGTATTCCTTACGGGAAACAAAGGTATGGGCTCTGGCTAGTTATCTGCAGCAGGAACATGTCCTTAAGGCACAGATCGCTCATGCTATTGTTTGTGGTTTAAGAATGCCTTAAGTGGTTTTCCACCCTGGGTGGGCCAGGTGTCCCTTGCCCTCATTCTGGTAAAACAACAGCCTTCTAGTGTGGGCGTCATGGCCATCAAGAGCATGTCACAGTGCTGCAGAGATTTTGTTTATGGTCAGTTTTGGGCCACATTTGGGGGCCTGTTCCCAAAAATTTACCTCATTTCTTTTTTTTGCTTCTTACTATTAATAGCCAGAGTCAGCAGAAAAATCCCTTCCCCAACGGAACGCATTTCCATGAGCAGAGGAAGCTCTGTTTGTTCAGTGCTGACTCCAGCATCTCATGGAGCCTGGGATACAGCAGGCACCAAGACACACCATGTTTGGTGGGAATGCTTCTAGTATTCTCACTTTAAACTATCTCATGGATTTGCCATTTCTATATCCGAAGGCATGTTCCCATTCTCTAATGCAATGGTTCCTTCTTTCCCAGCTGGCCTCCAACGCTACAATAGTACTGCAGGGCATCACTCAGCCTTCTGTGCCTTAGTCACGCTGTTCTTCTCACCATTCCACAAAGCCTCCCTGAAGCCCAGCTTCACTTGAAGACTGAAGGGCACAGGCCTCTGAAAATGTCAGCAGGGATCCTGTTCTCCTGTGTCTAACACCACACAGGTGTTAGACACCTATTTCAGAATAGGACTAAAGCAATGGACTTTTTAGAAAATACACAGAAATTCTTGCAAATAGTAGGCAAGAGATCTCATTCATGGACAAGAATCCTTGTTATTAGAGGAATTCAGTTTCTTAGACTGACCATGTATCAGGTTCTCCACGGCCCCGTGGCTAATGGCTGCCATACTGGATGGCAAACACTCGGAACATTTCCATCATCACAGATGGTCCTACTGGACCGACTCCCAGCAGCACAGGCCACAGATCAGTTTCCACCCGCCGCCCACTCTCCCTCTCTTCCGAGTATATTTAGGGCCAGCAACAGGTCCAGCTTAAAGACATTTCCGAGCTGCTGGAAGCCAGGCATCATGACATGATCAATATCTGGGCCTGAGATGTAAGCACCAGTGTTGTGTTGAACTCCAGGAAACCTGTTAAGAGAAAGCTGCCCTCCTGGGGACTGAGTTTCTCTGGCGGTCCTGCAGTTCCCTCTCCTCCACGCTGTGACTCATCCATGACAGCCAGCAATGGTCAGGTCACGGAGGTCACACCCAAGCACACACGAGTGAACCACAGAAGGCTGTCCTGGATGCCAAGCAGTCACTAATTCTGCCCTAGCCTGCTGACCTTCTATGTGGAAAAGAAGTGCACTTCTGTATAGTTCAGGCCTCCTGGTCTCTTTCATATTCTTGATACGGTGAGGAGTACGTCTTACCGCTGTTTACCTCCAGATACTGGTGCAGCCTTGTGTATTTATCGCAGCACTAGTCACAACAGCAAAGTCATGGAATCAACCTAACTGCCCATCAACGGACGACCGGATGAAGAAAATTTGGTACATATATACCATGAAATACTACTCGGCCATAAAAAAAGAACGCAATCATGTCTTCTGCAGCCACACGGATGGAACAGGAGGTCACTATCCTAAGTGAAGTGACTCAGAAGGTCAAGTGTCACACATTCTCACTTGGAAACAGGAGCTGAACGGTGAGTACACATGGACACATGGAGTGGAGTAGCAGAGACTGGGGGCTCCAAAAAGCAGGAGGGGTGGGGTTGAACAATTACCTACTGGGTACAACACACACGACTTGGGTGACAGGTACATGAAAAGCCCAGACTCCACCACCTCCCAGTACATCCACACAAAACTGCACCTGCATCCCCCTAGATCTAGTTTTAAGAAAACAAAACCAGTGCAGGGCCAGGTATGCAGCCCTCCTGCTCACTCCAGAGCGAGTCCAGGCTCTTACCTTCTGCATGCTGAGTCGCAGTTCCGATGTTCTTATGCTTCCATCAGCAAATCTCAATTTGTCAAGATTCATGACAGATTCTTCCCCAGCGTTTGGTTTAATTGGAGGGACTTTATCTCCTAAAACAAAAAAAAGCTAGAATTTAACTTTTGAAAACCGTTTTAAAAAACCAAATGGATTTAGAATGACACACAAACATGTAGCACAGCCACTCAAGGAGCTTGGAAACTGTGTAAGTCTCCTGAGCTAACACACTGCCAGCCCACCCTACAGCTGAGGCCATCTGTTGAGTTGGGGCCAATTTTAAAGAACATAAAGGCAAAATTGTTGGCACACAGTAGATATCTATTAAGTGATCTTAGAGTGAATAAACTAGAAATCATCTCTAAAATTAAAAAATTAAATGTAGGCCGGGTGCGGTGGCTCACGCCTGTAATCCCAGCACTTTACGAGGCCAAGGTAGGTGGATCACTTGAGGTCAGGAATTCAAGAGCAGCCTGGCCAACGTGGCAAAACCTCGTTTCACTAAAAACACAAAAATTATCTGGGTATGGTGGCACGCGTCTATAATCCCAGCTACTCGGGAGGCTGAGGCATGAGAACTGCTTGAACCCTAAAGGTGGAGGTTGCAGTGAGCCGAGATCGCGCCACTGCACTCCAGCCTGGGCAACAGAGCGAGACCCTGTCTTAAAAAAAAAAAAAAATTAAATGTATACAAATTTATATATATTAAGTGTATATAAATGTCACTCCACTAAGGGAAAAAAGAGACACCTTCCAGATGGTGGTCCCAAGGGGCCGGCCACCCTTCACATCAGCGGGGGGAAGGTGGCTGCTGTGTGCTTGAAAGTCACCTGTTGATTTGGACTCTTATGTGCTCTCACCTATACTTCAAGATTAGCAATTTTTTTTTTTTTTGAGATGGAATTTTGTTCTGTAGCCCAGGTTGGAGTGCAGTCAGTGGCACCATCTCAGCTCACTGCAACCTCCATCTCCGGGTTCAAGCAAGCCTCCTGCCTCAGCCTCCAGAGTAGCTGGGACTACAGGAGTATGCCACCATACCTGGCTAATTTTTTGTATTTTCAGTAGAGATGGGTTTCACCATGTTGGCCAGTCTAGAACTCCTGACCTCAGGTGAGCCACCTGCCTTGGCTTCCCAAAGTGCTGGGATCACATGTGTGAGCCACTGCACACAGCCAAGATTTGCAACTCTTGTGTTTCTATGATGTCTTGAAAAAAGTTTTTAAGTTTTTTTTTATAACGTTATATATATTTTCTTCAACAGGTAATACATGCAGGAGGTAGGATGTATGAAATGCAGGAGTCAAACAGGCCCCACCCCGCCCACCACCTCTCCCCGGGCCCAGGCTGTGGGTCTCTTGAGGGTCTGCTCAAATGCTTCTAGGCTTGCTGGTGTTTCTTTTCCTTTTGATAATAATGCTTTAAAAATTGATCATTCAGTAAAATTGACTTTTTTCTTTAGGTGGACAGTTCTACAATTTACTTTTTCTTTTTTTTGAGACGGTATCTCCTCCCTCTCTTGCCCAGGCTCGAGTACAGTGGTGTGATCTCGGCTCACTGCAACCTCTGCCTTCCAGGCTCCAGCAATCCTCCAACCTCAGCCTCCCAAGTAGCTGGGACTACTACACAGGTGTGAGCCACCATGCCCAGCTAATTTTTGTATTTTTGGTAGAGACGGGGTTTCACCACGTTGCCCAAGCTGGTCTCAAACTCCTGAGCTCAAGCAATCTGCCTGCCTCGGCCTCCCAAAGCGGTGGGATTATAGACGTGAGCCACCGCACCCAGCCTCAGTTCTACCAATTTTAACACATGTATAGGCGCATGTAACCACTTCGGGAGGCTGAGACAGGAGGAACACTTGAGGCCAGGAGTTCAAGCCCATCCTGGGCAACACAGGGAGACCCTGTCCCTACAAAACATTTTTAAAAATTAGCCAGGTGTGGTGGTGTGCACCTGATCGTACCACTGCACTCCAGCCTGGGCGACAGAGGGAGACTATCTCTTAAAAAAAAAAAAAAAAAAATGTGTATATATATATGTATATTTTTTTGCAGGGGGGTTTGGGGGAGAATAGTGATGCTACAAGCATTTTTTCTTTCCTTTTCATTTTTGAAAACTAAAGCATAAAGATACAGTAAAATAAACTCATCATTTTTAGTGTAGGGTTTTTCAAATTTTGACACACAGAGTTGTGTCTGTATCAGCACAATCAGGAAACAGCCTCTGGCAACCAGCAATCCCTTTTCTTCCCTAGATGTGCCTTTTCCAGAATGTCGTATCAACAGAACCACAGGCGTGCAGCCTTTTGAGTCTGACTCCACAGCATTCTGGTGAGATGCTGCATGCGTGAGTGGTTTCTCAGATGTAAAGTATAGGGTATTCTTACAAAATGTTCTTTTTTGCATTTTCAAAGAAAGAGCAGCTCAAAATTTCTACATTGCTCTGAGAGAAGTGGTATCAGTCCTCACTGCGATGAAGTGCAGGGCTATGGAGTGAGACAACACAACCTGTGGCGTCAGGAACGATGGACCTGAACTCCGCCTTTGCCGATGATCAGCAACGGCTGGGGATGAGATGCCAGCTCTGCGTGTGCTGGCCTCCCGAGCGGTGGTCAGATCCAGAGACAGAGTGTCTGAAGTAAGCTACCCTTTTAATACTATCTGCACCTTTCTAACTACAGATACAAAAGGGGGCATGTTTATAAGTTACGGCCGTGCTAGTTTTTATTTCACTTGAATCCATACAAAAAGCACCTGTTTTATAAAAACAGCAGAAATGATGCTAACAGTTAACACCAGAGAAAGCTAACGGGAAGAACATGGGCCTGGGGTCCCACCATCCTTGCCACACAAACATCCACCAGTGCCTCATCCACCTCACACTGTTCTGAGCACACGAGGCTGGATAACCACCGTGAAGATCTCTGGAGGTGGGAGCGATGCTCACTGCCCCGTTCTTAGTGCACGTAAGACTCACACTCCCACACGTGGTATTTCCTTTACTGCACATTATTTGACGCTATCATGAAAAGAAAACCAGCAAGTGAAATCCAATCTGTCCGTAAAGGGTGGGAATCCTGTTCACTGTAAGTCATCCCTTCTCCTCTAATAGAGGCTAGCTGTACTTTGTTTTTAGAATGGCCTAAATTACTTTTCTAAGTACATATTCATTCATGCCAACTATTTAAAATATTTCACTGCAAATAAGTGATTTTTATCAGGCAAGTAATATGTAATGATTCCCCTAAAAATAACAACTTTCTAATAGTGCTTTTTCTAAACAGAACATAATGACTGCAAAATAATTTAAAAAAAATGTAACCCCAAAAATGTCACCTTAACTGTTAAGATCCCCAACCAGCCTCTATCTATTCTCAACATTACCACCATATAATTTCTGGATTTCTCAGTTTAATCACTTCTGGGGGAAAAACCCAGACTACCTCTATATGATCACTAACTAAGCAAATTTCCAGTAACAAGTCAAGGCTTTGTAACCTGGCTGGGTGCAGTGGCTCATGCCTGTAATCCCGATACTTTGGGAAGCTGAGGCAGGACTGTTTGAGTCTAGGAGTTCAAGACCAGCCTGGGCAATATTGTGAGACCCTGTCTCTACAAAATAAATTTTTGTTAAATTAGCCGGGTGTGGTGGTGCACATCTGTAGTCCCAGCTACTTGGGACTCTGAAGGTTGAGGTGTTGAAGACCGCTTGAGCCCGGGAGGTTGAGGCTGCTATGACTGTGCCACTGCACTCCAGCCTGGGCTGACCCTTTCTCAAAAAAAAGAAAAAAGACTTTCTAACTTCCTGCGCCTTCTCAAATAGTCTGGCTCCTGAAGAAAACACTTACCAGGCCTGCATGACTCTTCGATGCTCAGGGCACATGCCCGACCAAAGACAACCAGGTCCAAGAGCGAGTTTGCCCCAAGGCGGTTGGCACCATGTACCGAGGCACAGGCGGCCTCCCCACAGGCGTACAGGCCAGGCACAATCTGATCCTGGCCATTCACGTGCCTCAGGACCTGTGGAAAGGAAGATTTCAGGTGAAATGTCAAGGTGCCCATGCCTCCACCAGCCCACCTTCCCCAACAGGGTGTCTGTGCTGCAGGTCAGAGAGAGAGGGAAGTAGGCCCGGCGTGGTGGCTCACGCCTGTAATCTCAGCACTTTGGGAGGCTGAGGCGGGTGATCACCTGAGGTCAGGGGTTCAAGACCTGTCTGGCTAACATGGTGAAACCCCATCTCTACTAAAAATACAAAAATTAGCAGGGCATAATGGCGGGTGCCTGTAATCCCAACTACTAGGGAGGCTGAGGCGGAAAAATCACTTGAACCTGGGAGGCAGAGGTTGCAGTGAGCCGAGATCGCACCACTGCTCTCCAGCCGAAGCAACAGAGTGAGACTGCATCTCCAAGAAAAAAAAAGAGAGGGAAGTAAAGACCGTATCTAAGAGGGAAGTAAGGACCATAGCTACTCTTCTTCAGAGGGAAGCTTCCGAAGGTATCCCCCAGTTTCCCCTCTGCCCCTGAGCACCTGCTGTTACAAGCAGGTCAGAGGACCTCCAATGTCAGCATCTGCGACTGTCCCCCGTGTCCCATGTTCCCGGGGCCCTCACCACCTGTGCTCCGGCTCAGACCCAGGAGCACGGCAGGTGGAGAAACATCAGCAGGGGAGACTGATGTTCCAGACTGTTCTACCCCGTTCACCTCTTCGTCTACGCAGGGAGAGCAACAGCTTCCACCCACCTCGCCCAACAAGGAGCCTAAGTGACTGACAAGCTCTGTGTGAACCACAAACCACTCAAAGGAATGAATTATAAAGATCCCTCGATGTGTAAGATCATTAGAAATAACACAAGATCATATAGGAAAGTAATTACAAAATGGAAAAAGCTGCAAATGATGTATCTCTGACAATTTACTGAGGAGGAATAAATTATTAAGCCCCCTCCATCCTCCGGTAATAGAAATTTAAAGTGCAATCTAGAAAACAATACAGTACTTTCTTGAAGGAAACATCTGTCTTTTCCTGTAAGATCTAAAGAGACAACTGCGAGGTGGGCCCCGTCATCCCAGCCTTCTTTCCAGCTGTGGGGGAGGAGCCAGCACCATCACCTGCCCCTTGTAGTTGGTGGGAATGCCGCCCATGTTATAATGCACGGTGGGGAGGACAGGGATCGGCTCCTTCGTGACGTCCACGCCAGCGAAGATCATGGCTGTCTCTGAAATGCCAGGCAGGCGCGTGGCCAGCTGCTCTGGAGGTAGGTGGTGCAGCTGCAGGTAGACGTGATCTTTCTCAGGGCCACAGCCTCTGGTAAGACAGAACACCATCACATACGGCAGAGAACGGCAACGGCAGGAGACCTGAGAATACGTCATCTTGGAAGTGTGTGAGTTTCAACATGTTTTGATACTGAGGAAAATCTCCCCTCATGTATGGTCACCCTCTCATCAAATCTTTTCTAAGCATCTACTGTGTGCCAGGGACAATCCCAGGTGCTGGGACACAGCTGAGAACCAGAACAAAAACTCTGCCCTCACTAAACTCACGCTCGTCTCAGGGATCACAGCCTGCTGCAGCTGTCCTTGGTAAGTGCATTAGAAAGGCCTCTATGCCAAATACAGTCGTCCCTGCGTATCCGTGGCAGGTTGGGTCCAGGACCCCCACGGATACCAAAATCCGTGGATGCTCAAGTCCCTAATATAAAATGGGAGAGTATTTGCATATAACCTATGCACATCCTCCTCTATACTTTAAATCATCCTCATTTCAAGTTTTACGTTTAAGTT
The DNA here is from genome assembly GCF_029289425.2 of Pan paniscus. Classification (NCBI taxonomy): domain Eukaryota; kingdom Metazoa; phylum Chordata; class Mammalia; order Primates; family Hominidae; genus Pan; species Pan paniscus. The sequence goes on along the minus strand of NC_073253.2, from coordinate 450,935 downwards.
TTACGGCAACTCCAGGATGACTCATAGTACCTAATACAATGTAAATGCTACGTAAATAGCTGTTACACTGTATTGTTAAGGGAACAATGACAAGGAAAAAAAGTCTGCATATTTGTAAGGATGCAATTTTATTTTCAATACATAGTTGGCTGAAACCACACATGTGGAACCGATGGGTACGGAGGGCCACCATATTCCAAAAAACCATTTGACTTCTCTGTTTTGTTTTTTTTTTTTGAGACAGAGTGTTGCTCTGTCGCCCAGGCTGGAGTGCAGTGGTGTGATCTCAGCTCACTGCAAGCTCCGCCTCCCAGGTTCACGCCATTCTCCTGCCTCAGCCTCCCGAGTAGCTGGGACTACAGGCACCTGCCCCCATGCCCGGCTAATTTTTTGTATTTTTAGTAGAGACGGGGTTTCACCGTGTTAGCCAGGATGGTCTCGATCTCCTGACCTCCTGATCCACCCGCTTCAGCCTCCCAAAGTGCTGGGATTACAGGCGTGAGCCACTGCGCCCCACCTGACTTCTCTGTTTTTTTAAATTTAAAAATGTAAAACCTCTAAAGGCCATACCAACAGATATTTAGCAAGTGTCATTACATTAAAGAATACGGTCAGGCAATGAAAGAGCTGCAAATTGTTTTACTGAAAGCCAAATAACCCACACACTTTGAAAGCTGCCAAAAAACATCTGTGGGTATCAGACACAACACCCAAGGCTCACATGCTGACTTCAGGTTGGGTGTGTGTCTCTCTCTCCCATACTCCATCACATACTCACACACACTAAGAGAAACTCTGTTTCACAGATTTGAGAAAGAAACTGGCTAAAATTTTCAAAATGTAGGTCTTTAGAAAAATATCACAGACTAACAGACGCCTGCCGGCAGCTGAGAGAGGTGGCTGTGCACATGCACCTGCACACGAAGGTGAGGGCGAGCGGTGCTGAAACTCACAGAAGCAATCCCGGCCCGTGTGCCCGCTCAGACAGTGCTGGTGGTAAATCACACGCACCTTCCTTCTCGAATCTCCAGAGTCATCGACCGAGACACCACATCTCTAGACGCCAGGTCCTTCGCGACAGGGGCGTATCGCTCCATAAACCTTTCGCCTTGACTGTTAATGAGAATGCCTCCCTCTCCACGACATCCTTCCGTAATGAGACAACCAGCACCATATATGCCTGCCAAAAACCACACATATTTACTACCTAACAATTGCTAGATCTCTATTTCAAATGCATTATTTTTTTCAAGATATTTTTTGGGGGAAAGAGGAAAAAGATAAGCAGAAGGCATTATATGCAAAACTGCACAGCAAGACAGTTAAGATACAGTAGAAAGTCTGGATAACAAAAAGCACTGACAAGGCTGACAGCTGCAGCAGAGGCTGGGGCAGAGCGGCGTCCCCAGCGAGGAGAAAGGCCGGCCCACAGACCTCTGGCCAATATTCTGATTACAGCCCAGCGTACATTGGATGCCTCAAATTTTGTTTTAATTTTTGAACATTCTTTTGCACTATGATACTGTGGTGACTAGTTAAGAATACTAGCTTGAAGAATTCATATCTAAATTATCCAAACAGTGGCAAGGACAGTAATAATGATTATTTTAGTTAATCTTTACACTGCACTTGCTATGGGCAGTTCTAGCTGCTTTCCACATATTAAACTCATTTAAGTCTTACAACAACTCTGGGTAGTACGACCCCCTTTCTCAGTGACAAGCAAATTAACACTTGGTAACATCCAGTCATGCAGCTGAGGACAGAGCTCAAACCCAAACCTGGGTAGTCCGGTGGTCTGTGCTCCAAACAGCGGCTCTGTGACTCCTCAGCGCGATGAGAAACAGGGCATGCCAAGCTCTCGAATTTTAACAAAGGAGATCAAAAACCCTAAACTAAATGTATTTCGAAAGCTACAATTTTTATTAGTCTACAAAAAGGGCAATCTTGCTTTTAAAAAAAGAATGTGATTCTTGCCTGTCTTTTGATTTTCTAAGTTTCAATGCTCTTTTTTCTGTGGTTACTTCTCACATACTGAAGACAAAGCATGAGAAGTGGAGCTCTAAGCAAATTACAGAGGGAATTCAGGGGCTCAGTGACATTTTATTCATTAAAAACAGTAATAAAAAATACAACAGGCCGGGTGCAGTGGCTCATGGCTATAATCCCAGGACCCTGAGGGGCCGAGGCAGGAGGATGGCCTAAGCCCTGGAGTTTGAGACCAGCCTGGGCAAAACGGTGACATCCCGTCTCTACCAAAAACGGAAAAAACCCTCGAAAATTAGCTGGGCATGGTAACACATGCCTGTAGTCCCAGCTGTTTGGGAGGCTGAGGTGGAAGGATCGTTTGAGCCTGGGAGACAAAGGCTGCAGTGAGTCAAGATTGCTCCACTGCACTCCAGCCTGGGCAACAGAGCAAGACCCCATCTCTAAACAAATAAAAAAAAAAAACCTACAACAAATTCATTTCTTATTTTCATCCCTTCCAGGGATCAGAAAGCTGACACTGACAGAGAAAGAGAAGACACAGGTCTGGTTCTTTGGCACCACTTCAGGGGTCTCCATCGTACACAGGTCAGAAAAGCAACCCAGAAAAGTCCAGGACGAGTCACCTCAAACAAGAGGCAGATGTGTGTGTGTCTGTCTCTGACTCATTTTGAAGAGCCTCCTCCAAACTCAAGACTTCAACTGTCATTTCTCAGTTGATGTCTCCGAATTGCACATTCGTAACCTCAACCGTCAGACGTCCCCAAGACGAGCTCATCTTCCCCACGACAAGCTCCCTCAGTGGTCACGTGGGCTGAGCCCAGCGCCCAACGTCACATGGGGTTCTGTCACGGCTGCGTCCTAACTTTACATCCCATTGTCACGGAAGCTCCGTGTTCTCCTACAAAGCTGAAGTCTGCCTGTGCTGCTTCTCGGTTCCACGGCATTCTCCCAGCTCTCAGAATGTTCACTCAGTAAACCCTGGTGGAGACCCTACCATGTGCTGGGCATGGAGCACCACAGCTAATGAGAAGACCTGCCTGCCCGAGGAGCTGACGACCTCGTTGCGAAGAGGGACACTGAACAATCCCTGCTTTACTTTTTTTTTTTTTTTTTTGAGACGGAGTCTTACTCTGTTGCCCAGGCTGGAGTGCAGTGGCGCGATCTCGGCTCACTGCAACCTCTGCCTCCCAGGTTCAAGCATTCCTCCCACCTCAGCCTCCCAAGTACCTGGGATTACAGGTACACGCCATCACGCCCAGCTGATTTTTGTATTTTTAGTAGAGACGAGGTGTCACCATATTGGTCAGGCTGGTCTCGAACTCCTGACCTCAGGTGATCCGCCTGCCTTGGCCTCCTAAAGTGCTGGGACTACAGGAGTGAGCCACTGTGCTCGGCCTCAATCCCTGCTTTACTGCTGGCTTAAGTATCACCAAGGCAGGGTTTAGCGCTCTTGAGAAATACATGAGACGGTGGCCCAACTGCCTTAGGGAAAGGGGAGTGTGGGAAAAGTCTCCTTAAGTAAATGACATTGAAGTTAGGACCTGAGAGCTGAGGAAGCTGATCTTCAAAACCATGTTATTACATAAAACTATGGAAGAGCAATGAGTAGGCATCACATGCTTACAAGACACACACGAGCCAAACGCCTGCCGGGCAAGGCGTCCTGCCCTACCTGTGGGGTGGAACTGAACAAACTCGAGGTCCTGGCAAGGAAGGCCTGCCCTGGTGATCATGGCCGTGCCGTCGCCAGTGCTGGTGTGGGCAGACGTGCAGCTGAAGTAGGTGCGCCCGTAGCCTCTGGAAACAACAGAGAGCAGTGACTGCACACAGCGGCCCACATCTGGACCTCCTATCTGGTGAGATCACAGAATGGACACGGCAGCCCCCAGCACCGTCTTCTCAGTGCTGTGCACACACAACCCCCTACTCACACACACTCCACACATATCACTAGGGGCCACGCCAGTGGTGCTGCTACCCTGCACAGGTAGGATAGAAGCCTGGGATCAGAGAAAGGACTTCCATTTGTATTTTATTTTATTTATTTATTTAGAGATAGGATCTAACTCTGTTGCCCAGGCTGGAGTACAGTGGTGCGATCTCGGCTCACAGCAACCTCCAGCTCCCAGGTTCAAGTGATTCTTCCGCCTCAGCCTCCCGAGTAGCTGGGATTACAGTGTGCACCACCACGCCCAGTTAATTTTTGTATTTTTAGTAGAGATGGGGTTTCACCATGTTGGCCAGGCTGGTCTCGAACTCCTGACCTCAAGTGATCCTCCCACTTTGGCCTCCCAAAGTGCTGGGATTACAGGCATGAGCCACTGCGCACCTGGCCCTATTTGTATTTTAGCTTTGTGCTGTTCAAAAGGTTTCCCCAGTAAGCATATATTACTTTTATAATGAAAATTTTAAAATTTTTATGGATTTTTTCTCCCCCAGATTTACTGAGGTATGATTGATGAATTAAAAAAAAAACTGTATATATTTATGGTGTACAGCGTGATGATTTATTTTGTGAAATGATGACACAATCAAGTTAATACACATCTATCACCTCATACAATTATCGTTTTTTTGGAGATATAGACGCCTAACTCTACTATCTTCGCAAATTTCAAGTTATAATATTAACAATAGCCACCATGCTGTATAATATTAACTCTAGCCACCATGCTGTATAATGTTAACTCTAGCCACCATGCTGTATAACGTTAACTCTAGCCACCATGCTGTATAATATTAACGATAGCCACCATGCTGTATATTAACTCTAGCCACCGTGCTGTATAATGTTAACTCTGGCCACCATGCTGTATAATGTTAACTCTAGCCACCACGCTGTATAACGTTAACTCTAGCCACCATGCTGTATAATATTAACGATAGCCACCATGCTGTATATTAACTCTAGCCACCGTGCTGTATAATGTTAACTCTGGCCACCATGCTGTATAATGTTAACTCTGGCCACCATGCTGTATAACGTTAACTCTAGCCACCATGCTGTATAATATTAACGATAGCCACCATGCTGTATATTAACTCTAGCCACCGTGCTGTATAATGTTAACTCTGGCCACCATGCTGTATAATGTTAACTCTGGCCACCATGCTGTATAATGTTAACTCTGGCCACCATGCTGTATAATGTTAACTCTAGCCACCATGCTGTATAATATTAACGATAGCCACCATGCTGTATATTAACTCTAGCCACCGTGTTGTATAATGTTAACTCTAGCCACCATGCTGTATAATATTAACTCTAGCCACCATGCTGTATAATGTTAACTCTAGCCACCATGCTGTATAATATTAACTCTAGCCACCATGCTGTATAATGTTAACTCTGGCCACCATGCTGTATAATGTTAACTCTGGCCACCATGCTGTATAATGTTAACTCTGGCCACCATGCTGTATAATGTTAACTATAGCCACCATGTTGTATATTAGACCTTCAGAACTTCACCTTGTAACGGGAAGTTACACCTTTAATCAGCATCGCCACAGTCTGCATTCCCCCAGCCCCTGGCAACCACTGTCCTACTCTGTTTCTGTGAGTTGTGACTGTTTTAGATTCCACATGAGTGACATGCAGTATCTGTCTTTCTGTGCCTGGCTCGTTTCACTTAACATAATGACTTTGGGTTCATCCACGTTGTCACACATGACAGGATTTCCTTCGTTTTCATAGCCGAATAATATTCAGTTGTGTATACACACCACATTGTCATTAAACACCAACACATATTTAGGTTGTTTCCATATCTCGGGTATTGTGAATAATGCTGCAATGAACATAGGGTCCAGGTGTCTCTTTGAGCTTCTGATTTCATGCCCTTTGGATATACACCCAGAAATGGGGTTGCTGGAGCACATGGTAGTCCTATGAATTTGGAGGAACCTCCAGAGTTTTCCGTAATAGTTGTACTAATTTACATTCCCACCAACAGCACACAGGGTTCCCTTTTCTCCACATCCTCACCAACACTTGGTCTCTTTTGTCCTCTTGGTAACAGTCATTCTAACTGGAGCGAGATGAGATGATATCTCATTGGGGTTTTAATTTGCATTTCTCTGGTGCTTAGTGACGTTGAGCATTTTTTCATACATCAATTGGCCATTTGTATGTCTTCTCTAGAAAAATATCTATTCAAGTCCTTTGCCCATTTTTAGTAGGGTTGTTTTTTAGTAGGGTTTAGTAGGTTGTTTTTAGTAGGGTTTTTTTTTTTTGCTATTTTAGATAGTAAGATATTATTACACATATGGTTTGGAAAATATTTTTTCCCAACCTGTAGTTTTGCTGATTTTTTGTTTGGCTGTACTGACACTTTTTAACTTTTAAAATGGTTAAAGTAACTGACAGTGTATAAAATTAAAGTTACTTATTTTCATTATGTGGAGAAGAAGGACTTATCCACCCGAGGAATCAGTATCAATACAGTACCCACTAAAACAAGAGAGATTTTGCCAGAAAACCCCATGTGACTCTTTGGGCCACAGTTCCCTCATCTAAAATTGGGAGAGGTAAGCTGTGAACCTGATGGCAGCCACTACCGTCTACTGAGGACCATGCTTTCTCACCCTGAGGCAGGTGCTCCTGTCCTCACCCTTTACAGGTGAGGAACCACGGCTGGGAAAGGCCATCACCCTCACACGGTTATATCAAGGCCTGTGTCTAAACCGTTATTCTACAATGCCTCTATTTTCATTAAAATAAAGAAACTCTAAATGAAATTTATTCATTTTTATAAACAAAATAAAGTAGAAATGAGATTCCTACCCTGTGGCAACAACAGTGTTCTTTGCTCTTATGCGATGGATGGACCCGTCCTCTATGCACAGTGCGATGACACCACGGCACTCCCCGTTCTCCATCAGGAGATCCAAGGCAAAATACTCCACAAAATAGCTGGTATCATATCGCAGAGACTAAAAGAAAGGAAAAAAAAGGGCAAGAAGTGTTAAGCCAAACTTTAAGGTTTTAAGGTGGTATCTGCTCATGTGAACGGGTGAAAGAACTTGATCCAAATGGACCAGGGAAATCCAAGGAGATCAGCAACAGTGTCAGTGACACTGTCAGAGCCCGAGAGGCATTCCACGCCGAGCAGTACAGACAAGGCAGGTGCGCTAGAGAACGCAGCAGCAACAGCTCCTATTTTGGTGACACATTTCCTACTTCTACACAACCCGAAGAGGCACTCCACACTGTCCGGTGGCCGCATGCAGCTCCACTCGGAGTCTGGTGCCAGAGTGAGGTCCGCAGACCATGGGGTCACAGCCCAGATGGGAGCTACTGGCAACACATAACCACTTAATTAATTAAAATAAATCAAAACGTTCATCTCTTTAGCTACACCAGCCACACTAGCAACAGCCCCATGTGGCTGGCAGCTACCAAAGCGGACGGTTGCAGACGAGCAGATTCCGGCACCGCAGAAAGGTAGGCGCCGGACAGCGCTGCCCGCCTGGACCTGCCGTTCCCTCAGCCAGCGCAAGTTGCTCTCGTAAGCCTGGGCCAGCTCCCCACGACAGCTCCTGCTCTGGACGGAGCCGCCGTCTCCTCCCACCACACACTTGTCAATGCACTCAGCCACAGAGAAGTCACTGGTGTTCTAACAACCTGCAAATTAATGATCCGTCCCCATGCATCAGAAAACAACAAAGTTCAGAATATTGATTACTCTGAATCAATACCGTTCAGAATATTATTTGGCCATGCCAAAGTTGACCCTGATTACCCAGTAACTATTGTCACCTCAAGTCTTTGTTCAGTGTTAACAGTTAATATTAAAACAATCCATGGCCGGGTGTGGTGGCTCACGCCTGCAATCCCAGCAGTTTGGGAGGCCAAGGCAGGTGGACTGCCTGAGCTCAGGAGTTCGGGACCAGCCTGGGCAACATGGGAAACCCTGTCTCTACTAAAATACAAAAAATTAGCCAGGCATGGTGGCGTGCGCCTGTAGTCCCAGCTACTCGGGAGGCTGAGGCAGGAGAATCACTTGAATCCAGGAGGTGGAAGTAGCAGTGAGCTGAGATCGTGCTACTGCACTCCAGCCTGGGTGACAGAGTGAGACTCCGTCTCAAAAACAAAACAAAACAAAACAAACAAAACCAATCCATTCAGGAACTCAGAGGTGGTAAAAGAGACTTAAAATACTTGTTCTTTTTTTGAGATGGAGTCTCGTTCTGTTGCCCAGGCTGGAGTGCAGGGGTGCGATCTCGGCTCACTGCAAGTTCCGCCTCCTGGGTTCACGCCATTCTCCTGCCTCAGCCTCCCAAGCAGCTGGGACTACAGGTGCCTGCCACCATGCCTGGCTAATTTTTTTGTATTTTTAGTAGAGACGGAGTTTCACAGTGTTAGGCAAGATGGCCTCAAACTCCTGACCTTGTGATCTGCCCGCCTCGGCCTCACAAAGTGCTGGGATTACAGGCGTGAGCCACCGCACCCAGCCTGTTCTTTTTCTTTTTTTGAGACAGGGTCTCCTGTTGCCCAGGCTGGAGTGCAGTGGTACGAACATGGCTCACTGTAGCCTCAACCTCCTGGTCTCAAGTGATCCAGGAGCCTCAGCCTCCTGAGTAACTGGGATTACAAGCATGTACCACCATGCCCAGCTAATTTTTAAACTTTTTGTAGAGACAGGGTCTTGCTATGTTGTCCAGGCTGGTCTCAAACTTCTGGTCTCAAGTGATCCTCCTGCCTTGGCCTCCTAAAGTGCTGGGATTACAGACCTGAGCCACTGTGCCTGGCCTGCTTGCTCTGTTGTTGTATGTTGAGTGGCACATATCCCAAGTTAAAACCTGGTATATAAGATTATCGATTCAACTTTCTGACATAGATGCAAGAAGTCACACACTGCCTTAGGGACAGCTCAAGGCACACGTCTGGTCCTGTCACATCCACAGTCGCTGCATGCGCCCCACGCTGCTGTTCTCTGTTGCTTTTTACGTAATCTCTGGCTGACTCACTGGGCACGCTAACCCATTCCCCGCTGTCACCATAAGCCCCAGCACTACGTGTCCTGTCTCAGGTGGACGGGGGCGGCCTTACCCTTCCATATAAGGTGTGCAATAGCGAGTGGCCAGTCCGATCAGCCACACAGCAGCACCGATGGGCCTGCCCGCCCTTTCCAAACTTGAGGCTCTGTCCACCAAATGCACGCTGATAAATCTTCCCATCTTCAGTTCTGCTAAACGGCATGCCATAATTTTCTAGCTGTGAAAGATAAAAACAAACAAAAACCTTAATACCTTAAAGGAGTCAAGATATTCACAGCTAATCTACACTAAACAAGTTTAACACAAATCTGCAAACCCAAAGTAACCTATTTTACGAAAATGTCAACACTTCATCAAAGAGAAGTTTTCTTGTTACATATAATGCATACTTCATAACGGAAAAAGACTCTTCTTGTGAGCTTTGCTCATCACCATTCTTTCGGCTGCCACATCCGCCTCAGTTGCTTACATTTTTTTCCAGGACTCTTTTGTACTAGAAACAGACCACGAGAACACCCAGAGCCTCCCGCCCTTCACCTCGACCACGGCGGCGGGGGCCTGCTCCGTCATGTAGTGGATGGCATCCTGGTCCCCCAGCCAGTCGGAGCCCTTCACGGTGTCGTAGAAATGCCACCTCCAGTTGTCCTCCTCCATGTTCCCCAGAGCAGCATTGATTCCTCCCTGGAAACACCAACCACTCCTTACAAGCCACAAACAAGAGCGCCAACTTTGTCTTCCAGGCCCAAATCCACCCGCTGGGGGATTCAGAGAAAGCCAACTACTCACACAGTGACTCCCAGTGAGGGCTGACCTCAGCAGAGGAGCAGCGAGACCCGACAGATTCCAGATCACAACCCCTCCCCGACTCGTCCAGTGATTCCATCCCTTAGCCTCAGTCTCCTCATCTGCGTGGTGGAGACACAGGGAACTCCAGGAAGGGCTGACTGGAGCAGTGAGTGAAAGGCTACCTGTAATATGCTTATAACCTAACCTATCTGGCACAGAAAAGGTACTCAACAAATCTTTCCAGATAATTTTATTAACAAATCTTCCCAATGGCATTTACGGGCATGTGTTAAAGACTAGAAGTGCTTCCTGCCAAGTAATAAACTCCACACTCAGAGTCGCACTCCCCTGTACCCCAGCTTCCTTTGGCTGTGTGTGCCCACCACTGTCTTACCCCTCAGAGAGTCCCAGAAGACAGAAGCACAGGGACAAATGAAACCCTTGCCCTTTTCTTCCCCAACCTAAATTCTGATTCCTCCTCTTTAGGGGATCTCCTTTTCTTAAGGTGTTGGGGTGGCGGGGGTGGGTGGGGAAGGTAGTAGGCAAGATGGTCAGAGAAAACCCAAGTGTGACTGGAGTCTGAATTAGGAGTGACAACAAGTCTCCCGCCCTTCAAAGTCCCCAGGGAAGAGGCTCCAGGGAGAGACCCCTGAGAGGGTGAGCTGAGTAAGGCACAGCAAGAGGCCATGTGGCTGGAGCAGGGGGAGGAGGCAGGGGGCTGCCCAGGTAGAAAGTGCGAGGCTGCGCGGGACCTGCACGGAGTGGGAGCACAGTGGGGCACCTTTCTCTTACCTGCGCTGCAACAGTGTGTGACCTGGTAGGAAACAGCTTGGTAACACATGCTGTATTAAACCCTGCCTCAGAAAGGCCAAATGCAGCTCGCAAGCCTGCCCCTCCAGCGCCTACCACCACTGCATCAAATTCATGATCCACTACTGGATACTGAGCAGAAATCTGGAAAAGAAAAATTCACCTGTCAATCACATGTTCCACTATGCCAAACATGAAGACTCTTGTGACAGTGAAAGAGCTTGACAAAGATAAAAGGAGCAACTGCTGGGCACACAGGGCCTCCATCCTGTCCTGGGGCTGAGCCCTGAACAGTTCGGGGAGAGGTGGGCACATTCGCACCTGGAGAAGGGACTGACAATCAGATTCTATGAATGGTAGAGGGTCTATCCCATGGGGTCAGACTGAGGACCACAACTCTACTTCAGGGCCATGCCTATGCTAATGCCTGAGAAGGTGCCAAGGAGTATTCAGTCGCTATTGTGGGCTTATAAGAAAACAACTTCTCAGCAAGTTTCAGTTTCTCAACAGAGAATAGGCTCACTAAATACAAAGCAACCCACACCCGAGGGGCCCCACCATCCTATTTTCAGTAGGATTTTATCATCTATCACAGCAGATACTGTTCACTGGCCCCACCGTCCTATTTTCAGTAGGAATTTTATCATCTATCACAGCAGACACTGTTCATTTTATTTTAATTTATTGCTTTACTTGATCTAAATTTAAATCTAGTTTATAGATACATAAGAGATACAAGTAAAAATGTAAACATCTATGTTTATATTTGTACTTGCAATTAAGTATTATTACACTGAAAATAATTTCAGCATGCATTGGATACCTATGAGAAATTTTTCCCTTATGTCTATGACTCATATGAAAACAAACTGGTATAGATCCTTACCCCCTAAGCCAAAAAAATCATTTATAATGGAACAAAAAGCATGAACTTACGGAATCTGAAACTTTAGCAGATGCCCTCTTGTTCCCATCAACAGTGAAGTGAAAACCTCGGGTTCCTGTTTGCAACACTGCTGGCCACTGGAGACACAGAAGACACAGATCCAGAGGGTTAGTGTCCTGAAGGAACAAATGCTGTGGGGGACAGTAATTTCCCCTTGCAAACTGTTCACCTTCTTATGTACCCAGGTGCTCCTGTGCATCCAGAGAGCTCAGCTGGGACCCTCTACTTAACCCTGAAGGCAGCCCAAGGGGCAAGGAAAGACTGAGCCCCCAGGTCCTCGTTTCCACCCTGACTTGGCACTCTAGAAAACCAGGATGAAGCTTGTTTCCAAACAGGATACTCACTGACTCAGATACGAAATGAAAAAGGCACACTTCCTCTGTGAAGTCTTAATGTATGCTACTTAGTGGAGAAGGGGAAAGACGTGTATATTGTATTACTGTATGTGGTATTTTGCAAATAATGAAGCATTTTAACTGGCTCCATCAGAGCCCTTTCCACATTACAGTTCCAATCATCCAGGAGGGCTTGCAGTCAGTTCAAAAGGCACTCAACACTGAATCAGGAGATCTGTATCCTGGAACAGTAAAAGCTGACAGCCCAGAGGGACAAGGTGTCATCCCTTCATCACACAGGAGGATGTCGGATGCACACTCTCCCCTGCCTGGCTGCTGCTGGCTTTTTCCTGGCCAACATCTACAACTTGACACATCTTGCTGCTTAAATTTTCCATCTTAGAAACCTTTACCCAAGAAAACTGGTTTTGGTGTTTAGTTTTTAGTGGCTCTGTGTGAGAGAGGTGACACTGTCCATATGCTAAGGTTGGCCAGCCATTTAGGGGATACGTTTTCCATTCTGCTGGCTACATTTGAGAAGACCACTGAATAGTCTCAGAAATATCATAAAGAATAGTTTTAGGGGCTGGGCACGGTGGCTTATGCCTGTAATCCCAGCATTTTGGGAGGCCAAGGTGGGTGGATCACCTGAAGTCAGGAGTTCAAGACCAGTCTGGCCAACATGGCAAAACCCCATCTCTACTAACAATTAGCTGGGCGTCGTGGCGGGCACCTGTAATCCCAGCTACTTGGGAGGCTGAGGCAGGAGAATCGCTTGAACCCAGGAGGCAGAGGCTGCAGTGAGCCTAGACTGTGCCACTGCACTCCGGCCTCGGCAACAGAGCGAGACAACGTCTCCAAAAAAAAAAAAAAAAGAAAAGAAAAAAAAGCTTTAGGAAATAAATGCAATCAGAAGAGGGGATGTGAGGGATGTCTTCAAATATTTAGAAATACTTGCAATTCAGAAATTACTTATTATGTGGGATAAAAAATTATTCTTCATTTCTCCAATTTCTAGTCTCTGTTTTTATTGGTATAAGCTAATTCAGCTTTTTTCTTTTTTCAGAAAATGAATGAGAAAGAACAAATATTCTTCTACCTTAGTATAATTTTTGCATGGTAAAATCATATTTTAAGAAAGAAGTCTTTGAAATAATTTTAATACAAATGTTCTTGAAAATGTTGTAAAGTGCCCCATTAACATAGTAATAGCACCAATAAGAACAGTATATTATACCATATGTAAGTAGAAACAGTGAGATCACTCAATGTTTATTCGTTCTTTCTAGGATGTTGATGTGGAAGACCCACTGCCCACCCCCTACCACACACACACACAGCTGGCTTAAAACGGGCAGCTACTATAACACAATCTTGAACAAATCATCACGCCATCCCCCTGGGGAAAAGGACACTAACCCTCTGCATCTAAATCTAATCTGGGGCAGATTTTTGAATTTGGAAAGCCCAACTTTAAGCCAATTTCAGTCTTTAGATAAAACTCAAAACTAGTTTTGACACAAAACTAGTCTTTTGTGCCAATTGTTAATTTTTTTAGGAGAAACTATCAAACATTTCCTCTAAGAAAAAAAATGGGGAACACATAACTAAAAGGAATACTTAGACCTTGCTTAACAATACAGAATTTCAGATGACTGAATTAGGAGGTGGAGGGGAAAAGTAAGAAGTGCAGAGACATTCATATCCGAAATCTAGCAAAGGGGTCCTAATCTAATAAAACGCACCTATAAATCATGAGCAAGAAACTAATCTGCATGTACAACCTACACAATCACAAAAGCAGCCAACGAAGAACCTAAAAACGCACGACTGTATCAGGAAGAAGCGGAAGCAGGGTAGTTTAAGGGAACTAAATCCCCTCTCTAGGCAAGAAGTCTAAAACTGATAAAAATGCACCTGCATATCCGCTAAAGAAACAGAGGTATTACAAATGCCAGGAGTCAGTATCAGAAACAGGAATTGCTTTCATGGAAAATGAACTGGGTGAGGGAGGGTATACTCATTGATTCTTTTACAACTGCGTGTAATTATTCTCACTAGAATTTTAGTGTTTATTATTTTAAAAACAGGGATACTTAAAATACAGTTCGGCCGGGCGTGGTGGCTCACACCTGTAATCCCAGCCCTTTGGGAGACCGAGGCGGGCGGATCACGAGGTCAGGAGATGGAGACCATTCTGGCTAACATGGTGAAACCCCGTCTCTACTAAAAATACAAAAAAATTAGCTGGGCATGATGGCAGGTGCCTGTAGTCCCAGCTACTCAGGAGGCTGAGGCGGAGAATGGCGTGAACCCGGGAGGCAGAGCTTGCAGTGAGCCGAGATTGCGCCACTGCACTCCAGCCTGGGTGACAGAGTGAGACTCTGTCTCAAAAAAAAAAAAAAAAAAAAAAAAAATTCAGTTCACACATGGTTACTGTGCATAGGCTGTGAGCCCTGGTTCTCAAGAGCATCACCAAAGGTTTCAAACATTACCCACAGAATCCTCACTAACCCCACGGAAAGACGGAAGCTCAGAGAGGATTCAAGTCGGCCGGCCTGGCTCTGGATCCTGGACTTGCCCCCTATCTAAAGACCCTTGGGAAAAATCTCTGGGACTCCCAACTAATATTAATATCCAGGTTTCATATCAAAAAACAAGTCACAATTTTTCAAATAAATCAGGAAAAACTCATGAAGAATGCAGAATGGAATGCCATTGTTGTTACAATTATCCCAAGAAGCAAAGCAAAAGTTTACTACTATAATGGCCTAAATAATGTATTTCTAGAACACCATTAAACATATTCAGAACAATCCATTCAAAGAAAAGAAATCAATTTGTCCTAGAACAATACATTGGATGTTCATGTTAAGGGATTTGAAAAACTTCACCTGAAGTAAGCAGTTAACCCAGTAACTATTGAAGTTTCTTGGTTTTCTTTTTCCTCTGATTAAACTGCTTTTGAACAGTTTGCAAGCTGTGTCAGTGCACTGGGCCATAAAAAGAAACCAAAAGCAAAATAAGGCTGATAAGTTCGTCACTTGAAAGCAGTTGTAAATACAGAATGATCAAAACACCACAGAACTGGCCAAAATGAGATTAAAAAATTCTCTCTGGACTTTACTGAAATTATCCTCAGCATCTATTTTCCAAACACATTTCTCAGTTGGCTATCACGAATTTCTTTCTTTTTTCTGCTAATTTTTTGATTATGCTGTTCCTTCGTAAACTCCAATTCTTCAGGAAAAAAAGCCTATCTGAAATGCCGATAAATATGCTGCTTGCAGGCAGAATTTCTGTAGGAAAAGCTAACTTCATCAAGATAAAAAGACTTTTACAAAACCCAAGACTAAATTTTGGTTCAATTTTGCTATCTTGCCATCCCGTCTGAGGTGCCTCCGCCGCTGGCAGGGTCTTAGTCTGCAGAAGGAACACCGGGCACCATCTGGGTTGAGGACAAAGGCACTAGCTCTAGCTTTTCTCCAATCACAAGCTACCATTTCCCCTAAAAAGCCCCACTGACCATGGGCTTTCCTTCCTGCTTGTGGACGCCCTCCTAGCAGCTCTTAAAAGCCCAAGATGCGGCAGGGGTCTCTGCTCAGTCAGTACCAACCACAGCAACACACTAGAACGTTTACATGCTTTCTGATGTTGACGGGATGGCTGTATGACTAATCCTCACATTTAACTCAACGAGATTTTTAATAAGTATTTCAAAAAGGAGAAAATTGCACAATTACAGGCATAATTCAAATCAATATTGCTGAATGCCTTGGTTCCTATTGAGATTTTTACTCTGCAATTTAAAATTACTTTGTAATTAAGAAGGTGGGTGGGTAAGTTCATTTAAAAGAACCAAACAACTAAACCTATCCAATTTAGCTTGATTAAATAAAACCCTAGAAGGCCGATTCTTAAGATGCAATCGTAGAGGGCACATTCAGACAAACTCAGAGAGCAAGGGCTCAGGGAAGTATAACCCTGACCACCATCCTGGACTAAGCCGAGCCCGGCCCTCGAGGTACTCAGCGCACAGGCAAGCACAGGTCCTGGAGTCCTCGCTCGGTCAGTGCGCTGAGCTCTCCGCCTGAGTTTTAAAAACTGGCACAGCTGCTTTTAAAACTGGCACATTTTTGGTGGCATAAGGACCACCAAACACGACCCAACGTAGAAGCCCTTAACTTACAAGGTCTCGAAGTGGACATGCACAGATTTGCGCTTTCTGGAAAGGCGAACTGCAAGCCTAAGCTCGGGCGCGCCATGCTTCCCACCGGACGCCCACCGGACGCCCACCGGGCCGAGCCCGGCCACTCCTCGCACCCACCCGGACGGTTTCACCCGCCCCGCTGGCCCCACCCACGGGCTGCGGGCTGCCCCTCAGGACAACCCGCACAGAGGGCGGCAGAGGCCCAGCCCAGCCAGGGCGGCCACCGGCCGCTATCCGCCCGGGTGACCTTGGGCAGACACGACTCCTCCCCGAGTCCACCTGCCAGGCACTGAGGCGAGGGGCTACCTCAGCCCGCGGGGTCCCAGGACCCCAGGCCCGGACCAAGGCGGCGGAGGGGGCGCCCAGCAAGCCCGCGGGGTTGTGACCTTCACCCGGACGCGGACTACCTACTAAGGACCGAGCTCCCCGGGCCCCCGAGTCCGCCCCGCGGCTTCCCCTCGCACCGGCCCAGGGCTCTCTCAGCCCCTTCCCGATCCCGGGACAGAGGGCGCGGGGACCCGGCGCCCGCTCCGCTCGGACCCGCTGGGGACCGTCCCGCTCCTACCGCCGCCTCGGCCCCCGCCTGCCCCGCCCCGGTCCGCGGCACGGACTCACCGCCTTGGCCAGCGCCAGGCGCCGAGCGCTCAGCAGCCGCGACAGGCCCCGGACCCCCGACATGTCTGCTGTTGCCGCCGCGCAGTCCCGCCAGTCCCTGCGCAGACTGCGCCTGCGCACCACACCGGGGTCGAGCTGGCGGGGGAGGGGGGATACCGCGCCTGCGCACCACGCCGGGGTCGAGCGGGGCTGCAGTGGGGGACATCGCGCCTGCGCACCATGCCACGCCCGAAGCGGGTACTGAGTGGGGGCGCCGCGCCTGCGCAAAGCGGACCCGCGGACGGTGGCGTTAGGGGAACGCTGAGGTCCCGCGCTCCCCCACCGAGGTAGAGCGGGCCCTGTTCCGGGGAGGTGGTGGGCACCAACATTTTTAAAGCCCCGTGGGTGGTTCTCCGGGATCTCCCAGACCGAAGGGCCTGAACGTCCAGACCGCAGGGAATGGGGTCGGAGGGGGGCGCTCGTCCGCGGAGGTGGGCGGGAGCGGCCCGGGGCCTCCGGCCTCTTGTTTATTATACATCCCTTGATTAACTAAACTATTTTGTCATCGTGTGTGTTTGTGGAGGTCACATGTAAACAAACTTAAAGTGACTCTACTTTGTGAAAATGTGAAACTTCGTGTAGGTACTCAGTAAATTAGTAAATTCTTACTAACGTTAGCGCCCAGCCTAGCTATGGAGGGTGCATGCTGAGCCCGAAGCAGAGAGCTCTGTAATCTCCGCATTCATCACCACCACGAGGAGGCCTGAGAAGCTTCTAGCACTGTTTGCACCTTCCCCACATCACCCCTCCCTGCCTTCCTCACAGTCTTCCTTCTGATCAGAAGACCCTTTCCTTCTTTCTCTGCCTGTCGAAATGCTGCTCACTCTTCAAACCCTGGCTCATATGAAAGTGTCCGGTGTGAGCCCACTTTTATCGCGTTGATTCTGTATCTTTGATACGACTGCATGAGGGTTCTCCAGAGACACAACCAATAGAAGGGAGACGTGAGGAATTGGTTTAAAGGTTCAATTACTAATCTCATCCAAAAACACCCTTACAGACACGCCCAGAAATAATGCTTAACCACGTATCTGAGCACCTCATGGTGCCGTCAAGTTGACAAACAAAATTAACCATCGCAGCAGCCATACATTTAAACATATTTGTACCAGAGAACTTACCTGATTCTACCTGCACTTCAGATGCTTAAGACATGTCTGTTTTCTCCACTTTCCCCAACCAGATTGTGAGTCGCTTTCATCTAAGTTCTTGGTTTTTTTTTCCTTTTTCTTTTTTTTTTTTTTTGGGACGGAGTCTCGTTCTGTCACCAGGCTGGAGTGCAGTGGCGCGACCTCGACTCACTGCAACCTCCACCTCCCAGGTTCAAGCGATTCTCCTGCCTCAGCCTCCCGAGTAGCTGGGACTACAGGTGCGCGCCACCATGCCCGGCTCTGGTCTAGTTTTTTTCTTCTTTGAATCCCGTAGGGCGTCAGTGCTGTGCAGCAAGCACATAGTTAAAACTGAAGAAAAATTTCTTGAATAAAAGTAGTTAACGTTTTTATTCTTTACTTCAAGGTATATCTCCATGAATAACCTAAATGATCCCCCAAATTGGAATATCCGGCCTAATTCCAGGGCGGATGGTGGTGATGGAAGCAGGTGGAATTATGCCCTGTTGGTTCCAATGCTGGGATTGGCTGCTTTTCGTAAGTCATGGTTTTCTTAAAATTTGTGTTTTCCAGGCTGAGAGTGTGGAGCCCCGGTGAGGGAGGGAGCATGGTGTGGGAGCCTGAAGGCCGTGACTTTGGGACCTGCCAGGGACAGCCGAGTTTTATCCCCTGCAGTGAACTGTGGGCAAATCACTTAACCTCTGAGCCTCAGTCTTCCTGTTCACAGGAGATGGATAATCATACTTAACCTCAGCACATTGCAAGGATTAAGTCAGCCAAGGCGTTTAGAAGCATTTTGTGTGGGGTGGGTTTTAATAACTTAGTTCCCTCTCAAGGCTTTGCTGCTCTCAAGTCGGGGAGGAGGTTCCTTATTTCAGGTGCCCTCATAAGGACTGCTGGGGGAACAAAACGGGTGTAAAGGAAACCAGTGGGCTGGGCGTGGTGGCTCACACCTGTAACCCCAGCAGTCTGCGAGGCCCAGGTGGGCAGATCGAGTGACCAGCCTGAGCAACACAGCAAAACCCCGTCTCTACAAAAAATACAAAAATTAGCGAGTCGTGGCGGTGCACACCTGTAGTCCCAGCTACTCAGGAGGCTGAGGTGGGAAGATCAGTGGAGCCTGGGAGGTCGAGGCTGCAGTGAGTGGAGATGGCACCACTTGCCCTCCAGCCCGAGCAACAGGGTTAAAAAAAAAAAAAAAGAAAACCAGTTTTGGAAAACCAGTGATGTTTAATGTTTAGGAAATCAGTCTTTGGGAGACTTCATCCATGAAATCTCTGCTTGGCCTGGCCAGAAATTCTCTCTAGTTTAGATTGACTTGGCACCACTTTGGGGAACTGTCAGTCACATGCAGACTTACATCCCCACCACACAATCAATTCACTGATGCAGAGGAGTGAGTTTTGTGTTTCTTCACATTCCATGCTTCTGGGCTGGCACTTAGGAACATGAGAAACTGAATAATTGAATGGAAGAGAGGCAAGACCGCCCTCTAGTTGTAGCGATACATTTTGTGTAGTGGCTTTTTATCTGCTTCGATGTCTCAGGTCAGAAGTTTTGCTGTAGAGGAAGAGGAGGCTGGTAAGAGCAGGTGGTTTTTATGATTCAGTGATCTGCGCAGTGCTTGCTTCTTGGTGAAAGACAGGGCAGGTCCACATCCCATCCTAAGGGGCTGCCATGTAAGAAGCTCATCCACCTGCAGGCTTGGGAAAAAAAACCCTTAACACTTGGAGAGGCTACTGTTGCCTGTGGCTAGGGTGAGTGGATTGGAAGGCTTAAAATTACTCTGACTAATGTAATAATTAATTGGCTTTGAGGCTGGGAGAGGCCCTGAAGTGACTCATTTTCCATTTGTTTTTCAGACTCATCTCCAGCTTTTATAGCCTTTCATGATAACTTTCACTTCTGAAATTCTTACCTTCCCTTCTTGGACTTTTGAAATGATGCTTTCTGTCCCTGAAAAGGGTTGAAGAATATTTTTTCTTCCTGGTTTTTTGCTGAGGTAGTGTGGTCAGAGAGAACTGTTAACTTGGTGTTCTTGTAAGGATTCTCCAAAGGTGTGTTACGATGTGTTTGAGGTTCTGTTGCACATAGGAGCATTAACCAGCCCCTAGTGCAGTCTAGAAGAAGAGGCAGACATATGAATACTTGATAAGTGCTATTGGTTGATTTATTGATGAGAGGCTAGTTTTGTCCTGATCACTCGCTTCGTTTATTAGTTTTTTTTTTTTTTTTTTTTTTTGAGACAGAGTCTTGCCCTGTCGCCAGGCTGGAGTGCAGTGGCGCGATCTCGGCTTGCTACAACCTCCAACTCTCTGGTTCAAGTGATTCTCCTGCCTCAGCCTCCCGAGTAGCTGGGATTACAGGCACCCACCACCACGCCCAGCTAATTTTTGTATTTTTAGTAGAGATGGGGTTTCACCATATGGGCCAGGATGGTCTCGATCTCCTGACCTCGTGATCTGCCCGCCTCGGCCTCCCAAAGTGCTGGGATTACAGGTGTGAGCCACCGTGCCCAGCCCATTTACTAGATTTTTACTTAACATAACATAGAAATGTGTGTAATTGTGCTTGCCCGAAAGAGCAGTCCCTGGAGAAATTCTTATCCTGAGTAGCTCCCAGGGGAGAATATTCAGTATTTCAGCGCTCCAGAGGGCTTCTCTCTCTTCACACCTCCTCTGTCATTCTGCTTCCCCCCTTTTCTCTCGGTCTTCCTGATTGCCCTTTCCCCGTCTCTCTCTCCGTGCTTTTCCCATCTCTCCGTGCTTTCTCCCCTGTAGTGTTCCTGTACCTCCTGTTTCCTCCCCTGACCTAGAAAACATAGTTTTAGAGCTGAAAGGGACTGGTTGAGTTCACTGGGCCCAACTCAGTTTCTTTTAATTAAATATTTTATTTTGGGGTCATGTAAATCACATGCAGTTGTCATCAGTAATGCAGAGAGCCCATGTACCCTCTACCCAGCTTTCCCCAGTGGAAGCATCTGCAAAACGATAGTGCAGTGTCACAACCAAGACATCTGCCAGGATGCGGTCAAGATACCCCAATCCCTGGGGCCTCACGTGCTGCCCTGTGTACCGCCCCTCCCTCCATAGCCCCTGGCAGCTACTGATCTGTTCTTCATCTCCAGAACTTTGTCATTTCAAGAATGTTATGTAAATGGAATCAAACAGTATATAACCTTTCGGGTTGACTTTTTTCATTCAGCATAACCCCCTGAGGTCCATGCAGATTGTTGCTGTATCAGTAATTCACAGATAGTTTCATTGCTGAGTCGTGTTTTATGACATGGACGTACCACAGTGTGTTTAACCACTGAAAGACATCTGGGTCCTTTCCAGTTTTCAGCTGTTATGAATAAAGCTCTTATAAACATTCTTGTGTAGGTTTTTGTGTCGATGTAAGTTTTCATTTCTCTCGGATAAAGGGCCAGAAGTGAAATTACTGGGTTTTATGGAGGTTGCACGTTTAGTTTTTTAAGAAAGGGCTGAAATGTTTCCCGAGTTGCTGCACCGTTTTAGGTTCTCACCAGCAATGCAGAGCCGATCGGTTTCTCCACCTGGTCAGTATTTGGTGTTTCACTGCTGTCCCGTCTGCCCCATCCTGATGGGTGTGTGGTGCTGTCTCATTGTGGCTGCAGCGTGCGATGTCGAGCATCAGCGTGCTCACACTGCTGTCCCGTCTGCCCCATCGTGATGGGTGTGTGGTGCTGTCTCGTCGTGGCTGCAGTGTGCGATGTCGAGCATCAGCGTGCTCACACTGCTGTCCCGTCTGCCCCATCCTGATGGGTGTGTGGTGCTGTCTCGTCGTGGCTGCAGTGTGCGATGTCAAGCATCAGCGTGCTCACACTGCTGTCCCGTCTGCCCCATCGTGATGGGTGTGTGGTGCTGTCTCGTCGTGGCTGCAGTGTGCGATGTCGAGCATCAGCGTGCTCACACTGCTGTCCCGTCTGCCCCATCCTGATGGGTGTGTGGTGCTGTCTCGTCGTGGCTGCAGTGTGCGATGTCGAGCATCAGTGTGCTCACACTGCTGTCCCGTCTGCCCCATCGTGATGGGTGAGTGGTGCTGTCTCGTCGTGGCTGCAGTGTGCGATGTCGAGCATCAGCGTGCTCACACTGCTGTCCCGTCTGCCCCATCCTGATGGGTGTGTGGTACTGTCTCGTCGTGGCTGCAGTGTGCGATGTCGAGCATCTCAGTGTGCTCACACTGCTGTCCCGTCTGCCCCATCCTGATGGGTGTGTGGTGCTGTCTCATCGTGGCTCTACTGTGCAGTGTTGAGCATCTTTTCTCATCGTGGCTCCAGGGTGTGATGTCGA
Organism: Pan paniscus; assembly: GCF_029289425.2. NCBI lineage: Eukaryota > Metazoa > Chordata > Mammalia > Primates > Hominidae > Pan > Pan paniscus. The sequence goes on along the minus strand of NC_073253.2, from coordinate 428,781 downwards.
GCACCTCTTCACGTGCTCATTGCCATCAGCGTATCCTCCTGATGAAATGAGTATTCTTGCCTTTCAGCCGTTTCTTAATAGGACTGTTTGTTTTTTAATGTTGAGTTTTGAGAGTTGTTAATATGTCTTAGATTCTAGTCCTTAGTTGCATATGTGGCTTGCAAGTATCCTCTCCCAGTCTGTAGCCTGTCTTTTCATTCTCTTCATAGGGGCATTTGCAGTGTAAAAGTTGTAATTTTGATGAAGAGCAGCTTATCATCGTTTCCTTTTATGAACCATGCTTTTTGTGGAAAGTCTAAGAATTCTGCCTAGCTCTAGATCCTGAAGGTTTTTTCTTCCTAAAGTTTTAGTTTTACATTTTACATTTAAGCCCTTATCCATTTGAGTTAATTTTGTTAATAAGGAGTAAGACTTTAGTTGTATTTCTTCTTTCCAGCCTGTTTGCCTTTGATTTCTTGTCTTGCCTTCCGGCACTAGCTGGAGCTTCTGGGACTCTGTTGGACGGTCCCTGACCTGAGAGAGAACACACTCAGCCTCTCCCAGCTAAGTACAGTGTCAGCTGCAGGTTTTCCGTAGATGCTGTTTATCAAGTCAAGGAAGCTCCCCTGTATTCCTGTTTTTCATGAATAGGTGTTGAATTTGGTCCGTTTTTTTTTGGTTTCAATTGATGGAATCGTGATTTTTCTTCATCAGCTTAGTAATGTGTTAGATTGCATTGATTTTTGAATATTGAACCCGTCTTTTGTCTCTGGAGCAATCCCCACGTGGCCGTGCTGTAGAATTAGTTTTATGTATTATGGAATGATGTTTGTGACCAGGCTGCAAAGGATTGTTTCTGTGTTTGTGGGGGAGTCCTATGTGTTGTGGAATGATGTGTGTGGCCAGGCTGCGAAGGGTTGTTTCTGTGTTTGTGGGGGAGTGCTATGTGTTGTGGAATGATGTGTGTGGCCAGGCGCGAAGGGTTGTTTCTGTGTTTGTGGGGGAGTGCTATGTGTTGTGGAATGATGTGTGTGGCCAGGCTGCGAAGGGTTGTTTCTGTGTTTGTGGGGGAGTCCTATGTGTTGTGGAATGATGTGTGTGGCCAGGCTGCGAAGGGTTGTTTCTGTGTTTGTGGAGGAGTCCTATGTGTTGTGGAATGATGTTTGTGGGGGAGCCCTATGTGTTATGGAATGATGTGTGTGACCAGGCTGCAAAGGATTGTTTCTGTGTTTGTGGGGGAGTCCTGATTCCGTCATTCCAGTTTTTCTTCGAGTTGTTCTGTTTTTCAGTTCCAGAATTTTCATTTGGTTCTTCTTTATGTCTTCTGTTTATTTTCTTAGACTCTCTGTCATGGCAGCTGCTCTAAAGTCCTTGTCAGATGATACTGCCATCTCTCATCCAGGTATTGGCATCTGTTGATCATCTTTGCTCATTTAGTGTGACCCGTCCTGGCCCTTGGTACTAGGAGTGATTTTCTGTTTGAACCTGGGCATTTGGGGCATTACGTGATGAAACACTGGTTTTTATTTAAACCTTTGGTCTTAGCTGGCTTTCTTGAATGGCACCCTGGCAGGGGAAGGGCCACGCAGCCTCCTTACTGCCAGGTGGGGATGGAAGTCCAGGCTCCCCACTCAGCCTCTGGCCCCCATGGGCCCCCGAGGAAAGGATGGGAGTTCCAGCCCCCTGGCCTCTACTGGTGCCCCCCGGCTGGGAAGGCCTCAGCACTGCTCCCCACGTGGCTCCCCCCGACCCCACCCTGTGTTTGCTGCTGGGTGGGAGTGGGAGCTTCAGCTCCATCCAGCTTTTGCCCATGTGGGTGGAGGTGGGGCCGCAGTTTTTTCTGTGTTATTTGGCTGATGTAGAGTGATTACTGTCGGAACGTTTTCTCTCTTGCCAGGCCTCTATCGTGGTCCTTTGGGCAGAGACAGCAGGCTTTGTTGGAGTTTCTTTTTTTTGTCTGCACCCGTTGAGATTTCCAATTGACCGTGTCTTCAGCTCCAAGTATAGGATCTATGAGGCAAAATGAAAATCTAGAGGACTTGCCCCCGTGTTGTTCCTGGGGTCCCAAGGACCCAAGCCAGTCTGCCTTCTCTCCATCTTTCAGAGTCGTCTTGTTTTACAGATGATGTCCAGGATTTTTAGTTTACTTAGAAGAAGAATAGGGAGGACACCTACTCCGTCTTCCCAGAAGCAGGAGTCTCACCGGAAACTGAGGCTTTGAAAAGTTGCGTGTGCCCAAAGTCTGTCAGGTCAGACTCGGAATTCAGGTTTTCCTGACACCCAGCCTGTCCTGCCACTTTCCTCTGCAAAGCTGCCTGTAGCCTCCCCTGCCTGGCTCCCCGTCCAGCCAAAAACTTCCCAGTAACCACAGCCTGTATGGTGGGGTCTGACGTTTAACCGTGTGCGTCATTGTCTGTGTTAGTTTTCCAGTGGTTTGGTGTGTCAATGATGTGACTCGACTGAGATCGTCCCCAGATTGTATCAGGGAGCAGCTCCCTGTCTCCTCTTGATTCGGCGCCACCCCTCGCAGCCCCATCCCTCCCAGCCCCACCTCCAGCCCTCCACACCTCCTGGATGCTCTTAAGTCACGTTAATCCCTTTGACTCCTCGTGGCTGCAGAACATATCCCGTGCTCCTTGTCCGGGTCTCCTGGGGGCCCCTCTCATTTGCCACCTGTGACTTTCCAGAGGCAGCTCCAGCTTGTCCTTGACATAAGCCCCGTCCCCAGGCACATCCGGCTCCTGGAAGCTCTCACTCTCCGATGCTCTCGCCTGCCTTGCTCGTTTAATTTCGGGTGACTTTTCCTTGCAGCTTCTGCTCAGCCTTCAGCCTTCTAGACTTTGTTCATTCACCTTTTTAGGAAGCCGTTCTTGACTTCACCGAAACCAGACGAGCCTTCCCTTCTCTCTCCTCACATACCTTTGCAAACCCCTCAGTGCTTATCAAGTGACGTTGTAACAGCTTCTTTCCTGGTCAGGCCCCTGCCTGTGCGCTCTCGTCAAAGGGAGGAGATAAAGGTGACGTGAGTTTGAGTTGTCATCTGAAGTAGGACTAGCAGCTATTTTTGGTTGAGGAAGGATGAGTTTGGTTTTGTGCTTACGCAGTGAAGTGTCAACAGCATATCCAAGGGGGACTGGCTTTCAGGCTAATGGAAATCTTGCTGTTATGGAATTGCTTCCACAAAGGTCATTCATGACCCGGGAGAAAAACAAAGGTGACCATTAATGACCTGGAAGAAAAAGGTGACCATTAATGACCCGGGAGAAAATAACTGAATGTCAAGGACACCACCTGGGTTGGGGGAGGCAGCAGCAGGAGGAAGAGAACCATTAAAGTTGATAGAAACTCCAGTGGTTCTAGAAGGGGCTGCAGACGAGGGAGTCCCACGGTTAGTAGGGGAGGGGTTACAGGATAGAAGCACACGAGGGAACCCAGACTGCTGCTCTCAGTGGCTTTTGGGGCCTTGGGCTTTGAAAATTTGCCAAACAATCCTGTTTTCCAGAAGACTCAACTCCGTGCTGCTTTTAGAATGTACAAGCAGAACACGTCGCTGTTTGGAAAAACTAAGACTTAGCATGTAGTTGCTCCAACATGTATGAAATTATTGAGCAGTAGCATCAGTTTGGAATGTGGATGGAACTGTTATCACACGGTCTTTTTTTATTGTTGAAACACATCCAACTCTTACTTGTGGGATGGACAAAGGGTTGGTGGCTCCATCCGGAGCCAGGTGCCTGCTGGCCAGCAGGCTGTGTGAGTCATCAGGTCTTAGAGGCGCTGGATTTCTCTGCAGCGCAGGCCAGCCCTGCTGCTCCTTGGTGTAGGGGGCAGAGCCGGGCAGTGCCCTCTCCAGCCTCCCAGCAATCTTCGTCCCGTTTTCGTGAGATTCCAGCAGTCTCCAGTTTGAGGAAAGAGGCCCACTGTGTCTTGAGGCTGAACTTCTTAACCCACTTTATTTTTATGTGTCCTTATCAGAACATAAGCAGTGTCTCAAACTCAGGCCGTTTACTAGTTGCCACCGGGCAAAGCTAAATACAACTTTTATAAGAACCTGGCCAACGGTAGTTGAAGTCGACCCAAACATTTTAAACTTTGCCAATTGTACTAGAGCCGGAGCAGGCAAATGGTGGTGGGTTTGCGAGGAGAAGAAAAGCAGTGGTAGATCTTCTTAGCAACAAACAGTTAGAAGACGGAAAGGGTTAGGGTTAGGGTCTTTTGGTCACCCAGCCCTTACCTGGTTTTCAGATAAGAACTTGGCCTGTTACACATTTTCACGTAGAAGTGATCTTCTTGGTACAGCCGAGGTCTTAAGCTTTTACTGAAACACTATCCTCAGCTGCCTTATGATTTAAGTGAGGATTATAGAACTTCAGCCCTAACTTTTTCATTATGTGTATTTTTCTGCATTCATGTCAGGTTGGATTTGGTCTAGGGAGTCCCAGAAAGAAGTAGAAAAAGAGAGAGAAGCCTACCGTCGGAGAACTGCTGCTTTTCAACAGGATCTGGAAGCCAAGTACCACGCCATGATCTCAGAAAATCGGCGTGCTGTCGCTCAGTTGTCCTTGGAACTCGAAAAGGAACAAAACAGAACTGCTAGTTACCGAGAAGCCCTTATCTCTCAGGGACGCAAGTTGGTAGAAGAAAAGAAGCTTCTGGAACAGGAACGGGCCCAGGTGATGCAAGAAAAAAGACAGGTGCAGCCTTTGAGAAGTGCGTATTTGAGCTGCCTGCAAAGGGAAGAAAACTGGCAAAGGAGAGCCAGGCTTTTGCTGAAAGAATTTGAAGCTGTTCTCACAGAAAGACAGAATATCTACTGCAGTCTGTTTCTTCCTCGCAGCAAGCGGCTGGAGATGGAGAAGAGCTTACTGGTGCGAGCGTCCGTCGACCCCGTCGCCGCTGACCTAGAGATGGCAGCCGGTCTCACCGACATATTTCAGCATGATACATACTGTGGTGATGTCTGGAACACCAACAAACGCCAGAATGGCAGACTCATGTGGCTCTATCTCAAATACTGGGAACTCGTTGTCGAACTGAAGAAGTTTAAGAGAGTAGAGGAAGCCATCCTAGAAAAGTAAGACAAGAGTGAAATCAAACTGCTTTTAGTGACTCGAGGCCAGGCAGTCATGCGCCTTCTGGGTCTTCGGCGTCTTCCGTTCCCGTGCTGCCCGTGTCATGGCCACACCGTCACCCTTCAGCAGCGACCTCCACTCCCGCCACCCTCTGAGCAGAAGTGCACCGAAGCCTCAGAGACAGAGGGTCTCCTCCCGATGCTCTGCCGCTGTTGGGGATATGGTTTCTTGAAGCATTTTTAGGCTGCCAGTATTGTATTAAGCAGAACAGTGTAACCTCGTATTTTAGCTCCAGGGTAAAAATGGTTTTTTAAAAAGTCAAATACAATACTGGTCCTTACCACAAGTAATTTTCTGTCTGTTTCATCACTCCCTAAATACTTTCTCCTCAAATTATTTTTCTCTGTCACCAGATTACATTAAGAATTTGTCAGATAATGTGTAGAACTGCATAACAGGTAATAGAAAGTAGTAATATTATATTATCAAGGGTTTATATTTTAAAGATCTCTCTCACTCCATAAAGGGGAACTACCAAGTGTTTCTTGTATCCAGTTGTTACCTAATGTGTGTTTGTTGTATGCAGTTGTTACCTAATGTGTGTGTGTTGTATGCAGTTGTTACCTAATGTGTGTGTGTTGTATCCAGTTGTTACCTAATGTGTGTTTGGAATTTGGCTTGTGTCTGTATTCAGCAAGCAGATACTTATTAGCAATGATATATACTCAAAATACTTGCCATTTATGAGTAATAATGCCACTTTTTGTGTAATTCTTCACTCTTTACAAAATATTTTTATATGTATTATCTCATTGTTTACCGCAGCCAACAAGGTAGGCAGGCACTTATCACCCCGTATCACACATAGCTACTGGGAATTGAGCCTGTATACCTGTTCACTCATGGAATCCTCAGTCGAATCCTGTGAAGTGAGTATTACTATTACTCTTTGCGGAGGTGCCCCAAGGCCAGCCCCCAGGTGCTTGACCTGCTGGGAGATCTCACAGGACTCAGCACAGGGTTGGACTCAGCATAGAGCAGAATCAGCAAAGGGAGAGGGTGTGTGGGTGGCGCTCAGAGGAGCCACGTGTGGACACCCCAGGATCCACTCCCTGGAGTCATACAGGACACACCTAACTGTTAAGAATAAGCTCACTGGAGACTCAGCACCCGGGGCTTTTGCTAAGGGCTGGTCATGTGGTACCCCCTGCCTGGCCTGTGTGGGAATTCCCGACTTGTCCAGAAGGAGGGTGGGTTTGGTGTGGTCTGTGCCGTGAGCACAAGTACTGTGGTCACAGAGCCGCTCGTAGGAGTTAATGGTGCTGGGAAGTCTCCCAGAATCCGAGTTCCCAGATGTCAGTCAAGGGCCAGCCTCGCACACAGGCCCTGGTAGGACACAGCCTTGGGCCTGCTGTGTGAATTCGTCACCACGCACCTCACTTTACGGAGATGTGGAAGAGCTAACCTGCCTGAGGTCACGCAGGTAGTAGTGTTGGAGCCAGTCTGAGCCCAGGCACCTTTTCTCCAGAACCGCGAGTAACCTGTGTGCAGTGATTTGATAGTGTGTGGCCAGGCAGGAGCGGGAGCAGGTTGTCCATCTGCTTTCAAGGGCCATGTTCTCCCCTCCTGCCCGTCTGTACGGGAATAGGAGAAACTGTTAAAAATCCTAAGCTTATAGAGCCCACGTGGCAGTATGAGAGCCACTATTCATGGAGTGCATGTTCCACCCTGAGCTGTACACGCTTTACACGCATGCGTTGTTTGAAATCCGTGGAATCCCTTGAGCGCGGCGGAGGCGGGCTCAGAGCCAACATGCGCTGCCTGCAACAGACACGGGCCCCCTGCCATGCTCTGCTCTCGGCACCCACGCCCTGCTAAGGGTGCTCAGATGCTTCACCCAGGCAGGAGTGCAGTGGTGTGATCGCTAAGGGTGCTCAGATGCTTCTCTTCTTCAGTGGCTGCTAGCGTGCCTCTCTGCTCTACCACCATCGCTTTATCTGAGAAAAAGTCACTTTTATTTTCATTTTTTATTTTTTTGAGAGGGAATCTCTGTCACCCAGGCAGGAGTGCAGTGGTGTGATCTCAGCTCACTACAGCCTCCGCCTCCTGGGTTCAAGCGATTCTCCTGCCTCAGCCTCCTGGGTAGCTGGGATTACAGGCGTGCGCTACCACACCCAGCTAATTTTTGTTTTGTTAGTAGAGACGGGGTTTCACCATGTTGGCCAGGCTGGTCTCGAACTGCTGACCTCAGGTGATCCACCGCCCCCACCTCGGCCTCCCACAGCGCTGGGATTACAGGTGTGGGCCACGGCACCTGGCCCCTAAAAAGTCATTTTTTCGGTAAATCTGGACGAAACTCTTCCTCTCGTTGTTTGTACTTCCTGATGCGTCAGACCCCTGCCTAAAGAGCAGTGCAGGCTCCATTCCCGCGGCAATCCGGTCTGCTGGGTGTCCCTGTGTGAACCACTCCGCGTTTGTCCTTAAATGAAGAAAACACAGTCAGCTGCTTTGTAGGTGAATGATTTTCGAGGCAAATTGTTAATCCTCATCCTGTTTCTAATGTCCAGTGTGCTGTCAGCCTAGCTTCCTTCTATAGTGAGATAGATAACATTCAGAGCCTTCAAGCTGATGTGGACACTGACCCGCTGACCCGGTCCTGCAGAGTTAGGAAGACGAGCATTTTTTTTTGAGACAGTCTCGTTCTGTCGCCAGGCAGGAGTGCAGTGGCACAATCTCGCCTCACTGCAAGCTCTGCCTCCCGGGTTTGAGTAATTTGCCTGCCTCAGCCTCCCGAGTAGCTGGGACTACAGGTGCCTGCCACCATGCCTGGCTAATTTTTGTATGTTTAGTAGAGACAGGGTTTCACCATGTTGGCCAGGATGGCCTCAAACTTCTGATCTCAGGTGATCCACCTGCCTCAGCCTCCCAAAGTGCTGGGATTAGGGGCGTGAGCCACCGTGCCTGGCCGGAAGATGCTCTTTCCACAGGGTTGATATTAGTTCGTGTTTGTGTGGCGTGGCTGCCTTCCATCAGCAAGTTTGAGTGTTGATGTGAGGCCACCCTCTTTTGAAATGGATTGTGGTCGGTTTGGAATAGTTACACAGTGCTGTGCCATTTGGTAACTCCACACATGTACCGAAAGGTGAGCCCACAGTGGAACGCTCCTCAACCAAAGTGGTTTAAAGTTGCAAAAAAGGGTAATTGTGCTGGTTGGTGTGTGTGCTGAATTTGTAGCGACATCAGAGTCAAGCATTATTTGTCCTGCTGCTTTCTTGGAGGTCACAGTAACTATAAAACCGTGAGCCAGCAAGGCAGAGAGGACCCTTTGGGGTAAGGAGTGGAGCTCTGGGAGATCCTAGGTTTTGGAAGCAGGTCCAGTTTCCTTGGGGAGAGGAGGGCTTGCTGCAGGGCGGAGGAGGGGCAGCCACTGTAATCCTTGTCTGGAGTGAACATTGTATATGAGGTTGCAGTGGCTTAAAAAGGAAGGACTTTTGCGGGGAGGGGTTGAGATTGTACTTTGTAATTTCGCTTGCTTCAGGCTTGACTTTGGAATGAAGTTCGAAGGCATCACAATTGACCTGGACGTTCCAAAAACAAAACTGAAGAGGCAGCATTTCTCTTCCGTAGTCCAGTCAGCTCATTTGGTAGATGCGCTTTTTCCTCCTTTGCTACCATTCATCCATAAGGATATATAATTTGCATATATATTTCATATGCGTGCATATGTGTGTGTATGTGTGAACTGGCAGGTGTTGATTTCATAAGGACAAAATTGTTCTGCAAACCTTGCACCAATTATGGGGTGTTTCAACGGAAAAACTTCACCAAATGATCTGTGTGTTCGTTCAAAGAGAAGTTATGTCTAATTAAAATGTGTAACGGACTATTTCTGTGTTGGATTGTTTAAAAAGTGATTGCTTCATAGTGTACTAAGATCATCTCTTTAAGCAGAAGGGAGAAAACAGCTTTCTAGTTACTTTCACATATTAGGTTTGCTACATAAAAGCAAGTCTGAAGACTACACCTGTGACATTGCAGAGACCAAACTGCAGTGTGTGCAGCCATGAGTGGCAGCTGCTTCCTCCTCGAGGTGTCTTGTTCCAGCATGAGGACAGCCCGTGCGATGTTGGGAGGAGCCAGGGTGTTTGGGGGGGCAGCTGCCCTAGACACTGGCTGGCTGTGATGGGGGCAGCCTGCTGTGTAGACACTGGCTGGCTGTGATGGGGGCAGCCTGCTGTGTAGACACTGGTTGGCTGTGATGGGGGCAGCTGCCCTAGACACTGGCTGGCTGTGATGGGGAGCAGCCTGCTGTGTAGACACTGGCTGGCTGTGATGGGGGCAGCCTGCTGTGTAGATGCTGGCTGTGATGGGGGCAGCCTGCTGTGTAGATGCTGGCTAGCTGTGATGGGGGCAGCCTGCTGTGTAGACGCTGGCTGGCTGTGATGGGGGCAGCCTGCTGTGTAGAAAGTGCTGGGCTTGCTCCGTCTGCCTTGACTTGTGTGAGTAACTGCGCTGGGTTTTATAGGTTGAGGCTGAAAAGGCTCCTCTTTTTATGCTGGGTTTGACAAAACAGTTGCTGTATTTCTCTATTAATTTAGGATTCTGTTTGCAAGCAGCAGAGATGGATTTGTGCTAGCCTAGAAAGTTAAAGAGGGATTTAAGGCTGTCTCGTGAAACTTCAGGTCAAGAATGGAGAACACAGGTTAGATGTCAGAGAAGAACCAGAAAGACAAATAAGGGACTCTCAGGGGCCTCGGAGTACTTGTCACTCTGTGTCATATCTCTGCATAGCCGCGCCAATCCCCAAACCAGCTTCTCTGGCCACACGGTGGGACAGGGCGGTTCCCACAGCTCCTGAGCCTGCCCCCTGCCTGGCCTGCTCCAGCGGGCGGCCGAGTTAGGGAAGCGCTGGGCTCCACCATACCGCGGTGTTCTAAAGGAGTGGGAACAGTGAAGATCGGGGTTGCAGAGCCTGTGGCCTTTGCTAGCTTCATGGGAAATCTTGAAAAGAGAAAACGAAGGGCTTCAGTCAGCCACCCATGGACAGCAGGCATGCGGTGGAAGGCGGAGGGCTTCTGTGGCAGCTTCGCAGGTCTCTCATCTGCTGCGGACCCCCTGACAGGCTGAGGGTCTTGCTGTCGGGTAGCGGGACCAGATGAGCCTGAATGCGGCTCTGCGTCTCACAGGACAAGTGTACCTTGAGAGCTGCTGCCGCCGCCTGGGTGTTTGCTGGGTGAGCTCCAGATTCACGGGAGCCCTTTGTGCCAGCATGGCCACCCCAACCCCGTGGGGAAAGCAGATCTCCCTCACCTGGGAATCTGGCAGAGACCTCAGGCAGTGCCCCGTCTTTCATGACCTGCCTGGTCCAGGTAGAGGAGTCAAGTCCTGCTCCAGGAGCAGGTGCAGGGCCTGGCCTGGGTGCCGAGAATGGGGTGAGGAGGGAGGAGTAACGAAGAAAGGCAGATGGGCAGAAAGTGCCACATTGGGGCACTCAGGTGGCTCTGTTTAATATTCCAGCAGGGACACTGAGACCGAGCCTATCCCTGCCGGGAGAGCTTCTCGAAGCTGGTTGGTGGCTGACAGGCAGGGAGTGGGGTGCTGGGGCCTCCTCGGGAGGTGGGGGTGCTGGGGCCCTGCTCTTGACAGCACTGTGCCATAGCTCCGAGGTGGCTGCTCCCCGTGGGCCAGGGCTGGTGGTGCCAGAAAATGGGATCTGGGCTGAGGGGCTCTGGGCTGGCAGAGGTGGGGCGGGGGGGTGACTGGCAGGCATCAAGATGGGGGGGGACAAGCACGGTGCCCCCACCCATGGGGCCATGTGGGGCTGATGGATAGTGGGACTCCAGCATGCAGCAGATGATGGAGCCTTGCTCAACTCAGAAGAGGAAGAGCAGGAGAGCGCTGGTGGACGAGAGCAACCCTGATGTTCCTGGGCCCTTGGCCACGTCCACCACACAGAGGGGCCACGTCCACACAGAGGGGCCACATCCACCACACAGGGGCCACTGGGCCTGCGTATATCTCCTTGGCCTGCGAGGGTATCATCATTTCCTGACCTGTGGAACAAGTCATTAAGCCAGGAAGGACTTGAGTTGGAGCCCCTAAAACAGCCCCCACTTCTTGCCAGGATGGTGGACAGGAAGCAGTGCCATGTTCTGAAGGAGCTGCACCAGCCCATGCTGCTGTGGAAGACCCAAGGGAGGCAAAGACGGTGGCTCCAGATGGCGGCCCCCATTGGGACCCTGCTCACTTCACCCACTGGCCCTGGAAAGCCAGGGTGGGCCTGGGCAGGTGAACCCTGAGGCTCCGCCAGGAGCAGCCCCAGCTACAGCCGCCATGGATGTTTGCTGGGTTGGATCAGCACTCTCACCTGCTGAATGGTTTTGCCTGATTCCCACTAGCTTGCCTTGTGTGGGAGGCCGTGTTTTCTGCGGTAGAGAAGTGCTCTCCATAAAAACCCAGCAGGCGTGCTCCTGGGCCTGGCAGATGCCGGATGTGTGGCCACAGACGCCATGCGACCCAGGACTGGAGTCACAAGATTGGGCGAGGACAAAGACCCAGCGAATGGTGAACGGCCATGCAGGATGGGGCCGATCAGTTCAGTGGGAGCAAGTGCGAGACCTGCACAGGACGGGCGAGGGAGGCGTTGGTCCCCAGCCTCTGCTGGCCTTATCAGAATGGGCTGTTCCTTGGGAAGCCCCTGGGCGTCTGTGGAGCTGGAGATGTTGGGAGCTTGTGCCCTCAGCACCGCCCACTGACACCAGTGGGCTCCTGTGTGCCCTGCCCAATCCCAGGCCTCAGGACACCCAGCACCCTGGGCCCTTCTCCACTGCCACAGGCCTTAAGGTTGGTCATCATGCCGCCCAGCGGCTGAGTCTTACAATAAAAATTCAGACACAAAGCAGTGGCAGCCACTCTGTGCTTTAGAGTTAGAAGTAAGTCATTAAAAATGTTGGCCCAGCACCTTCCCTGCCTGTTTCCAAAAGCTGGCTGCAATATCAAGTTCATGTCCCTGGACGAGGCTCCAGTAAGGCACTGCCTGCAGTGTGCAGAGAGCACTTAGGTGGTTGCAGAGCAGGCAGAGACGAATGTGGGGAGTGGAAGTCACCATATCTGCCCACTCGGCAGGAGGCCGTCCATTCCTGAGACGCCCCCGGGAGGCAGGCTCCTGTACGGCACTCATGCTGGGTACCCAACCCCTACAACCCAGGCAAACCCCTACCCTGGGCAGAGAAGGGCCTGGACACACCAGGGGCAGAAGGAGAAAGGGGATGGAGACAAACCTGGGTGGGGGTGACCTGGGGGCAGCTGGGGTGGGGTGACACGGGGACCATTGGGGTGGGGACACACTCTGGGAGGGGGTGACACGGGGCAGCAGGGGTGGGGGCACACCTGGGGAGGGGGTGACACGGGGGCCCCTGGGGTGGGGACACACTTGGGGAGGGGGTGACACCTGAGGAGGGGATGACATGGGGCCCCTGGGGTGGGGACACACCCGTGGTGGGCGCTGTCATGGGGTGTGACTTTTGAGCGGAGCCATGGACACACAGTGACTCAGATCCCTGGTTTTGGGTCTGAGAACGACTTAACCACACCAAGCACTGACCTGTCTGAACTGCACTGAAAGACGCATTTTATTTGCATTTAGTTATTCTAGTGCTCAGCCATTTCTTTGCACAAAGTCACTCTTGGTGGACACCAAGTCCAAATGTGTCTTAGGTGGTTGTCAGCTTCTCCAGGGGCTGGTCAAGTGCTAGACCTTCAATTAAACACCCGGAACAGCTCCCGTCAGTCTAAACCTCAAGCCCCGCAGGACACAGTGAATGTTGGTGAGAAACGGTGGCGCGGTCGGGCAAAGGCCTACCCACAGCGCTGACCGCCCTGGTCCAGGCGGCTCTTCAGTGGACGCCTGTGCTCACCCACTCGGATGCCCCTCACGGTTCTGGGGGCTACACAAAGTGAGAAGAAAAGCCGCCACCAACAGCAACCAAAAGCCCCGCGTTCCCCGCAGGCCCACCTCATCCCATAAGCGGCAGGTCCAGACAGCGGGTTGTGACCAGCAGTGGGTGGGAGCCTCCTGGAGGAAGCAGGGTCCGGTTGGCTGTTCATTTTTCGCCTCTTTTTCTCGGTTGTTTTTCATGGGCTGCTTATTTTGTGCAGTTTCTGTGATGCGTTCTCTCTTCCCCTCCCCCTCCCTGCTGTGGAGCCCAGTCACATCTGCCCCCTGAAGCTTCATCTTGCGCCCAGTGCCCAGATGCGCCGAGGCCAGGTCGGCCACTCCTCACACCTCCCGGGCTTCTCTGCTCTTTGCCATGTGGCGTCTGCCCCCGCTGACCCTCAGTCACTGTCTCTTGGTGGCTTCCCCCGCCTCCAGAACCTTGCCGTGCTGCCACTAAAGGGCACCGCATGGCACCTCTCCTGGAAGGCTTCCTCTTCTACAGCACTTAACAGGCTCGCCTACAATTTTCACTAAGAACTGCTTTTGGTGGTGCTGGTGCTGGTGGGGATGAATGCCAGGCCCAAGCCTCAGATCCAGGACTAAAGCCCGGGGCACCTGCAGGCTGAAATGCAAGACCTGTCACTGGTGCGAGTGAAGGAACTACTCTATTTGTTTGAGTGCTCTGGAGAAGTTTTCTAGAGCAGTTTTGAAAGCTTGCAGCAAGAAAGCGCCAAGCTCATTGCTTGTTTCTTGAATGTCTGGGTCGAAACTTCCAAAGAGAGGTGTGGAGACCTGGATGTCCTCTCGGTCGGCCCGCAGCAGCACGGCACGCAGCTCCTCGGCGATCTCGTCGTATTTCTGCTGGTCGAACTTGGACATGGCCAGCTCGTCCTGGGGGTAGGCGGCACCCTCGGGGTAGCAGTCCTTGGGCACCGGGAACTCAATGCAGCGCAGCTCGGGGAGCTCACAGAGTGCGGTGAAGAGGCGCCGGAGGGCGCGGGCCGACAGCGGGTTCCCGAGGAACTTGAGCTGGCGCAGCCGGTGGCAGGGGCTCAGGCCCAGGATCAGCATGCCAACGTGGCTGTCTACGATGCCACACTCCTCCAGTGTCAGGATCCTCAGCGTCCGGGAAGCCTGGCTGAGCAGCCTGAAGAAGGTCGAGGGGTATAGGCTGACCAGGTTGTGTCCACTGAGGTCCAGCACCTCCAGGTGGGCAGCGTGGGCACAGTCTGCCAAGAAGGCCATGTCCGTGTGGTTCAGGGCACAGTTGGCCAGGTCCAGCACTCGCAGCGGGGTCTGTAGGGGGCTGCAGGACACGGGGGAAAGAGCACAGGTGAGAGGAGGGTCCCAGGAAGGAGCCGAGGGCTCAGGCGAATGGGAACAACCCATTTGTCCATCATGGGGTCAACACACAGTCACGTCCAACCACCGCCTAATTTCATACAGCCTATGAGCTAGGAGTGGTTGTTATATTTATATAATAGTTTGTGAAACGTGAAAAGTTACATGATATTCAAACTCGGTGTCCATAAATAACATTTTACCAGAGCACAACCACGTGCATTCGCTTAGTGTTGGCCATGACTGCTGGCCGCCACGTGGTGAAGTCAGCTATACCCAGAGGTCTGGCTTTTGTCCTCAGCACCTAAATGGTAAGTTTGTTTTGTCAACAGCTGCTTTTGTGTTGTCTGAGAAAAGTGATGCATGTGGCCATGAGAACGTCCACTCAGAAAGTGGACGGGGTGGGGCAGTGAGACCACAGGACAGAATGTCAGCTCAGAAAGCAGACGGAGTGGGGCAGTGAGACCACAGGACAGAATGTCTGCTCAGAAAGCAGACGGCGGGGGGCAGTGAGACCATAGAACAGTGCCGCTCCACTCTGACAAAGATGAATCCCACATGGTTTCAGAGCTGGGAAGGGCCATGGAGCCTTCCAGTACAGCCTTTGACTCACCTGGGAACCCTAAAGACCCCCCAACTTGCCCCACATCCCATATTCTGACTTGGTTGGTGTAGGGCAGCCTAGCTCTAATACAGGGGCAGTTGGAGTGAGACCTACTCTGGTCCTGAGCTCTCTAAGGGAGATCTCCAGAGCAGAACTGCATCGGGACATGGCCTCACTGTCCTCGCTAAGCCGGGGGACACAGCTGGGGTCTGCCCCATCCCCACCCTCTCCTTAGGAGGCTGCCTCACTCTCCACCCCCCTGCACCTGCACCCACCTGCATGTCCCGCCCAGGACATGTCCCTCCCCACCCAGGACTGGGACCACTGCCAGGTGCCCCTGTCCCACCTGAGAAACCACGCCAGGCACGCCCCCTGCCCGAGGTCCCACCGCAGGGCACCTCTATCCCTCAGGACCCACCGCAGGGCACCCCCATCCCTCAGGACCCACCGCCAGGCATCCCCCACCAGGATCTACTGCCTGGTGCCACCCCAGGACCCACAGCCAGCCACCCCCCACCCCAGGACTCACCACCAGGTGCCCCCACTTCAGGACCCACCACCAGGCACCCCCACCACCGCCAGGCACTTCCCCCCAAAACCCACTGCCAAGCGCCCCACCAGGACCCACTGCCATGTGCCCCCAGCCCCCAGAACCCACCGCCAGGCACCCCCCAGCACCTGAGGACCCACCTCTAGGTGCTTCCCCAGTACCTACCAGGCACCCCTTCCCCCTAGACCCACTGCCAGGTCCCACCCCCAGGACCCAAAACTGGGTGCCCCCCGGACCCACCGCTAGGTTGCCCCACCAGGACCCATCACCCGGTGACCCCAATACCCACCGCCAGCTGCCCCTCCTTCAGGACCCACCACCAGGCTCCCTCCCAGCACCCATTGCCAGGCACCCCGTTCCCCAGGACCCATGACTGGGCACCCCCCTTGGACCCACTGCTAGGCACTCCCCCTCCAGGATCCACTGCTGGGCACCCCCCTTGGACCCACCGCCGGGCATCCCCCTCACCACTGCCTGAGGCTGCCTTGGCCTGGCCCCTTCCTAGCTGCTGCCCTCTCTGCCTCCTTCACGCAGATCTGCTGAGAGGATCCTGCATGAGCCTCCTGTCCCACCATGGGGAGGTCCATGCAGCATGGAGCCCAGGCCTCCCTCGAGGGAGACTGGGAGGATCCCGCCCTGTCAGGCCTTCGGATGAGATGGCACCCTTGGCCAACAGCAGCCCTGAGCCAAAGGCACTGACAGGCTCAGATTTCTGAGCTGAAATCGTGTTTGCTGTTTGAAGCCCCCAAGTGTTGGGGTGACTCGTTCATCAACAATAGACAACTCCTCACACCATGTAGGCACTTCTGTTTCGTCTGTTTGGTAATTTCCGTATTCTCTTTTTTTAACTGGCATTCTCTCCACATCCCTAAGTCACACACGGCAGCCCGCTTCTTTCCTGGTGGCTCTGACTTTCGGTGCTCTTGCCCCTTGGCGGGGCTGCTGTCCTGTGGCTGTGGCCACACCCGGAGTGAGAGGCTGGAGGCCGTGTAGCCTCATGGCCTTGGACGTGAGCAGGCCCCTGGACTATCTCTCCTTGCCTCTGCAGCCACCAGCCCGTCCTCAGTCCCCTCCCCAAGACTCACCCAAGCAGCGTCGGGATCTTCCCGGTCAGCGTGGAGAAGGCCACACTGAGCTCAGTGAGCTGCGCCATCTTGCTGAGCTCCCGGGAGATGGAGGCGAGGAGGGGGTCCTCGCCGTCGGGAGTGGAGGCGTAGGTGGGGGGTGCATCAAAGGCCTTGGTGGGCAGGGTGAGCGAGGCCAGCCGGGGGAAGCCCACCTGGGCCAGAAGCTGCTGCACGTGGCCCGCATGCAGCCGCACGTTGTGCACCACCTCCAGCTTGCGCAGGGCACCCGGGCCAGCCAGACGCAGCACGTGCAGGAGCTGGCTGGGGCTCAGGCTGTCCGCCCGGAACGAGGGGCAGTGCACCCGCAGAGGGGTCGGGCACGCTGGCCTCAGAGCCTGCACCACCGCCTCGAAGTTGCCCTCAGTGACGAAGAGGTCGGCGAGGACCTCGACGGGGCGCCCGGCTGCGAGGGGCTCTGCCTGCAGCTCACAGCAGGTCCTGGCCAGCAGCTGGGTGCGGCCCCACCTGCCCAGCGCCCTCCCGCATGGGCACCGCTGCACCTGCACATCTCGGATGCCCGTGAGGTCAGCCACCCGCAGCCGCCGGCGGCTCCGGTCCTGCAGCACGTGGTCCGCGAGGCCGCGCACCAGCGCCTCCAGGCAGGCCCTGCAGGTTCTGTCGCGCAGGTCCTGGGGGTGGTCGGCACTAGGACCCAGCAGCGCTCCCAGCCGGAACTCCTCCAGGGGCCAGCGCCCCAGCACCGCGCGCGTCACCTCCGCCTGCTCCAGCAGGTAGCTGGCTTTGAACAGGAGTGGGTAGAGGTTGTGGGCCACACTGTCCAGGCTCTGCCGGGCCACCTGGGGGTGGGACACCAGAGCTTCTGCAGAAATGAAGCGGAGTGACCTCATTGTGTCCATGGCCCGAGACAGGACCGCTCCCCACGGCTTCCCCCAAGGCGTGTGCCCTTCACGCCTATCTTTAGCTGCAGCAGCTGTGAGCAGCCTGCCCTGGGGGCCCTGCCACGGGGCCTTGTGATCATCTGACTGCTATTTTGGTCCTGGGACGCCTGCGTCTGCCCGGCCTCGGGGCACCCAGCCGTTGGGAGTTGCTTGGCTCAGGCACCCAGCCGACACAGAAGGGCAGCCCGTGCCCATGGCAGGGCTGGGCAGAGAAGCCTGTGCTCCATGCTGCAGAAAGCCAGTCTTGGCAGGCGTTCGTGCTGGCGGCCGGTAAGGCCAGCGGGCAGGTCCTGTTTACCATCCAAGCGGGGCTACTGCCCAGCTCTGGGCACCTCCCCCACCAGTCAACGGGGCAGAGAACAGGCCAGGCCCCTGCGCCTCACTCGGTAACCAGTTCCCTTTCCACAGTGGCCTCTGGGGCCACTCCCACACTTCGCCTCGCATCTGGGGTGAGACGAGTGGCCAGGAATGGAGCTGCTGTTTTGCCCCTTCCCTGTGCCTTTCCTTCTCCCCAAGGACCCGGCGGGGGTGGCTTCCCTACTTTCCATGGGAGAGAGTGGCTGGGAGAGGTGGAGCCTCCCTGATGGCCTTGGATGAGCCCCCAGCTCTCTCTGAGCTGCAGTGTCCTGTCTGCAACCCTGCCGCCTGTGCGGCAGGGAAAGCTGCAGGGAATGGGATACACCTGTGTTGGGGGGCGGTGCCTGATGGTTCACTCCCAGCACTGACCGTGTTGGACAGCTGATGGGTGCTGCACTCACCTCTCCCCGTGACACTGCCACTCAGGGCAGGGTCAGCACACATCGCTGCACACATCACTGCACACATCACTACAGGGCACCACGTGTCCATGGGCTTTGGAGGGTCACGGCCATGAGACAGAGGCTGAGGGAGACCGAGAGAAGTGAGTGACAGAGACTGAGACAGAGACAGAGACAGAGGGACAGAAACTAAGGGAGAGAGACAGAGACTGAGGGAGAGAGAAAGGGAAACAGAAAGAGACAGACAGAGAGAGACAGAAAGGGAGAGACAGAGACTAAGAGAGAGAGAGAGAGACTGGTAGGCAGAGACAGAGACTGAGAAAGACAGACAGACAGGGGGAGACAGAGAAACAGCAGTGGGAGGGGGAAGGCTGCTGAGCAAGCTTGGAGGGTGCTGGTCATGGGTGCCCCACCAGCCTCCCTGTCTGACCCTCCCCAGTTTGTTCCCTGAGCCTGAGCAATGCCTCTCCCCGGGAGGCGACCCATGCAGAAGGGACTGTGCTCCGTTGTGGGGCACAGGCACTGTCCAGCAGGCGGAGGTGTGTGTGAAGAGGTGGGTGGGCCCCGACCCCACCCTTCAGGGGTGGCCGCCCTCGGCCAGCCGATGTGGGCCCCCAGGCTCCCCTCATGAGGTGCACAAGAGGTTCCCCCAGACACACAGCCCCTTTCCAGGACCAGATAAGAGAATCTCGAAGGACACAGTAGAAAAACATGTTCCATTGATTTTTATGATTAAAATTTTTAACAATTCAGTATTGATACAAAGTAAACACTTTACACCAGTGGCAGGTAACGCCATTTCCCAGACACCTTTTGGGTTCTGAAAAGTGGTTTCCAGAACCTTCCTTTACCTACTCGGGCTCTGTGTGGCCCAACACCCTGCTGTCACTGCGGGGCCCCTGGGTCTCGGAGGGTGGAGACCATGGCTGGGAAGGTCGGCCAAGGTCTGGGCCCCTGCAGCCTCCCTCTCTCTTACTGTTTTCCCTTCTTTTGGAGAGGGGTGGTCCTCTTGGGGTTCCCATTCCAGCAGGACCACTCAGCACAGCTTGGGTCAGACTCAGGCCCAGCTCTGGTGCCGCCGTCCCAACCTGGGGCCACGGCTCTGGGCTCCTTACAGGAAATGCCATGACAAACAGGCGTTCTTTCTCAGACCTAACTCAAGTGCTGTCCTGCTAACTACATGGGACCTGCTGAAACCGAAATGAACCGAGATTCCAGTTCTGTGCAGAGATGGCCGGACCTGCGTTGGGGACATGCCTGGACCACCCAGCCCACTGGCCTTCAACTGGTCTGAAAGGTTGTGAGGTACACTGGTCCTAGGATGGCTCACCACGGCTCTGAGACACTGTGAGCCCGGCCATGGGCGGTGGACACGGGGTGAGGGGGTCTGGTGTTCCCACCCTGGGTCACCCCATGACCTTTGGAGGGCAGGAGAGTTCCAGGCTGCAGGAACATGGGGGTCTGCAGCTGGCAGGCACTGCTGAGTCCCTGCTGGACCAGGGTAGAGGAACCATCCAGGAGGATAGCAAAAGAGGCCAGGCCTAGGGGGCAGGGCCCATTATGGGCGACTGCAGGCCCCGAACGGCAGTGCTGACCATTGGTGTGCGCAGCCCCTGCCTGAGACCTTCATTTCCAGGCCCGGGCACAAGTCTGGCTCTCGAGGACCGGGGCACTCCCTGGAGGACCCACCTCCATCCCAGCTGTCGGAAGAAAAACTGCTGTTACTCACGTCGCACGGGCCTCTCCCTAGGACCCGCTGGCCCCTCAAAGCTGTGACAGCACAGACGTGGCCTGGCACCCAGCAAGGCCTCTGACACCTGATACACACGGTGGGGCCAGGCCGGATGGAGAGCATCGCTGAGCCTGCCTCTGGTTCCAAAGCTTGGGAGGCTCCTCTGCGAGGCCACCTTGTGGTGCAGAGTGGATCTGCAGCTTGAGGGGAGCTCCAGGTCCCAGCCAGACGGGGCGTGGACTCGGCGGCAGCTCCACCCAGCTGGTGTCATGGGCGTTCTGTGGGCAACAGGGTTTGGACCCTAAAAGTGCCAGTTCTGTCTGCTGCTCTGATCGGGAACAAGAGCGTCTGTCTCGTAGCAGCTACACGTGTGACACAGAAGCTCTCGTCATTTCACACGCGGTGTGGAAAACATTCTCTATGTCACAGGCACACAGAACCCACATTCACCTATCGTTTTGTAATTGAATCTTGGACCTACACCCCAGGTGGTCAGTTCGGGCTCAGCCAAGGTGCTGATCCCCCAGGGATGGTGGGAGCAGCCTGGACCCTGGCCGTTTTCTTCTCCTGAGTCTCAGGGTGGGTCAGCATCTCCCTGCAGGGTTGGTCCTCTCTGAGCCCCCCCAGGACATCAGGCAGGTGTGAAAACTCTGACACAGCACGCAGTCTGGGAAGCATGAGTAACAAAGCCCCCACGTGGGTGACCTTGGGAGAGGCGTGTCCCCAGGACGGAGCCTTGTCTGAATGGGAGGCTGGAGCTTTCTCCTTTTGGGGGCTGCTGAAGGCCCAGGGCAGGCACACCAGCGCTGCCAGCCCCAGGACCTCTGGTTGGCAGCAGAATCCGTCCTCTGGCAGTGGCCCTGAGGGCTCCTGTTTCCTGTGGTCAGAGCACCTGGCAGGGGGCTCCTGAGAGCAGGGCGGGGGCAAAGGGGGGCCAGGGATGCCTGGATCCTGGAGGAGCTGCTCCTGACAAAGGAATGCTCGAGGGAACCCGGGGAGGTGGGGTGGCCTCCTGCTGCCCTCTGACCTGACAGGCGGACCTCCTGGGAAGACGACCACCCTGGGGCCAAGGGTGCCCTGCCTCCATGTGACCCTGCCAGCCCTCTGGGTGCACTTGGTTACCAGGATGTTGAGGCTTGAGACCTTTGGGAGCTACAGGCGGGCCGGGGAGTGAGGCTGCCCAGCAGATGCTTGATGGGGGTGGGGCCAGGCGAGCTGTTGCTTCAGAAGCATCTAGAACAAGGCGGTGAGCTGGTCAGGCAGCCTGGTGGTGGCGGCAGGCCAGGCGATGTGAGCTCCCCTTGGCTACTTTAGGGTCAGCCAAGGAAAGGTCTTTCCTTATGTAAGGAGCATTTTGCCTGTCAGAAAACCAGCCTGAGGCCTGAGGCTTGGGGGTTTTGTTCTGACCACAGGGAAGAAACTGCTGGGTGGAATGGTGTTGGCATGAGGGGTCTGGGGACGTGGACTCTCCAGGGCGTGCCGTGCTCCATCTAAGTCTCTCAGGTTCTTAGGGCTCCCTCAAAACCCAAACCTCCACTGCTGCTGCCATCCAGGAGGGGCCTGGGCATCTCCCCAGAACCGGGGATGGACGCAGGCCCAGCTAAGCCACAGCCCTCACGACACCTGGCAAAAGAAGAGGTCTCTCTGGAAGGTGATGGGGATGCGGCTCCCGTCTGATCAGCCTCTCCTGAGTCGCCTCCCTGCTGTCCTCAAGGGGATGACATCTGTACCTGCCCGGTTGTGTCTGGGGCAGATGCTGGCACCCCTTCCTCACCTCTGAATGTAAAAACACTTGCTGGGCACTGGGGAGCCTTGTAGACTCATCCACGAATGGGGTCAATCTGAAGGCCGGCAACCTGGGGCCGTGGGAGGGTCCTGGGGAGGGCTAGAGCTCACTGCGGGAGCCCCAACCTTGTCCAAGCACAGTCCCAGGATGGCTCCTCCCAGGGCTTGGTTTAGAAACCACCTCGCTGACCACCAGCCCTGAGCATTCAGGATGGTGGGGCCACACACCCTTCCTGGGGGTCCCAGTACTGAGGTGGGGGAGGAAATCACACACCTTCCCAGCTACCAGTGCTGAGGCATGGATGGGGGGCAGGAATCCCCACACCATCCCTGGGGGGTCCCAGTGCTGAGGCGTGGACGGGGGGGGGGGGTGCGGGGAGGATCCACACCCTCCCTTGGGGGGGTCCCAGTGCTGAGGCGTGGGTGGGAGCAGTGGAGCTCACCACCCAGGATTGCTCAGGCAGCTTGGAAGGAGGCACTGGTGGTCGAGGCGAGGGGGCCGCTGTGGGGCTGTGGCCGCAAACCCTTCCTGGGCAGGGCTGGGGAGGCATCAGGAAGTGACTCTGGGAGATGCTGGGCCAGGCCAGGGCTCCAGGGCTGTCCCTCCACGTGCTTGGCGATGACTCCGCGCTAGCGTCACTGCGGATGGGGACGCATCGGGGCTGTCTCCCACGTCCCCTGTGGGCCCCTCAGCTCCCAGCGCCCCCAGTGCTGGGCGGAAGTGGCCTCACGTGGCGGGGCGAGTGACCCTGAGGGACACAGTGGCCGCCTCTCCCACTTCTCAGCACCTGCTTCAGCTCATGGGCCCGGAACCCTGGAGAAATGAGAACACGTGTTCGCCATCTAAATGAAACCTTCGTGTCTGCTGGTGAAGCCCATGAGGCCTGATTCAGACAGAAGCATTACTCTGCCTGGAAACAGGTGTTTCCTAACCCTGCCTTCTGGAAATCAGAGCCAAATCCCAGTGTGGACAGAAGGCCAGAGAGAGAGGTGTGCAGGGCCAGCTGGTGTGGAAGTAACTCGGCGGGCCTCTTCTGCCAGCAGGAAGCCTCTGTTTCACACCAGGGCTGACTCCAGGACAGTTTGGAGTGCACGAGAAACTCAAAAAACAGAAAATGAGGCCAAAGAGCCCCATGGGTTAAATAAAAAGCAGGAGCAAGATGGCCTCCCAGGGCTGGGCACCTCCTTCCCCACAGACACCTCAGCCCTGCAGGGTGGCCTTTGCATCTGCCCAGACCAAGTCGCAGGCTGAGGGGTCCCGGCCGTGGGGATGCATCCCACAGCCCGATGGGTCGTGGGGCTCCCGTGGGGCTCCCGTGGGGCTGGTGTGGCTCCATTCCCACATCCCGGCTCCATGCTGTCAGGAGAGAGACCCAGGCTGGTGTGGCTCCATTCCCACATCCAGGCTCCATGCTGTCAGGAAAGAGAGACCCATCTTTTGACTGGAGGCTTGTGCCAGCCCAGATGGGAGGCACCAAGGTCCTGGGAGGCCCAAGGACGTGTTCAGGATGGCGCAGTCACTCCTGCTGGCCCTGCTGGCCTGGGCATATCCCCAGCCTTGCTCCCCAGTGGGTTGGCCACAGGCATAAGCTGTGCCCCTGCACCTGGCCCTGCCCCCTGCACAGCTGGGCCCCCAGCAGCCTCCTCTTCCACAGGCGTAGATGCCTTCTGATTTGAAGCAACACGCTTGAAGTGGCTTTCACGGGGGCAGTGGCATTTGGGTTCCTGAGGGCACCTGTCCCAGGCAGTGCCAGAGTGTGGCTAGAGCCTGGGCGGCCTCTGGGGCTGTGTGATGGTGGCTGTCCATACTCAGGACGCAGAGGTAACGACTTCTGTGGGCACAGCCCCTGCCTCCCAGGGGAAGTGCTGTATGCATGATTGTACTTTAAAAAAATACTGCTTTGTTGGGATTTAAGCGACATACGATCCACTGCACATCTTTAAAGCATGCAGTTTGACAACTCTGGACATAGAACAGACCCGTGAAGTTACTCATGTGGTCACCAATTCAGAGAGCAGGCCTGTCTGTGGCTCGCCGGCGTCCTGCGCCCTGCTTGTGTTTGCTGTGATGGCCGGTGGCTGCTTCAGTCTCTCTCCACTTGTCTTCTGTGTCGCCCCCAAGTCCATTCTTCCCTTTCCCTCTTTCTCTACGTATTTTTGGACTGGATTTTTAAAAATTCCATTTTATCTCCTCTGTTGGTCTATTAGCTGTAATTCTTTGTTAGTGGGTGTTTCAAGGGTTTATAAGTACATCTTTAGCTTACCACAATCTACCTTCAAGTGATACACCTCACTTCACGTATCACATCCAACGTCTCCCAGCCATCACGCTGCTGTGGTCACACAGTTCACCTATGCGTACAGTACAAACCACAGATACATTAATACTTTGTTTAAACAGTCAGTTAACTTTTATTTATTTTTAATAGAGATGCGGTCTTGCCATGTTTCCCAGGATGACCCCCCAATTCCTGGGCTCAAGTGATCCTCTGGCCTCAGCCTCCCAAAGTGCTGGGATTAGAGACATGAGCCACCGCACCCGGCCAAGCCACTCATCTTTTAACCCATTTCCCGTTTAGAGAAAAAAAAAGTGCAGCTCACTGCCAGCACTCATTTCTTGGGGCAAATGGGAGACGGGCTAAAGGGATTTAAATAACGAGGAAAATCTTGAATGGTGCACATGCTCTTCATTTTTCTTTTCCCTGAAGCACATCATTTAACATTTCTTGTAGTGCAGGTCTGCTGGGGATGAAACTCTTAGTTTCTGTGTGTGTGAAAATGTCTTTATGTCACCATTGCTTTGGAAAGATTTTGTCAGGTACAGAATGTGAATTTGGCAGTTTTCTCCTTAGTACATTCCACTGCCTCTCACCCATGCTGCTCCTGAGGAGTCAGCCATCCTCATCAGCTTTGTGCCTCCCAACAGAACATGCCCTTGTCCTCTGACTGGTTTTAGGATTTTCTGTTTATCACTGGTTATATGCAATTTGATTATGATGTGCACTCATATCTCTTGTGTTTGGAGTTCACTGGGTCTGTGGACTCCAGACTTATACCAGTGGCCCCCAGGTTCTCAGGCCTTTGGCCTCTGAGAATTACACCACTGGCTTCCCTGGCTCTGAGGCTTTAGGACTCGGACTGGGCACACTAGCAGCTTCCTTGGGTCTCCAGCTTGTGGATGGCCTATTGTGGGGCTCTTGACCTGCCAAAATTGTGTCAGCCAATGCCCCTAAGGCCCCTCTCATCTGTCTGTCAGTCTATCATCTATCTATCTATCTATCTATCTATCTATCTATCTATCTATCTATCTATCTATCGTCTGTATATATATCTAGCTATCTCCTATTGGTTCTGTCTCTCTGGAGGCCCAACAAATGCAAATAGTTTCCACTGATGTGTCTTCAAGGTGCCTCATGGTCTCTTCTGTGAAATCCAATCTGTTACCCCATCCAGGATAGTTTCCACTGTCAATATTGTAGTTTCTCATCCCTGTAAGGTCGGTCTGGGTCTTCTGAATCTCTTCCATTAAGTCATTTCTTAACCTTTTTTTTGAGACAGAGTCTTGCTCTGTCGCCCAGGCTGGAGTGCAGTGGCGTGATCTCAGCTCACTGCAAACTCCGCCTCCCGGGTTCATGCCATTCTCTTGCCTCAGCCTCCCAAGTAGCTGGGACTACAGGCGGCCAACACCATGCCCGGCTAATTTTTTGTATTTTTAGTAGGCGGGGTTTCACCATGTTAGCCAGGATGGTCTTGATCTCCTGACCTCGTGATCCGCCTGCCTCGGCCTCCCAAAGTGCTGGGATTATAGGTTCTTAGCTTTAACTTTCTGGACGCCTGGGCTGCGATTTCAGCCACAGTTTGAATTCTGTGATTCTAGCACAGACGCCGGCTCTGGGTGGTTGGCTTTGCCAGGCGACTCTCCTTGGCGTGTTTGCCTTTGGCTGCTCCTCTGCACGCCTGGCACTCTGAGGTCAGGCACTGTGAGTTTACCTTGCAGGGTGCGGACACTTTGATAACCCCTAGATCATCTAGAGCTTTGTTCTGGGATAGAGTGAATTATCTGGGAATGGTTTGATCATTTTAGGTCTTGCTTTTATGATTTTGTAGGTGAGTCAGGAGCAGGGCTCAGTCTAGGGCTAATTATCCCCATTCCTGAGGCAAGATTTTCTGAGAACTCCACCTAATGCTCACAGATTGGGAGTTTTCCTAGTCTGGCTGGTGGGAGTGGGTCCTGTCCCCAGCCCACATGAGTATCAGGAATTGATCTGTTGAGAGTTTCCCTAGTCTGGCTGGCGGGAGTGGGTCCTGTCCCCAGCCCACATGAGTACCAGGAATTGATCTATTGAGAGTTTCCCTAGTCTGGCTGGTGGGAGTGGGTCCTGTCCCCAGCCCACATGAGTATCAGGAATTGATCTGTTGAGAGTTTCCCTAGTCTGGCTGGTGGGAACGGGTCCTGTCCCCAGCCCACATGAGTACCAGGAATTGATCTGTTGAGAGTTTCCCTAGTCTGGCTGGTGGGAACGGGTCCTGTCCCCAGCCCACATGAGTACCAGGAATTGATCTGTTGACAGTTTCCCTAGTCTGGCTGGTGGGAACGGGTCCTGTCCCCAGCCCACATGAGTACCAGGAATTGATCTCTGGTCTTTTCAAAGGTTGCTCCCAGCCTTGGTAGCCTCCCTGTTTGAGTGTGCGAATGGGTAGCAACCCACTAGGTGCTGGAGGGGCTGATCTGATGAGTCTTTCCCCATGCAGGCATCTCTCTCTGGCACTCTGACCTGCCAACTCCTGCTGACTTGGTCTCTTCAACTCACGGAGGCTGCTGGGCTCTTCCTGGGCCCCTCCCTGCACTGAGGCCTGCAAACTCTCAAGGCGGAGGGAGGTCTGAGGCCATCACCGGGCTCACCTCCCGTTTTCCTGTCTCTCAGGGATCGCGGTCCTTTGTTGCCAAATGTCTTGTGTCTTGACATCTTTTGTTTCATGTTTAGTCTTTTTTTGTCTGTTTCCTATGCTGTTGTCTTGGGTGGAAGTGGAAGGTTTGTTTTTTAAATAAGACAAAATTATAAATTTGTTTGAAAATGTTAGGGAATGTCTAAAATCCTGGGAAATACCTGGACACCTGCTGTGCTATTCCCTCTGGATCGTTCCAGCCATGCGATGGACACCGCCACCCCCAGAGTCATCAGGCCTGGCGTGCTGCTCCCTCTGTATCGTTCTAGCCACATGATGGGCACTGCCACCCTGACAGTCATCAGGCCTGGCGTGTGCGGCTCAGCAGCACAGCAGGAGCCCCCTCACGCACTGCAGCCTGGGTGCCCGTCTCCAGTTCTGGCTCTGGCTCATCTTCCTCGACGCAGGCTCTGATATCAGATGACCAGGGGCTGTAGGCAGGGCTCCATAGGCCCGGGTGGGCTGGGCTGGAGGACACAAGCAGGCCCAGCGATCCCAGGATGGAGGAGGACTGGCTGCTAGAAGAGGAGGTGCTGCTGTCTGAGATGGTGGAGTGTGGTCGCTTGAAGGGGGCGGTGTGGTCAGAGGAGGACACCGCTGTGGACCCTCTCATTTGTGACTCTGGAAAGGGACAGAAAGCACATCAGGCTGTCTTCCACTCCAGAAGTGCAGCCCAGGTTCGGGAATGGGATCAGAGCCGTCTGAAAGGCCGACCAGGCTTTGCCACTGCAGTCATGCCCATCCAACCCACCATGTCGGCCACTGGCCCAGTGCCCTCTGCAGGACGAGTGAGGGCGGGGCCGACGCCACCGTACCCGTGCCCTTGATGACAGGCCCAGTGCCCTCTGCAGGGTGAGTGAGGGCAGGACTGAGCCACTGTACCTGTGCCCTTGACGATGCTGTCGGGGACCCGGTCGCTCATCACTGCACATTTGGGAGCCCGGTCGCTTATCACTGCACAGTCAGGGGTCCGGTCTCTGGGCTTGACATCCATGAATGGCTGGTTGCCTGTCCCCATGGATGCCATTTCTTGGATTCTGAGTTCTAAGACAGAAGAAAGTATGACAGTTTCCAAAGCAACTCGGGGGCTAATGCCACCCCAAAGACGCCCGGTACCCCTAATGCCCTCAGCCCAAACCAGGAGGGTGTACAGGGTATACCCACCCTGCCCCACGAGGGGCCTGGGGGGCCAGGGTACTGAGGCTTCCCGTTCCGGTTTTCGGCACCAAAGAGATCTCTCCCAGGGAGCCCAAGGCAGTAACCAAGA
This sequence comes from Pan paniscus, assembly GCF_029289425.2. Lineage (NCBI taxonomy): Eukaryota > Metazoa > Chordata > Mammalia > Primates > Hominidae > Pan > Pan paniscus. The sequence continues at coordinate 400,784 of NC_073253.2, read as the reverse complement.
AAAAGGAAGCCATGAGGCCTTGGAAACGGCGTGTCCAACCTGGGGGTGAGGAAGGGTTCCTGTCAGCCTGGTAAGCAAGGGAGGGCCACACAGCAGGTCCCAATTAGAGCAGGGGTCAGAGGCCTGGGAGCCGTGTCCATGGGAACGACAAAACAACAGGTTTCTAGGAGTTTGAATATTGAGAGGAGAGCTAAGCATAGGGTGAGAGTTTGGGAATGAACTTTTTCTTGGTCAAATTAAGCAAAGAAGAAGATATGAATTGTAAGGAGAATGTATGAGGATAGAAAACATAACTGCATGTATGTAGTCCTAATGCCTATGCTGAAGAATATTATAGTAAGAATTGTTTTCCAGAGGTCTTGGGAGAACGGGAAGAAGTGCAGTGTGTGTGTGCTACAGTCACAGAGTTACTGATCATCTTCACCAATAGGTAACGTGCAAAGCTGGTTTATCAAGAGCGAGTGTCCCCTCTTGCAGGGAAAGGGCTGAGTGTGGCTGCCCGGGACACAGGGCTTGGAGTTGGGCAGTGAACAGGACATTGCTCTTCCCCTAACTCCGAAGCGCTATTTTAGGGTTAGAGCTGTGCACGTGGACGCGGGACAGCTTCCTCCTCTGGCTGCAGTGGGTTTGCTCGTGTACCTTACATCCAAGCCCACGGCCAAGAACAACCAGAAAAGCTAGACACACTTTCTGAAGGTTTTCTGGAGGTGACAAGGCAATCTAGCCTCAAAGGGCCAATGTCCTGGGCAGATGTGGCACTCACAGGCCACTGGAAACTTTACACCTTTCTACCCCTCAGGGCACTGCTGGTGGCGGATGAGCAGAGAGCTCATCTTGGAGCTTGGAGGCTGAGAGCTTCTGAAAACGCACAGGGTGGGGAGATAAAATCTGGAATTCAAGGACCACTGGGAGGAAGGGCCTGGGAAACTCCCAGACATTCAGTGGGGACCTGAAAAGGGAGCATGGACTTTGCCAGGAGTGGGACAAACGGAAGCTGGATCAGCTGCCCAAAGGTCTGAGGCAGACTTCATGCAGTCCCTCCCCGGAGTGCGTTCAGATGAACCACCCCTGCTCTTCCCACAAAAATAAATCCTCTGGAGGTGAAGACACCAGCCCGGGCCTCAAATGATCCTTACACATTTCCTACATCATATCTACTACTTAATAAAAAAAATTATCAGGCACACCCGGAGAAAGGACAAAATGAGGAAAGGCTGAGGAAAACCCCAGATAATTAAACATCCATGAGATAAAGGTTTGGACGTCTCAGACAGGCCGTGGAGGTAACCAGGATTAATGTGGCAGGAAGTAGATCACAGGATAGAGAGTCTCAAAAGGAAACCGAAATCCATCAAATAAAAGGAATCAAACACAAACCTACATATCAAAAATAAACCAATAATGAAATAAGTGAGTTTAATAGCAAAGCAGATCAATGAACTTTAAGATGAGTGGAAAACACACAGAAGCAGGGAAGACGTGATCGAAACACAGAAATCACACGAGAAACATAGGAACATGTAAAAAGGTCATACGTGTAATCGGGAGTTCCAGGTGGAGTGCAGAGAGTGGAGCAGGAGAAGTGATCAAATGTTCCAGAACTAACCCCACGCTCAGACACAGGCAAGGACCACCATGCTTGGCCGTCAGAGCATAGCTGGCCTGGGGGCAGCCAGAGAGCTCTCATTCATGGCGGTGGCTGCCCAGGTCTCTCTGCCTGGGGGGTGTTCCCCGCCTTCCTGTGGATGGGACAGAAGCATCAGGTGGTTCACACACCAGGAGGAGCCTCAACAATGAGGGACAGGAGTTGGCAGAAAAACACCCAGGTCCTTCAGTATGTGGGGGTCCCTCAGCATATGGGACAGTGCCTCAGTGTGCCTGTCTTCCAGAGGGTGTGTGCAAGGACCTGCCCATCAATCACCCTCCATGGCCTTCCCCTCCTCTCTCACTCCCCTGTTCTCACCAAATAGGTAGAAAACAAAGAGTAAGATACTCGATTTATAGCCAAATTACATTAAATGTAAACACACTACTCCAATTTAAAGACAAGGTTAGTCAAACTAGATAAAAAGATAAAAGTGAAATCAAACATATGCCTTTTACAAGAGACATATCTCAAATATAAGAACACCAAAAGTTCCAAGTAAGAACATGGAGAAGTATGTGTTGTGTAAACACTAACTTTGCAAAAGGAAACTGGAATACCTATATTAATTAGGAAGCACAGTTGGCCTTCTGTATCTGTGGGTTCCATATCCACAGGTTCCACCAAGGATCAAAAATATTTGAACAAAAAGCAATTAACAATAAAAGTTAAAAATACAAATAAAAAACCAATATAACAGCTATTTATAAGCATTTTCATTGTATTATGGATTATAAGTAATCTACAGATGATTTAAAGTATATAGGAGCATGTGTGTAGGTTCTATGCAACTACTGTTCCATTTCATATCAGCGACTTGAACAACTGCAGATTTGGGTATCCATGGGGGAGTCCTGGACCGCATCCCCATGGACATAGAGGGACAACTGTAGATCTAAGGCAAAAGGCACTGCTAAAAATAAAGAGTTGCATTTCATTATGATCAAAGAGGCTCTGTTTCTAGGAAGATATAGCAATTCTATATTACTATGCACCTACTAATTTAGCTTCAAAACATAGGAAGCAAAAATTGACAGAACAAAAAGAAAAATAGACAAATTCAAATTTACATCATCATGGGACATTTTCACATAATTTTCCTAGTAAGTGATAAGCAGCCAAAAAGCCAATAAGGATATAAAAAATCTGAAAAGCATAATTTTCAAAACATGATCAGAACTCTGCAATAACAACTACAAAGCACACTTTCTCTTCACGTGCACATGGAAAATTTACCAAAATGCTAGGATATACAACATTTCAAATAATCGAAGCTGTTACAGGTAGTTAGACAGGCAAGAGCGGGGCAGGAGAGGCTCCCCCACCCATTGGGAATGTCGGGTGATGGCTCGGCATATTTGCACTGTCTCTCTAAAAGTGGCACCTTGGGAGCCAGTGCCAGGGAGAGGCCGTTTCCTGATGGTCCACAACTGCTGTACTAAAGTGTTAATTGAAGGCAGGTGCCAGGAGAAGCAACTTTGTGCATTAAGAGACAAAATGGTAGAATGTGACCTTTAGGGGGAACCCCACCAGAAAAGGGAAGAAAGCCTCAGATGGGGATGCATACAATTTCCTAAGCACACAGGGCATCCTCACGTCCCCCCCACAGAAAAGGGAAGAAAGGCTCAGATGCGGATGCCTACAACTTCCTAAGCACACGGTGCATCCTCACGTCCCCCCACAGAAAAGGGAAGAAAGCCTCAGATGCGGATGCCTACAACTTCCTAAGCACACGGTGCATCCTCACGTCCCCCCACAGAAAAGGGAAGAAAGCCTCAGATGGGGATGCGTACAACTTCCTAAGCGCACGGTGCATCCTCACGTCCCCCCCACAGAAAAGGGAAGAAAGCCTCAGATGGGGATGCCTACAACTTCCTAAGCGCACGGTGCACCCTCACGTTCCCCCAACAGAAAAGGGAAGAAAGCCTCAGATGGGGATGCCTACAACTTCCTAAGCGCACGGTGCATCCTCACGTCCCCCCACAGAAAAGGGAAGAAAGCCTCAGATGGGGATGCCTACAACTTCCTAAGCGCACGGTGCATCCTCACGTTCCCCCAACAGAAAAGGGAAGAAAGCCTCAGATGGGGATGCCTACAACTTCCTAAGCACACAGGGCATCCTCACGTACCCCCCACAGAAAAGGGAAGAAAGCCTCAGATGCGGATGCCTACAACTTCCTAAGCACACGGTGCATCCTCACGTCCCCCCACAGAAAAGGGAGGAAAGCCTCAGATGCGGATGCCTACAACTTCCTAAGCGCACGGTGCATCCTCACGTCCCCCCACAGAAAAGGGAAGAAAGCCTCAGATGGGGATGCCTACAACTTCCTAAGCACACAGGGCATCCTCACGTTCCCCCCACAGAAAAGGGAAGAAAGCCTCAGATGGGGATGCCTACAACTTCCTAAGCGCACGGTGCATCCTCACGTTCCCCAAACAGAAAAGGGAAGAAAGCCTCAGATGCGGATGCCTACAACTTCCTAAGCACACGGTGCATCCTCACTTCCCCCCACAGAAAAGGGAAGAAAGCCTCAGATGGGGATGCGTACAACTTCCGAAGCGCACGGTGCATCCTCACGTCCCCCCACAGAAAAGGGAAGAAAGCCTCAGATGGGGATGCGTACAACTTCCTAAGCGCACGGTGCATCCTCACGTCCCCCCACAGAAAAGGGAAGAAAGCCTCAGATGGGGATGCCTACAACTTCCTAAGCGCACGGTGCATCCTCACGTTCCCCCAACAGAAAAGGGAAGAAAGCCTCAGATGGGGATGCCTACAACTTCCTAAGCGCACGGTGCATCCTCACGTCCCCCCACAGAAAAGGGAAGAAAGCCTCAGATGGGGATGCCTACAACTTCCTAAGCGCACGGTGCATCCTCACGTTCCCCCAACAGAAAAGGGAAGAAAGCCTCAGATGGGGATGCCTACAACTTCCTAAGCGCACAGGGCATCCTCACGTTCCCCCCACAGAAAAGGGAAGAAAGCCTCAGATGGGGATGCGTACAACTTCCTAAGCGCACGGTGCATCCTCACGTTCCCCCAACAGAAAAGGGAAGAAAGCCTCAGACGGGGATGCCTACAACTTCCTAAGCGCACGGTGCATCCTCACGTTCCCCCAACAGAAAAGGGAAGAAAGCCTCAGACGGGGATGCCTACAACTTCCTAAGCGCACGGTGCATCCTCACGTCCCCCCCACAGAAAAGGGAAGAAAGCCTCAGATGGGGATGCCTACAACTTCCTAAGCGCACGGTGCATCCTCACGTCCCCCCCACAGAAAAGGGAAGAAAGCCACAGATGGGGATGCCTACAACTTCCTAAGCGCACGGCGCATCCTCACGTCCCCCCCACAGAAAAGGGAAGAAAGCCTCAGATGGGGATGCCTACAACTTCCTAAGCGCACGGTGCATCCTCACGTCCCCCCACAGAAAAGGGGAGAAAGCCTCAGACGGGGATGCCTACAACTTCCTAAGCGCACGGCGCATCCTCACGTCCCCCCCACAGAAAAGGGAAGAAAGCCTCAGACGGGGATGCCTACAACTTCCTAAGCGCACGGCGCATCCTCACGTCCCCCCCACAGAAAAGGGAAGAAAGCCTCAGACGGGGATGCCTACAACTTCCTCAGCGCACGGTGCATCCTCACGTCCCCCCACAGAAAAGGGAAGAAAGCCTCAGACGGGGATGCCTACAACTTCCTAAGCACACGGTGCATCCTCACGTCCCCCCCACAGAAAAGGGAAGAAAGCCTCAGATGCGGATGCCTACAACTTCCTAAGCGCACGGTGCATCCTCACGTCCCCCCACAGAAAAGGGAAGAAAGCCTGAGACGGGGATGCCTACAATTTCCTAAGCACACGGTGCATCCTCACGTTCCCCCCACAGAAAAGGGAAGAAAGCCTCAGACGGGGATGCCTACAACTTCCTAAGCACACGGTGCATCCTCACGTCCCCCCCACAGAAAAGGGAAGAAAGCCTCAGACGGGGATGCCTACAACTTCCTAAGCGCACGGCGCATCCTCACGTCCCCCCACAGAAAAGGGAAGAAAGCCTCAGACGGGGATGCCTACAACTTCCTAAGCGCACGGTGCATCCTCACGTTCCCCCCACAGAAAAGGGAAGAAAGCCTCAGACGGGGATGCCTACAACTTCCTAAGCACACGGTGCATCCTCACGTCCCCCCACAGAGAAGGGAAGAAAGCCTCAGATGGGGATGCCTACAACTTCCTAAGCACAGGGTGCATCCTCACGTCCCCCCACAGAAAAGGGAAGAAAGCCTCAGACGGGGATGCCTACAACTTCCTAAGCACACGGTGCATCCTCACGTCCCCCCACAGAGAAGGGAAGAAAGCCTCAGATGGGGATGCCTACAACTTCCTAAGCACAGGGTGCATCCTCACGTCCCCCCACAGAAAAGGGAAGAAAGCCTCAGACGGGGATGCATACAATTTCCTAAGCACACAGGGCATCCTCACGTTCCCCCAACAGAAAAGGGAAGAAAGCCTCAGACGGGGATGCCTACAACTTCCTAAGCACACGGTGCATCCTCACGTCCCCCCACAGAGAAGGGAAGAAAGCCTCAGATGGGGATGCCTACAACTTCCTAAGCACAGGGTGCATCCTCACGTCCCCCCACAGAAAAGGGAAGAAAGCCTCAGACGGGGATGCATACAATTTCCTAAGCACACAGGGCATCCTCATGTCCCACCCACAGAAAAGGGAAGAAAGCCTCAGACGCGGATGCCTACAACTGCCTAAGCGCACGGTGCATCCTCACGTCCCCCCCACAGAAAAGGGAAGAAAGCCTCAGACGGGGATGCATACAATTTCCTAAGCACACAGGGCATCCTCACGTCCCCCCCACAGAAAAGGGAAGAAAGCGTCAGATGCGGATGCCTACAACTTCCTAAGCACACAGGGCATCCTCACGTCCCCCCCACAGAAAAGGGAAGAAAGCCTCAGATGGGGATGCCTACAACTTCCTAAGCGCACGGTGCATCCTCACGTCCCCCCACAGAAAAGGGAAGAAAGCCTCAGACGGGGATGCATACAATTTCCTAAGCACACAGGGCATCCTCACCTCCCCCCCACAGAAAAGGGAAGAAAGCCTCAGACGCGGATGCCTACAACTTCCTAAGCGCACGGTGCATCCTCACGTCCCCCCCACAGAAAAGGGAAGAAAGCCTCAGACGGGGATGCATACAATTTCCTAAGCGCACGGTGCATCCTCACGTCCCCCCCACAGAAAAGGGAAGAAAGCCTCAGATGCGGATGCCTACAACTTCCTAAGCACACGGTGCATCCTCACGTCCCCCCCACAGAAAAGGGAAGAAAGCCTCAGATGGGGATGCCTACAACTTCCTAAGCGCACGGCGCATCCTCACGTCCCCCCCACAGAAAAGGGAAGAAAGCCTCAGATGGGGATGACTACAACTTCCTAAGCGCACGGCGCATCCTCACGTCCCCCCCGCAGAAAAGGGAAGAAAGCCTCAGATGGGGATGCCTACAACTTCCTCAGCGCACGGTGCATCCTCACGTCCCCCCACAGAAAAGGGAAGAAAGCCTCAGATGGGGATGCCTACAACTTCCTAAGCACACGGTGCATCCTCACGTCCTCCCCACAGAAAAGGGAAGAAAGCCTCAGATGCGGATGCCTACAACTTCCTAAGCGCACGGTGCATCCTCACGTCCCCCCACAGAAAAGGGAAGAAAGCCTCAGACGGGGATGCCTACAACTTCCTAAGCACACGGTGCATCCTCACGTTCCCCCCACAGAAAAGGGAAGAAAGCCTCAGACGGGGATGCCTACAACTTCCTAAGCACACGGTGCATCCTCACGTCCCCCCACAGAAAAGGGAAGAAAGCCTCAGACGGGGATGCCTACAACTTCCTAAGCGCACGGTTCATCCTCACGTTCCCCCCACAGAAAAGGGAAGAAAGCCTCAGACGGGGATGCCTACAACTTCCTAAGCACACGGTGCATCCTCACGTCCCCCCACAGAAAAGGGAAGAAAGCCTCAGATGGGGATGCCTACAACTTCCTAAGCACAGGGTGCATCCTCACGTCCCCCCACAGAAAAGGGAAGAAAGCCTCAGACGGGGATGCATACAATTTCCTAAGCACACAGGGCATCCTCACGTCCCACCCACAGAAAAGGGAAGAAAGCCTCAGACGCGGATGCCTACAACTGCCTAAGCGCACGGTGCATCCTCACGTCCCCCCCACAGAAAAGGGAAGAAAGCCTCAGACGGGGATGCATACAATTTCCTAAGCACACAGGGCATCCTCACGTCCCCCCCCACAGAAAAGGGAAGAAAGCGTCAGATGCGGATGCCTACAACTTCCTAAGCACACAGGGCATCCTCACGTCCCCCCCACAGAAAAGGGAAGAAAGCCTCAGATGGGGATGCCTACAACTTCCTAAGCGCACGGTGCATCCTCACGTCCCCCCACAGAAAAGGGAAGAAAGCCTCAGATGCGGATGCCTACAACTTCCTAAGCGCACGGTGCATCCTCACGTCCCCCCACAGAAAAGGGAAGAAAGCCTCAGATGCGGATGCCTACAACTTCCTAAGCACACAGGGCATCCTCACGTCCCCCCCACAGAAAAGGGAAGAAAGCCTCAGACGCGGATGCCTACAACTTCCTAAGCGCACGGTGCATCCTCACGTCCCCCCACAGAAAAGGGAAGAAAGCCTCAGACGGGGATGCATACAATTTCCTAAGCACACAGGGCATCCTCACCTCCCCCCCACAGAAAAGGGAAGAAAGCCTCAGACGCGGATGCCTACAACTTCCTAAGCGCACGGTGCATCCTCACGTCCCCCCACAGAAAAGGGAAGAAAGCCTCAGACGGGGATGCATACAATTTCCTAAGCACACGGTGCATCCTCACGTCCCCCCCACAGAAAAGGGAAGAAAGCCTCAGATGCGGATGCCTACAACTTCCTAAGCACACAGGGCATCCTCACGTCCCCCCCACAGAAAAGGGAAGAAAGCCTCAGATGGGGATGCCTACAACTTCCTAAGCACACGGTGCATCCTCACTTCCCCCCACAGAAAAGGGAAGAAAGCCTCAGATGGGGATGCGTACAACTTCCTAAGCGCACGGTGCATCCTCACGTCCCCCCACAGAAAAGGGAAGAAAGCCTCAGATGGGGATGCGTACAACTTCCTAAGCGCACGGTGCATCCTCACGTCCCCCCACAGAAAAGGGAAGAAAGCCTCAGACGGGGATGCATACAATTTCCTAAGCACACAGGGCATCCTCACGTCCCCCCCACAGAAAAGGGAAGAAAGCCTCAGATGCGGATGCCTACAACTTCCTAAGCACACAGTGCATCCTCACGTCACCCCACAGAAAAGGGAAGAAAGCCTCAGATGTGGATGCCTACAACTTCCTAAGCGCACGGTGCATCCTCACGTCCCCCCCACAGAAAAGGGAAGAAAGCCTCAGATGCGGATGCGTACCACTTCCTAAGCGCACGGTGCATCCTCACGTCCCCCCACAGAAAAGGGAAGAAAGCCTCAGATGGGGATGCCTACAACTTCCTAAGCGCACGGTGCATCCTCACGTCCCCCCCACAGAAAAGGGAAGAATGCCTCAGATGCGGATGCCTACAACTTCCTAAGCGCACGGTGCATCCTCACATCCCCCCACAGAAAAGGGAAGAAAGCCTCAGACGGGGATGCCTACAACTTCCTAAGCGCACGGTGCATCCTCACGTTCCCCCCACAGAAAAGGGAAGAAAGCCTCAGACGGGGATGCCTACAACTTCCTAAGCGCACGGTGCATCCTCACGTTCCCCCCACAGAAAAGGGAAGAAAGCCTCAGATGGGGATGCCTACAACTTCCTAAGCACACAGGGCATCCTCACGTTCCCCCCACAGAAAAGGGAAGAAAGCCTCAGATGGGGATGCCTACAACTTCCTAAGCACACGGTGCATCCTCACGTCCCCCCACAGAAAAGGGAAGAAAGCCTCAGATGGGGATGCCTACAACTTCCTAAGCGCACGGTGCATCCTCACGTCCCCCCCACAGAAAAGGGAAGAAAGCCTCAGATGCGGATGCCTACAACTTCCTAAGCACACGGTGCATCCTCACGTCCCCCCCACAGAAAAGGGAAGAAAGCCTCAGATGGGGATGCCTACAACTTCCTAAGCACACGGTGCATCCTCACGTCCCCCCCACAGAAAAGGGAAGAAAGCCTCAGATGCGGATGCCTACAACTTCCTAAGCACACGGTGCATCCTCACGTCCCCCCACAGAAAAGGGAAGAAAGCCTGATGCGGATGCCTACAACTTCCTAAGCGCACGCTGCATCCTCACGTCCCCCCACGGAAAAGGGAAGAAAGCCTCAGATGGGGATGCCTACAACTTCCTAAGCACACAGGGCATCCTCACGTTCCCCCCACAGAAAAGGGAAGAAAGCCTCAGATGGGGATGCCTACAACTTCCTAAGCGCACGGTGCATCCTCACGTTCCCCCAACAGAAAAGGGAAGAAAGCCTCAGACGGGGATGCCTACAACTTCCTAAGCGCACGGTGCATCCTCACGTCCCCCCCGCAGAAAAGGGAAGAAAGCCTCAGATGGGGATGCCTACAACTTCCTAAGCACACGGTGCATCCTCACGTCCCCCCCACAGAAAAGGGAAGAAAGCCTCAGATGGGGATGCCTACAACTTCCTAAGCGCACGGTGCATCCTCACGTCCCCCCCACAGAAAAGGGAAGAAAGCCTCAGATGGGGATGCCTACAACTTCCTAAGCACACGGTGCATCCTCACGTCCCCCCACAGAAAAGGGAAGAAAGCCTCAGACGGGGATGCATACAATTTCCTAAGCACACAGGGCATCCTCACCTCCCCCCCACAGAAAAGGGAAGAAAGCCTCAGACGCGGATGCCTACAACTTCCTAAGCGCACGGTGCATCCTCACGTCCCCCCACAGAAAAGGGAAGAAAGCCTCAGACGGGGATGCCTACAACTTCCTAAGCGCACGGTGCATCCTCACATCCCAAGGGAAAGGTGCGCACTGTGCACACGGGCAGCCCAGCCTAAGGGGAGAATCAAGGGAAAGGGGCCGGCCCAGAAAGTCTTAGGATCAAGGATAAATGGGGCACTCGATCTCGGTGCCCGCTTGGGTCTCTTCCAAGTGTGCTTTCGTTTCTTTCCCGCTCTAAAAGCCTTTTTAAATAAACTTCCACTCCTGCTCTGAAACTTGCCTGGGTCTCTTTTTCTGCCTTACATCCCTCAGTCAAATTCTTTCTTCGGAGGAGGTAAGAACTGAGGTTCCTGCAGACCTGTACAGATTTGCCGCCGGTCACTCGGATACCTTCCACAGACAACAAACTCTAGTGTATATTATTTGACCAAAGTGGTCTTAAACTCAAAACTGGTATCACAAAGTTAACTAGAAAATCTTGGAAATTCGGTAATACATTTCTAAATAACCCATGATGAGTCCGAGAAGAAATTAAAGTGGAAGTTAGAAAATATACTGAACTGACTGTGAATAGACACATGACATATACAAACTTGTGGGATGCAGCTAAAGCCAGGCTTAGGGGAAAGCCTGTAGTCCTAAATACGGCACAAAAACTAGAACAAAACAAAGGCTCAACTCAATGATATAAGCATCCACCTCAAGAAATTAGGTAGAAAGGAAAAGCAAATGAAACACTGAAAAAGGTAGACACAACAAAATAACAGAGTAGAAATTAATTAAATGGAAAATAAGTGTGTAGATAATCAATTAAACCAAAATTCTGTTTTCTGAGAAGACTAATTTGGCAAATCCCTGGCAAAACTGGAGAAGTCAAGAGGCCTTAAGTGACCAATGAGGCAATGGGGAGGGGGTGCCAGGTCCTAGACACACCTGAAAAGCATTAGGCTCCACTTTCCAGGTGACCCAGCTGTACCTGCAGAGGTTGGTCAGCTCTGTGGCCCAGGCCCCACAGCCCCAGGCCCAGGCCCCACAGCCCCAGGCCCAGGCAGAGTCCTGTGTGCGTACCCTGTGCTCAGCTGCCCACCTGACCCTGTTTGAGGAAGGCTGTGAAACTAAATAATTTGAACTCAACGCTGTGGGAACTGTAAGTTATTCTGAACCCTGAGAGGAACCCAGCAATGCCGAGTCTCTGAGCATCAGCTGCACCTTCTGCTTTTTCTGGTAAATGGTCAGGGATGACCAGGAAGCACCAGAGATAAGAGCCTCCGCCTCCTCACAGAATGTTAAAGCAATCTTCCTTGGAATGCAGCAACCTGTACTAATCAAGTTGCTGTCAAGTTGGCTGCAACCGTTTCTGTCTCTGTAAGTGAAGCCTCAGCTTCCCCACTTGGGAGCACGGACCCCGTCCCTTTGGAGGCTGCATTCTGGGGTGGCCATTCTCATGCTTTGCGCTTGAATCAACTTAGTTCTATTTTCTGAATCTGATTATTCAAGGCTGGCAGGGCCTACTTCCTGCAGGCTCCAGGTGCTTGGAACACCAGAGAGGTTGAAATGGACAGATCGACCCCAGGGAGACTTTGTGCACTACAGTCAGGCAGACCCCAAACAGGAAGCAGGACTGTGGGTTACAAAGGAAGGAAAAAGGCCAGGAAGGCTCTTCAGGATGGTGGCATCTCGGAGGTGAGGCCTCTGGCCAAGTAACTGCTGTTGGGGGCTGCACAGGGGTGAAGCCCACGGGGGTGTGGAGTAGCCAGGAGGCTGGGGGCCAGAGGAGGAGCCTGTGGCGATGCCATGGGGCCCCCTGTGTCTGACAGAGCTGGCTCCGGAGTGTTTCAGGGGCCGGTGGGGAGGTGGTGGTTTCACCTGGAGGGGGTCAGGGCTCAGGCGGGGTGCAGCCGTGCAGGAGCCCTGGTCGTGTCTGCCTGGAGTGGTCAGGGCTCAGGCGGGGTGCAGCCGTGCAGGAGCCCTGGTCGTGTCTGCCTGGACGGGTCAGGGCTCAGGCGGGGTGCAGCCGTGCAGGAGCCCTGGTCGTGTCTGCCTGGAGGGGTCAGGGCTCAGGCGGGGTGCAGCCGTGCAGGAGCCCTGGTCGTGTCTGCCTGGAGGGGTCAGGGCTCAGGCGGGGTGCAGCCGTGCAGGAGCCCTGGTCGTGTCTGCCTGGAGGGGTCAGGGCTCAGGCGGGGTGCAGCCGTGCAGGAGCCCTGGTCGTGTCTGCCTGGAGGGGTCAGGGCTCAGGCGGGGTGCAGCCGTGCAGGAGCCCTGGTCGTGTCTGCCTGGAGGGGTCAGGGCTCAGGCGGGGTGCAGCCGTGCAGGAGCCCTGGTCGTGTCTGCCTGGAGGGGTCAGGGCTCAGGCGGGGTGCAGCCGTGCAGGAGCCCTGGTCGTGTCTGCCTGGAGGGGTCAGGGCTCAGGCGGGGTGCAGCCGTGCAGGAGCCCTGGTCGTGTCTGCCTGGAGGGGTCAGGGCTCAGGCGGGGTGCAGCCGTGCAGGAGCCCTGGTCGTGTCTGCCTGGAGGGGTCAGGGCTCAGGCGGGGTGCAGCCGTGCAGGAGCCCTGGTCGTGTCTGCCTGGAGGGGTCAGGGCTCAGGCGGGGTGCAGCCGTGCAGGAGCCCTGGTCGTGTCTGCCTGGAGGGGTCAGGGCTCAGGCGGGGTGCAGCCGTGCAGGAGCCCTGGTCGTGTCTGCCTGGAGGGGTCAGGGCTCAGGCGGGGTGCAGCCGTGCAGGAGCCCTGGTCGTGTCTGCCTGGAGGGGTCAGGGCTCAGGCGGGGTGCAGCCGTGCAGGAGCCCTGGTCGTGTCTGCCTGGAGGGGTCAGGGCTCAGGCGGGGTGCAGCCGTGCAGGAGCCCTGGTCGTGTCTGCCTGGAGGGGTCAGGGCTCAGGCGGGGTGCAGCCGTGCAGGAGCCCTGGTCGTGTCTGCCTGGAGGGGTCAGGGCTCAGGCGGGGTGCAGCCGTGCAGGAGCCCTGGTCGTGTCTGTAGCTTGGGTGCCTGGGTTTTAGGTCTGAGAGGCCAGAGCTGCCAGGGTGGGCTTGTAGGGTAGAGAGGGACAGCTGGGTTTACAGTGGCTTTGGCTATTAGTGAGGTGCTGGGGCAGGACCTGGAGTTGGAGCTCAGTGTGGGAGAAGGTCTGGGGTGGGGGGTGGTTGCTGTGAAGGTGGTGTTCGCAGCCGCCAGGCTGGAGGAATAAGCACAGAGAGTCACCCTCAGTGAAGAAGTCGGTAGGGGGAGCAAACGAGGGTGGACATTGAGGGAGGAGGCCTGGGGAAGGGATCCTAGGGTGGGGAATGAGTGCTCTGGGGAGGGCCCTCTCACCTGCAGGAAGACTGAGGGCTGACCATGAGCTCAGCCTCCCAGGGCCACGGGGGCCAGACCAGCAGGGCAGGGGCAGGAAGTCAACCAGAGGGTTAAACATGGATCCAGACCTGCGGGGGACTCTCGGGTTGCCGCAGTGCCTTATGTTCGCTTGTGGACATGAGAGACACGTGTGTGAGTGCTGTCGGGTCCAGTCCAAGAACTTTCTTGTCAAGTGCTGACCAAGGAGCCCCCAGGTGCCCCAGACCGGGTGGGCCTCTTGGGTGCCCATGAGGAAGAAAATGGACAGTCCGGCTACTGGAGGCTCCTCAGAGTGATTAGGCCCTTAGAGAGACTGACTTTGGAGATCGAGTCACGGAGCTCAGCCCCTTCATTTCTGACCTTTTGTTAGAGATTTCCTTGCCTCCCTGTTCCTGGCTCAGACCAGAGAGCCCTGAGACAGAAGACCCTTGGCTATTCTGTCCCTAACGTGGAATGCGAAATATACCCCTCACCCTTACCAAAAAAGAAACGCTGACTGCAGCCAACCAAACTGCTATAACTGTGCACCAACCCTGTATAGAAAATGATGTGATCCTGTTGTTTCCCCAGACCGTGCCTATACAAATGGCCCTTAAACCTCCTCACTTCGGGGCAATGACCCCATCCCTTTGAAGTCTGTGTCCTCCCAGTTGGCCATCCTCAGACTTTGTGCTCAAGTGAACTCAATATTTAATCATACCGCCTGAATCTCAGCATTAAGGTTGATAGCCCAGCTCCCAACCCACGCCTCCACCCCAGCCCCACTCCTAGCCTTGGCCCCTGACCCCTGGACTCAGTCTCTAGCCTCCACCCCAGCCCCACTCCTAGTCTTGGCCCCCGGCCCCTGGACTCAGTCTCCAGTCCCCACCCCAGCCCCACTCCTAGCCTTAGCCCCCGACCCCTGGACTCAGTCTCCAGCCCCCACCCCGGCCCTGCTGGCCCTCCGGCCCCTGGATTCAGTCTCCAGCCCCCACCCCAGCCCCAGCCCCCATTCCCCAGCCCCTAGACTCAGTCCCTGACCACAGCTCCAGCCCCAGCTTTAGCCCTGGCCCCCAGCCCCCTGGCCCCTGGACTCAGCCCCTGGCTCTCACCCCAGTCCCAGCCCCGACCCCCACCCCTAGCTGTGCCCCTGAGCCTGGCAGGCCCTGCGGCCCCCATCTTCCCACCTCTGCTCTTTAGTGCCTGCCGCCACAGGATCCTCCCTATGACATCGGTCCATGCACTCTTGACCTCTGCCGAGCTTGCTTGGAGAATGTAGGTGTCCTGAGATTTCCGCCGCCTGCGAAACCAAATCTCAAACCTCAAGCCACTGTCCCCGACGTTCTCTGTCATCCCGATCTCGGCCGTCTGCAGTCAGCAAACACCCGTTGCAGCACCATCAGGAACACAGATCTCTGAACAACTGGCTACCCAAATTCCTCAGTGCTGGAGGTCACTTCACCCAGACACCAAATGACAAATGTGTGGGATGGGTCAGGGTGAGCGAGACCACACTGCTCACGAGTGTGTGAGGCTGCTTGTGACCATGCCAGGGAGAGTGCCTGTGTGCAGGATAGCTGTCCGTGTGTGTGAGGCTGCTCATGAGTGACTGCTTGTGAGCGTGCAAAGGAGAGTGTACAGGACTGTCCCTGTGTGCAACGCTGCTCATGGGTGTGTGAGGCTGCTTATGAGTGTGCAAGGGAGAGTGAATGTGAAGGACAGCTGTCCATGAGTGTGCAAGGCTATGCACGAGTCTGTGAGGCTGCTTGTGTGTGAGCCCATGCACCCTCATGGCCTCTATCAAGAAGGGAGGGACCTCCCCTCCCTCAGCACAGCCGAGTCACAAGTGGGAACCTGCCCACCGTGGCGCATCAGCAAAGCCCTCCGTGTGCACCTCCGAGAGCCAGGGGAAGGCCTGTCCCTGTGTTCACCTCTGCACAGGATCCAAAATGCAGTTACTGACTGAGTAGGCACTTGTTTCTCAGCCCCTCGACTGGACATGGGACTGGAGAAGACACACTTCTCCTTGCAGCTTTTGGAAGGCTAACGTTTTCAAGAATTTACCCAAGAACCACAGAAAACAAACATCGCAGTGCGGCTCCTCCCCGCTTCACTCCCTCCCAGTTCCTCTGCTGGCCTCAGGTGAGACAAGGGTCCGAGACCCCCTTGGAGGGCCTGGCTCGGCCTGCACCCGATCGGACCGGGCGGGCGCTACCTTGAAGGACTGCTTGTACAGGTAGACGTCGTGGCTGCCCTCCACCTTCTGGGTCTTGCTAAACAGGATGAGGTCTTCAAAGAGGAACACGTGCCTCAGATACTTCTTCCTCCTGCAGCAAACGATAAACTCATCCCGGCATCTCAGCTGCCCCTGTTCCTTCAAATTCACCTGCAGAGGAATACACAGGTGGATTTCATCCAAGAAAATCCGGCGTCTGTGGTGGCACAAGTCACTGTCTCCGTCTAAATGTGTTAGCTTCGTGACAAGACGGAACAGCAGCCAAACTGCCATAAAATCTGGCAAATCCGCCTTAATGTTAGCTGCTAAAGGTTTCAAAGAGCATCAGGATAGAAACTGCAGCATCACATCTAAAAGCTCAGGAACTCACCCAGTTCACCCTAACCCTCCCGTTTGACCCTCTGGGCCCACACACAGGGGAGGAGCCCTGCTCAGGGGGTGAGCGTCCCACACCCCCACCCCAGCCCCCGTTCCCGGGTCATACGTGCAGAGATCACAAGGTAAACCTTGTTGCAATTTATGGAACTTTCTACTTCAAAGCCCTTGCGTCCATTTTGATGGAACCCCCTGCTGAGGTGGTGCTAGAGTCCCCCTCACTAAATAGCCCCTGGGAATCCGACAGCTCCTCCCTCCTCCCCACAGAAATCCCTTCAAGCTGGGTCAGGGGAGACAGCAGCCCCCAGAGATGGAGCCACCGTGCCCACCAGGCTGTCCCTCCCCTAGTGGAATTTACCCACATGATGGGCACGGTTGGCAGAGCCTCTCCCATGACCTCCATCCCATGGACGCCCCTAGGGCTCCTTGGCTGAGGATGCTGGGACAGCCTGAGGCGCCTCCACACTAGTGACCAGGAAGACTGACTATACCACTTCCTAGAAGCAGCCCTGATTCCATCGGTGTTGGGGGCCCGAGATGGGCCTGCCTTTTCCAGCTCATGTGGGGTCCCACCCTCCATGGCCCTGCTCTGCCATTGGGGTGTCACCCATCCCAGGCGAGAGTGGAGCCAGCGCCCCCACGCACCGGCCATTGCTCAGCTCACCCGTGGCCTTTTGGGCATCTGGGGTTTGGGGCAGCCAGGGCAGCCTTCACTACACTGAGCTGCAGAACCCCCGCAGAGGGGCCTGATAAGACCCATGCGGCCGGTCGCGGGCAGCAGCATATGGGTGAGCTGCCGCGGGCCCGTATGAACGAGCCAAGGTCAGCCCCACGCCTTGGCCCTAGTGCCTTCTCACAGAGGGCTGGGGTGCAGCGCCCACGTCCACCTGTTTTAAATACAGCCCAGGTAAGCAGACTTCCAGTTATTCAGAGCCAGCCTGCTTTGCATGTCCTGTAGAACGGCAGCCAACATCTGCCAGCCATTGTCAAACCCCGGGGCTCCAGGGGCCTCGAGCCTGGCTGCTCCCTGACATTGCCCAGACAGGTAAGACCCTCCTCCCGGTGGCCCCCGCTGCGGCCTTCAGAAGGCTGTGCTTTGAGGGACTTCTCCGGGGCAAATCTGCCAGCACATCACCAAGAAAACTGTGCTGCTGGGGCCAAGACTTTCTCACCAGCAGCCTCAAATTCCCCCAGCTTGCCTGAGCTGCCAGCGTCTGGGGCACTTACGTCACAGCCGCGGATGGCGTCCATGGCCAGCAGGTCATTGCCGTGACGCAGCTGGAAGCAGACCACGACCTCGGCGGCTCGGAGCTCGCCCAGCTCCTGCCCCTGGGCCAGGCCACAGCTGGCCTCCTTGAGCAGGTCCTGGAGTAGCAGCGCGTACTTGGCCACACGCTGCACGGGCCGCAGCAGGTAGGAGGCCAGGTCCATCTTGTCACCTAGCTCCCGCTGCTTGTCCTGCAAGGGCCAGGTGAGAGGGTCAGCTCCGGCCTGGCTGAGGGCCGGGCAGGCTATGGGGGGCGGGCCGAGGGGGATGACCTTGAAGAAGGCGTTGCCGTGGCTGCTGAGCAGGGCATCCGACTGCGGCTTGTTTTTGCTGTAGATCACGTACATCCCAAACTGCTCTTCCTGGAAAAGCAGAGGCGACTGCTTGGCTGTGGGAGTGACAGGCCCAGAGACAGCAGGCTCCTGCAGCCCAGGTCAGACTTGGAACTGCTCCCGTCCCAAGACCCCCCAGGTGCAGTTTGTACCATGATCAGGTGAAAGGGAGACTCGGCCCTTCATTAAAGACTATCAGAGTATCCCCAACACCAGGGCTCCAGGGGTGACCAGTTTACCAGCTGAAGCCTCAATGCTGAGAATTCTGTAATTTGTCTTTAAAACACAGACTCCAGGGGGTTGAGGGGGGAAGAGGATGCAGCTGGCAGTGGGCCTGGGAGGGCGTGGGGGGCATTGGAATGATTTGGTCCATGGCCAAGAGCTAAAGCTGTCAAGACATTTAAAATTGCCACAATCACGGTCAATATGAATCTGCACTTTATGTCTAAAAGCACCTTTTAAGAAAACGCTGAGGCCGGGCACGGTGGCTCACACCTGTAATCCCAGCACTTTGGGAGGCTGAAGCGGGCGGATCAGGAGGTTGGGAGTTCAAGACCAGCCTGGCCAGCATGGTGAAACCCCATCTCTACTAAAAATACAAAAATTAGCCGGGCGTGGTGGCGGCGCCTGTAGTCCTAGCTACTCAAGAGGCTGAGGCAGGAGAATCACTTGAACTCGGGAGGCGGAGTCTGCTGTGAGCTGTGATTGTGCCACTGCACTCCAGTCTGGGCAACAGAGCGAGACTTCGTCTCAAAGAAAAAAAAAAGGAAACACTGAAAAGATGTAACATGCGCTTCTTTTGTCCACGGCTGTTTTTGTTGTGATAATCTGTGCTCAGTGGTCTGGGACACACATCCCATCTGCCCACAGCACTCAGTGAATGCCTATTGAAAGCCTGTCAGTTTCTTTCCAGAGTAAATTAAAAACTTTATTAAAGACATTCAAACAGAGAGATTCCACATTCATCACTGAGAAGCAACTTACGAGGAGAGACCACTGGGTCTGTACATTCAACGTGCTTCCAGTTGAAAGCCTCACAGGGAATTCTCAGAACGGGACAGGCTGGTCCCTCTGGCAGGTAATGGGGCACCCAGGGGCAGGGGGCGTGTGAAGAGGTGAGGCCTGGCCTCTCCCCGGAAGGTGATTCTGGGAGCTGCTTCTGGCCTATCAGCTGGAAGTGGTAAAGGAGAAGGGCTGCTGGCAGAACGGGTGTGATGGTGTCTGTGAGCCTCCACCTCCAGGGGCAGCAGGGACGCAGTCGGTCACACCACGCGCAAAGCACCGGGCACTGGAGACCCACAGGTTATCCGTGTGGGGCATCTGTTTTTCGGCTGGTCTTAACATCCTGTCAGGACCAGCTCCTAGACCTGGACTGAAGCTATTCCAACCGCCTGACACGTGGGCCCTGTAGGCCCCGCCTCTCTGACACCAGCTTCACCCACCATGTTGCCTGGCGCCCACGCCATGGCCTGCACTTACGTGTCTCAGGAAACTGCGGCCCACGGCCAAGGGGCAGTGCTGGCAGCGCTCCAGCTCCCGGAGGAAGTGCTGCTGGTGGAAGTCGTGGAGCTTCTCCAAGTTGCCGAAAATAACGTGGTGCTTCCCTCGAAGGCCCTGGGGCAAGTCCATTCTTTCCATTTCTGGAAAATAGTTGTCAATGACGTATCCTAAGCACCGAATGTACTCCCTCTCTGTGGCGATCATCTCGGCCATGATGTGCCTCAGTCGGCTGCTGGAAGACACAGAGATCCCGGGGGGCACACGGCCCCCCACGGACACTTTATTAAAAGCAATTCATGCCTGAGACAGAAACACATGAAAACCCGGAGGGATGAGCAGGGTCACATGTGGACTGGAGGCACATGGGCACATGTGGGATGCATGATAAAAAAGCTTCCGGCCAGGCGTGGGGGCTCATGCCTGTAATCCCAGGACTTTGGGAGGCTGAGGCAGGTAGATCACGAGGTCAAGAGATCGAGACCAGCCTGGCCAACATGGTGAAACCATGTCTCTACTCAAAATACAAAAATTAGCTGGGGGTAGTGGCAGGCACCTATAGTCCCAGCCACTTGGGAAGCTGAGGCAGGAGAATCACTTGAACCTGGGAGGCGGATGCTGCAGTGAGGCGAGATCACGCCACTGCACTCCAGCCTGGTGACAGAGTGAGACTCCGTCTCAAAAAAAAAAAAAAAAAAAAAAATCTTCCAGTCTACTGCACATCCTCAGCAAGGAGCGACTCACCTGCACCTCCACTCATTCTCTCCCTGTTACCTGGAGCTGCTCTCTTGATACACAGTAACTTGAAAAGATAAGGACTACATTTCAAAAAGAAACTTGTCAGGTGAAACATTTCCACATTATTGATCATGGCCTTTTCAGAGGAAAGATCCCTTTGGAAACCAAGACAGACAGATTCCCAGGCTTCCTAACTGAAACTCTGAACATAAGGTTTCTCGTTCCCAGCTGGTTTCATTCTAGCGGTGAGATGACTCAACCACTTCCAGCAGTGACGCTTCTGCTAAGGAAGGCTGTGGTGGAAATTTCGTGAGAAAACGGCTTTTGGATCCTTGCCCACTGCTGACTGACCAGGAGGTTTTCTCGAGGGTCAGCTTCCATGGTAGTTACTCCTGACTCAAGGGGCTCAGCACCTTAAGGAGCAGCTTCAGGGGGACTCGGGGGCTGCAGTGGCCGGAGAGCAAGGCCGGGGGCGCAGGACGGCCCAGAGGTGGACAACAGCAGGCTAGGCCCCAGGGATGGCCCTCCATGGAACCCTCAGCCCCACCCTTGGCTGGGGTCTCCCTGCCTTGAATGAGCGTCCTGAGGAGGGGCTGCCAAGCAGGGTTTGTAGGAGCACTGTTCCCGTGAGGGGTGAGCCTCTGAAGCACTTCTGAGTCTTTGAAGAGCCCTTCCTGACAACACACACATCTGCAGGAGATGTGGGCTCCTCTGTGGCTGCCCGAAGTCTCACTACCTCCGTATCCCCAGGGCAGGGCAGGACCCAGAGGATCCACTCGTGTTGCCCTGAGAGAGTGGAGAGGTGGGCTGGCCAGTGTGGTTAGCTTGGCCAGATGGTACCTCCCGTGCAAAACTGCGGTGCTGTGATCATAGAGGCCCAAACTGGGCTTCCCAAATCAGGTGGTATTTTTTAATTTTTTTATTACCACTAAAAAACATGCTAAGCATCCAAAAGTACTTTTACACCATAAACAAATGCAGGACACTTAGGCTGGTGGCTTGGTTTCATGAGCTGGCTGGAGTGGGGCCACCTGGTCACTCTCAGCAACTGAGCAGTGGCCAGCCAGCGTGTGAGCCTGGAGGGCAGGGCCCACACTCCGGCAGCATGAATGCCAAAGCCTGGCCTGGGCGGCGGGACTCCCCAGGAGAAGGTTCTCTGGGTTCTGCTGGGGTGGGATCTGGGCGTGTCCCACAGCTCTGCACCTCAGACAGCACCATCCACTGCACTTTCAAAGGAGATTTCCCAGGGCCATGGTGACCCGGGGGCCCTGCCCTAATGAACAGTGAGGTGTGTTGCTTTTCTCCTCTACTTGATGGCATCTTACCCCCAACCTCCTTAAATAACTCGATCCTAATGATACCAATGGGAGTTGGCAGATTTTTTTTCTACCATTATTTGTATTTACTTGTTTTTTAAGTTGGAAAAACTAAAAAGCAGCTAATGATGGGAAGCACAGCTGTGGGCAGAAATGCTGCTGAACGCACATCCCATTCACAGCAGAGCTGCAGAACTTGTCCCCTTCACTCCTGCATAACAGATTTGACAGATTCTCACTGTTTCTGAGAACACAGCACCTCCTGGCTGGTCAGGAACTGGCCCTCACAGCACTGGCGGGAAGGCCGAGGCCCAGTGTCACGACCCACACAAAAGCCTCCTCAGTAAATATCCAGAAACAAAATCAGAATGAGGACAGTCTTAATTTGGTCTTGATCAAAGTAAATGGACAATGTACTCACTAGGAAGCAAAGGCTGGAAATCACACGGGGGTCGGCAGGAGTCCCCCCTTCCTGTGTTCTGCTGCCCCCCAAACCTGAAACATGGGCTCAGTGGAGACAGAAACGTCAGTGCAGCCACTTGCTGAGACTCAGGGACAGCGCTTGGCATTCCTCTTATGGATTCGGAAGGGCTCAGCCAGCAGATACACCCTGGATCACTCACACCAATGGTAAAAACCAGAACTTGATGTTCTACCTGGAGCTTTGCCTTTAACAAGGTAAACACTGAGGTTTGGCAACCTAAAGGTGTGTTTCAGAAGAGTGTTCTGGGGCCTTCTCCGTTCAGATTAAGCCTATGATCAGGGTGTGAGGAGGAAACCGCTTCTATGGAGCTTAAGGCAGAGGCCTCCAACCCCCAGGGCCACCGACTGGTACCCATCTGTGGCCTATTAGGAACCAGGCCGCCCAGCAGGAGGTGAGTGGCAGGCGAGGGAGTGTTACCACCTGAGCTCCGCCTCCTGCCAGAGCATTAGTGTGAGCTCCGCCCCGTCAGAGCATTACTGTGTGAGCTCCGCCCCGTCAGAGCATTAGTGTGAGCTCCGCCCCGTCAGAGCATTACTGTGAGCCCTGCCCGCTGTCACAGCATTAGTGTGAGCTCCGCCCCGTCAGAGCATTACTGTGTGAGCTCCGCCCCATCACAGCATTACTGTGAGCCCCGCCCCCTGTCACAGCATTAGTGTGAGCCCCGCCCCGTCACAGCATTAGTGTGAGCTCCGCCCCGTCAGAGCATTACTGTGAGCCCCGCCCCCTGTCAGAGCATTACTGTGAGCCCCGCCCCCTGTCAGAGCATTAGTGTGAGCTCCGCCTCGTCAGAGCATTACTGTGAGCCCTGCCCCGTCACAGCATTAGTGTGAGCTCCGCCCCGTCAGAGCATTACTGTGAGCCCCGCCCCCTGTCAGAGCATTAGTGTGAGCTCCGCCCGTCAGAGCATTAGTGTGAGCCTCGCCCCCTGTCAGAGCATTAGTGTGAGCTCCGCCCCGTCACAGCATTAGTGTGAGCTCCGCCCCATCAGAGCATTAGTGTGAGCTCCGCCCCGTCAGAGCATTACTGTGAGCCCCGCCCCCTGTCAGAGCATTAGTGTGAGCCTCGCCCCGTCAGAGCATTAGTGTGAGCTCCGCCCCGTCAGAGCATTAGTGTGAGCTCCGCCCCGTCAAGAGCATTACTGTGTGAGCTCCGCCCCGTCAGAGCATTAGTGTGAGCTCCGCCCCGTCAGAGCATTAGTGTGAGCTCCGCCCCGTCAGAGCATTAGTGTGAGCTCCGCCCCGTCAAGAGCATTACTGTGTGAGCTCCGCCCCGTCAGAGCATTAGTGTGAGCTCCGCCCCGTCAGAGCATTATTGTGAGCCCCGCCCCCTGTCAGAGCATTAGTGTGAGCTCCGCCCCTGTCAGAGCATTAGTGTGAGCTCCGCCCCGTCACAGCATTAGTGTGAGCTCCGCCCCGTCAGAGCATTAGTGTGAGCTCCGCCCCGTCAGAGCATTACTGTGAGCCCCGCCCCCTGTCAGAGCATTAGTGTGAGCTCCGCCCCGTCAGAGCATTACTGTGAGCCCCGCCCCCTCTCAGAGCATTAGTGTGAGCTCCGCCCCTGTCAGAGCATTAGTGTGAGCTCCACCCCGTCACAGCATTACTGTGAGCCCCGCCCTCTGTCACAGCATTACTGGGTGAACTCCGCCCCCAGTCACATCATTACTGTGTGAGCTCCGCCTCCTGTCAGATCAGTGGCAGCATTAGAGTCTCGGAGAAGCACGAACACTACTGCACATGTGAGGGATCTAGGTTTCGTGCTCCTTATGAGAATCTAACTAATGCCTAGTGAGCTGAAGTGGAGCAGTTTCATCCCAAAACCATACCCCAACCCCTGCGGTCTGTGGAAAAATTGTCTTCCATGAATCCTGTCCGTGGTGGCAAAAAGGATGGGGATTGCTGGCCCAAGACACAGAAGCCAACCAAATGAGCAAAGCATCTCACGAAATTCTCCACTTCTAGCCCTCACGACCAGTACCACATGGGTGGAAGATGGAGGTTCAGACGGCATCCGGCCTAGGCAGGGGCCGAGTGCGCCCACCCTTACCAATGAGTGGACGCGTCCTTTGCAGGCTCGACAAGTGAGAAGGGGCCTCTTCAGTGGGGCAATGGGCGCATGGGTGCGCCTTCTAACCCCTAACACTTAGAGACTTTTTAAAAGTTATTTTTAAGGTAACTCTTCTTGGTATCGGGGGTTGATTTGCTGCTTGTAATTTTCTGTAAGTGGGCTGAAAATAACTAGAGTTGGTGGCACAGTTACTTAACCGTCAGAGTGAGTGTGTGCAGGTTACCACACACCATCCAGGCAGTTTTCAGTGGTCCCTTCCGGACATGGGGGCAGGTAACTCATATCTAGTTTAAAATTGTGTTTCTTCTTGGACCGGACAGGTGGACCCAGAGGGATGTCTGTGGATTTACTTTCTACTTTGCAGAAGAGAGTTTACTGCCTAAATGGCTTTGGGTTTCTAGATCCCCAAGGACTGCTAGGACGAGAGGAGGGGGACGTCCACCTCACCTGCCCACCTGCTGCCTCTCATCCTCCTCAGCAGGGTGGAGCCCCGAGGGGGAGGACAGACTCCGGCTCCGAGTGATCGGGGGGCTCCTGGCACGCTGCCGCAGCGGGAGCTTCTTCTCTGTGGCTACAGTGCTGGTTACCTCCAGGCCCTTGCTGAAGACACTAGTATGGTCTGGCTGGCAGGAGTCCCTGGGGCCACTGTCGGGCTGAGGTATCTCGAAACTTTGCGTTTTCTTTATCATTTTCTTCTGGGGATGTTTCCTGGGGCGGCTGGCCAGGGTCTGGGTGGGCTCAGAGGAACAGGCAGAGCTGTCCTCCAGGTGGGCCGTGGTGGCCCCTGCCCCTGGAAGGCCCCTGAGGAGGGACAGTGGGTCCCACGGAGCACACAGCCCTGGGCCCAGGGGCTCTCCGTCCTGTCCACACAGAAGCGCTGGTCCAGGGAGGCCGGACAGTGGTTCGGCAGGTTCCCAGGCACCACCCTCACTATCCGTGCTGGGGAATGAGGGTGGCTTATGGTGCCTCCTCATGGCCTCCTGGGCACGCTCATGCTTTGGGGGGCTCTGGGCAAGGGGCGGTAAGCTGGGGTCTGGGGCAGCCTCAGAAAGGGCCTCTTCCAGACGGAGCCGGGTCTGGGGGTACTGCAGCCACAGGTCTTGCTGTGATGCCCACGGTTTCCCCAGGGCATGAGGCTTCAGCACTGCCACACCTGCCCCGGGGAAGGCCTCTGCAGCCACCGAGGTAGCCTCCTGGTGACAGCTCCTCAAGCACTCAGCCACGGGTGAGGAGGGACAAGCCTCCGTGTCCAGGGGCCCCATCCAGCTGCTCACCTGTGGGACAAGGAGGGCTCTGCTCAGTGCAGTGGAGGAGGGGCTGCCCTGGAGCCAGCTCAGGCCCTGCTGTTCCTCAGGTCAGCCTAGTCAGGGACCACGGGACCAGAAAGCAGAGCGAGAGGCAGTCCCGCCACCCAGTGGGGGCTGTGGCCGGGTTCAACGGAAGGGCAGGTGGGCTGTGTCTGACCCCATGGGGTCTGTTCACCATGCCAGAGGGCACCATGGGGGATGTCCTAGGACCACGTGAAGACATTGTGTAGATCAGTTATGCCACATCCTGTGAGCTGAGAGAGGCGTGACGGGGCAGATGGCTCTACCCTGCTCTGGCCACCCCATGACCCCTCAAATGCTGTCCTGACAGGTGAGCTCCAAGGCCTCTGGCCTGGGCTCCTAATGGCAGGCAGTCCCCGGCGCGGGGGAGCTCGCAGGCATGCGGTCCGGGGCACGGGGGAGCTCACAGGCGTGCGGTCCGGGGCACGGGGGAGCTCGCAGGCGTGCGGTCCGGGGCACGGGGGAGCTC
Organism: Pan paniscus; assembly: GCF_029289425.2. NCBI lineage: Eukaryota > Metazoa > Chordata > Mammalia > Primates > Hominidae > Pan > Pan paniscus. Next base: position 374,795 of record NC_073253.2, on the reverse strand, counting down.
GCAGGCCTGCGGTCCGGGGCACGGGGGAGCTCGCACGCGAGCAGTCTGCTGCAGCACTTGTTTAGGGTTTTGGGCAATCAGTGGAATTTTCTAACTGAGCCAGTAAACACACAGAGAAATGTGTGTGTTCGTTTGGCTGGTCTGTTTGGTACAATATCAAATGCTTCACAGGTCGGCTCAGAGCCTTCTCCAGAGAGCCGTGGGCGCAGTGGCCAGGGGGGCTCCATCGCAGGTGCCCGGCCTCTGTCCCACAGCCTGGCCCACTCCAGCTTGTGAGGGGAGGCACTTGCTAGATGTCCACAGCCTAAGGAGCCGGGATCCCTGGGACGCACGCCCACTGGGTCTCTTACCGTCTCGCACAACTCGGATGAGCGGGTCCACCTGGCCAGCTCTCCCTCCCTGCACTCAGCCTGGCTGACCACGGCGCTCAGGCCCCTTCTGAAATCCTGGACCATTTCCTCTGTACGTTGCGGGTTCTCCTTCGCCAGCTGTAGTCCTTTCTGGCAGGATTGCTGTACCCAAGGAACAAAGCATCAGTACAAGCCCGGTGCTTCCACGTTCATGTCTCCAGGTGTGGGCTGGGTCTGCGTGTAGCCACTGACACCAAGGCTTGGACGGCCCACAGTGCTGCCTGCTGCTGCCTCTCATTCTCGAGAGCAGGCACCAAAGGACCGAGGAATTTCTCTAGTTCTTTACCAAACTATGATTTGATCTACACAGGGGAAGAACATTTTATATTTAAACATGCGAAGAAGTCACACTCTAGGATTTAGCAGGACCAAGGGAGGGATGCGTCTTGGTCATGTCCTGAGTACACGCTGCACAGGGCTGACAGCCTGGCTGCGTAACCACCCGTGAATGAACACGACTGATGAGAAGTGGCACGGGCCTCTGAGGCTCAAGCTCCAAACTATTTTCATTGTTTGGAAAAGGACATTAAAATCATCGAACAATAGATCCAGGACTTTCCATTTTGAAACTGGTTAATATGGTAAGCATATTCCAGAAATATTCTTCAGGCCAGTGGCTGCTTGGCCCCTTGAGGCTGCCTGGGAAAGATGGGGGAGCCCCTGGCTGAGCCCTGCTGGACGGAGCGCCTGTGGCTACGCGCCCTGGTGACAAGACCAAGGTTCTTATTTTGGAGGCATTTACTGCTGGATTCAGTGGAAATGTCAGAGGTAAGCCCTGCATGTTGTCATTAAACAGCAACACCAGGGGCGACTAGGGGTCAGATGCCCAGAGATGAGAGGCCTGTTGTGAAGAAGAGAACAGCTGCCTGGATCCATGACCATCAGAAGGTACCGAATGACCCCAGACATGCAGCAGAGGAGAGACAGACCAGCACATACGCTGTCTGTAAACAGAGCCAGAGTCAAGAAGAAAATCACGGCATCTTGATTCTTAGGAGCACGGGCAGAGTCTTGGAACTGCCAGGCAAGGGGCAGGTGCGGCTTCGGCAGAGCAGAGTGGGGGTGGCGCAGAGCTGGAGCCTGGCCTCCAACTTTGTGGAAAAATCGGCTGTCATTGGTTTCAAGATTTAAATACAAAAATTCAAGTCATAAAGGTTCTATGATGAAATACACTAATAATTCTATAACTTAAGGTAGAAAGGGCTGTTTAAAAGATAAGCAAAGCTAGAGGGCAAATGACAAACTAGGAAAGCAAGCAGAACATGAAGGATCCATATAACATAGGCAGAAGTGATGATCGACCCTAGAAAAACTGTCTAAAGCATGAACAAGTAATTCACTACAGAAATAAAAATAATAATAAACATGTGAAGAGAATGTCCAGCTGTCGCATAGAAAATCTGAGGGCACACTGTTTAGGGGCTCCATTTCCCCACGGGGCAGCCGGCGGGAGGCAGGCGTGGCTGGAGTGCCACGACTTATGCGTGGAAACCTCCAAAAACAAATGGTCTGACCCCAGCCATCCGAGCCTAGGAATGTATCCAGAGTCAACACCCACAGGCTGTGAAGGAAGCAGAGACACAGAGATGTTCAACATGGGGAGTTTCTAACAGCAGAGAGGGGAGGAGCCCAGGGCCTTCAGTATGGGAGCCATGTGAACACGGCTTGGGGACTGAGCTTGCAGCGCACACCCACACACAGGGTGCCGAGGCCGCCACACGCGGCATCCCGTGTGTAAAAATCTATTTGTTTCTAATTTTCCCACAGTGTGCATGCACTTTTTAGGTTAAATATATAGAGACAGACGTGCACCTATACATAGCAGGATCGCCTGTCCGGTCACAACGTGGAGTTTCTGGGTGAAGACTGCAGAGTGAGACGTGTCCTCTTGAGACACCACTAAAGCCCTGCAAGCATCTTCCAAGGCGTAACACTCAGCACGGTGGGCAGAGAGCAGCCAGGGCACAAACCTGGAGGCCGGGAAGGAAGCGGGAGTGGCAGGGCCTGAGGAGAGCAGAGGCCAAGTCCCGAGACTCCACAGGACAGGGTGAGGGAGTGTCGGAGGGAAGGAGCTGGGCACCCTGCTCCACAGGGCCCAGGGTCTGTTCCCTGGCAGGTGAACACTGAGCTACGGCCAGGCTCTCCTTTCAGGCCGGGATTAGAGGAAAAGAATCAGACCGCCAGGGAGAAAATGCTAAAGATGCGTGGGCCACAGGCTTCCTAGCCAGGGGTCGCCAGGAAAGCCTCTGGCGCCAGAACAAACCCGCAGAAGCCACAGACTGTGCAAACTCATCATGATTAGTATGGAGAGGGGACCGTTCAGAAAATAAGCCCATGGAGTTAAAAAGCAAGAGCAGAAACAGAAAACTCAATAATAGAGTTAGAGGGTAAAGCTGAGAAAAATCTACCTTACAAGGACAGCACACAGCCAGGGGTGGGGAAAATTAAGGCAACAGGACAGAAAACTCCAGAACCAGATGGAAGTGTGGAGCTGTGGGAAATGCGAGCGCCACGAAGGATGTCACAGAATTCCCAGAACAGAGGGGCGCAGTGCAGACACAAAGAGCACACCTGCCCTCGGTGCACCTGGGCGACCCTCAGGCACACCTGCCCTCAGTGCACCTGGGCGACCCTCAGGCACACCTGGGCCACCCTCAGGCACACCTGCTCTCAGTGCACCTGGGTGACCCTCGGGCACACCTGCCCTCAGCGCACCTGGGCAACCCTCAGATTCCAGAGCCCCGAGGACGACAGGAAAGTCTGTGGCTTCCACCGAGAAGCAGGGCACAGGCAGAAGGCTGGGAGTGGGATGGAAGCTAAGCACAGGCGCAGGGCCTTCCAGCTGGCGAAGGGAAACTAAAGTGACTGCTGGCCATGAAGGTGGAGTAGAGATGCTTTTAGATACCACGGCCTCAAAAATGCTCACCCCAAGATCCCTTTCTCTGGGAAGTCCTGGAAGTTATTCTGCATAAAACGCCAAAGTAAATGAAAAAAGAGGAAGACTTGGATACAGGAAATAGGAGACCACAGGATGGGGCAGAGTGGGGAGGGAGATGGAGGAGACCCCAGGAAGAGCAGAGGGAGGAGGGGAGATGGGGGAGACACCCCAGGAAGGAGTAGAACGAGGAAGGGAAGATGAAGGAGACCCCCCAGGACAGGCAGAGGGAGGAAGGGGAGATGGGGGAGATCCCCCCAGATGGGCAGAGGGAGGAGGGGAGATGGGAGAGACCCCCCCAAGGATGGAGTAGAACGAGGAGGGGAAGATGAAGGAGACTCCCAGGATGGGCAGAGGGAGGAGGGGGAGACGGGGGAGACCCCTTGGGATGGGCAGAGGGAGGAGGGGAGATAGGGGAGACCCCCAGAATAGGCAGTGGGAGGAGAGATGGGGGAGACTCCCAGGACGGGCAGAGGGAGGAGAGGAGAAGGAGGAGACCCCCAGGATGGGCAGAGAGAGGAGAGGAGATGGAGGAGACCCCCAGGATGGGCAGAGGGAGGACAGGAGATGGAGGAGACCCCCAGGATGGGCAGAGGGAGGAGAGGAGATGGAGGAGACCCCCAGGATGGGCAGAGGGAGGAGAGGAGATGGAGGAGACCCCCAGGATGGGCAGGGGGAGGAGGGGAAGATGGGGGAGACCCCCAGGATGGGCAGGGGGAGGAGGGGAGATGGAGCCAGGATAGAGCAGAGGGAGGAGGGGAGATGGAGGAGACCCCCAGGACAGAGGGCACAGACTGGAGACAGCCTGGACTGGCTGGTGGCTGCAGCTTGGCCTGGACTCCACTTGCCTGGTGTGGGGTTCCTGTTCCTGCCCCAGGGATTGGACCAGCTGGGCCCCTGGCCAATATTTGGGAGCTGGGGTCAGTTGTGGGGAGGCCAGGAGCATGCACAGTGCCTCGCGTCCCTGCTGCACGTCTTTGTCTGGAGGCCCCCGTGAGGGCACGCGTATGGACCTGAAGGCCGGGGGAGCTTTGCCAGCAGACAGGAGGGCTGGGGATGCCTCCACCCCACTGCTGCCTCTCCATGCTGCTGGCTCTTTCACCCGCACATTCATCGCAGCAATAGTTGTTGATAAAATAATAAGGATTTATATAAAAATGTGCAAGTTTTGAAGAGTTTATATGTGAGAAAAGAAAGAAACTTTTTATCTGAGTGTGCACCCCTTAAACTGTCAGGCCCAGAGGGGCATCAAAATGAGGCAGCAGCATCATCTGCACCCCTGAGCTAAGCAATCATTTCGCTGGTGCCCCCCGAGCCAAGCAATCATTTCAGAGTCACTGCTATATGGACCCCAGATTCTGCGGTGTGTCTACCAAGGGCCATCAATAACCCCAGCCACACCACACACTGTGCACAACTCACACCCTGTAGTCCAGCAGCGTGTGGCCAACCCCCACCAATGCCATTTCTGTGACCCAGAGAATTCATGAAAAGCCACTTCCGTCATCACCCCCTCCCGATTTGTCCTCTTTTCTTTAAAACCTTGAGCCTCTCCCTGGCCTCCGGAGCCACTTCTTGAGGTCATCTGGAGGTGTTTCCCAGGCTGCCGTCCTCAGCCTTGGCCCAGACTCTCTCTACCTGTGTCGGTTTCACCTCGGCTTCTCAGTCACCGTGTACGCATGCACATGGAGAAAGCGTCCGGAAGATACACCCAGCTATTCACACCGGTAGCATCAGAAGGCACAGTGTGAAATTATTTTTCTCCCTGGCCTCCTCTGGAGTAAACAAATTTTTTTTCTCCACTGATCCAGTATCTCTCATGTAAAAAATAAAATTTATTTCTTTTTACACAAGCAGCAAGGCATGCCCTATCCTGACATAATTTCATTCCAAATGGAAATCAGATCAAGGCCCTAAAGACACAGTGTGAAGGTGAGAGGGTTGCCTTGGCCAGCCTGGCCTGGAGGGGATGCTGGCCGGGCCGCCTTCCTCCTGCAGCTCTGACCTGGTCATTCCCTTCCAGGAGTGACGCCAGCTCCCGGAGGTGCTCCAGCTGCTGGAGACGATTGTTCGAGGTGAGGACCAGCCTGTGCACCTCCTCATCCACTCGGTCGTACAGGCTTGTGGCGGCCTCCAGGGTGTCCCTGAGGAAGAGAAGGCAGTCCTCAGGCTTCCAGGTGGCCCCTTGAGGAATCTGCTCTTGGTGACAACCCCATATAAAAACCCTGCTCTTTCCATTCCCTCATGCCACAAGGCAACGGGAGCCCCAGGAGGAGGCCCACAGCCGAGGCGGGACACAGATGTGCTGCATGCGTTCTGCCAACATCCTGGCCGGCCTGGGTTGCAGGTGCCTGGAGGGGACCCAGGTGGGGCAGCTTAGGCGGGACTGGCTGTGTGCAGCTGAGATGGACAGGGACTGCTGGGGGTGGGCACAGCTCCCCAGGCAGCACTGGTCAAGAATGAGCTCATTCTGATGCACTCTGACCACCTCCTGCCGAGCGTCCCCAGAAGCTGGCTCCTTGATCTTTGGAGCCTGTAAATGTGGAAAAGCTCTGACCCAGGCAAAGCGTGGCTGTCAGAATGGAGGTCTGGACCAAGCACAGAGGGGGCTCTCCTTGGAGCAGAGCGCTACGCCTCCTGGCTGCAAACTCCCCCGAGCAGCTCCCTCGATGGGCCAGGGCCCAGCATGACCCCTGTGAGCGCTCACCGGCTGTCTTCTGTGCCAAGCTCTTCTCTCCTCAGCCGCGCCAGGATGGTGCCCCCCTCCAGCCTGAGAGACACAAGCAGTGGGTCTTCCAGGACAAGCTTCATCATCGTCTCATGCTGGTCAATTAACTCGGCGACTTCCTGCATGGGGTGGGGAGGAATACGCCTTTAACTCCCTCCTCCAAGGGGCAGGTCCTCCCAAGTGTGACAGTGGCAGGAATGTCCTGTTTCCATAAATCAAGCTGCAGGCCTGGTGGCATGACAGTGCCCACTCCTCAAGCTGATGGTCCGGACTGTCCCAGGGAGGGTGGGCCCCAGGATAAGATCCCTGGGAGGGAGAAGAAGGGGGCTCAAAGGTCAGCTGTAGGAGGTGAACCTGCCATTTAGACCAGGGACAGACATGCAGACCTCACTCACAGACTCTGGGCCCCTAGACCTGGCGGCTGGGCTGTCAAGAGCCCTGTGGCCAGTTCGCCTCTGTGTCTTGTTGGAATGACTCGTTCCGAGCAGCAGTTGCCGCTCACACCTGTTGCATATCATCAAATGCTGTGGCACAGTTTTCCTTCTGGGTAGGGTGGGATGTTTTTGGTGACAAAGGGGAGGAAATGGCCTTTTCTGAATTAAGAGGGATCTACAAATGAAAAAGGATTTGAAAATCTCTGCTACAGATGATAGTGAACCAAATATTTATTTTCAAGTTTGGCTAAACCTTTATGCCCCCACCTACCTGTCACATGAAATGAACTTACCTGCAAGTCTGAGGACTCACCTGGGCTGTTCTTGGGGTTCTGTGGGTGTTCAGGGAGCAGAATGAATTCTGTAGGAAAATGATGGCTTCTTCACAGTTTGCAGCGAAGTGTTCCAGCCTCTGTTGTGAGTTGAGAGGGAGGAGATTATAAGGACACAGTCTGTCAAATGCTAAAGTAAGCAGCTGTGAGTTCCAGTTTCTGCATTTAAACCGATCTCGGGTTGGGAAGCTTTCATATGTGAAGATCCCTGAGATCTACAGACACTTCCGGGGCAGCAGTGCCCTTCCCACCCGGGCTCGGCATTCTCAGATGCACCACGGCGTGGTTGTGCAGACACGAAGACCTGAACGGCGACTGTAACAAGCATCAGATCAGGGACGGTGATGCCCTTTTCAAATTCGAGTAAAAACATCCACATAACAGAAAGTCCCCAGAGACTGTCGCATGTGCAGCAGCTGCAGGCTGAACCTACCTGACGGAAGCAGATCCAGTCACCATGGCTGTAGGGAAAGGAGCCGTCGAGGTCTGCGGTCAGCTGGCAGCTGTCAACAAATTTGTGCACGGCCTTCAGGGAGCTCACGACCTCACACTGCCAAGAAGAGGCACTCGTTGGTCATGGCTCCAGATGCATCTCTTGGGGGCAAACACTGTAAATGGCTCATTCCTGGGTTCAGAGGATGGAGAGGCTGGCTCAAGGAGTATCGCCCCTGCTTTGCTGGAAGCACTGATAACAGCACGGGTCTGGGTGCAGTAATGAAAGTGAGAAGATGGGAAAGAAGGGAGCTAAGAGAAATGAAGGAAAGGCCTCAGTGAAGAAAAACCAAAAAAAAAAAAAAAAAAAAAGGAGAAAGAAAGAGGAGGAAGGAAAAGGGAAAGAATGAGTCAAGGCTCTTCTCCTTCTGGTGTGGCAGAGGTGGCCCTTCTCAGATAAAACCCACAAACTCTGGACAAAATATAAGGAGAGTTTCCTGAAAGCCCTGGCAGCCGAGCCAAGTCAGGCTCATTGCTGGGGCACCTGATGCATGCGGGGCCAGCAGGGGCGAGTTCCCACGGTGGCTCCGTCCTCAGGGCCGCTGCCCGTGTGTGGGAGTGGCTGAGCTCCAACAGAAAACAGGCATCCTTTTGACAGCAGGTGGCTTTGTAAAAAAAGAAAAAGAAAAAGAAAGGAAAGGGGCTGGGCACGGTGGCTCATGCCTGTAATCCAAGCACTTTGGGAGGCCGAGGCAGGCGGATAATGAGGTCAGGAGATCGAGGATATCCTGGCCAACACGGTAAAACCCCGTCTCTACTAAAAATGCAAAAATTAGCTGGGCATGGTGGTGTGCACCTGTGGTCCCAGCTACTCAGGAGGCTGAGGCAGGAGAATTGCTTGAACCCAGGAGGTGGAGGTTGCTGTGGGCCGAGATCATGCCACTGCACTCCAGCCTGGCGACATAGAACGAGACTCTGTCTCAAAAAAAAAAAAAAATAAAGGAAACGAGAGGGGCATCTGGCCGGCGTGGTGGCTGACACCTGTGATCCCAGCACTTTGGGAGGCCAAGGCAGGTGGATCACTTGAGCCCAAGAGTTCAAGACCAGCCTGTGCAATAGGACAAAACCCCCATCTGTACAAAACAAAATACAAAAATTAGTGGAGGGTGCTAGCGCATACCTGTAGATCCAGCTACTGAGGAGGCTGAGGTGGGAGGATCACCTAAGCCTGGGGAGGTCAAGGCTGCAAGCAGCCGTGATCACACCACTGCACTCCAGTCTCAGCAATACAGCTTGATCTTGTCTCAAAAAATAAAAACATAAATAAAATATAAAAACAATAAGAAAATGGGCATCTTTCTCGCCTGAAGAAAGAAGAAACAGAGGATGGGGTGGGGTGGCCACACCACTGGAAAGTGAAAGTGGATTCCCAGAAGGGGGCAGCTGTGGAAGAAGCCCCGCGGTATGTGTGTAAACTCTGCCCAGGTCTCTGGCTGACCCTGAACCGTGCATACATGGGGGAAGACTCAGAATTAAACTGAACCCACTGTGGGTGACACAGAGCTGCCGGCTGGAGTCTAACCACGTTACGTGCACACTAGAACAACACTGTGAGTCTATACCAGAATCCAGTCTCCCCAGCAGAATATTCACAATGTCCAGGATTATGTGACACATCATGAATCAGAAAATGGGACCTATTCTCCAGGGAAAGACAATCAGCAGAGGCCAACCCAGAGATGACCCAGATGTTGGAATTATTAGACAAGGACTTCAAAGCAGCCATTAAAACTGTGCTCAATGAGGTAAAGGAAAAATGCTTGCAATTTATGAAACGAGAGGAAAACTCAGGAGAGATGTAGAAAATATATTTTAAAATCCATTGGAAATCTTATAGCTGAAAAATACAATATTTGAACTAAAACATTCACTGGGTGAATGTATTAGTCTGTTTTCACACTGCTGTAAAGATACTACCTGAGACTGGGTAATTTATAAAGGAAAGAGGTTTAATTGACTCACAGTTTTGCATGGCTGGGGAGGCCTTAGGAAACTTACAATCATGGCAGAAGGCAAAGGAGAAGCAAGACACATCTTACACGGTACAGGCAAGAGACAGAGTAAGGAAGGGCCACACTTTAAAACCATCAGCTCTCATGAGAACTCACTCAGTATCAGAAGAACAGCATCTGCCCCCATGATCTGGTCACCTCCCACCAGGTCTCTCCCTCCACACGTGGGGATTAAAATTTGAGAGGAGATTTGTGTGGGGATACAGAGCCAAGCCACATTAGTGAGTTTAACAGCTGAAGAGATGACAGAGTAAGGAGCCAGTGACCCTAAGGACAGGATCAATGGGAACAACCTGATATGAAGACTAGAGAGGAAAAAAGTTAAAAAAGACAGATTCTTAGAGATCTGCGGGACAATACTGGTATACGCAATTGAAGTACTAGAAAGAGAGAGAGAATAAAGCAGGAAAAAAGTTTTTAAGAACTAGGCCAGGTACTGTGGCTCAGGCCTACAATCCCAGAGCTTTGGGAGGCCAAGGTGGGAGGACTGCCTAAGGCCGGGACTTCGATTCCAGCCTAGGCAACATAGCAAGACCCTGTCTCTTAAAAAAAAAAAAGTAGCTTGGCATGGGGGTGCACACCTTCAGTCCCAGTTACTCAGGAGGCTGAGGTGGGAGAATCTCTTGAGCCCAGGAGTTTGAGATTACAGTAAGCTCTGATGGCACAACCACACTGCAGCCTGGGTGACAGAGCTAGATGCTGTCTCAGGAAAGGAAAAAAAAAAAAAAAAAAGAAAGAAAGAATGGCTAAAAAGGTCCTAAATGTGGTGATAGACATGAATTCACAAATTTAACAGTTCAAGCCTAAACTGGATAATGAAGAAAACCAAGCCCGCTCGCATTGCAATTTGCTCAAAAGAAAGGAAGTACCTTGGAAACAGCCAAAGGAAAATTAACACACTTCATAGAGATGAACAATGATCTGAATTATGATGAACTTTTCTTCTAAAATTATGGAGGCCAGAAGGCAACAGAGCAGTATCTTTAAAGTGCTGAGGGGAAAAGCAGAACTCCTCTCAGACCAGAATTCTAGATGTAACAAAAATACCCTTTCAGAATGAGGCCAAATGAAGATGTTTTCAGATAAAAGAGGAAGATACAAAGAAAGAGAAGGAAAGAAACCATATGAGGTGGAGAAGAAAGGTCACATTTTTAAGTTTTTCATGGCATACTCTGCAGGACTCCTGCAAGAACTTACGGGGTAGGAAGTAGGTTTCCAGGCTCCCACATGGATGCAATTAGAACTTATCTAAATTCCTTCATGTGTTTCATCTCATCCAGGTGCCTTAATGTTTAATTTTGTCCATCACTCAGGATCCCACAGTCTAAACCATTACCTGAATTATTGCATCCTTGTCAGGCCTAAATGCAGATTCTTTATCTACCAACAGCAAGATACTATGAATTATAGGAGATGTGTTGTTCTGAAATAAATAAGAAATAAATATTACTGATTAGCTTTCTAATTTTTAACTTCATTAATAGAATTGCCCAATTTTGAGTGGTACTACTTCTGTCATAGTTTCCCAGAGTGCCTACAGTGCATAAAACATAGTTGACTTTGCCCTGAAATGTAAATTATTTGCCCTTATGAATTTTTAATGTAATCAGGTTTATTGAGGTATAATTTACATACAATAAAATTCACCCTTTTTAGTGAATAGTTCTATAAGTTTTGACGAAAGCATAGTCATGTAACCATCACCACCATCAAGACAAAGAACTGTTAAGCAACCCCAAAATTCTCTTGTGCCTCTTCGTAGCCAAGCCCTCTCCTATGCCCAGCCCCTGGCAACCACTGACCTGCTTTCGTCTCCACCGACTTGCCTTTTCTAGACATAAATAGACTCAGGCAGGAGTGGCCTCTCTCACTTAGCATTGTGCATTGGGAACTCGTCCCTGTTGTGGAGATCAACGGTTTGTTCCTCTGTTTTGCTGAGCAGTATTCCATGGTATGCCTCACCACAATCTGTTCATCCATTCACCAGCTGAAGGATAACTGGGTTGTTTCCAGTTTTTGGCAATCACGGGTAAAGTCACTATAAATATTGTGTGAACACAAGTTTTCATTTCTCTTGGATAAATATCTAGGAGTGGGATTTCTGGCTCATGTGATAAGTAAGTATTTTCCAGAGTGGCTGTACCATTTTGCATTTCCATCAGCAATACCAGGCATTTGTTACTGTCAAGCTTTGTTACTGTTTTTGTGTGTTTCATTTTGGTTTTCAGTTGCATTTCCCCAGTGATTAATGACGTTGGGCATATTTTTATGTGGTTATTTGCCATCTGTGTATCATCTTCAGTGAAGAGTACTCAAATCCTTTCCCATATTTTATTGGGTTGTTTTCTTATTACTGAGTTTTGAGACCGTATATATTCTATATACAAGCCCTTTATCAGATGTGCATTTTCAATTGTTTCATTGTGGTGAAACACTATCATCATCATTTTTCAGTGTACAGTTCAGCAGTCTTAGGTACATTCATAATGTAGTGCAACCACCACCACCATTCGTCTCCATAACTCTTTTCATCTTGTAAGAGCAAAACCCTGCACCCGTAAAAGAAAAACTCTCCATTACCCCCTGCTCCTGGCGCCAGGCAACCGTAATTCTACTTTCTGTCTCTGGGATCTGGGCTACTCTGAGTACTCATAGAAGTGGAATGTTTGTCTTTTTGTGATTGGCTTATTTCACTCAGCATGTTCTCAAGATTCATACATGCTGTGGCATATGTCAGAATTTCCTTCCTTTTTAAGGCTGGATAATATTCCATCGTAAAGATAGGCCACATTTTGCTTATCCATTCATCTGTTGATGGGCACTAAGGTTGCTTCTGTGTTTTAGCTGTTATGGATAATGCTGCTATGAACACAGCTGTATAAATCTCTGAAACTCTGCTTTCAATTTCTTGGGTATATACCCAGACACAGTATTGCTGGATCATATGGTAATCCTATATTTACTTTTTTGAGGAACTGCCAAATTGTTTTCCACAATGAGTCACTATTTACTGTTCCCATCAACCGTGCACAAGAGTTCCAGTTTCTCCGTATCTTTGCCAACACTTGTTGTTTTTTTACAATAGCCACCCTAATGGATGGGGAAGTGGTATTTAATTGAGGTTTTGATTTGAATTTCTCTAATCATTAATGACATTGAACATCTTTTCATGTGCTCATTAGCCACATATATATCTTCTTTGGAGAAATGTCTATTCAAGTCTTTTGTTCATTTTTGAATTGGGCAGTTTGGTTTTTGTTGTTGTTGAATTTTAGGAGTTCTCTATATATTCTGGATATTAACCTCCTATCAGATACATAATTTGCCAAAATTTCCCCCCATTCTGTGGGCTGCCTTTTTACTCTGTTGATAGCGTCTTATTTACTTTTTTTGAGACGGGGTCTCTCTCTGTCATCCATACTGGAGTGCAGTGGCATGATCATGGCTCACTGCAGCCTTGACCTCCTGGGCTCAAGCAATCCTCCCACCTCAGACCCTTAAGTAGCTAGGACTACAAACATGCACCACCATGCTCAGCTAATTTTTTTTTTCATAGAGACAGAGTCTTACTATATTGCCCAGGCTGGTCCTGAACTCCTGGGATCAAGCAATCCTCCTGCCTCAGCCTCCCAAAGTGCTGGGATTACAGGAATGAGCTACCACATCTGTCTGGTAGTCTTTTGATGCACATTTTTTAATTTTTGAAAAGTCTGATTTGTCTATTTTTTCTTTTGTTGCTGGTGCCTCTGATGTTATATCTAATAAATAATTGCCAAATCCAATGTTGGAAAGCTTTTGCCCTATGTTGTCTTCTAAACGTTTTATAGTTTTAGGTCTTACAATTAGGTTTTTGATCCATTTGAGTTAATTTTTTATATAGTGTTTAGGTAAGAATCTAAGTTCATTCTTTTGCATGTGAATATCTAGTTTTTTAAGCACCATTTGTTAAAAAAGACTGTCCTTTCTCCATTGAATGGTCTTGGTACCCTTTTCAAAAATCATTTATGTATATGATTGTTAGTTTCATGGCTTTCTACTCTATTCCATTGTTCTATACGTCTGTTTTTATGCCAGTGCCATACTTTCTTGATTACTGTTGCTTTGTTAAGTTTTGAAATCAGAAACTGTGAGTCCTCCAGCTTTGTTTTTATTTTTTACAATTGTTTTGGCTATGTGGAGTCCTTTGAGATTCCCTATGAATTTCAGGATAGGTTTTCCTATTTCGGCAAGAAACAACAGTTTAATTTTGATAGGGATTGCACTGAATCTATACATCACTTTGTGTAGTATTGATATTTCAATACAATATTAAGTCTTCCAATCCTTGAACATGAGATATCTTTCTATTTATGTCTTCTTTAATTTCTTTCAGCTGTCTTGTAGTTTTCAGTGAAAAAGTCTTTCACTTCTTTGGTTAATTCCTAAGTACTTCATTCTTTTTGATGCTATTGTAAATGAACTGTTTTCTTAATTTCCTTTTCAGATTGCTCACTGTTAGCATAGAGAAGTGTGACTGATATTTGTGTGTTGACTTTGCATCCTGCTACTTTGCTCAATTAACTTATTGTTTTTTTTTGTTTTTTGTTTTTTTTTTTGTGGAATTGTTAGGGTTTTCTGCATATAAGATCACATCATATGGGAATAGAGATAATTTTACTTCTTCCTTTCCAGTTTGGATGCCTCTTCTCCCCGACCCCCACTTTTTCTTGTCCAATTGCTCTAGCTAGAACTTCCAGTAATATGTTGAATAGAAGTGGGCATTATTGCCTTGTTCCTGATTTTAGATGAGAAGATTTCAGTTTTTTTGCCATTGAGTATGATATTTGCTGTAGATTTTTCATATAACTTTTATTATGTTGAGGTAGTTTCCTTCTATTTCTAGTATATTGAGTGCTTTCATCATGAAAGATGTTGAATTTTGTCAAATGCTTTTTTTTTGGCATCAATTGAGATGATCATGTGTTTTTCCCCCTTCATTCTGTTTACACTGATCAGTTTTCATGTGTCAAACCATCCTTGCATTCCAGGAACAAACTGTACTTGGTCAGGGTGTATAATCCTTTCAGCCTGCTACTGAATTTGATTTGCTAGTATTTTGTTGATGATTTTGGCATCAACCTTCATAAGGGATATTGCTCTACAGTTTTCTTTACTTTTAGTGTCTTTGGCTGGCTTTAGTATCAGGGTAATGCTGGCATCATAGAATGAGTTAGGATGCATTTCCTACATGAATTTCTTTTGAAAAAGTCAATAAGGAACTTACATGCTTGTAAAAAGTTTTATGGAAACTGAGTTTTGGCACTTCACACTGTATCTACCTTGTTAGAGAAGCTAACTGAGCTTTAGAGCAACGCACTGTGAACCTTTTTTGGTGAACACTAACAATAAGCATATGTATTCTTTTTTCCACCCTGATGTCACTGCCTTAGGCTTGCTCAGCAGGTGTGGGCTCTTCCAGATTCCTCTTGTGCCCAGGTAACCTCTGGTCAGCTCTGTTTCCTCCCCTAGCATCTGTTCCTTGACTGTCATTTCTTTGTCTAGGTGAAGCACAGACCACTGCCCAGGTGCCCAACCAGGGACAGCTCATGCTCATGCTGTGGTGCAGGGCCTCATGTTCCTTTCTTGGAGGCCTTGAGAATCTCTCAGAACCTCTCTGATCAGTGCCTCCCCTGGCTCCAGGCCTCCCTGAGGCTTTCCTGACAGTGTCTGTGCACTGGGGACTCCTGTCTAGCCTAGCTGGTGCAACCCAACTCATGGCACTTCTTGTCTGGACCTCGGCCTGTGCTCTCTCCTCCCGGTGACTCCTTCCTGACCTCAGGGAGTCACCTCAGCCCCTTGTCCAGCCCAAGGTCCCTGTCACTTGCTCCCAGGCCAGCCAATTTCTGCTGGCCCAGCCACCCTGTCAGGCAGTTCTGGAGGATGCCACTGCAGGGCTCAATGTGAGTGGATCCCACTCTGTAAGGGGGGTCATGACTGAGCCTGTCTCCTCCAAGTCTCAGGTAGGACACTGAGATTTTCTAAGAAGAGCCACGTACTGCAAAAGTAAGAAGAAACCACAGGCGGGACTGACAGTGAGGAGGGGGACAAGAGGCAGGTTCACTCTAAGGCAAGGGGAGGCAGGCTCGATGCAAGGGGGAAAGTGTGGGGGAGAGAAGTGGTGGCAGCAGGGTGGAGAGAGAGGAGGGAGGACTGTGGGGTCAGGGGAGAGGAAGGGAGGGCCGCAGGGTCAGGGGAGAGAAGGGAGGACTGTGGGGGAGGAGAGGAGGGGGGAGATGAGGGAGGACTCCAGAGTTAGGGAAGAGGAAGGAGAACTGCAGGGTTGGGGGAGAGGAGGGAGGACTCTGGGGGAGGAGAGGAGGGAGGACTGCAGGGGAAAGAGGAGGGAGGACTTTAGGTTGGGGAAGAGGAAGGAGGGCCACAGTGGGGATAGGAGGGAGGACTGTGTGGAGGGGAGGAGAGAGGATCGCAGGGGTGAAGAGGAGAGATGGCTGCAGGGTTAGGGAAGAGGAGGGAGGACCATAGTGGGGAGAGGAGGGAGGGCTACAGTTTGTGAGAGAGGAGGAACCACCATGGGGGTGGAGAGGAGGGAGGACCATGGAGGAGGAGAGGATGGAGGACCATAGTGGGGAGGAGGGAGGGTCACAGGGTGTAGGAAAGGAGGGAGGGGGGCAGGGTGGGAGAAGAGGAACGACTGTGGGGGTGGAAAGGAGGGAGGACAGTGGAGGGGGAGAAAAAGAAGTACCATGGAAAGGAAGAGGAGGGAGGGCTGCAGAATGGGGGAGAGGAGGGAGGACCACAGGTTGGGAGAGAGGAGGGAGGACTGCAAGTAGGGAGAGGAGGGAGGACTCCAAGTGGGGAGAGGAGTGAGGACCATGGAGGGGGAGAGGAGGGAGGACCATGGAAGGGGAGTGGAAGGAGGACTCCATGGTGGGGTGAGCTCTGCCAGTGCTGTCCCTGACTGACGTCTTTCCTGGCACAACCTGCCACCTGGTGTCCCTAAACTTGAGATTCCTCAGTGAGTATAGGAGCCTCTGCCTCCGTCTTCAGCAGGGACAGCAAGGGCGAAATGGGTTTAGCTTCGTGGAGTGCAGGTGGGGCATGGGAGAGGGCACCCTGGGTCTGTCCCCATCCCCTCCCTGTCCCTGTCCCTGGACCCCCGTCCCTGGTCTCTCCCCATCTCTGAGCTTCCATCTGCCCCTGCTCAGGCAGCAGCATCTTCCCATCCCCAGTGCTTCCCATCTCTGGATGTTGCTTATGGTTCAGTGCAGGGCCCCTAGGCCACACACAGTGGCTCATGCCTGTGAGCCCAGCACTCTGGGAGGCTGAGGTGGGTGCGCTTGAGTCCAGGAGTTCAAGACCAGCCTAGGCAATGTGGCAAAACCCCATCTCTAGTAAACATACAAAAAATTAGCCAGGCATGGTGGCATGCGCCTGTAGTCCTAGCTACTCTGGAGGCTGAGGCAGTAGCATGGCTTGAGCCTGGGAATTCGAGGCTGCAGGGACCTGTGGCAATGGCATTGACCCTGTCTGGGGCTGCCAGGTTCGTCCCCACCCTGGTTCGTCCTTGCAGTGAGCTATGGCTGCCCCTTCCTGCCTCTGTCCTTTGTCTGAAGGGTGATGCTGTGCCCTCCATCCTGACAGAGGGGCATAGCGGGGGCAGCTGCACTGGGCAGGGATGGGGCTGCGCTGCCCTCCTGGGACAGGTGCCCACCACCTGGGCCTGGCTGGCTTTGCATTTTAGGTTTGCAGTTGCCCTGAGCATGAAGCTTCCCCAAGTCCCCAGTGGATGGGCCAAGCCCACCTTCCCCAGTGTCTGTGCCTGGCCCCGGAGAGCAAGAGCTGGACTCACTGGGAAGACCCCAAGAAGGAGGTGGCTCTGCACAGGGGCCCCCATCTCGAATCTTCACACTAAGCCTGTGGACTGGCTACTCCAGAACCACGATGCGGGCAGCCCCAGCAACATACGGCCCTGCGATGCTCTGCACACCCAAGGGACAGGACAACCTTGCCGTACCTGCAATCCTGAGAGGGCCTGGGAGACGGCAGGGGCAGCTGGACTCCTGCGTGCATCCACCAGGACAACCAGCCCCAGGTCCCGGACCTCCTTCCTGGGGAGGGAAAGACAGCCCATCTTAACCACTGAAGGTTAAATCTCTTACAAGAACGAGTTTCTCCACCTCTGAGGCTAGTTGTTACTGGTTTCCTTTCAGCTCTAGAAGTTAGGGGTTCTCTATACACATCAACCTTCCACTTCCCGAAGGTGCAGGCCCATCGGCTGGAGGCACTGACGTTGTTCCTCTCGTGGAACCTGCTACTGATGTCAGACAGTGTCTCTGGGCACATGGGGCTGGGGCTACTTTCTCCTAAACACCCACCAATGCTCCTGGATGGACGAAATGGGCCCTGCTCCATCAAGGGAGCAAGGACTTCAGGGCCTTCTTGCCCTCATTTATTTGGGCTTTAACGTAAGCACAGAAGGTGATTCTGATGGGATGTGGATGGCCTGTTCCCAAGATGGAAGCTTGAGATCAGTCAGGAGGGTCCTTACTTATCCAGAGCCAAGCTAAGACTGTTAGAACATCTTTTAAAACTAAAAATACCATCATGTGGTTTTGAAAACTCCAATTTAAAAGCTTTGTCTCTGTGATTGTGATTAGAAACTTCAGTTCAAAATTTAATAGGAGAGAATGGTAGGTGGGGTGAGTTGATATATTCATTTCAGAAAATTTTAGTGTTCAGCTGGTCTGAAGGTAGTGAGTTATCTCATTTGATTGTTCACACACATTACAGATCAAACACCTTATTCTATTCTTTCCCCCTTCTCACTACTACACTTGACTAGTCTTAAAAAATATATAGCCTGGCGAGGCTGAGGCGGGAGGAGGATCGCTTTAGCCCAGGAGATTGAGGATACAGTGAGCTGTGATTGCACCACTGTGCTCTAGCCTGGGCGACAGAGCAAGACCCTGTCTCAAAAAAAAAAAAAATTTGTGTGTGTGTGTGTGTGTTCTTTGAGAAACTTCTTTAGCTCTAACTCCAGGATTAACTGACATTCTAATTAAGTTGTGTGTCTGGACACTGATCTTACAGCACTCTTGTGAGCCAAGGACATAAGAGAACCCTGACTCAAAGCCGGCAGAAGCTGCACATCACACGGATGGCTGAATCCTGGTCCAAAGAGTGAGTGTGCCCTGTCTGCCCCGTAGCCAGGTGTGTTTAATTGTGGGTGTCACTGGGAAGGATGTGTACAGAAGGCAAGAAATGGTGTGTAGAAATCAAGGCTGGAAGCACATGGGTGCTGACTGCTCTGAAAGATGAGGTTAGGAGAGGCAGAGTCTGGCCATGGAAGCTGGCACCTCCCCGTGCCCCCCACTTTGCCACACACATGCAGCTGGGGTCCCATGGGTCTGCAGGGTGGGGCCTTGCCCCCCGTCCCACCTGGGGATGCTATGGAAGTACAGCAGCAGGCGGGTCAGCTCAGCACAGGACGAGTGTTCCCTGGTCCAGAGCAGGCTCCTGGTGCGGACCTGCACCACTGCTCTGCCATGACGGTCTCGGGTCCCTGCAGAGACAGAGACAGGGCAGCTGCCAAGGGCTTCACTCCTACAAGGTGGTGAGCTGGGTCTGTGCTGTCGGCTTAGATGTCAGATCCGCCCTGACAGGAGAGCCTGGCATGTGCTCTCACCTGGGAGGGTGACGACCCCAGACTGCAGCAGCTCCTGACTGACGTCCAGCACCTGCTTGGGCACCTGGCTGGGGAAGTCTCCTGTGCCGGGTGGCCACCCTTCTTGCTCGGGGTGTGGCTGCTGGGCAGGCACATCGGAAGGCCCGCTGGGGTTGTGGCAATGGAGGCTGCCGCCGTCTGTGCTGACACAGGCTGAGGATCCAAGAACGTCTGGACAAAGGAAAGAGGCTGTGTCAAAGATGAAGGTTTTCCTGCGCGTTGAAAGCAGCTGCTATGCTCAGCTTGCTATGAACCATGGGACAAAAACACGCATGAAAGTAGGGGGTTCCATGAAAAGTTGTCCCAGTTCACATGGGAAGTGAAAGCACGTCCCACTGCACAGGGCACGCGGCGTCATCACAGATACACGGTGTCATCACGGAGACGGAGTCTCCAGCTCACAGACATGCTCACTACCTGCAGACGCCTCAGGAGGAACAGGTCACCTCATCCCTACTCATCTGCTCAAAGTGCAGCATGCGTGACTGCATGTGGTGTGTGATTGCGCGTGCATGTGTGGTATGTGTAACTCTGGCACGTGTGACTGTGTGAGGCAGGTGACTGCGTGTGGTGTGTGACTGCGTAAATCTGGAGTGTGATCATGTGAGGCATATGACTGTGTGTGGTGTGACTGTGTGGTATTTGGAACTCTGGAGTGTGATCGTGGGAGGCATGTGTCTGCGTGTGGTGTGACTGTGTGTGTGATATGTGTAACTCTGGAGCATGTGATCGTGTGAAGCATGTGACTGGTGTGACTGTGCACGCGTGTATCGTGTGAGGCATGTGACTGTGTGTTGTGTGATTCTGTGTGCATGTGTGTCGTATGTGGAACTCGAGCATGTGATCATGTGAGGCATGTGACTGTGTGTGGTTGTTATGGCGTGTGTGTGACTGCGAGGGGTGCTGCAAGATTGTGTGTGTCTTTTCTGCCCAGTACAACAGGGAAGAAAATCAATACAAAGGAAAGGTGAGGGGCTGGAAACCACGGGGAGGGGTTAGGACTTCTTTTCACTTTAGCTGAATTGCAGTGAGGTGACAGAATACTCTCAGGTAGTGTTGCCTCCAAGTGAGTACTTCTGTTACAAAGCTCTTTCTGCGGTAGGACCTGTGTGTGTGCGGCACTCTCTGGGACCTGTCAGAAGTTCCAGGCACAGCAGCCTAACTTTGAAGGCGAAAGGCTCTCATGAGGTGGCTGGAATGGGCTGGGCCACACTTCTGTTTCCAAGGGCTGTGGTGCCATTGCCTCCGAGCCCCTGGTCAGGCCAGGCAGGTAGGAGGGGTTGGCAGGCCAGGCGTGGCTGTCTCCAGGCACTGCGGCGGGGGGGGGCCCACGGAGAGGAGGGCTCAGCCCGTCACTTTCCCCAGGTTGGGTGGCCCTACTTGCTGGAGCCTACATCAGTATGTTCACATTTTTTCCTTCTTTCCAAAATCATTGGTTGTGTTACTCACAGGATATTTCTTTACTCAAAAAAAAAGAAAAAAAAATTGAAATATTTAAGAAATATGTTGTCATTATTTTCTTACTTTATGTCTTGCAAACTTAGTCTTTTAAATCATCACATTTTCTCTCCTAACCCTTGGAAACTGTGAATGTGGCCTCCAGTTGGAAACTGAGTCTACGGATCTGGATGTGAGGTTGTCCTGGGTTTAGAGGGGCCCCGAATCCAGCGATGGGTGCCCAAGAGCAAGGAGAGGGAGATTCGAGTCAGAGAAGCACTGGGGAGGAGGCCACGGAGGACGGTTAGAGGGCTGCAGCCACAGCCCGGGACACCTGGAGCCCCAGAAGCTGGAAGAGGCGGGATGGGTGCCCCCGGTCCTCGGAGGGGAACACACTCTGCCCACAGCTTGATGTTGGACTTGTGGTCTCCAGAATGTGAGCGCCAATATGAACATGGAGACAGGCTTCTTGTGGATCAAGTGACCAAACAAAACTGTGACAGGGTGGGAGGGGGACAGTGCAGGGGGAGGTTGTGGGGTGTGCAGGAGAGGGGGTGGGGTATGCAGGGAAGGGGGTGGGGTGTGCAGGGGAGGGGATGGGGGTGTGCAGGGGAGGAGGTGGGGGTGTGCGGGGAGGGGGTGGGGGTGTGCAGGGGAGGTTGTGGGGTGTGCAGGGGGAGGTTGTGGGGTGTGCAGGGGAGGGGGTGGGGTATGCAGGGGAGTGGGTGGGGGTGTGCAGGGGAGGGGGCGGGGTGTGCAGGGGAGGGGGTGGGGTGTGCAGGGGAGGTTGGGTGTGCAGGGGAGGGGGTGGGGGTGTGCAGGGGAGTGGGTGGGGTGTGCAGCGGAAGGGGTGGGGGTGTGCAGGGGAGAGGGTGGGGGTGTGCAGGGGAGGTTGGGTGTGCAGGGGAGGTTGTGGGGTGTGCAGGGGAGGGGGTGGGGATGTGCAGGGGGAGGTTGTGAGGTGTGCAGGGGAGGCGGTGGGGGTGTGCAGGGGAGGTTGTGGGGTGTGCAGGGGAGGTTGTGGGGTATGCAGGGGAGGTTGTCGGGGTGTGCAGGGGAGGTTGTCGGGGTGTGCAGGGGGAGGTTGTGGGGGTGTGTAGGGAAGGGGGTGGGGTGTGCAGGGGGAGATTGTGGGATGTGTAGGGGAGGGGGTGGGGGTGTGCAGGGGAGGTTGTGGAGGTGTGCAGGGTAGAGGGTGGGGGTGTGCAGGGGAGCGGTGGGGGTGTGCAGGGGAGGTTGTGGGGGTGCGCAGGGGAGGGCGTGGGGAGCATTTACCTTCCTCTTTGGTGCAGCCGGGACCCTCTACTGGGACACAGTTTGGGGTCCCCACAGCTTGTCCTCCTAGGTGGCCCCCAGGCCTGGAGCCTGCTGAGTGGTGGGAGGTGTGGCAGGCTGCAGCCTGGGCCCCTCTGGAGCTTCTGGGTGCCCTTTCCCAGGACCGAGATCTCCTGGGAAGGGTCCGCCCTGCAGCTCCTGGACCTGTCTGGCTGGGTGTGTGCCTCTCCTTCTCTAGACTTGGGGTCTGTTGGGGGTCTCCCCGGGGGCCGGAGGTTTCCTCCTGGGTCCCACTGGCTGCTGCCCCAGTCCCCAGGTCCCTGCTGGCTCCAGCCAGGGAGCTGCAGGTCAGGTCCCCGAGGGCCTCCTCAGAGCTGCCCAGGGGCATGGGGTTCCGCAAGGCCTCCATGTACGACTCCCTGAACCAGCGTCTAGGCTGCACACAAGCGGGGTCCCCCGGCGGCCGCCTCCTGCTGCTCGGGATGCCCAGGTCTGTGTGGAAGGTGAGGGCCTTGGGTCCGTCCTCCTGGTCCATGGGGTCCGGCCTCTCCCCTGACCCCCCACAGTTCTCAGGGGGCATCCGTGGGCCCTGCTCTGAGGGGCTGACCTTTTCGAAGTCCCTGTCTGAGCTTCCAGACAGGGTCCTGGGGCTTCCCAGCTCGGCTCTTTCTGGATAAGGAAGGTGCCTGAGCTGGTCGCTGCCCGTACGCCCTCGGCAGCAGGGTGAGGTCAGGGTGTCGGGGCAAGAGGTGCTTCCCTGGAAATGGGGGCCTGCTGTGGCTTGGGTGGGGACTGGGGCCTCTGAGGGGCTGCTGGGCAGCCGCTCAGGACCTGTGCAGCTGGAGTAGCTCTGCAGGATGGCTCTAGGGCTGGGGACAAAGACAGGGTCAGTGACGTCGCTCCACGGGGCTCGGTGGACGGCCAAGCCTGAGGTCAGCAAGCAGGTTTGCAGGGGGACATGGCGCCGCTCCCGGTTCACCCACTCCAGGAATGCCCCCGTGAAGACACAGCCATACATGGCCTCAGGGACGGTGACTTCCTCTGTGCCTCTTCCCAGCCGGGACAGGCATTTCAAGACCAGTCTAGCTGACTGCTTCCCCGCCGACGTGACCTGCAGGTAGAAGTCCCCGGGCTGGAGCCTGACTCCGTGCAGGGACGCCAGCTGCACCACCACCTTCTCATGGGCGCACAGCGGCCAGCCTGGGTGCAGGAAGACCAGACCCCTGTACCTGGCCTGAGACAAGAGAGGAGGGAGGTTAGTGGTGGGCACGGCCATGGCCTGGGCCCCTCCGTGCCCTGGGTCTCCACCCCCCAGGGGAAGGTCAGTGACTGAGCTCCCACAAGGAAGGGGTCTCACGGGGGCTGGGGTGTCCTGTCCCTTGGAACATAAAGCAGGTCATTAGGACTAGAAAAGACGGGCTGCTCTTTGGTTCAGGGGTCAGTTAAAAAAGCAATTGTATAGCTCTTCCTGGAGGCTGGGGGTAGGTGGGCAGGACAGGGGAGAGGAGGCCGCTCGAGGGCCACAGCCACAGCCCACCAGGCGCTCCGAAGGGTGAGTTGTCCCTCAGAGTGGTCCCAGCCTGGGCAAGGGGCCGGGCATCCACACTTGCCCCTGCCAGCCCTGGTCAGGGCCACCCTATGGGGGGCTCCCTCCTCTGCACTCCCAGTGCTCCCTGTGGCTCCCGGCTGCTGCAGGCGCTACCTCGGCCTCCTCAGCGAGGGGTGCGGGTGCCGGGATGCTGGTGAATTTCACTTCAGTATTTTCTCTGTTCCCTTTAAATAGTTGAGATCCCACTCCATTTACAATTGTGTACTTTAACTATTTTCACCCAATGTGATTTCATTAGCATTTCCTGTGCTATTAGAAACTGCACACAGATCACTTAACTGTTGAGTGTTTATTTTCCCCAAATGTTGCTCTGACAAACTAAAATACAGTAAACATCTTGGGGCCTAGAGCCCCGCCTGGGTTTCAGTTGCTTCTGCAGAATCTTACACCAAGTTCAAGTTCAACCCACCCACCGATCATGTTTTGCACTGGTAACAAACATGCCTTAGGTGTTGGTGCCTTTTCTCAAGCACGAGGCCCATTCTCAGCTCAGCTTTACTATGCTGGCCTCAGGGACTCAGATGGAAGTCACAACCCCAGCTTTCCAGAATGGCAATAAAAATGCGCTAAAAACTTAAAAGGGCATTTGCCACTGAAAGAGACACATATGCAGATGGTGAAAGGTTATTCTCAAAAGCCTTTTTCTAATCATTTTCACCTTACTGGGCTTGAACTCCCGGAATGTAAAATCGAGTATGAGCATCCCTAGGTGGCTGAGGGAAGTGAAAACAAGTTCCTCAACTTTTATCAGAATTTAAGCTCGAACTCCACGCAAGGGGAGGATATACTGAACAGGAGGCATAAAACGGAACTATCATTGATATGGCAAATTTGACTTAAAGAATGTAAAGTTACACCCTCATTTCAGAAAATAACCTGAACAGATGAAAGTAATGTAATGCAGAAAACTAGAAAATATTCATCTATTTCAGAGGGAAGAAATTAGCTGCCGGTGGGAGGCGGGTCCCAGGGTCTTCTGTGGGCCACTGGCAAATCCAAGTGGTCATTTAATCGTCTGATGTCAGGGTGGGCCCTGGAGCTGCTCCACTCCAGACCCACAGTCCATACAGACATTGGCCCACCCAGTTTTCAGAAACGTCTGCGCGTGTTCCTCACACCGGTGAGCAAGCCGTTCAAGAAGCGGCTCCTTGACACCCTCCCCAGACGCTGCGAGGCAGCCTGAGGAGCTGTGTCCTGGGCTGGATGCCTGGTGGGGCCACCTCCATCCCCTCCACAGGTTTCACCCCAGAAGAGACAAGTACCTGCCGGTCCATAAGGGCCTCCCCGAGCCTGGCCCCCAGAGTCCGTCCCCGATCCTATTGCCCAGCACAGCCATATTGGTGCCCAGGGCATGTTCCTGTGAAGTGGTGATTTGACGTAAAATGCACAAGTGACTGTTGAAAAAATCGTTGTGACTTGTCCTTGTAATCACACCACCAGACTTTTTCCAGAAAACAGAAATGGGAGGGTGTTGGAGCCTTTCATGCCTTTTGCCCTCCCACAGGGGTCTGCAGGTCTCTACATATCAAATATTTGATGAGACAAAACCTATTTCCAAACCCTATTTCCAATATGCGTAGAGTTTCTTCACTGTAGAAGGGAACTGGTCCGGGTTAAGGCAGTGGCACAGCCCAGAGCAGGAGGGAAGTCAGAGACTGTGGGGAGGAGGGAGGGTGTGTGTGTGTGTGTGTGTGTGTGTGTGTGTGTGTAAACAGATATAATGTGAAGTTCACCAGCATAACTATGTTTACGGGGTACAGTTCAGTGGCATTAAGTACATTCACACGGTTATGTAACCATCACCACCATCTCCAGAACTTTCCATCTTCCCAAACTGAAACGGTGAACCCATTAAACACCAGCTCACCATTCCCCTGCCCCTGAGCCCCTGGTACCCACCATTCCACTTCCTGTCTTGATGAATTTGACTACTTCATACAAGTGGAATCATCCAACATTTGTCCTTCCAGTACTGGCTCCTATCCATTGGCACAGTATCCTCAAGGTCTATCCATGCCACATGTGGCACGTGTTGGAACTGCACTCCTTTTGAGGGTTGCATAATCTTCCATTGCGTGTACATACTATATTTTGCTATCCATTCATCCATCCACAGGGTTGCATAATATTCCATTATGTGTATAGACTACATTTTGTTCATCCATCCATGAACACTGGGGTTGTTTCCACCTTTTGTCTGCTGTGAATAATGCTGCTATCAACATGGGTATACAAATATCTGTTTAAATCCCTGATTTCAATTCTTTTGGGTAGGTGCCCAGAAGTGGAACTGCTGGATCATAGGGTGATTCTGTGTTCACTCTTTTGAAGAACTGTTTCCACAGCAGCTGCACCATTTTACGTCATCACCAACCACGCACGAGGACCCCAATTTCTCCACATCGTTGCAAGCACTTGTTTCCCAGTGGTGTTTTTCCTTTCATAGTGTTTTCCTATTAATGGTGTTTTCCTTTAATGGTGTTTTTCCTTTAAAAGCTATCAAAATGGGTGGGAGGTGGTATCTAATTGAGGTTTTGATTTGTGTTTCCCTCCTGATTAATGATGTTGTGCATCTCTTCATGTGCTTATTGGACACTTGTATATTTTCTTTGGAGAAATACCTGTTCAGTCTTCTATCCATTTTTGATTTGCGTTATTTTTGTTGTTGAGCTTTTGGAGTTTTTCATTCATTCTGGATATTAATCCCTTATGAGATACACAATGTGCAAATATTTCCCTCATTTTGAGGGCTGCTTTTATACTGTATCAATAAGGCCCTTTTTATGCAATAGTACCCTTTTAAAACATTGGATGAAGCCTATTTTTCACTTTTGATGGTTGTGCTTTTGGTGTCATATCTAAAAAATCTTTGCCAAATTGGATGTCATGAAGCTTTTCGTCTATGTTTTATTCTAAGAGTTTTATAATTTTAGTTTTGACATTTAGGTCTTTGATCCATTTTGAGTGAGTTTTTGTAAATGGGGTTTAGGTAAGGGTCCTACTTCATTCTTTTGCATGTGGATATCCAGTTTTCTAAGCACCATTGATTGAAAAGACTGTCTTTTCCCCAGTGAATAGTCTTGGCACCCCTGTAGAACATCACTTAGCCATATACGTGAGGGTTCATTACTGGGCTCTCTATTCCACTCCACTGGTCTGTGTGTCTGTTTTTATGCCAGTGTCACACTGCTTTGATTACTGTAGTTTTGTACTAAGTTTTAAAATCAGGAAGTGTGAGTCCTCCAACTTTTTAGCTCTTCTTCAAGATTGTTTTGGCTATTTGGGGGTCTCCTGAGATTCCACTTGAGTTTTAAGATGGGCTTTTCTATTTCTGCAAAAAACACCATTGAGACTTTAATAGGATTGCACGAATCTGTAGATCACTTTGGGTAGTACTGATATATATATATATAATTTTTTTTTTTTTTTTTTTGAGATGGAGTCTCGCTTTGTCGCCCAGGCTGGAGTGCAGTGACGTAATCTCGGCTCACTACAAGCTCTGCCTCCAGGGTTCATGCCATTCTCCTGCCTCAGCCTCTCCAGTAGCTGGGCCTACAGGTACCTGCCACCATGCCAGGCTAATTTTTTTGGATTTTCAGTAGAGACAGGGTTTCACTGTGTTAGCCAGGATGGTCTCGATCTGCTGACCTCATGATCCGCCACCTCGGCCTCCCAAAGTACTGGGATTGCAAGCGTGAGCCACCACACCCGGCCCATTTTACAATATTAAGTCTTCCAGTCCATGAACATGAGATATGTTTACAATTATTTACATCTTCTTTAATTTCTTTCAGCAATGTTTTGTATTTTCAGTGAACAAGTCTTTTACCTTTTTAGTTATATTTATTCCTAGGTATTTCATTCTTTTTAATACTATTATAAATCAAACTGTTTTTTTTTTTTTTGAGATGGAGTCTCGCTCTGTCAGCCAGGCTGGAGTGCAGTGGTGTGATCTCGGCTCACTGCAAGCTCCACCTCCTGGGTTCACGCCATTCTCCTGCCTCAGCCTCCCAGTAGCTGGGACTACAGGCGCCCGCCACCATGCCCAGCTAAGTTTTTGTATTTTTAGTAGAGATGGGGTTTCACCAAGTTAGTCAGGATGGTCTCGATCTCCTGACCTGGTGATCCGCCTGCCTTGGCCTCCCAAAGTGCTGGGATTATAGGCGTGAGCCACCGCGCCCGGCCACAAATTGTTATCTTAATCTTTGGGTTGCTCATTGTTAGTGTATGAGAAACACAACTGATTTGTGTTGATTTTGTATCCTCCAACTTTGATGAATTATTATTTCTAACAGGTTTTACTTTTCTTTTTTTTTTTTTTGAGACAGAGTCTCACTCTTTTGCCCAGGCTGGAGTGCAGTGGTACGATCTCAGCTGACTGCAACCTCCGCCTCCCAGGTTCGAGTGATTCTCGTGTCTCAGCCATCCAAGTAGCTCGGATTACAGGCACACGCCACCATACCCGGCTAATTTTTGTATTTTTAGTAGAGAGAAGGTTTCACCATGTTGGCTAGGCTGGTCTTGAACTCCTGACCTCAAGTGATCCACCTGCCTCAGCCTCCCAAAATGCTGGGATCACAGGCATGACCCACCATGCCTGGCCTTCATTTTTTTAAATTTCAATAGGTGTTTTGGAGAACAGGTGGTGTTTAGTTACACGAATAATTTCTTTAGTGGTGATTTCTGAGATTTTGGCGCACCCATCACAGTGGAGGGTGCACCCAATGTGTAGTCTTTTATCACTCACCTGCCTCCCACCCTTTCCCATGAATCCCCAAAGTCTATTGTATTATTCTTATGCCTTTGCATTCTCATAGCTTAGCTGCCACTTATGAATGAGAACATACAATGTCTGGTTTTCCATTCTTGGTTATTTCACTTAAAATAATGGTCTCTACTTCCATCCAGGTTGCTGCAAATGCCATTATTTTGTTCCTTTTTATGGCTGAGTAGTATTCCATCACACATATATATATATATATTCTATCATATATATATTCTATCTATATATATTCCATCATATATAGTCCATCTCATATATATATATTCCACCATATATATATATATTCCACTATATATGTGTGTGTGTGTGTGTGTGTGTGTGTGTGTGTGTGTCACATTTTCTTTATCCACTCGTTGATTGGTGGGCATTTGAGCTGGGTTCATATTTTTGCAGTTGCAAATTGTACTGCTATAAACATGTGTGTGCAAGTGTCTTTTTTGTATAATGACTTCTTTTACTCTGGGTAGATACCCAAGAGTAGGATTTGCTGGATTAAATGGTAGATCTACTTTTAGTTCTTTAAGGAATCTCCACACTGTTTTCCATGGTGGTTGTATTAGTTTACATTCCCACCAACTGTAAAAGTGTTCCCTCTTTACCACATCCATGCCAACATCTATTATTTTTTTATTTTTTCATTATGGCCATTCCTGCATGATAAGGTGGTATCACATTGTGGTTCTGATGTGTATTTCCCTGATAATTAGTGATGTTGAACATTTTTCATATATTTGTTGGTCATCTGTATATCTTCTTTTGAGAATTGTCTATTCATGTCCTTAGCCCACTTTTTGATGGGATTGTTTTTTTTTTCTTGCTGATTTGTTTGAGTTTCTTGTAGATTCTGGATATTAGTCAGATGAGAAAAAAATAAAGTGCATCCAAATCAGTACAGAGGAAGTCGAACTGTCGTTTTTGGTTGATGATATGGTCATATACCTAGAAAACTCTAAAGATTCCTCCAAAAAGCTCCATGAACTGGCAAATGAATTCAGCAAAGTTTCAGGATACAAAATTAATGTACACAAATCAGTAGCTCTACTATACACTAACAATGACAAAGCTGAGAATCGAATTAAGAACTCAACCCCTTTTATAATAGCTGCAAAAAATTAAAATAATTAGGAATATACCTAACCAAGGAGGTGAAAGACCTCTACAAGGAAAACTAGAAAACACCGCTGAAAGAAATCATAGATGACACAAACAAATGGAAACACATCCCATGTTCATGAATGGGTAGAATCAATACTGTGAAATGACCAAACTGCCAAAAGCAATTTACAAATTCAATGCAATTCCCATCAAAATACCACCATCATTACTGACAGAAGTAAAAAAAACAATCCTACATTCATATGGAACCAAAAAAGACCCCACACAGCCAAAGCAAGACTAAGCAAAAAGAACAAATCTGGAGGCATCACATCACCCAACTTCAAACTATACTATAAGGCCAGAATCACCAAAACAGCATGGTGCTGGTATAAAAATAGGTGTATAAACCAATGGAACAGAATAGAGAACCCAGAAATACACCCAAATATTTACAGCTAACTGATCTTCCTCAAAGCAAACAAAAACATAAAGTGGGGAAAGGACACCCTATTCAACAGATAGTGCTGGGATAATCGGCTAGCCACATGTAGAAGAACAAAATCAGATCCTCATCTCTCACCTTATACAAAAATCAACTCAAGATGGATTAAAGACTTAAATCTAAGACCAGAAACCATAAACATTCTAAAAGATAATATCAGAAAAAACCCTTTTAGACATTGGCTTAGGCAAAAACTTCATGACCAAGAACCCAAAAGCAAATGCAACAAAAACAAAGATAAATAGATGGGACTTTATTAAAGTAAAAAGCTTCTGCACAACAAAAGAAATAATCAGCAAACGGATGACCCACAGAGTGGGAGAAAATCTTTGCAATCTATACATCCAACAAAGGACTAACAGCTAAAGTTTTTATAAAATCTTTAGGGTTTTCCAAATACAAGATCATGTCATCTACAAACGGATAATTTTGCTTCTTAATTTCCAGTTTGGATGCCTTTCACTTGTTTTTCTCCTTGCATTAACTCCTCTAGGAAGAACTTCAAATACCATGTTGAACAGAAGTGGTGAAAGTGCGTATCCTTGTCTTGTTCCTGGTATCAGAGGAAAAGCTTTCAGTCTCCCACCGAGGACGATATTGTTTGTGGATTTTACATATATGGCTTTTATTATGTTGAGATAGTTTCCTTTTATTCCTAGGGTATTTTGTTTTTATCATGAAAGAGTGTTAATTTTGTCAAATGCTTTTTTCTGCATCAATTGAGATGATCAGAAGAAGCTTCTTCCATTTATGCAGCCAACAGACACATGAAACTATGCTCATCATCACTGGTCATCAGAGAAATGCTAATCAAAACCACAATGAGATACCATCTCACACCAGTTAGAATGGCAATCATTAAAAAGTCAGGAAACAACAGGTGCTGGAGAAGATGTGGAGAAACAGGAACACTTTTACACTGTTGGTGGGAGTGTAAATTAGTTCAACCATCATGGAAGACAGTGTGGCAATTCCTCAAGGATCTAGAACTACAAATACCATTTGACCCAGTGATCCCATTACTGGGTATATACCCAAAGGATTATAAATCATGCTACTATAAAGACACATGCACACGTATGTTTACTGCGGCACTATTCACAACAGCAAATACTTGGAACCAACCCAAATGTCTGTCAATGACAGACTTGATTAAGAAAATGTGGCACATATACACCATGGAATACTATGTAGCCATAAAAAAAAAGCATGAGTTCATGTCCTTTGCAGGGATATGGATGAAGCTGGAAACCATCATTCTCAGCAAACTATCACAAAGACAGAAAACCAAACACCGCATGTTCCCTGTCACAGGTGGGAATTGAACAATGAGAACACTTGGACACAGGGCAGAGAACATCACACACCAGGGCCTGTTGGGGGCTGGGGTTCTGGGGGAGGGATAGCATTAGGAGAAATACTTAATGTAAATGACGAGTTGATGGGTGCAGCAAACTAACATGGCACATGTATACTTATGTAACAAACCTGCACGTTGTGCACATGTACCCTAGAATTTAAAGTAAAAAAAAAAAAAAAGGAAGCAGCTTCTTCAAGGGGAACTTGCAGAGGGGTGGGGCATCAGCTGTGATTTCATAATAATGTACATGACACGAACAGCTGAACTATGACAAGACTATTCCAAGTGGAATGTACATCAAGGCTTTGAAAAGGAAACAAATAGAGAAAGAACACCATTCTTCTTTGCCTCAATACAATTCACAATTCTGTGATTCTCCTTGGCCAAACTAGCCATGGTTTAGATTGTAAATCTTTTGGCTACCCTGGGATTGCTACCAAATTAGACCAGATGCTATAAATCTTGTAGTCATGTTCTGAATAGTTCCAGTCCTGAGAAAGCTGCAGATCACACAGGGTAAATCTTTCTCTCATTTTGATGTCTTCTCTAAGCGGTGCAGTCAAGTTGTTTCAACACAGTGTCAAGGAGAGTGTCAGAACCAGAGTTTTCTTATTTAAAATGAGGGCACTCGACTTCACTGTTTAAGTGCTGCAGCTCAGCTGCTAAAAATAAGCAGAGTCCCGCTTTATAATGAGCTTTCACAAAGCTGTCCAGGAGCCTGAAATTCCTGAGACAATTAACAGGTTTTGATCATAACAAAGGCATATCACGCCATGAATCTCAATATTCCTAAAAGTTCAGCTTCATTCTGGGCAATGGGACAGGTAACCTCCCAGGGCATGAGGGGGCGTTAAGGGATGAGCTTCCCTCTACTGTGGTATGAAACCAATTTACACTCCTTTTTTGGCTTAATATTAGTTATTACCATTTCCTTATGTATTTTTTAAATGCTAAATTGTAACATCTCTTCTGTAAATTATCTCTTCAAGTCTGCCAATTTTTCTATTGGCTCTTAGTGTTTCACTTATTTTTATAAGCCCTCAGCAAAGACATTGTAAAGAATAGCTTTTGTTTTGTGTGTTTTTTCTGCTGATGTTTTTGAATTGTAAATTTTCTAGATGTTTCTGCCATCAATTTCCTTCTCTTTGTGGTGTCACTCTTTGCTTCAGCCAAGTAAGTCTGTCTTTTTCTGATGAGAAAGCATGTTCCTTTCTCTCTCTCTCTCTCACTCTCTCTTCATATTCACTCTGACTCATCTGGATTTAATGTGGTCTTGGGTGGGAAAACCTATACAGACATTTTCCTGAGTGACCTATGAGCATGTGTGACTCTTAAGCACATTCTGGGTGAAGCCTGTCCTCTTGCCCACTGATTTTACTGCCTACTTTGCAACATTCTAAGTTGTACATTCCTTTGATGCCTCCAGCTGTGAGTGGTCAGGACTGGCAATTAGTTTGCTAAGGCAGGCAATGACAAAAAAAAAAAAAGGTCATACATACCCTAAATATTTTATTTTAGCTTTAAATACATTAATGCACATTCACCCACCACTATCTTGATGGGGGCTAGGGAAGGCTTATTTCCTCTTTGGGAGCTCTCCCTCAGTCCTAGGGAATACTTCGTAGCTCTCATTGACCCTTGTTGATGAAGAAAGCCAAGCTCTATGAAATATTTAAAGAGGCTTACTCTGAGCAAAATGTAAGTGACCACCACCTGGGGTACACCCTCAAGAGATCCTGAGAATGTGTGCCTGAGTTGGTCTAGTTACAGTTTGGTTTTATACATTTTAGGGAGACTGAAGTTACAGGCAAAGACATACATCAATACATGTAAGGTATATACTGGATTCGCCCAGAAAGGCAGGACATCTCAAATTTGGAGGGCAGGGGTGATGGACTCAGAATTTTTCTGATTGGCAGTTGGTTGGAAGAGGTAAGCTCTGCCTAAAGAACTGATGTCAGCAGAAAGAAACACTCCAGTTAAGATAAAGGGGGATAAAGCCAAGGTTCTTGTTCTGTAGATGAAGCTTCTAAGTAGCAGGCTTCAGTGAGAATGATGGCAAATGTCTCCTCTTGTACCTTAAAAGGTGTCAGACTCTTGGTTAAACCCCTCTCCCGGGTCAGGAGAAGACCTAGAAAGGGAAGGAGATTCTCTACAGAATGCAAATGTCCTCCACAAGAGACAATTTTGCAAGGCTGCTTCAGAATACGGCAAAGAAATCTATTTTGGAGTCAAATAATTTCATTTCCTCAGGGCCTGTTGTCATGTGACGCCACAGGTTCAGATTTGGTATCTTATTGCTATGGAATCTGTTTCGTCAGTCTTTTGGTCTCTATTTTAATACTAATGCTGGTCAGTTGTGCCTAAACTCCAAAGGCCTGTCCGACCCCTCCCTGTCACGGCCTGAACTCGTTCTTCCAGTTTCTTTGGGATCTCCTTGGCCAAGGGAGAGGGAGTCTGTTCAGTTGGTGGGGGACTTAGAATTTCATTTCTGGTTTACACTCTTTATGGTTATCCCAGTTGTGAGGAGGATTCTGGGAAGATGGTGGAGTAGGAGGCACCAGCAGTCTGTCTCCCCATCTGGACAACACCTGCACTGGCAGAATCTGTCTGCCATAACTATTTTGGAACTCTGGAGTCTACCAAAAGCATGAAGGGCAAATTGTGGTTGATTGTGGTCAATTTCAGCTCTTGGCCCCGCTGGCAGCCCCACCTCCAGCCCCGCAGGCAGCTGTGCCTGTGTTCCTGGAGTGGCTTGCAAGAGCCAAAGTGGCCAAAAAACCCCAAGAAACAAAAAAGAAAACCCCTGTCATCCAAATACAGTGGATCAGTGCTGAGGACTAAGCTCTGATTTTTTAAATCTTGCCTAAATGCCTATCTGAGGGGTCTGGGGAAGTTCATGCCCTACAAACCATAAATTCTCATCATGTGGTTTTTATTTAGCCATACAGATCATGACTTTCCAATCTGACTCTGGCATAACATCATGTGACAAAGAAGAAAGTTAAAATATTTTACTGCAAAATACGTTTCTTTGCCATATTTTGAAATGGCCCTGCAAAGCTGTCCTTGGTGGGGGAAAATTTGTATCTGTAAAGACTCTCTATTAACATAGCTAGATCTTTTTCTTCCGGGCCCTCCCAGTCCTGAAGAGATTAACTAAAATCTAGTACCTTTTAAAGGTCTGAATAGGACACATTTGTCATCTATTGTCCCTAAGGGCAGCCACCATAAGATTCAAAAGAAACTTTGTCTCCACAATCTTTTATCTTTACCTGAACACTCCCTTTCTATTGACTCCAGGTCTTTAGAAGAACTCAACCAATTGTCAGCCAGAAAATGTTTAAATTCACCAAATCCCCTAGATGTCCTGCCTTTCTGGACCAAACCAATGTATTTCTTAAATTTATTTGATTGATGTCTCAATATCCCTAAAATGTATAAAACCAAGCTGTACCCTGACCACCTCAGGCACATGTTCTCAGGACCTCCTGAGGGCTGTATCAGGGGCCATAGTCACTCATGTTTGGCTCAGAATAAATCCCTTCAAACATTTTACAGAGTTTGACTCTTTTTATTAACAGTGCTCTAATCACTGTGGCTGGTGACCACAGAGGTGCAGACAAAGAGGTGCAAGTTCAATATTGTTGCACCTTTCTCACTGTTCGGCCGCCACCTACCACTGCCACTGAAGTGACTTCCAGGGGATTTAAAGAGGTGGTGCCCTTTTGCCACTCCTTTCATTTTTTTGTCTTTTCCCCTTTTGTGAGCCAGACATTAAACACTAGGACATTTTAAAAAAATGTATATAAGGAAAATTAGAAAATGACCATGTATGCTCAAAGAAAGGACCAGGCTCAGAAGGAACTGAAATGACCTTACGGTTACACCTCAGGCTGGGCCTTGGCACAGAGGCAGCCTATAATAATAATAATAATAATAATATTAATAATAATAATAATAATAACCAACAATAAGCAGAAACAATGATATAGGAGTTAAGAAGAAATTAGGCAGATAGTGAGGGAAAGAAAGTCTGTAGTAACGTTTCCTTTTAATGAAAATCAGCCCCCAAATCACTTTCTTTTCTAACAAAGAGCAGCCTTTAAAATCGAGCTGCAGACATAGACAAGCAAGCTGGAAGCTCATACAGATGAATGCTGGCAGTTGCGCCAATAAGAAAAGGCTACCTGGGACTAGGCATGTTCAAAATGGCAGCTCCGTCTTCCCTTCTTTTGCCAGCCACGTGTATAGTAAGGAGCAGGCAAGATGGCACTGGCCAAGTGGAAAGGACATTTGCATAAGATTAGGGTGGGGTGGCCAGCCTCCCCGACCCGCACACTATGTAAATGTCACACCTGGTCCAACCAATCTGTGGGCCCCATGTAAATGGGATACCACCTCCTCAAGCCTGCCTATAAAATCTGGTGCTCTCTGCCGCAGGCCAGATTTCCCTTTTGGGCACCCCTCTCTGTCTTGAGAGTAAGAGCTCTTCTCCTTTCTCTTTCTTTTGCCTATTAAACCTCCACTCCTAAACTCACTCCTCATGTGTGTCCATGTCCTTAATCTTCTTGGTGTGAGATGATGAACCCCGGGTATTTACCCCAGAAAACAGTGCTGCTTCAACAACATAAAAAGCAAACCCCAAGGGAGGGGGAAAGTCTGCTTTGCAGAGTTGTCACATAATTAGATTCAAATGTCCAATTTTCAACAAAATGTCATGAGGCCTTCAAAGAAACAGGAAAGTATGTTCCATTCAATGGAAAAAATAATTAGAAACTGTCCCTGGAAAAGACTTGATAGTAGACCTACTAGGAAAAGACTTTAAAACAACAGTCTTAAAGATGCTCAAAAAACTAAAGAAAGATGTGAAGAAAATAAAGTGATGTATGAAAAAGTGAAAATATCAACAAAGATATTAAAAATCCTAAAAAGAAGCCAAACAAATTCTGGAGCTGAAAAGTATAATAACTGAAATGAAAAATTCACTAAAGGGGTTCAAAGGTGGATTTGAGCAGGCAGAAGAAAGAAAAGTGAACAAAGCCTAAAAGACCTGTGGGATACCATCAAGCAGCCAGCATATGTAAAATGGGAGTTCCAGAAGGAGAGTAAAAAGGCATAGAATATTTGAAGAAATAATGTGTGAAAACTTCCCAAATTTGAGGAAAGACATCAATACAAACATCCAAGAAGCCTGATAAGCTCCAAGTAAGAGGAACTCAAAGAGACCCACACCAAAACACATTATAATCCAACTTTTGAATGACAAAGACAAAGAATCCTGAAAGCAGCAAGAGAGAAGTGACTCATCACATACAAGAATCCCTAATAAGATTGTCGTCATATTTTGCATCAGAATCTTGCAAGTCCAGAAGGCAGTGGGACAAAACATTCAAAATGATAAAAGAAAAAAATCCTGTTGACAAGGACTCTTATATCTAGCAAAACTATGCTTCAAAAGTGAGAGTGAAATTAAGACATTCCCAGATAAACAAAAGCTGGGGGGATTTGTTACCACTAGACCCACCCTGCAGAAACAACGGAGTCCAGCAGGGTGAACTCAAAGGACATTAGACAGTAACTTGAAGGACTATGAAGAAATAAAGATTTCAATACAGGTAAATATATGCAAATTATGAAAGCTAGTATTACTGTAACAATGGCTTGTAACTGTCTTTTGGTTTTCTACATGATTTAAGACACTAATATATTTATAAGAATTATTAGTTCATGTTTAATACTTCATACTACTAGTAATAATTAGTAATACTTCATACTAATAAAGTATAAAGATGTAATTTTCTGACATCAGCAACCAAAAGGGGTGAGACAGAGCTGTAAAGGAACAGAATTTTTTTATGTTATTAATGTTAAGCTTGTATAAATTCAAATTAGTGTTATAACTTTAGGATAATAAGTGTAATCCCCATGGTAATCAAAAGGAAAATAGCTATAGAATGTACACAAAAGGAAACAAGGAAAGAATTTAAGCCTTTTACTACAAAAAATCAACTAAACACTGAAGAAGACAGTAATGCAGGAAATGGACAAAAAAGCTATACAGCACATACATAGAAAACAAATGGACAAACGACAGGAGCCCCTGTTTATCAGTAACTACTTTAAACATAAATGTGTTACCCAATCAAGAGACAGAAACTGGCAAAATTGATTTTTTTTTAAGTCTCGCTCTGTCACTCAGGCTGGAGTTGAGTGGTGTGATCTCAGCTCACTGCAACCTCTGCCTCCTGGGTTCAAGTGATTCTCGTGCCTCAGCCTCCCAAGTAGCTGGGATTACAGTCACACACCACCACACCCAGCTAATTTTTGTATTTTTAGTAGAGACGGGGTTTCACCATGTTGGCCAGGCTGGTCTCAAACTCCTGACCTCAGGTGATCCACCCACCTTGGCCTCCCAAACTGCTGGGATTACAGGTGTGAGCCACCACACCCAGCCCGCAAAATGGATTTTTGAAAAAATCCCACATGATCCAACTATATGGTGTCCACAAAAGACTCACTTGAGATTCAAAGACATGAACAGATCCAAACTGAAAAGATGGAAAAATATATCCACACAAATAGTAACCAAGAGACAGCAGGAATGACTATACTAATATCAGATAAAATAGACATTAAATCATAAAATGTTACAAGACACCATGAAGAACCTTATATATTAAGAAAAGGTTAAATACAGCAAGAAGATATAACAATTATAGACATTTACAGACCAAATGACAGACCATCAAAATGTATGCAGCAAAAACTAACAGAATTGAAGACAGACACAGACAGCTCTACAATAATTGTTGGAGACTTCAATACCTCACTGTTTCACTGTCAATGGACAGAAGAACCAGACAGAAGATGTACTTTTAAAAATGGAGGACTTTAACAATACCATAAATCAACTCCATCTAACAGACATATGCAGAACACTCTAGCCAGCAGTGTCATTATTCTGCCTTCATGTTTGAAAGGTATTTTTGCTGGACATACACATGCTTCTCAAGTGCACACGTGAGACAACTTCCAGGGTAGAACATATGTTAGGCCACAAATTAAGTCTGGGTAAACTTAAAAAGATAGATATCATACAAATTATCTTCGCCGATCACAAAGGGATGAAGTTAGAAGTCAATAACAGAAATAAGACTGAAAAATTCACAAAATTGTGGAAATTAATCAACAATGGATCAAAAAGGAAATCACAAGAAAAATGAGAAGATGTTTGAAATGAAATGAAAACAAAAACACAACATATTACAACTTACGGGAGGCAGCAAAAGCAGTGTTAAGGGGGAAATGTATAGCTATAAATGCTTACATTTTTAAAAAGTAAAGATAGCAAATCAACAACCTAACTTTACAACTTAAGGAACTAGAAAAAGAAGAAAAAAACTAAACCCAAAGCTAGCAGATGAAAGGAAACAATAAAGATTAGAACAGAGATACATGAAAGAATAGAAAAACGAGAGACAAAATGGATGAAACCAACAATTGGTTGTTTGGAAAGATAAAAAAAGTTGACAAACCTTTAGCTAAGTGGACTGAAAAAAGAAGATTCATGTTACTAAAATCAGATTAAAGAGGGGATATTACTTACTACTGGTTCTACAGAAATAAAAAGGATTATGAAAAATTATTATTAGCTGTACATCAATAAATTGGATAATCTAGATTAATTCCTAGAGACACAAAGCCTACCAAGATTAAATCAGGAAGAAATTTAAAATGTGCATATACCTATGACTGCTAAGTAGATTGAATCAGTAATTTAAAAATCTTTTAACAAAGAAAAGCCTGGAACTCATGGTTGCATTGGTGAATTTTACCAAACATTTAAAGAAGAATACCACCCCTTCTCTAATTTTTCCAAAAAATTAAAGAGGAGGGAATACTTCCTAACTCATTCTAAGAAGCATTACCAAGATATCAGACAAAAGAAAAATATAGACCAATATCCCTTATGGACATTGTAATCTTTTCTACCCATGGATTATTTAGAAATACATAATTTCCAAGTATTTTGTGAATTCTAGTTATCTCTTTTATGTTATTGAGCTTTGGTTTAATAACACTGTAGTCAGAAAAAAAAAAACTCTGATCTCTGTCCTTAGAAAATTATTGATACTTTGAAAAAAATCATCTACAGTATGTAGTTTATTTTGTGAAGTGGTTCAATGTGACCTTCAAAAGAATGTGTATTCTGCATTTGTTGTGTGCAATGTTCTATAAATGTCAAATAGGTCAAGTTTATTATTAACGCTGTTCAGGTTTTTGATATTCTTAACGATTTTTTTTCCAATTGTTCTATGAATTGCTGAGAGGAGAGGGTAAAAAATCTACATTTACTGCTGACAATTGTTTGGTTTTATGTATTTTGAAGCTCTATTATTAGGCACTGTGTTGATAAATTGAGCCTTTTGTTGCTACAAATTGTCCCTATCTGTCTCTGGTGATACTCATTGTCTTGAAATCTTACTTATCTGATATTAATCCACCACATACTTTCTTATGCTTAGTGGTATTTTCCCATTCTTTTAGGTTCCATTTTTGTGTGTCTTTATATTTAAAGGGCATTTTGGCCAGGTGCGGTGGCTCATGTCTGTAATCCCAGCACTTTGGGAGGCCGAGGCAGGTGGATCACCTGATGTCAGGAGATCTGACCAGCCTGGCCAACATGGTGAAACCCCATCTCTACTAAAAATACAAAAAATTAGCTGGGCGTGGTGGTGGATGCCTGTAATCCCAGCTATTCGGGAGGCTGAGGCAGGAGAATTGCTTGAACCTGGGAGGCAGAGGTTGCAGGGAGCTAAGATCGCACCACCGCACTCCAGCCCAGGCGACAGTGCAAGACTCCATCTAAAAATAAATAAATAAATACATAAAAATAAAGGGCATTTTATACAACGAACGTTTAGTTGCTCTTGCCTTTTTTTGAGTCTGTCCATTTCTGCCTTTTACATGGAGTGTTTGGTTTACATTTAAAATAATTATTGGTATGGTTGAATCAAATCTATCATCTTGTTATATAATTTCTATTTGTCCAATCTATTCTTTGTTCTTTTGTTCTTCCTTTCATCCTCTATTTTTTGGATTCCATTTTATCTCTTGAATATTTAGTTGATCTCTTTGTGTTATTTTTGATCTCAAGATTACAATATGCATCTTTAACTCACTACAGCCTAACTTCAATTAATATTTTAAAATTTGAAACAATGTAATAACCTTTCAGTAGTATAATTTCATTTACTTTCCCCAACACTTTGTGCTTTTGTTGTCATATATTTTACTTTCACATTGATTAAAAACCCCATGATACACTGATCTAAGTAGTTAATAATCTTTTAAAGACATTCATATTTACTCACGTATTTAGCCTTTCTTGTACCCTTCACCTATCTAGTATCATTTCCCTTCAACCTAAAGACCACCCTTTGGCATTTCTTTTATTGCACCTCTGCTGGTCTACTCTTTTATTAACCTAAAAGTGTCATTGTTTTGCCTTCATGTTTGAAAGATATTTTTGCTGGATGTAGACATTTATTTTTGATGGATATAGAATTTTTTCTTTCAACACTTAAAAGATGTTTTTCCATTGTCTTCTGAAGCCCAGTGCTTCTGAGGAAGTCATCGGTCATTCTTACTGTTCCCTGATGCATGCAGTTTGCCTCCTTCCTCTGTCAGGTGATGATGAGCTTCCTGGATCCAGGTGTTTCTGGTTTTAAACAAATTGAAAAAAATTCTAACAATACTTCTTTATTTGTCCTGCCCTTTTCTCACTTTCCTCCCCTTCTGTGAATGCAATTATACACATTTCGACTGCTTGATAATGACACCAGTTACTGAGGTTTTATTCATTTTTTCCTCATTCTCCTTTCTCTCTGTGCTTCCATTTGGATGACTTTCTTTGGCAAGTCTTCAAATTCATGTATCCTTTCTTTGTTGTGTCCAATCTGCATTAATCCCATTCACTAAGCATTTTAATTACAGATCTTGTATTTTTTAGTTTGGAGATTTCCATTTTCTTTTTTTTTTTTTTTTTTAGACGGAGTCTCACTCTGTCACCCAGGCTGGAGTGCAGTGGCGCGATCTCTGCTCACTGCAAGCTCCGCCTCCCGGGTTCACGCCATTCTCCTGCCTCAGCCTCCCGAGTAGCTGGGACTACAGTCACCCGCCACCATGACTGGCTAATTTTTTTGTATTTTTAGTAGAGATGGGGTTTCACCGTGTTAGCCAGGAT
The DNA here is from genome assembly GCF_029289425.2 of Pan paniscus. Classification (NCBI taxonomy): domain Eukaryota; kingdom Metazoa; phylum Chordata; class Mammalia; order Primates; family Hominidae; genus Pan; species Pan paniscus. The sequence goes on along the minus strand of NC_073253.2, from coordinate 333,415 downwards.
GGTCTCGATCTCCTGACCTCGTGATCCGCCTGCCTCAGCCTCCCAAAGTGGGGAGATTACAGGCGTGAGCCACCACACCTGGCCCATTTTCTTCTTTTAAAATACTTTCGAAATCTGAAACTCTCCATCTCTTCATCTACTTCATCTGCCATATTACTTATAGGTTATTTAATATATTTATTATAGTTTTTAAGAAGTCTCTGTCTGATAATTCCAACACCTGGGTGGTCTGTTTCTATTGAGAATTTTGCTGTTATTTATGAACTGATGAAATGTGGTACCTTTGCAAATCCCCAATTCTTAAATTTTATCTCAGAGATTTTGTCTAATGCAGGCATGTTTCAAGAGGAAATGTTCTTTCTTCTGTTAGGCAGTTAGGTGAGGGGCTTATCAGTGTAATGCATTTGGAAACAGAGCCAATTTGGGGCAGGGTTGTGGCTTTAATTCCTCTATGAAAGCCTTGGAATTAAAGCTACAGGAGTGCAATGAGATCTCTCTCCACCTTTCAGCCCAGCCTCAGACCTCACTGGCCACCAGGACCTTCTTATCAGATTTTAATTGGGTGGAGTTTGGTTTTAAGGTTGATTAATTTCAGCCTATCTCTAGTTTCAAATCCTTTGATGGTGAGTCCATCTCTCTCCCTCCAGGGGGAGCCTGGAATAAGAACTGAGAGATGTTGAAACCGTGGGACTGAAATTTTAAGACTGTTAGACGATGAGATTTTGAGACCATGAGACTGTAAGAGTTGGAGATTACAACTCTTTGGAACTGTATGACTATAATTTAGCTTTTGAGGCAGGGTCTTGCTATGTTGCCCAGGCCAAGTGCAGTGGTACTATCAGAGCTCACTGCAGCCTCGATCTCCCAGGCTCAAGTAATCCTCTTACCTCGGCCTCCCAAGTAGCTGGGACCACAGGCATGCACCACCCACCATGATTGGTTAAGTTTTAGAAAAATTCTTGTAGAGCTGTGCTCTCACATGTTGCCCAGGATGCTACTGAACTCCTGGGATCAAGCGATTCTCCCCCTCAGCCTTGCAAAGTGCTGGGATTACAGGCGTGATAATGCCAGTGCACCCAGCCCATGTGACTATGAGATTCTGAGATTTCTTTTTGCTTTCTAGTCCCACCCTTCCATTTCCACTTACTCAGCAAAATTCCCTATAAGAGAATTACTTGGTAGAGAAGATCCACCTGCATTCAAGGCTCCTTCAGATTCTAATCTGTCAGCCCAGAGGTTTCCTAAATTTTGCTGATTTCTCCTTGTCTCAGCAAAGAAGGTCCTTCTCTAGTGGGCTTGCTCCCCTCTCCATCCTCCTCCAGCCTCAGTGACTGGCCCCAGGCATGACAGTGGCTTCTGTTATTTACTCATTTAGGACGGCACTGTCTCTCCACAGTTTGGTCCTTTTAGGTGTCTTCCATATCCATACCTCTTGGGTGGCTTTGAAGGACGATGCAATTGTGTAGGCTTCTCCAGGGGTTTCTTATTGTTTTGGTGGTAAAGGTCTTCATGTTCCTCCACATTGTAACTGGACACATCTGTTCTTTGGCTCTAAATATTTTGACAATTTCCTTGGTGGTTTTGTCATCCTTTATTTAGCAGTACATTAACCCATTTATGCTGGAGGTTGCAAATTTTTTGTGTGTGAAAAATCAGACCTTGGCGATGACATTCAGCAGTAGGATATAAATAACTCCCACAAGCTTAGTGTTCCAATAATGCAACAGTAGACATAAATGGGTAAAAACATTTTCCAAATGTAAGGGTTTCTTGTTGTTGATTTCTAGTTTTATTGCACTGTGGCCTTTAGATATGAATTCTTTGGTATTTGTTGACACTTTACGGACAATGGTCAATCCTGGTAAGCTACATGTACACTTAAGAAGGCTGGGCATGGTGGCGCACACCTGTAATCCCAGTAGTTTGGGAGGCTGAGGCAGGAGGATCACTTAAGCCCAGGAGTTTGAGACCAGCCTGGGAAACATAGTGAAAGCCCATCTCTACAAAAAATTTTAAAAATAAAATAATTAGCCAGGTGTGGTGGCACACACCTGTAGTCCTAGCTAGTTTGGAAGCTGAGGTGGGAGGATCGCTTCAGCCCAGGAGGTCAAGGCTGCAGTGAGCCATGATCGCGCCACTGCACTCCAGCCTGGGTGACAGAGTGAGACCCTGTCTCAAAAAAAAAAAAGGAGGAGGAGGAGAAGAATGTGGGCTCTCCAATATCCTCTAATCATATATATATATATAATATATGACAACAAAAGCACAAAGTGTTGGGGAGCAAATGAAATTACACTACTGAGAGGTATTATTACCCTAGATCTGGGCAAAGTACATTGTAAACCTCTGGAAAGGATTCACCATTCTGGATGCTATTATGAACATTTAAGATTCATGAGAGGAAGTCAAAATACCAACATGAAGGGGAGTTTAGAAGAGGTTGACTCCAACCCTCATGAACTTTAAAATATTAATTGAAGTTAGGCTGTAGTGAGTTAAAGATGCATATTGTAATCTTGAGAGCAAAAATAACACAAAGAGATCATACACCCTTGAGATAAATGTTTCTAAATGGACAAGAATTTTATCAGATTTTGGTTATCTTTGGAAAGTGATCCATGTGTACTTGGGAAGGATATGGATTCTAAAGTTGCTGGGCTCAGCACTCTACGTATGCCCCATAATGGAAGAGAGTCAGTGTGTTTAATGTATATCCCAAGCAGTGTGTGGTCTGCTTACCCCGTCTGCTTTTGAGAGAGGTGAAATCTCCTACGGTAATTCTGGATTTCTCCTGGCAATTCTGTCCATTTATATTTCACACATTTTTGGACTATGTTGTTAGGGGTTCACAGATTATGTCTTCCTGGCTTTTTGTTACTAGTATTATTACTGAATGATCTTCTTTAGACCCAACAATGCACTTTGCCTTTTATGATAATTAGTTTGTTATGAACATTGCTACACCAGTAATCCTTTGAATGTTGCTGGTCTATTATTTTTTGGACTCGTGTCACAGACATTGTGCTTTTTACTTCCCATGGCTTTATTCTGTTAACTCCCTCCTCCTTTTCTGATTTCTATTTGATTGATTTCATTTATTTTATTCTAATTCCCAGCTCACTTCTGTCTCTCTTTTATGGAAATATCCTGTTTCTACATTTTTCTGATTACTTTTCCCTAAACGTTTTTTGTTCTTTTTCAGACAGTCTCACTCTGTTGCCCAGGATGGAGTGCAGTGGCACAATCTTAGCTCACTGCAACTTCTATCTCCTGGGTTCAAGAGATTCTCCTGCCTCAGCCTCCTGAGTAGCTGGGACTACAGGCACCTGCCACCACGCCCGGCTAACTTTTGTGTTTTTAGTAGAGATGGGGTTTTGCCATGTTGGCCAGGCTGGTCTGGAATTCCTGACCTCAGGTGATCCACCCTCCTCGGCCTCCCAAAGTGCTGGGATTACAGGTGTGAGCCACCACACCGGGCCCTTTTCTCTAAACTTCTCCAGACACATTTCTGGATATGTGTCTTCTCCATCACATTTCTCAAACTGTGATGAAACAAAGTGACAACTTGATAAATGATTAAGCATGTCATTTATTGGCTGAGGGATGGGAGACAGGCAACAGTAATCACTGAAGTCTTAGCTTCACATGACCATTTATCTCAATATTAATATTATTAATAATGATTTCCCAACCACATATTTTGACAACAGTGGATAAATGAATAAAAACAGAATTGAATTTATATCAACTGTTTATATTCATCTATTCATAGCAGTCAAGGTAAATGCATTTTTCTCCTGTTATAGAGATGAACAAATTTTATCATTCAAAAGCAAAAATTAATATAAAATCAAGTAGACTGTCCCTAAGTTTTCTGTTGTGCTTATTAAGTACTAGTAAATATGCATCCATATTAAAGTACCATAATTCACATGACGTTTCCAGAAGACAAGCAATTTCGTAGGTTGGGAGAGGGATGGTTTTTGATTAAAATGAGAGGAAAAAGAAACTTCACAGAAAGAAGGTGAAACAGGCAGGCCTTTGAAAGCAGCCAGGCGTTTTCAGACGCAGCGAAAGCAGTGGGGCTCCAGCAGGCACCTCTCTGTTTCTTCCCCACATCAGTCAACATCCTTGCAATGTGCAAAAGGTACATCCTCACAAAGGAAAACGTCTTCTCAACAGACCACCTCACATAAGGAATCAAATCTAGGCTGTGCCTGGCCCCTCCCCTAGCCCTGTCATTCTAACCAAAAGACATTCAACGAGTCTAATAAACCAAAGTGGCCCAGTGGTAGTTTCAAAACAACGCCCTAATTCAATTTCAGTGGAGTGCTAAGTTGTGCTGTTAAGAAAGGCTGTGCTTTTTAGGACCTAGCCAGGTGCCTTCCAGCAGCTCGCTGCAACACACCCACAACCCGGCTATCACTACAGTTTTACCCCGGCCTCAAGAACAACCTACAGCATAAATATCCCAAGAAACAGACTAAACATACAATAAATTCATTAAGCGGGACTTATCTGTATGTACAGACATATCTTGTTTTACTGTGTTCCAGCTGATTGAGCTCTGCAGATAATGCATTTTTCATGTACTGAAGATTTGTGGCAACCCTGTGTCTCTGTGTCACATTTTGGTAATTCTCACAATATTTCAAACTCCTTCATTATTATTATATCTGTTATGATGATCTATCATCAGAGTCCTTTGATGTTACTATTGTAATTGTTTTGGTGTGCCATGAACCATGCCAATATAAGACAGCAAACTTAATCAATAAACATTGTGTGTGTTCCGAAGTCTGCTCCACTGACTTGGCCATTCCTCCATCTCTCTCCCTTTCCTTGGGCCTCCCTATTCCCTAAGACACAATAATATTGAAATTAGGCTAAGTAACAACCCTGCAATGACATCTAAGCGTTCAAGTCAAAGGAAGAGTTGGACATCTCTCACGTTAAATCAAAAGCTAAAAATGATTAAGCTTTGTGAGAAAGGCATGCTGAATGCCCCAGCCAGGCCAAAAGCTAGGCCTCCTGCACCTAGAAGTCAGCTAAGCTGTAAACACTAAAGAAAAGCTACTGAAGGAAATTAAAAGTCCACTCTAAGGAACACACAAATGATATGAAACAGAAACAGCCTTATTGCTGATATGGAGAAAGTCTTTGTGGTCTGGATAGAAGAGCAAACCCTAGATACAACATTCCCTTAAGCCAAAGCCTAACCCAGATGAAGCCCCTAACTTTCTTCAGTTCTATGAAGGCTGAGAGAGGTGAGGAAGCTGCAGAAGAAAAGCTTGAAGCTAACAGAGGTGAGTTCATGAGGTTTAAGGAAAGAAGCCATCTCCTTAACATAAAAATGCAAGGTGAAGCAGCAGGTGCTGATGGAGAAGCTGCAGCAAGTAATCCAGAAGATCTGGCTAAGACCATTGATGAAGGTGGCTGTGCTTAACAACAGATTTTCAATGTAGACAAAACAGCCTTCTATTGGAAGAAAATGCTGTCTAGGACTTTCCTAGCTAGAGAGGCAAAGTCAATGCCTGCCTTCAAAGTTTCAAAGGACAGGCTGACTCTCTTGTTAGGAGCTGGTGCAGCTGGGGACTTTCAGTTGAAGCTGATGCTTATGGACCATTCTGAACCTCCCAGGGCCCCTAAGAATCATGCTCAGTCTACTTGGCCTTGCTCTATAAATAGAACAACAAAGCCTGGATGACAGCACGTCTGTTTACAGCATGGTTTACTCGATATTTTAAGCCCACTGTTGAGACCCACTGCTCAGAAAAAAAGATTCCTTTCAAAATATTACTGCTCACCAACAGTACATGTGGTCACCCAAGAGCTCTGATGAAGATGTACAAGCAGATAAATGTTTCCATCTGTGGTAACACAAAATCCATTCTGCAGCCTATGGCTCAAGAGTAATTTTGACTTTCAAGTCTTTTTAAGAAATACATTTTGTAAGACTATAGCTGCCATAGAGAGTGATTCCTCTGATGGATCTCGGCAAAGCACATTGTAAACCTCTGGAAAGGATTCACCATTCTGGATGCTATTATGAATATTTAAGATTCATGAGAGGAGGTCAAAATATCAACATGAAGGGGAGTTTAGAAGAGGTTGATTCCAACCCTCATGGATGACATTCAGGGGTTCAAGCCTCCCATGGAGGAAGGAACTGCAGATGTGGGGAAAATACCAAGAGAACTAGGATTAGAAGTGGAGCCTGAAGATGTAACTGAACTGCTGCAATCTCAGGATAAAACTTGAATGGATGAGGAATTGCTTCTTATGGATGAGCAAAGAACATGGTTTATTAAGATGGAATCTGTTGCGAGGCTGGGGTGGGTGGATCACCTGAGGTCAGGAGTTTAAGACCAGCCTGGCCAAAATGGTGAAACCCACCTCTACTAAAAACACAAAAATCAGCCAGGCATGGTGGTGGGTGCCTGTAATCCCAGCTACTCAGGAGGCTGAGGCAGGAGAATTGCTTGAACCCGGGTGGCGGAGGTCGCAGTGAGCTGAGATTGCACCACTGTACTCCAGCCTGGGTGACAGAGCAAGACTCCATCTCAAAAAAACAAACAAACACCAAAAGATGGAATCTGCTCCTGATGAAGATGCTGTGAACACTGTTGAAATGACAACAAAGGATTTAGAGTATTCCATAAACTTAGTTGATAAACAGAAGGATGTGAGAGGATCGACTCCAATTCTGAAAGAAGTTCTATGGTGGGTAAAATGCTGTCAAACAGTATTGTCTGTTGGAGTAATCGTTCATAAAAGGAAGAGTCAATGTGGAAAACTTCATTGTGGTCTCATTTTAAGAAGCTGCCACAGCCACCCCAGCCTTCCGCAACCACTTCCATGATCAGTCAGCAGCCATCAACATTAAGGCAAGACCTTCCACCAATAAAGAGATTATGACTCACCAAAGGCTCAGATAATCATTAGCATTTTTAATCAATATTTTAAAATTAAGGTATGTATGCTGTTTTTAGACCTAATGCTACTGCACACTTAGACTATAGTGTAAACATAACTTGTATATGCGCTGGGAAACCAAAAACTTCGTGTGTCTGGCATTAGCGTGGTATCAGCCTTACTTTGCTGGTCTGGAACTGAGACCACAATCCCTTCCAGGTGGGCCTGCACAGTGACTGCTGCAGTGACCTAGCTCCGAGGTGCTCACTACAATCCCTTCCAGGTGGGCCTGCATCGTGACTGCTGCAGTGACTTAGCTCTGGGTGCTCACTACAATCCCTTCCACGTGGGCCTGCACAGTGACTGCTCCAGTGACCTAGCTCTGAGGTGCTCACTACAATCCTTTCCAGGTGGGCCTGCATCGTGACTGCTGCACTGACTTAGCTCTGAGGTTCTCACTACTACCCCTTCCAGGTGGGCCTTCATTGTTACTGCTGCAGTAACTTAGCTCTGAAGTGCTCAGTACAGTCCCTTCCAGGTGGGCCGGCATTGTGACTGCTGTAGTAACTTAGTTCTGAGATGCCTGCTCTGAAGAATGACTTATTTACTTCCTTCAAAGAGTGCAGTGCAAGTTTATTGGGGGTGGGGGACAAAGAGGGCTCCACACTCCTGGGAAGCCTGAGAAACCCTTGTTGCTGGGACATGCAGCCTTGTTTGACCCTTCATTTGGGATGAGGGTGGGAGGAGCCAGAAGCCAAAGGAAAGAACTGAGCCAGTGCCCTGATGGGCCCAATTCCTGCCCTGCCCAGGGAAAGGGCAGGTTCCTCCAGGTTGGCCATGGTCTCAGAGCTACAGGGGAGGTACTCACACAGGCTTCCTGCTGCAGGTGCTGCAGGGCCTTCTTGGCTGGGAGGAGGAAGCTGGTGAGGCAGTGCAGCCCGTCCCCACCGTGGCACCTCTCGGCCACGCTGAACAGCTGCCAGAGCACCGTGGCTGCCGTGGCTTCAAACGGTGGGTACAAGGCAGAGAGCGTCCTCTGGATACAGGCATCAAGAGATTCCAGATCCTGAAGTGAAAGAGAGAATTCAGAAACTTTAGGGACATAACTCAAGACAGGTGCACACCACAGTCCAAGGCTGGCACTGAAGGATCCACACAGAAGTCCCTTGTCCTGTGTCTGGCATGATGTGAGTTAACTGAGAAAGACAAAATGTGCAGGCGAATCCATGGTGCAGGGCGAGCTCCTGGTGGTTCTCCTTGTGCTGTCACACAGCAGAGGGGCAGGTGCATTAGGCAGACCCGTGGCCCTGTCCTGGGGCAGGGGCTCTATAAATGTGGGCTGCCATTCCTATAACACTCACACTGAGGCACAACCAAGCCTAGATTTAGGGTAAGTTTCATCCCCTGCACCTGAACAGCACAGGGTCTTTGGGGTGGGGCTGTGAGTCCTGCAGGAGCTGCTCCTCCCGGCTCTCCTGGGTTTGTACAGGGAGGAGGGGACAACCACTTGTGGGGAGGACAGAGCTGGCCCACGCGCCACTTTGTTCTCAGAAAACAAGCTCATCCACAGCAAATACATTTTAATTGTGTCGATGATTTTGTTTTCATTTAAACAGTACTGATGGTGAAAACCTTAGGGTGCCCTCCTCAAGGTTGCTGAATTGTGCCCATTTGGCACCCTAAAAACAGGATCATTGGCCACTGATTTCTGCTTGGTATTTTGGTGCAACATGCTTTTATGAAGAGGCAATGATTCTTGTTTAAAAATTTGTAATGCTGTTTTTAGAGTAACAATCCCTGAGGAAATACCACAAGGCTCACGTGTGTAGAAAAGAACTGCAAGGCAGTGAAAGCCAAAGAAGCTAAAAATTGTGAAGTCAGTTTTTCTAATGGCACAACAGTTACATGAGAAACACCTCTGAATAGCTAATCACACAGATAATTTCCTAAGGAAATTGAAAATAAAACAGGGACTCCTCTGGCCTGCAGTGGAAGAAGGGTCTGTCTTGTCAGCTGGGCCTGTGACTGGAGGTACCTGTAGCAGAGCTCAGCTTCTGGAAACCGCGTGACTCAGGGAAGCTCAGGGCTGGGTTCCTGAGTCCTGTGTCCTACAGTAGAGCCTCCTGCCGGCCCTGCCACCCCATGGGTCAGCTCCCTTCCCTGCACACACTGGCTCGTTCTCACCCACCCGACAGGGCCACTCACTTGTTGACAGGAATGATCTAAATACAGTCTGAGTTCATGCAGAAATGCTATGTGATCTAATTTCCAAAAACTCAAATCACACCTGAGCCACACAGCAAACACATAGTCCATGAGAATGAGTGGGCCCGTCTCAGGCCAGGGTCACACAGTCCATGAGAATGAGTGGGCCTGTCTCAGGCCAGGGACAGAATCACCCACATCGGGCACCAGGATGGCTGTGCTTTGGGATTTGGGGCAAATGCTCAATTGACACAGGAGAAATGGGCAGGAAGGAAGAGGAACATGATCTAGGAGAGGCATCTCGAATGGCCTGTTCTGCAGGAGCTGAAATACCGACACTGGGCCATCCCCGGAAGAGGCCTGTTCTGCAGGAGATGAAATGCCGACACTGGGCCATCCCTGGGAGAGGCCTGTTCTGCAGGAGCTCAAATGCCAACACTGGACCATCCCCAGGAGAGATGTGTTCTACAGGAGATGAAATGCCGACACTGGGCCATCCCCGGGAGAGGCCTGTTCCGCAGGAGATGAAATGCCAACACTGGGCCATCCCCGGGAGAGGCCTGTTCTGCAGGAGCTGAAATGCCAACACTGGGCCATCCCCGGAAGAGACGTATTCTGCAGGAGATGAAATGTCGACACTGGGCCGTCCCCAGGAGAGGCGTCCTCCTACTTCTCTGATTCCCAAATCCAGGCCCATTCCTCCCCCACCCTCAAGTCCAGATGTGGTCAGCAGCCCAGAGCTCTGTCCAGGGCCACCTTCTCCAGGGCCACCGTCTCAACCACCCGACATAAGGAAGGAGATGGCTGGTGCACTGCGCTGTCAAGCCCTGGCCCTACCTCTGCCTGATTCCATGGTGACTGGGGCAGGCCTCATGCTCCACTCAGTGGGTCCCACCTGCACCACCTCCCCAGGATGGCTCCCACTGGGGCCACTCAGGGCCTGGGCCAGGCCAGAACTGCCCCAGGGAAGCTGCCTGCAGACCGAGAATCGGGTAGGTTGAGGTGCTGAGTAACCCAAGTGAGCTATGAACCAGGTTTATTCACAGCAGCCTTCGATTGCTCCTGAGTCCTGTGTCCTTTGAGGGCGGAGTGTGTGCTGTCTCCTGGCCTGATGTGTTTGCAGCACCCCGATTCTGGGGAGCACCTTTGGGGGTGCCACTAGGTGACTGCTTGTGATGAGGGAGCTGCAGTGTGTGTGCAGGACTCTGAAGGAGTGTAAGCCTGGCCAGTCGCAGTGTATGGACAGAGGAACCCCTGCCAGCTGTGTCCAGGCCTCGGGGCCAGGAGAGGGAGCAGACACAGAGCAGGGGACCTGCAAGCACAGGTCCACCAGCTCAGCCCAATTTCTTGTCTTTGTAGAACTCAGGATTCTTGTTTCTGCCAAATGTACAAACATGTGCTGACTTCAAACCCGAGGGCCTTTCAGTTTACGAGATCATGAGCCTCACTGAGGGACAGACGGTGCGGGTGTGTGCACATGTGATGCAGATTGTGTGGATGTGTGCACGTTTGTTGCACAGTGGCCGGTGTGTGCACACGTGTTGCATTTTGTATGTGTGCACGTGTGTTGCAGATTGTGTGGGTGCGTGCACGTGTGTTGCAGATTGTGTGGATGTGTGCACGTGTGTTGCAGAGTGGCCAGTGTGTGCACACGTGTTGCAGATTGTGTGGATGTGTGCGCGTGTGTTGCAGATTGTGTAGGTGCGTGCACGTGTGTTGCAGATTGTGTGGATGTGTGCACGTGTGTTGCAGAGTGGCCGGTGTGTGCACATGTGTTGCAGATTGTGTGGATGTGTGCGCGTGTGTTGCAGATTGTGTGGGTGTGTGCACGTGTGTTGCAGATTGTGTGGATGTGTGCATGTATGTTGCAGAGTGGCCAGTGTGTGCACGTGTTGCAGACTGTGGGTGCGTGCACGTGTGTTGCAGATTATGTGGGTGTGTGCATGTGTGTTGCAGATTGTGTGGATGTGTGCATGTGTGTTGCAGAGTGGCCAGTGTGTGCCATGTGTTGCCGATAGTATGGATGTGTGCATGTGTGTTGCAGAGTGGCCAGTGTGTGCACGTGTTGCAGACTGTGTGGATGTGTGCACGTGTGTTGCAGACTGTGTGGGTGCGTGCACGTGTGTTGCAGATTGTGTGTGTGTGCATGTGTGTTGCAGATTGTGTGGGTGTGTGCACGTGTCTTGCAGACTGGGTGTGTGCACGTGTTACAGATTTTGTGGGTGTGTGCATGTGTGTTGCAGAGCAACCGGTGTGTGCACGTGTGTTGCAGATTGTGTGGGTGTGTGCACGTGTGTTGCAGATTGTGTGGATGTGTGCATGTGTGTTGCAGAGCAACCAGTGTGTGCACGTGTGCTGCAGAGCAGCTGGTACAGTTCCGGTGCCTGCCAGTCCCTTGGCACTTCGCTGAGCTTTGCCCTGAACTCTGTGCAATCACTTAGCCAATGGGGCGGTGGCGGTAGAGCAGGAATGGAAGACGGTGTCCGAAAACCCATTTTAAAGCTTCACTCTTCAATGAAGGATTTATTTTCCCAATTAACTTTAAAATTTTATTGAAACGAGGGTAACATTTTAAAGTTAAGATGCTTGTTTCTTACCCTATCTGCACTCCCTGGCTTGCAGCTCCACGCCCACAGGGGACACAGCCCAGCTCAGCCCAGCTTCTGTGTCACCCGTGGGTTAGCATGTCCCTCTGGCACCAACACATGGTGATACCCACAATGCTGTAGCCCAGGGTGTGGCACCTGGAGGGGGGTATGGGAGGTACTTTTAATTCACTGCTGTGGCCTTTGCCTCTGGCCGGATTGTTTTTTTTTTTTTTTTTGGAGACAGAGTCTTGCCCTGTCACCCAGGCTGGAGTGCAGTGGTGTGATCTAGGCTCACTGCAACCTCCGCCTCCCGGGTTCAAGTGATTCTCCTCTCTCAGCCTTCCGAGTAGCTGGGACTACAGGTGTGTACCACCACTAACCGCGCCTGGCTAATTTTGCTATTTTCAGTAGAGATGGGGTTTCACCATGTTGGCCAGGCTGGTCTCAAACTCCTGACCTCCTGATCTCCCCGCAAAAAGCAGGACATCCGTGGGCAGCAGACGCCCGTGGCTCCTTCAAGCAGGGCCCTGGGGACAGCGGGGGCACCCACACTGCCCCTGCTCTGCCCCAGTTCCCATCAATGGCCACTTTCTTAGCACAGCAGGGTGGTGAATGAGAAGGCCAGGGTGAAACCCACACCCCCAGGAGGCTTGCTGTGGGTTGCCACCTGGTCACAGCCACTGAGGCCCATCAGGACCCAGTGATGGCTCCTGGCGTCTGGCCCAGGTACCCATGCGCATCTCTGGTTTCCTGTCTGTGCAGTCAGAAACCACCATTGAATCAAAACCTGTCTAGGAAGCCTGGTCCCAAACAGGGCTTGGTGTGCAGGTCGGTCTGTCTACACCCAGCCATCTGCACCCAGTCTGTCTACACCAGCCCTGCTTTCCACTCAGGCTTCTGTGTATTTTGGATTCTTGACCCTCTCCGCTGGAGATGCTGAAGACGCTTCTAAGGCTAAAAGTTCCGTTGGCCCAAAGTTGGTACAACAGGGTGCCAGGAAGGAAGGATGGCAAGGGGGAAGGAAGGGAGCGTGCCTTGCCTCTCTGGGTTTCTGTTCTACGTTCTTTGAAGAGTTCAGCAATCACCAAAAGCCACATCATCCCTGGTTCCTAATGCACTGACTTTATCACCTGAGTAGATTTAGAAAGATTCCCAGGTCCTGGTGAAAAGCTTCACCCAGCAAATGTCTTACTCCCCTGAAATGGTTTTCCGATTCCCATAACCAACCCAATCCACAAGGGAAGCCCATTGGAGACGCAGGGCCTGGTGGCAGGGGATGGCTGAGTGCTCCAGAGTCTGGGGTCAAGCTGGTAGTCTCTGTTTCGAGGCCTCTTCCCTTCTAATTCCCTGAGCCTATGTGGTTACTGTGCCAGAAAGGTGCTGCTCCACTCCACCACACTCTAATTCCTATATCCCTGAAGCCCAGGTATACAAACCTGGCACACCTGGACCCAAGCTGGTGCCCCAGCCCCACCCGGATCACTGCATTGGGAGCTACTGGGCCAGGTGGTGATGCTAGCTGCTCTCTGATGAGCCCCACCGAGGTCCAGCCAGAGCTCCTGGCCACACCAGGGCAAGTGCAGAGAAACCCTTGGCTCAGTTCCCCTCCTCACTGACACATGCCTACCAAGCCCCGGCCCAGGGCAACCCCCGTCCTCCAGGGACTCACAGTTCAGGGTGAGGCCAGACCCAGGGCGGGGATGGGCAGGTGGGATACCAGAGTGAGCCCTCAGCAGCGCCCTGAGTCTAGGCCAGCTTCCCGGAAGAAGGGGCATCTGAGCAGGGCCTGAGGGTAAGAAGGTCTCGCTGCATGAGCAGATGGGTAAGGGAGCACCCAAGACTCTCCCAGGTGAACCTTCAGGCCTGGCAGCCCCTTCTTCCTCCTAGGAAGGCCAGGGCTGTCCAGGCTTGCTGGAGGCCTCAGGGGCAACGTCGTGCAACTTACAATGGCAGGACAGGGTGGAGCCAGGGCCTGGGTGCCCAGGATGGGGCCCAGAGCAGAGGAGAGCAGTGGATCCCAGAAGGGCCAAGCATGGGGTCTCTGGGGTCCAGGGTCCCTGACAGCAAACATCAAGTAGGCCCTGTCCAGTGAGCCCCAGGGGCTGTGCCTGATGGGTACATGTGCCCGCCTCAGCAGGGCTGGCACCTCCTCCAGCAGGCAGAGATGGGCAGGACCTGGAGCAGCTTTACAGTTGGCTGAGCATTAATAATGAGCCATTATGCCTAACCCTAAAGCCCGAGAGAGGTGGGTCTACATCCACAAGTCCTGCTGGGGCGGCCCCTGAAGCTGCACATTCCAGCCTCTTCCCATGTCTGCACTGAGCAGGCCTTGCCGGGAAAAGAATCGGATAAGAACTGCATCCTGCATATGAGTCTCCACATGTGGGCACACATACAGTACCTAGACACCTGCTGGCGTGCACACACACGTACATACACGAGAACTGTGCCCTGCACCTCATCTCTCACCACACGCACGTGCACACACACACACAGAAGCTGCACGTGGCACCTCGATATCCCTGTGGGCACAAACGTGCACACACACACAGGAGCTACATGTGGCACCTCGGTATCCCTGTGGACACAAACATGCACACACACACACACTCCAGGAGCTGCACGCGGCACCTCAATATCCCTGTAGACACAAACATGCACATACACACAGAAGCTGTACGTGGCACCTCAGTCTCCCTGTGGGCACACACGTGCACACAGAACTCAGAAACTGCAGCTACACTCCTCCTGTCCCTGCCTGTGCAGCCACCCTGGGCTCCGGCTCTCACGTCAACACCTACATCTGCTCTCAGCCCTCACCCTGCTGCAGGGGGAGCCACTCGTAAATCCAGCGATGCATGGAGCTTGCAGAGTGGGGTCCTGACAAAAACCTCTAACTTAAATTTGTTTCAGGTTTTGAAATGTGAGCACGCTGTGGATAATTACAAAGTGCAGTTCTACATGTTCATTAAATCGGCCACCAAGTACTGTTGGCAGATTTTTCTGCCAAACTAAGAACAAAATACCTTGAAATAAATAAATATGCAAGTATTTTAATATAACTCTGCATTTAGGAAGGTAATTTCTATCATGAAATCTAAACAGTAAAATTTTAATCTGAGGACTGGAACCTTCTTCTGCAAAACAAAGGGCTGGATGGGGGAGCTGTCAGGCCCCTGGAGACAGACCCCAACCTGCCCAGATGCCTTTCCTGGAGCAGCAGTACTCGTGCTTTCCTCAAGGAACTGAAAATAACTAGGAGGAGAACCACAATATGCTATGCCCAGTTCTTTCACACTCAAAACAAGGGTCCTCAGAATTTTTACAGTGGTGAAGGCCCTCAACAAAAAGTGTGCAAGACTGATGTTAACCACAATCGGTCCTGAGCTGGGTTCTTTATGCTGAATATGACCTTAGCTGGAAGTAAGGGTTTGTTCATTCCAAACTATGGCTAGGCAGAAAAGATTACGCCAATCTAAAAGAAAATTTCCTATAGTCTTAATTGTACCAAATCTAACTTTTCTACCACTGCGTCCAATTAGGGAAATTGCTGCCTTCCATCAATACCTGGTCCCACGACAGAGCAGGACAGAGAGGCAGCAGGTGCGTGCTCGGCTCATGGGCCCCCCCAGCTTCTACAGCTGCCGTATGTTACAGTTCTGCAGGAGAGCAGTTGACAACAACCATTCTTTCCTGCTTACATCGTCTTGAAAACCATTAGGTAGAAAAAAAAAGTCCTCAAAATGTGTCGGCTTAATTAGATGTACAGCTTCTCAGGTCTCAAAGGGAAAAATGCATTCTTGTTCCTCCAAGGGTCTGCTGGCTTTGCTGCTAGCAGCACGGCTGAATGAAACCAGAATAAACCAACTTCAAACGAAAAGCGAATTCCCTTTTGTCTGAGGCCAGCTGCTTTGCCAGGTCTGTCTGGGATCCTGTTTTAAACAGTACACCTGGCCTCCCCAAACCACTGCCATGCATGTTTCCAAAGAGAAATAACTAATTCTGGATGATACCATTGACAAGATGATTGAAACTAATTTTTCTAAATTGTAGATCTGACAGCAGATTCCACGTAAATCATCAATATGGTTTCTTTCAAACACCTTCAGATTCCATTTAACAATATAAATAGGAGTAGGTACAAAAGTGGTAAGTGGAGCTATACTGTGTATTTGCATAACTGGATTTGAAATTTCACCTAACACCCTTCCAAAGCAGCTTCTGAGCAGGGCCCCCAGCCACAGCTGTGAATCCACAGCCATGACGGGAATCAGCCTCATGGAGAAGTCTTCAAGACAGGAGCATGAGAACCCAGAACAGCCCTCACCCACTGTGGAGTGTTTCTCCACCTTCAGGATGGGAACATGAGAACCAGAACAGCCCTCACCCACTGTGCACTGTTTCTCCACCTTCAGGATGGGAACACCAGAACCCAGAACAGCCCTCACCCGCTGTGGAGTGTTTTTCCACCTTCAGGACGGGAACACCAGAACCCAGAACAGCCCTCACCCGCTGTGGAGTGTTTTTCCACCTTCAGGACGGGAACACCAGAACCCAGAACAGCCCTCACCGACTGTGCAGTGTTTCTCCACCTTCAGGACGGGAACACCAGAACCCAGAACAGCCCTCACCCACTGTGCACTGTTCTTCCACCTTCAGGACGGGAACACGAGAACCCAGAACACCCCTCACCCACTGTGGAGTGTTTCTCCACCTTTAGGACGGGAACACCAGAACCAGAACAGCCCTCACCCACTGTGGAGTGTTTCTCCACCTTCAGGATGGGAACACCAGAACCAGAACAGCCCTCACCCACTGTGGAGTGTTTCTCCACCTTCAGGATGGGAACACCAGAACCAGAACAGCCCTCACCCACTGTGGAGTGTTTCTCCACCTTCAGGATGGGAACACCAGAACCCAGAACACCCCTCACCCACTGCGGAGTGTTTCTCCACCTTCAGGACGGGAACACCAGAACTGGAACACCCCTCACCCACTGTGGAGTGTTTCTCCACCTTCAGGACGGGAACACCAGAACCCAGAACAGCCCTCACCCACTGTGCACTGTTTTTCCACCTTCAGGACGGGAGCACGAGAACCCAGAACAGCCCTCACCCACTATGGAGTGTTTCTCCACCTTCAGGATGGGAACACCAGAACCCAGAACAGCCCTCACCCACTGTGCACTGTTTTTCCACCTTCAGGACGGGAACACGAGAACCCAGAACACCCCTCACCCGCTGTGGAGTGTTTCTCCACCTTCAGGACGGGAACACCAGAACCAGAACAGCCCTCACCCACTGTGGAGTGTTTCTCCACCTTCAGGATGGGAACACCAGAACCAGAACAGCCCTCACCCACTGTGCACTGTTTTTCCACCTTCAGGACGGGAACACGAGAACCCAGAACACCCCTCACCCGCTGTGGAGTGTTTCTCCACCTTTAGGACGGGAACACCAGAACCAGAACAGCCCTCACCCACTGTGGAGTGTTTCTCCACCTTCAGGATGGGAACACCAGAACCAGAACAGCCCTCACCCACTGTGCACTGTTCTTCCACCTTCAGGACGGGAACACCAGAACCAGAACAGCCCTCACCCACTGTGCACTGTTCTTCCACCTTCAGGACGGGAGCACGAGAACCCAGAACACCACTCACCCGCTGTGGAGTGTTTCTCCACCTTCAGGACGGGAACACCAGAACCAGAACAGCCCTCACCCACTGTGGAGTGTTTCTCCACCTTCAGGATGGGAACACCAGAACCAGAACAGCCCTCACCCACTGTGCACTGTTTTTCCACCTTCAGGACGGGAACACCAGAACCAGAACAGCCCTCACCCACTGTGGAGTGTTTCTCCACCTTCAGGACGGGAACACGAGAACCCAGAACACCCCTCACCCGCTGTGGAGTGTTTCTCCACCTTCAGGACGGGAACACCAGAACTGGAACAGCCCTCACCCACTGTGCAGTGTTTCTCCACCATGGAGGGAGCTGGCACCTTGTTCTGATTTGATTTGAAGTCTTACAGCAGGAAGGTTGTAATTTATGGTGTTAGTGAAAAACCACAGATATGATTTAAATTACGCATGATTGTTGTGCTTTTCCTAAAGCATCTTTCACCTTTTAATCTGAGTTGAGCAGCAATGGTGGTTGAAATGCAGCTCAAAGGATGTCAAACAACTTATCAGAGACTCTGCCTGAGGCCAGGCAAGGCCACCATGGGGCCTTGTTCACCAGAAAAATGATTATCAAAATTACCTTGTATACTGTACGGTGACTAATACAGCCCTCTTCCTCTTTTCAAAATTGTGTAAAAAAAATCAGCTTTATTATCTATTGCGATGAAGAAAATTATTTTAATACCACTTTAAATTGGGTTACTGGTTGTCAACTTAATTAATATTGGAACATTTATACCCCTTTATAATAATTTTCTTCCTTGAAGGATCCGTATTTTAGAAATGTTTATTATATGCTGGATACGGTGGACACTACATGTTAAGAGCTGGATTTTGTCGTCTTAAGAGTGTTGAGTTTTTTCTGGCAATTAAGTTACTGGCACATGCACATCTATGAGTGAATCAGTGCTGGGACTGGGCTGAGGTTGTTTAGGAATCAGTGCTGGGATTGGGCTGAGGTTGTTTAGGAATCGGTGCTGGGACTAGGCTGTGGTTTGGTGAAATAAGCCAGGCACAGAAACACAAACTTCTAAGTTTTCACTCATACGTGGGAGCTAAAAAGTGGATCTCATGAAGGTAGAGAGTAGACTAGTGGTTACCAGAGGCTGGGAAAGGAAAGGAAGACAGGAAAGAAGTTAGTTAAGAGGTACAAAAATACAGTCAGATAGAAGGAATAAGTTCTAGTAGTCTACAACACAGTAGGCAAATTACAGTTAATAATTTGTTGTATAGATTACTGTATATAGCTAGAAGAGAATCATTATGTTCCCAACACAAAAGAAAAATGTTTGAGGTGATGAATATCCCAACTACCCTGATCTGATCACAGCACTTTGTATACATGTATCAAAATATCACATGTACCCCAAAATATGTACAACTATTACACATCAATTTTTAAGAAGGAATAGAAAAGGATCTGGCAGGAATTCTGCAAAGTGGCAGTATATCCAGAAAATGGCAGTATATCCAGAGTTGAGGGTGGGGCAATGTACACAGCTGTGTAAAGACAAATGCAGGGAAAACTGGGGAAACCGCTGCGTGCGGTGCATTCTCTGATCATTGCTGGGTTGAATCTCCTCTTCTCCCAGAGTGGGGGTCGCTATACCCCCTCCTCAATTTCTCAGTGTTTGAATCCAAGCAGAAAAAATAAAATGAGCCCTGAAAACTGTGTCAGCCCAGGAACAAAGATGGGAAAGGAAAAATGAGAATAAAGCACCCGGGAAAACCCACTCACAACAGCACTGAACTTCACAGGATGCACCTGGTGGGAGCGATGGGACCTGGGTGGGAACATCTGACTTCACACACAGCAAGTGTTGTCTGTCCCCACCCCATGCACTGGCTGCAAGTTCACAAGGTTGAAGACAGACAACACTGCAGCCATCCCAGGGCAAGGCTCCTGTCCTGTGCCAGGGAAGGATCGGGCCCAGGGAGGGAACAGAGCGGTAACTCTGCAATGGAGGGGTGCAAACTTCCTGATGCCTCACCCGGAGCCTCAGCCAGATGTGCTAGCCAGAAGCCTCTACCAGATTTGCTTACCATAACCACCTGCTCCAAGACTCGAGGGTCAGACACAGCCAGCATCAGACTCAGCAGAAAAAAGCCATGTGTCACACAGATGTCGCCCAGGCAGGGCCCCAAATCCGTGAGCACCCTAGGAGTTCCAAGGGGGCCCAAGCCATTGGTGGAGTGTTAGTGCTAGTGTTAGTGTTGGTGCTGTCTGTATTAGTCTGTTCTCACACTGCTACAAAGAGATACTCGAGACTAGATAATTTATAAAGAAAAGATGCTTAATTGGCTCAGCGTTCTGCAGGCCGTACAGGAAGCATGGCAGCCTCTGCCTCTGGGGAGGCTTCAGGGAGCTTTGACTCATGGAAGAAGGCAAAGGGGAACCCGTGTCTTACAGGCGGAAGCACGGGCAGAGACGGGGCAGGTGCCACACACTTTTAACCCATTTGCCCTAAGTATACTCACCCACAGCACTGGCGGTTGCAGTGTTTACCCTGAGATAACTTTCCCACCAAAATATCTTGCTTTTATTATTATTTTTATTTACATTGCTCTAGTAGGTTAACTTTGGAAACAAAAGACATCATTCTATTTATAGCATTCTGGTTTTGGTAGTGGTATTTCCATTTACAAAATATAGTCAAATCCTAAACAAAAAAGCTTAATTATACTCATAACAATAATAAAATGACAGAAACTGATGTGAGTTCTAGTATATGTCAGGCACTACTAGAGGGTTTTATATGGATTAACCTCACAACAGTCTCTCCCTACAGACTTTCTCCAGAGCTTTATATGGATTTACCTCACAACAGTCTCTCCCTATAGACTTTTTCCAGGGTTTTATATGGATTTACCTCACAACAGTCTCTCCCTATAGACTTTTTCCAGGGTTTTATATGGATTAACCTCACAACAGTCTCTCCCTACAGACTTTCTCCAGAGCTTTATATGGATTTACCTCACAACAGTCTCTCCCTATAGACTTTTTCCAGGGTTTTATATGGATTAACCTCACAACAGTCTCTCCCTATAGACTTTTTCCAGGGCTTTATACGGATTTACCTCACAACAGTCTCTCCCTATAGACTTTTTCCAGGGTTTTATATGGATTTACCTCACAACAGTCTCTCCCTATAGACTTTTTCCAGGGTTTTATATGGATTTACCTCACAACAGTCTCTCCCTATAGACTTTTTCCAGGGTTTTATATGGATTAACCTCACAACAGTCTCTCCCTACAGACTTTCTCCAGAGCTTTATATGGATTTACCTCACAACAGTCTCTCCCTATAGACTTTTTCCAGGGTTTTATATGGATTAACCTCACAACAGTCTCTCCCTACAGACTTTCTCCAGAGCTTTATATGGATTTACCTCACAACAGTCTCTCCCTATAGACTTTTTCCAGGGTTTTATATGGATTTACCTCACAACAGTCTCTCCCTATAGACTTTTTCCAGGGTTTTATATGGATTTACCTCACAACAGTCTCTCCCCTATAGACTTTTTCCAGAGCTTTATATGGATTAACCTCACAACAGTCTCTCCCTACAGACTTTCTCCAGAGCTTTATATGGATTTACCTCACAACAGTCTCTCCCCTATAGACTTTTTCCAGGGCTTTATATGGATTTACCTCACAACAGTCTCTCCCCTACAGACTTTTTCCAGAGCTTTATATGGATTTACCTCACAACAGTCTCTCCCCTATAGACTTTTTCCAGGGTTTTATATGGATTAACCTCACAACAGTCTCTCCCCTATAGACTTTTTCCAGGGCTTTATATGGATTTACCTCACAACAGTCCCTCCCCTACAGACTTTTTCCAGGGTTTTATATGGATTTACCTCACAACAGTCCCTCCCCTACAGACTTTTTCCAGGGCTTTATATGGATTAACCTCACAACAGTCTCTCCCCTATAGACTTTTTCCAGGGCTTTATATGGATTTACCTCACAACAGTCTCTCCCCTACAGACTTTTTCCAGGGTTTTATATGGATTTACCTCACAACAGTCCCTCCCCTACAGACTTTTTCCAGGGCTTTATATGGATTAACCTCACAACAGTCTCTCCCCTATAGACTTTTTCCAGGGCTTTATATGGATTTACCTCACAACAGTCTCTCCCCTACAGACTTTTTCCAGGGCTTTATATGGATTTACCTCACAACAGTCTCTCCCCTACAGACTTTTTCCAGGGTTTTATATGGATTTACCTCACAACAGTCTCTCCCCTACAGACTTTCTCCAGAGCTTTATATGGATTTACCTCACAACAGTCTTTCCCTACAGACTTTCTCCAGAGCTTTATATGGATTAACCTCACAACAGTCTCTCCCCTACAGACTTTTTCCAGGGCTTTATATGGATTTACCTCACAACAGTCTCTCCCCTATAGACTTTTTCCAGGGTTTTATATGGATTAACCTCACAACAGTCTCTCCCCTATAGACTTTTTCCAGGGCTTTATATGGATTTACCTCACAACAGTCTCTCCCCTATAGACTTTTTCCAGGGTTTTATATGGATTTACCTCACAACAGTCTCTCCCCTATAGACTTTTTCCAGGGCTTTATATGGATTTACCTCACAACAGTCTCTCCCCTATAGACTTTTTCCAGAGCTTTGTATGGATTTACCTCACAACAGTCTCTCCCCTACAGACTTTTTCCAGGGCTTTATATGGATTTACCTCACAACAGTCTCTCCCCTATAGACTTTTTCCAGGGTTTTATATGGATTTACCTCACAACAGTCTCTCCCCTACAGACTTTTTCCAGGGCTTTATATGGATTTACCTCACAACAGTCTCTCCCCTATAGACTTTTTCCAGGGTTTTATATGGATTAACCTCACAACAGTCTCTCCCCTACAGACTTTTTCCAGGGCTTTATATGGATTTACCTCACAACAGTCTCTCCCCTATAGACTTTTTCCAGGGCTTTATATGGATTTACCTCACAACAGTCTCTCCCCTATAGACTTTTTCCAGAGCTTTATATGGATTTACCTCACAACAGTCTCTCCCCCTACAGACTTTTTCCAGGGCTTTATATGGATTTACCTCACAACAGTCTCTCCCCTATAGACTTTTTCCAGGGTTTTATATGGATTTACCTCACAACAGTCTCTCCCCCTACAGACTTTTTCCAGGGCTTTATATGGATTTACCTCACAACAGTCTCTCCCCTATAGACTTTTTCCAGGGTTTTATATGGATTTACCTCACAACAGTCTCTCCCCTATAGACTTTTTCCAGAGCTTTATATGGATTTACCTCACAACAGTCTCTCCCCTATAGACTTTTTCCAGGGCTTTATATGGATTTACCTCACAACAGTCTCTCCCCTATAGACTTTTTCCAGGGTTTTATATGGATTTACCTCACAACAGTCTCTCCCCTATAGACTTTTTCCAGAGCTTTATATGGATTAACCTCACAACAGTCTCTCCCCTACAGACTTTCTCCAGAGCTTTATATGGATTTACCTCACAACAGTCTCTCCCCTATAGACTTTTTCCAGAGCTTTATATGGATTTACCTCACAACAGTCTCTCCCCTACAGACTTTCTCCAGAGCTTTATATGGATTTACCTCACAACAGTCTCTCCCCTACAGACTTTCTCCAGAGCTTTATATGGATTTACCTCACAACAGTCTCTCCCCTATAGACTTTTTCCAGGGTTTTATATGGATTTACCTCACAACAGTCTCTCCCCTATAGACTTTTTCCAGGGTTTTATATGGATTTACCTCACAACAGTCTCTCCCCTACAGACTTTTTCCAGGGTTTTATATGGATTTACCTCACAACAGTCTTTCCCTACAGACTTTTTCCAGGGTTTTATATGGATTTACCTCACAACAGTCTCTCCCCTACAGACTTTTTCCAGGGTTTTATATGGATTTACCTCACAACAGTCTTTCCCTACAGACTTTTTCCAGGGTTTTATATGGATTTACCTCACAACAGTCTCTCCCCTACAGACTTTTTCCAGAGCTTTATATGGATTAACCTCACAACAGTCTCTCCCCTACAGGCTTTTTCCAGGGCTTTATATGGATTTACCTCACAACAGTGTCTCCCCTACAGACTTTTTCCAGGGCTTTATATGGATTAACCTCACAACAGTCTCTCCCCTACAGACTTTTTCCAGGGTTTTATATGGATTTACTTCACAACAGTCTCTCCCCTATAGACTTTTTCCAGGGTTTTATATGGATTAACCTCACAACAGTCTTTCCCTACAGACTTTTTCCAGGGTTTTATATGGATTTACCTCACAACAGTCTTTCCCTACAGACTTTTTCCAGGGTTTTATATGGATTTACCTCACAACAGTCTCTCCCCTACAGACTTTTTCCAGAGCTTTATATGGATTTACCTCACAACAGTCTCTCCCCTATAGACTTTTTCCAGGGTTTTATATGGATTAACCTCACAACAGTCTCTCCCCTACAGACTTTTTCCAGGGTTTTATATGGATTTACCTCACAACAGTCTTTCCCTACAGACTTTTTCCAGGGTTTTATATGGATTTACCTCACAACAGTCTCTCCCCTACAGACTTTTTCCAGGGTTTTATATGGATTTACCTCACAACAGTCTCTCCCCTATAGACTTTTTCCAGGGCTTTGTATGGATTTACCTCACAACAGTCTTTCCCTACAGACTTTTTCCAGGGTTTTATATGGATTTACCTCACAACAGTCTCTCCCCTACAGACTTTTTCCAGAGCTTTATATGGATTAACCTCACAACAGTCTCTCCCCTACAGGCTTTTTCCAGGGCTTTATATGGATTTACCTCACAACAGTGTCTCCCCTACAGACTTTTTCCAGGGCTTTATATGGATTAACCTCACAACAGTCTTTCCCCTACAGACTTTTTTCCAGTTACCTACATTTTGAAGTCTTATGCGTTAGTTTTACTAACTTCTGCAGACTTTCTAGTAATTTTATATTTTGGCCTTTGGCACAAACTTGTTTCTCAAAGAGGTCATTTCTTATTTCAAAATTTACATTTTTAAGACATATTTTCATATAACGTAATGAGATTTAAGAGCAGAGTCAAAAAATTAGTTCTAAATCTTCCACAAAACACTAGTAAACCAAATCTAATAGCATATTAAAAGGATTATTCACTGTGACCAAGTGGTAATTATTCCTGGAATGCAAGCGTTCTTCAACGTAAGAAAACCAATCAGTGTAATACACCACATTAACAGAACAAAGGAAAAAGCTCACATGATCATCTCAAGTGACACAGAACAGGCATCTGACAAACTCCAACACCCTTTCAAGATAACATACCCAGAAAACCAAGAATAGAAAGAAACTTCCTCCATATGATAAAAGGTATTTATGAAAAACACACAGCTAATATACTCAATGGTGAAAAACTCAAAGTTTTCCCCAAGATCAAGAACAAAATAGGGATGCCTGCTTTCTACACCTCTATTCAACATTGTCCTGAAAGTTTTAGTCTGAGTAATCAAACAAGAAAAAGAAATAAAAGGCATCCAAATTGGAAAGGAAGAAGGAAAACCATTTCTGTGTTCAGATGACACAATCCTCAATATAAAACATCCACAAAAAGCTAGATGGCTAATAAATAAATTCTGCCAAGTTGCAGGGTACAAGAACAACACACAAAAATTAGTTATGTTTCTATACACCAGCAATGAATACTTCGAAAAGGAAATTAAGAAAATGATTCCATTCACAATAGCATCTAAAAGAATTAAATACCTAGGAATAAATTTAAACGTAAAGGTAAAAGACTTGCTTGCTGAAAACTACAAAGCATTGCATTCTTAAATTAAATTTCTTTAATTTAAGAAATTAAAGAAAACACAAGTAAATGGAAGACATTGTGTGTTCATGAATTGGGAGGCTTAACATGTAAGACGTCCACACTACCTAAAATGATCTATAAATTCAGTGCAATCCCTATCAAAACTGCAACGGTCTTTCTTGCAGAAATGAAAAAGATGATCCTCAAATTCGCATAGAATTGCAAGGGCCCCAAAATCGCAAAATAAATAAATATATATATATATATACATATATATATATATATACATATATATATATATATATACACACTTTTTTTTTTTTGAGACAGACTCTCGCACTGTCACCTGGGCTAGAGTGCAATGGCGCGATCTCGGCTCACTGCAACCTCCGCCTCCCAGATTCATGCAATTCTGCCTCAGCCTCCCGAGTAGCTGGGATTACAGGTGCACAGCACCACACCCAGCTAATTTTTTGTATTTTTAGTAGAGACGGGGTTTCACTCTGTTGGCCAGGCTGGTCTCAAACTCCTGACCTCATGATCCACCCGCCTCAGCCTCCCAAAGTGCTGGGATTACAAGCATGAGACACCACACCCAGTCCCCAAAAAATTTTTTTTGAAAAAAAAAAAAAAAAAAGGAAAATTCAATTTGGAATACTCAGACTTCCTGATTTCAAAACTTATTACAAAGCTACAGTAATCGGCCGGGCGGGGTGGCTCACGCCTGTAATCCCAGCACTTTGGGAGGCTGAGGCGGGTGGATCATGAGGGTCAGGAGATCAAGACCATCCTGGCTAACACGGTGAAACCCCTTCTCTACTAAAACTAACACACACACACACACACACACACACACACACACACACACATTAGCCAGGCATGGTGGCACATGCCTGTAGTCCCAGCTACTTGGGAGGCTGAGCCAGGAGAATCGCTTGAACCTGGGAGGCAGAATTTGCAGTGAGCCAAGATCGTGCCACTGCACTCCAGCCTGGCGACAGAGTGAGACTCCATCTCAAAAAAAAAAAAAAAAAAAAAAAAGCTACAGTAAACAATGTGGAACTGACAAAAGAAGAATTGACATTGAGGGTACAGAATTGAGGTCTGGAAACAAACCCAGGGTTCAAAGACCCTGGCTGAAAATGGGGAAAAAATAATTCATTCAACGAATGAATGCTGACACAACTGAATAACCACATACAGAAGAATGAAGTTAGACCCCTACCCCACACCACATACAAAAGTTAACTAAAAATGGATCAGCAACCTAAACACAAGACCTAAAACCATAAAATTCTTAGAAGAAAACATTGGGGTGAACCTTCATGCCTTTGCATGTGGCAATGGATTCTTAAATATGTCACTGAAAGCATGAGCAACAAAAGAAAATATAGATAAACTGAATAATAATAGATAATGGATCAAAAGATATATAGATATAATGAAAATTAAAACTACACTGAGATAATGGTTCAGACCTACCAGGATGGCCATAATAATAATGTAAAAAATATAAAAGAACAAGTGTTGGTGCGGATGTGGGGAAATTGCACCTGTGCACTTGCTGGTGGGAATGGAAACGGTGCAGCTGCTATGGAGCGAGTCTGGTGGTTTGTCAAAAAGTTACACAGAACTGTGACAGAATCTTGAAATTCCATTCTGAGGTATATCTGCAAGAGAAATGCAAATATACATACACACACAAAACTTGTAAACACATGTTCACAGCAGCACTATCCACAAAAGCCAAAAGAAAAAGTCCAAATGTCCAACAACAGATGAATGGACAAGCTGTGGTCTATCCACACAGTGGAGAGTTATACAGCCATGAAAAGATATGAAATACTGACACATGCTGCAACAGATGAGGTTCACAAACGTCGTGCTAAGTGAAAGAAATCAGACACACAACCCTACATATTGTGCGATTCCGTTGATATGAAATGTCCGGAATAGATAAATCCATAGAGAAAGAAAGCAGATGAGTTGCCTGGGGCTGGGGAGGACGGAATGTGGACAAACAGCTTGATAGGTAAGGGGTTTTTACTTTGGAATGAGGAAAACGATCTGGAGCCTGAATGACAGGTAAGGGGTTTTGACTTCGGAATGAGGAAAACGATCTGGAGCCTGAATGACAGGTAAGGGGTTTTGACTTTGGAATGAGGAAAATCATCTGGAGCCTGAATGACAGGTAAGGGGTTTGACTTTGGAATAAGGAAAATGGTCTGGAGCTAGAAAGAGGTGGTGGTTGCCTAACATTGTGAATGTACTGACCGCCACTGAACTGTTTACTTTAAAATGGTTGATTTTACGTTATGTAAATTTCACTTTGCTAAATTCTTTTCAGAAAGTTAGTCCTAGTACCTTGTGGAAATTGTGCTAATTTTTTTTTCTCATTTGTTGGAACTGTTGCTCTCCTTGTATTTATTACTCCCACCCTAGCTGTAATCTTTCCCAAACAACCCCCTTCCCTATGCTTTTCTTTTTAAATACTGTCTTTTGGGGAGAAGGTATCTTTGTCTTGGAGGTATGAGTGGTCACTGTGATTCTCTGGGTTGCTGCCATGGAATGTTCCAGCCTCCAGACACATGAATATTCACTCCTATGCCCAATGTGGTCCTACAGGCTGACTAAATGCTTGTTCCAGTGAGGTCTTCTTTAATCTTTCTCAACAATCCATAAAGAAAACTCAGGAACCCTTGAACTCAGAAGGGTTCACTGCCTAATAATTTGGGCACTTCTACAAAACACTTCTTTAAAATATTACATGATTGTTTTGCTAAAATCCTACATATTATAGTTGTAATTCCTATTTCTTGGTGATATCTTTGAGTATAAACAACTTGAAAATAATTTCATTGAATATTTTTCCCTAAGAAATTTGACAAAAAATTGGAACTCATTCTTTTTTCCTTACTTCTAGAAAAATCTCCATCTCTCTCATTTCAGAATCATAGAATGATAACTAACATTTACTGAGCAGTTCCTGTGCTCCACACACTGCAAAGTACACTGCAAAGCTATTATCACTCAAGACTAAAGGTGATTAAGGTGAGGACCAGGGCCTTCCCCTCCCTCTCACTGCGAAAACCAAAAGTTGACCTGGGCCAGTGTGTGCACAGCGTGAATCCCAAACCACTGTAACGCCACCACCCACACCAAATGTCCTTTGTCTCAGTCTATTATACCAAAAGTTAGGGATCAAGAGCTTTCAGAAACTCATTCCAATCCCCCGATGTCCCAGTGAATGCAGGGAAATATGTCACTACCTGAAGGCAAGTGAGAACTTCAGGCAAAAGTTTCCACCAAACTATACCTCCTGCACTATACCTTGAGGAGTGGGGTCATCACCACCAGCAGACACTGAAGAGGTGGGTGGTCTCCTCCAATGGACACTAGAGAGGTGGGTCATCCCCCTCCAGCAGACACCAGAGGGGTTGGTGGTCCCCTCCACTAGACACTAGAAGGGTTGCTAGTCCCCTCCATTGGACACTAGAGGTGGGTCATTCCCTCCACTAGACACTGGAGGGGAGGGTCATTTTTATTCTTGAAAGTCTCAGGAATGATGTTCAGGTGGCAAGCCCGGAAGGAGAGTCCCACAGGGCAGGCTCTGCCCATCTGCATAGCCACCAAAGGCAAATTTGTCTTAGAATAAAGCTGGGAAGGGAGGGAATCTGGGCTTTACCAGAGAGGAAGGACAGATTGCTGAGCACTACAGAAGCTGGGGAATGAAGCAACTGGCACTGCTGCCCGGGTAAACGAGATCTGGCAAGAGACAGGGCATGGCGAAGTCGGCTCTGACCATCGTATGCAGACCCTCCCCAGGGCCGGAGAGGCTTTGGGCTGATGATGAAGGCAGGGTGACCCAGAAAGCCCTCTCTAGGTGAGGCGTACCAGAGTTGAGGGGCACAGGGTGGATGTGGGCAGGCTCAGCTTCTCCAGGGGAGGCATATTCTTGTTACCTGGCTGACGTAGCAACTCCAGTGCAGAACCCACGTCCAGGCTGTGTCAGCCTCAGAAAGGTAAGCAGTTTTAACATGTAAAAGAAATTCAAATTCACCACAAAGTATCTCTTTTGTACAATGTGATTTTCTGTCAGGGGAAATTTTGTAAGATCAATCAAAAAGAATTCAAAAGCTTTGTCTTTGAGAACCTGGGCCCAGGTGTGAACTGCGGCCCAGAAAAGTGTCCCAGATATCACAACGACATAGGCAGCTTTCAATTTAGGAACATTCTGTTAAAGAACAGTAACATAAGTGAAGAATGCAACTGTGTTTCCTTGTTAAAAGCTTGTGTACATCTCTTTTCAAGTTTGACTCTAGGGTACTCGGAGAGGTAGGTGAGGCACAGATGATTCCTGCAAACAATGAACAGACTGAAGCTCAGAGAGGCTGAGCTACTGGCCCGAAGGACAACAGCTCATGGAGGGTGGATGTGCTGGTTTCCAAGATTCCAGGCCTGTTCTTTGGACAAAAGATCGGAGTCTGGAGCCTGTTACCCACTTCACAGACACCTCCCCGAGAGCCCCCCATAAGGTAAAGGGAAATGTTGGGTGCCTTCTGCTTACCAGAGTCCAGATTCCCAGGCCCAGGACCAACACCTTCAGGATGGAACCTGCCACCTCTCAACCCCCTCCAGCCCCGCCACCCACTCATCCCAGCCTACCCCTCTTCACTCTCCCCCTGCTCAGAAGCACGTTGGGGTCTCGGGTCAGACAAAGTCTGAGGCTCTGTCTTCAACAGCATGGTGGAAGAAGGGAGCCCCTCACCACACACGTGGCACCTGAGGTCTTGGCTGGACCCAACAGCACTGGCCTGTCCACAGGGAGCACCTGCCCTGCCAGGTGTGGGGCGACCCAGGTGGGGAACAGAACCGCTGCCCCAGAGCACAGAAGCACTGATGCTGTATCAGCCAGGAGAGGCACCAAAATTTCAGGGCCCTTGAGGGGAGAAGGAGAACCAGGAGTTTGGCTCAAACCTAGCTTTGCTGCTTCTTGGCAGTGAGATGCTGGGCAGGTGTTGAAGCCTCAATTTCCACTATCTATAGAATGAGTAGCCCCACCTTGGAGGTCTGAGGTGAGAGTTAGGTGGCTCTAGATGGCCTGACTTTTGTTCAAACGCAAAGAGAGGACAAACTCATTCTGTTTGGAAGGAGGGAGGCAGTGGTGTCTGAGCTAGACTCAGATGATTTCCCACAAAAATCTCTGAGATCTGGGGATCTGGGGCCTCCTGTGTTTGGCTGGATGATACAACCTGTGAATACAGGTCTCAGGGAGCCTTGGGGCAAATTACTTCCTCAGCCCAGCATTTCTGGGCTACTTTACATGTAACGAAGAGTTCCTTTGAGACCACCGGCCAGCTTGAGAGCTAGCCAGTGCCACAGATCCCACAAAGGCGATTTCAGACTAGACCCACCCCCCAGAAAGGCCAGCAGCGCCCCTCTACCAGGATAAAAGATGAGAAGGCTCCGGCTAACACAGGGGACCTGACACCCTGGCCTACCGGCTGCCTGCGGGGTCAAGCCTGTGTGCTCCCAGCCCAGGCCACACCTGCATTTGCACACCGGATGCCGCACAGTGAAATAAAAACCTGGTATCTCCTCAGAAGCAGGAATATGAACCCACTTCTCGGTGGGGGGGGGGGGGTCACCAAGCACTGCTGCCCAGTGGGTTGTGATCCCATAGGGAATGTAAATGCTGAATATATCACAGAATCTCGGAAACGGCGGCCTCCTCAAGATCTCCGAAGTCCCTTCTGACCCAGAGAGCCTGGAATTTTGTGAATTCGAGGCAGGCTCAGGGAAATTGAAAGCTAAAACTCACCTTTGTCCACATTACATGAAGATTTACAGTAAATCTCTTCGGGAAGCTGAGAAACCTACCTTCCCAGGAATCTTGATTCAGGACCCACCCAGCTGCCTAAGGCTCAGCCAAAAGTATCAATTATGCACCGTTTCAATGACATTTAACTTAATTTTTAAATTATATGTTTCAATTCTTAATTAGACACCTAGACGTACCAACTAAACTTTTTAGGCAAAAGTGCTGTTGGGTAACAGGAGTAGAGTGTAATTACCTCACCTCAACCACTCTTTAGTTTCACACGAAACAGGGAAAAGCAAACCCAATATACTTTTTGCAACTCACATGAAAAACCTGAAAACAGCTTTATCACTCTTTCACCAAAGCTGAAATAACTGTCTTGTTTTACTAGCAAATGTTTCTTACTCAAATCAACTAGCACTCCAACACAAAAGTCAATCTTGGTATTTTTAAGTAAAAATTCTCTTTGTTCCGGGCCACCACAGATCACTGTTCTGTCCCACCGGCTTGAGCTAAAGAGTAACTTAGCAACTCTCAGTTTTGGCGATGAGATTTCAGACTCCCCTCCCCTGGCTCCCCTTCAGGCACCGAGAGGGCAAATCTGTCCAGAAAGCGTTATTTCTTCTCCCGAGTATTCATGAGGTTACAAGGAAAAGGGTGCCTGAAGAAGTTCCCTCCCATTCCCGCAGCAGCCGCCGGCAGGTCCCAGGACCCACGCCAGGACCCCCAGCACGTCTGGGTACCCGCGCCCCCTCCCACCCCAATCCCCGCGCCCGCCCGCCTTGATGCTCGCGCCTTCACCCCGCCCCTACCCTGGCGCCCCCATCCCGCCCCTATTCCGGCGCCCCCACCCCGCCCCTACCCCCGCGCCCCCACCCCGCCCCTACTCCGGCGCCCGCT
The DNA here is from genome assembly GCF_029289425.2 of Pan paniscus. Taxonomy (NCBI): domain Eukaryota; kingdom Metazoa; phylum Chordata; class Mammalia; order Primates; family Hominidae; genus Pan; species Pan paniscus. The sequence continues at coordinate 301,489 of NC_073253.2, read as the reverse complement.
CGCGCCCCTACCCCGGCGCCCCAACCCGCCCCTACTCCGGCGCCAGCTTGCGCCCCTACCCGCCGCAGTCCTCGTGCCCCCTCTTACCCGGGCGCCTGGGCCGCCCCCGCCGTCTGCTGTGCTGAAACCCATGCTGGCCCCTGGTCTCCCGAACTCCGACGCTTTCCCCGAACTCTGCCTGGTCCCGCTGTGCACTGGGCCGAGGCCGCCTTCGCCGCGCGCGTTCCCGGGGCCCCGCCCGATCCGGGCGAGAGAGGGGCGGGGCCGGGGTCTCCCCTAGGAGGCTCCGAGGGTCCGGCCTGGGCGGGGCGTCTCCCCTGGACCCGGCTGCGCAGCTCCCGCCTAGCCCCGGACGCGCCCACCTGGGCGGCTCCTCCCCGAGCGCGGGCGGCAGTGGCTTCTGCTTTTGTTCTCTCGGAGCCCGGAGCTCGGGGACCTGCCATTTTGTGGATGCCACGCTGCACCCGGACGGGCCCCTGGTTTCCATAACGTAGAAGCACAAATCTGAATGCTCCAGGGCAGAGGATCTGACCCCTGAGTTCTGCCAGTGTACCCGGACGGGACACCGATTTCCCCTGGTCTAGGCGGACCAGCTCCAGATTTCTGCAGGTGTGGACGGCCCAGGCACTCTCCTCCGTCCAGGGGCCGCTGTGGGAACTACGTGCCACCCCGCGCCTGGCCTGGATAATGAAGGGCTTCAGCGAGGGCCCCAAATTCCATCACCCCCACCCCCCCCCACTCAGGGTGCCTCGGGGTGTCTGGTGCTCTGGAACATGCTTTCCCCAAAGGTGCAATTTTAATGCCTTGATCTACAAAGAGCCTCCCAAAACAAAGTCCCTCTCCCGCCCGTTAGTCCAGGGTGCTCTGGGCACCAGCTTCCTGCTGGGAATTCAGCTAGGGAGGGTCTCATAAGGTCCACTCTGTCCAGGAGGGCCTCACAGGGACCCCACCTCAACCTGTCCCTTCAACTTGTCCCTCACCCCTACCCTGGCACCATCCCCAAAACTGCGGCACAGATGTGCTCATTTACAGATAATGCTCCGTTTTGTCACAGGTTACAGAGTGGATGAAGGTCAGGGACACAGCTAGGAGCCTCCCTCCTATGCAGCAGGCAGTCTCCCTGGGATCTCCGTCGAGGCCTCCTTGAGTCTCTGTGTACTCCTTCCTAGAATCCCTGTCCACACCTCCCTGGGATCCCCATCGAGGCCTCCCTCGAGTTTCTGTCTACTCCTCCCTGGAATCCCTGGCTGCGCCCCGCCTTGATTCTCCATCTACACCTGTGTTCTCACTGTTCCCTGTCCTGCTTACTTGCTCTGCTTCCTAGAACTTCCAGCCCCATCCGTGAGCCCAGGCAGGGAGCTGACCTGTTCCTGCCCTCTGTGCTGGGCATCTGGGTGTCCCTCTGTGCTGGCCCCTACCTGAGGCCCCCAACACCCCTGCCACACCCTCCTCCCAGCCCGTCCCCGTGACAGTACTGCCCACGGTGCTGTCCAGGATGGGAGCCACTTTTCTAAGTCTGTGTGGCCCGACAGCTCCTGCCAGAGCAGGACCCAAGAATGCTGGCATGCCTCCAGAATAAACGGCTTCATCCCTGTTCAGCACCTCCAGGACGGTCAGCAGTGACCCAGTGGCGCCTGGTCAGGGTGCAGCCCGGAATCTCACTCTTACTGGAGACTCTGGGGCCCGTGGTAGGAGCTCACCCCTGCCACACCTCCACTATACAGAAAGAAAGTGGGACCGCGTGGGGCTTTCTCAGCCCAGGAGTCCTTTGTGAGCTTCTCCAGCCCGTTTCTACAGATCTGGTTCCTTCTTTGCCATGGATCCATGGAATTAGGGATGTTTTCTAGGGAGTTTTTCCAAAACATGGACTATTAACATAGCTTGGTTTATTCAAAAAGTATTTACTGATCAACTACTACTGGTAGTCACAGCACAGCCCCCATCTTTGGGAAGCTGACATTCCAGTGGAGGGAAATAAACCAGTGGACAGAACACAAATCCGGTCAAGGAAGGCCTCTCTGATGGGGCAGGCTGAGCAGACACTGAGAGGAAGCTACCTGGGACTTCTAGGCAAAGGAGCCACCTGTGCAAAGGCCCTATGGGGTGGGGGGGGGCAGATCTGGTGAGCTCACAAACACAGCGAAAGTGGGGACACTCAGGGGGGATGGAGTTAGAAAGGAAGCGACCTGTTCCAACTTACATTTCAGAGAGCTCAGCAGGTGGAGGCAGGAGATCAGGAAGTGGATGCCTGATCTTGGTGAAAGTGATGAGGTTGGGTTCCGGGGGAGTGACAGAGGTCGTGGGAAATGGTCAAAGCAGGACCTGTAAAGGCAGAGGGGGCAGGACTGCTGAAAAGCTGGCTGCGGAGACAGAACCCAAAGAGCACAGAGGCAGACACTGAATTAGTGACCCTGCCACCGCCCCCCACCCCCGGTGTGCCCTCCAGTGTGCAGAAGCTGGAGGCCATAATGCCATGCTCCGGGATCCCTTGCAGCTGGTGTGCAGATGTGCCCGGTTTTGCCAGGAGATGCACCGCATGAGATGTGGAAGGAACACAGGAATCGGGCTGGACACAGCAGATGGATGTTGAGGTGTTTGGTTCTTCTGGGTCCTGTCCCTGGCATTGTTGGTGCTGAGCAGCAGGGGACGGGGAAGGGGGTTTCCCTAACACAGTCCTACAGCGTGGCTGGGTGTTTCTCCAGGGTTGTGGTTGTTTCTCGCTGTTCTGGTTTCCTGACTCTCCCATGGATGCTATGATCTACCCAATGGCTTCACACATATCCTCACTGCTTAAATTAGCGATAGCGGATTCTGCTGTCTGCAGTCAAGAGTCAGCACCAACACAGCAATTCAAGGATTTGGGGCCTGACCAGCAGGTGGAAGGTGTTTCCACTGACTGAGATGGGAGAGACTGGAGAAGCATGTCTGGGGGGAAATGCCATATTAAGATTGAGATGCCTATTGAACATACTGAGTGGACTGACTGCTGTATGAGTTTGGTGCTTGGAGTAGCGGTTGGGTTAGAGATGTGGTTCTAGAACCATCTACCACACAGCTGTGTCTAAACAGGTGGAACTAAGTGTGTGGACAGAGGGGAGGAGGAACCAGGACTGGGCCAGGAAATGTGTCCATGCTTAGAAGTCACAAGAGTAGATAGATCTCTTTCACAAACTCTTTTTAAAAACTGGAATGGAGGGAACGCTTCCTAACATATGGTAGGAGGCCAGCCCTTCTCAGATACCAAAGCCAGATGAAGACATTGCGAGTAAAGAAAACTACACACCAATATCCCTTATGACTACAGATGCAAAAAGCCTCAAAAGAAAGTCAGGGAATAGTATGTTAAAAGGACTATTCACCATGACCGAGTGGGATTTATCCCAAGAACACAGGGGTGGTTCAATATAAGAAAATCAGTCAAGTGTCATGCACTGCAGTAGCAGCACGAAGGGAGAAAACCCACGCGATCATCTCAATCGATGCAGAAAGGGCTTCTGAAAATGCAATACCCTTTCAGAAAAAAAGTTCTTGGAAAACAAGGATGGGAGAAAATTCCTCAAGTAATACAAAGTATTTATGAAAAACCCACAGCTAACATCATACTCAATGGCAAGACTGAACATTTTCCCCAAGATCAGGAAGAAGACAAGTGCGCACTGCTGCCATGTCCAGTCAACACTCTGCTGCAAGTTCCAGTGACAGCAACAGAGATAACCAACAAAAAATAAATAAATGAAAGACTTTCAAATTGAAAAGGATGAGGTAAAACTCTATTCACAGGTAACATGTTCCTATATAGAGAAAATTCCAAAGAATACACAAAGAGCTACTAGAGCTAATACAAAAATTCAACAGTTACAGGGTACAAGATTAACATGTGAAAATCGGTATTTGTATTTCTATACAACAGCAATGAACAATATGAAAAGAAAATTAAGAAAGCAATTATATTTACAATAGCATCCAAAAGAATTAAATACCTAGAAATAAGTTTAACCAAGGAAGTGAAAGATTTGTATGCTAAAAACTACAAAATATTGAGGAAGAAGTTCAAGAAACAAATATATGGAAAGCCAATGTCATGTTCATAGATAGAAAGACAACATTGCTAGGACGTAAATACTCATCAAAATGATCTACAGATTCAATGCAATCTCTGTCAACATTGCAATGGCTTTTTTTTTGCAGAAATGAAAAAGGAGGTCCCCAAATTCACGTGGAATTGCAAGGGGCCCCAAATAGCAAAAACAATCTTGGAAAAAGAATAAGAAAATTAGAAGACTCATACATACTTCCTGAATTTGAAATTTACCCCAAAGCTACAGTAATTAAAACAGTACAGTACTACCATCAGGACAGACCAACAGAATAGAAAAGAGAGCCTGGAAATAAATGCTTAACATAGACAGTCAAATGATTTTTGGCAAGGGTGCCAAGAACATTCACTGTGTAAAGGACAGTCTTTTCATCAAATGGCACTGGGAAAACTGGATATCCATATGCAGAAGAATGAAGTTAAAGCTCACCTTACACCTGTAAACAATTAACTCAAAATGAATCAAAGACCTAAACTTAAGAGCTAAAACTATAAAACTCTCAAAGAAAACACTGAACTAAATCTTCATGGCATTGGATTTGGCAACAATTTCATGGATATTAAAGCAAAAGCATTGGAAATGAAGTTAGATAATGAGTTTCATCAAAATAAGACCTTTTTTTACATTGAAGCACACTCTCAAGAAAGCAAAAAGACAATCTGCCAAGTGGAGAAAATATCTGCAAATCACATATCTGATAAGGGCCTAATTTCCAGAATATATGAAGAACTAAAACTCAACAACAAAACAACCCAATTTAAAAATGGGCAAGTAAGTTGAATAGACATTTCTGCAAAGAAGATAGACAAATAAGCACATGAAATGATGCTCAACATTAGTTATTACAGAACTACAAATCAAAGCCATAATGATACTACTTCATGCCTACTAGAATGGCTCTAATAATATACTTTTTTCATGCAAAGTGAGTGTTGGCTAGGATGTGGAGAAGTTGGTACCCACAGGTTAGGGGGAATGTAAGATTGTGTAGCCACTGCAGAAAAGGCTGGTGGTGCCTCAAAGAGTGAAACATAGATGTACCATAGGACCCAGGCATTCCACTCCTAGTTGGCAGATCCAAAAGAACTGAAAGTAGGGACTTGAACAGATATCTGTACACCAACATTCATGGCATTAATCACTACTGCCAAAAGATAGAAACAAACCAAGTGTCCATGCAGACATGAAAGGACCGATACTGTATGATCCCACTTCTATAAGGGAACTTGAACAGGCAGATTCATAAGGAGAAAATGTAGACATTACCACAGCCTGAGGAAGAGAGAAACGGGGAGTTCTCACCCGGGTACAGAGTTGATGTCTGTGATAGGGAAAGTGTTGGGTATAGATAGTGACGATAGTTATACAAATTGTGAACATATTTAAATGCCACTAGAAGCTACACTCAACAAATGGTTAGAATTGTAATTATTGCATATACTCTACCACAATACAAAATAATAGCAGTACTATAACCACTCAATCATGAATTATAACTGATTATAAAAAATAATGTGTTATTATGACAGATTTCTAGATAAAAACTTTTGGTTGCAAAAGTCCAAAATATGGATGAACCAACAAAGGCTGTTGCAAAGGAGCAGCCAGTGAGGTAGGAAGAAAGGTTTCATGTCCCAGGTCCAAGGAAGAAAGTGTTTTAAAAGGGGGAAAATGACAAATCTTGGCTAAATGCTATTGGTCCATCAAGATGGGAACTGAGAACTGATCATTAGATTTAGCAACAGATAGATCACTGGTGACCTCAGAGCAGCATCCACAGAGTGGTGGGGACAGCAGCTCAATGTGAAGGGGACAGAGTCAATCAGAAAGGGGAGGTGAGAAGCGGATGGAGGGGAGAGGGGGAGGGGGGAGGAGTAGAGAGGGGACGGGGGGAGAGAGTGTGGGGGAGAGAGGGGGGATCATGGGAGAGGGGGCGAGAAGGGGAGGGGGAGGAAAGTGGGGAGACGGGCAGACAGAGAAAGACAGGAAGAGACTTTCTACAAAAGGAGTAAACATTGCAACATCTGGAGAAGGAAGTGGGGGTATCAAACTTCTTGAGCCATCAGGAGTGGAAAGTCTGTTTGTCCTATACTGAGGAATTGTTAGTTATACTTTTCTTGAATATGTGTGGACTAGATCTTTTAAAATTTTTAATTTCATGAAAAAGAGCAAAAACGTCTTTCTGAGTTTGCATAAACATTCTGGCAGACCTGCTCTTGCAGCACTGGTCCATCCCAGGATGCTGTGGCCATCCACAGGATGCCTGAGCTCAGAGACCTCCACACTCCCGTGGAGTCAGCACAGCCTTGGAAATGGCTGTGTGTTGAGCCCTCACATTGCACGTGTGGCACCTGCCCCGGCCTGGCCCTCAGTGACAGATGGCAGCACCCTCACAGACACTGCAGGTGTGCTCGCCAGCATCAGCCGTGGAAGAAAAAGGAGTGGTTCAGGGCCAGCCTGTTTTTCTCTGGGGACAAACAGAACCAGGGCTCCAGGGTGTGGACTCTGCAGTGTCTTGAATGCCACTGCATCCATAACCCAGGGACGGTGGTTGGAGCAGGAGGTGTGTGTGAGTGTGAGAGGCGGGGCCAGGCCCCAATGCCTCTCCTCCAGCCACAGGCCTCCCCACATGCCAGGCACACCTCAGACACAGAACTTCACCCACAGTTCCCTCTGCCCCACACACACTCCCCGATCTCTGCCTGGCCCAACCCCTCCCTCCTGCGTATGTCTGCTCGCTGCCTCTCATTGAGGCTTCTCTGACCACCCGGCCTCTCATCGAGCCGTCCCTGACCACCCTGCCTCTCATCGAGGCTTCCCTGACCACCCTGCCTCTCATCGAAGCTTCCCGGACCACCCTGCCTCTCATCGAGGCTTCCCCAACCACCCTCCCTCTCATCAAGGCTTCTCTGACCACCCGGCCTCTCATCGAGCCTTCCCCAACCACCCGGCCTCTCATCGAGGCTTCCCCGACCACCCTGCCTCTCATCGAGGCTTCCCTGACCACCCGGCCTCTCATCGAAGCTTCCCCAACCACCTGGCCTCTCATGGAGGCTTCCCCGACCACCCTCCCTCTCATCAAGGCTTCTCTGACTACCTGGCCTCTCATCGAGGCTCCCCTGACCACCCTCCCTCTGATCGAGGCTTCCCTGACCACCCGGCCTCTCATCGAGGCTTCCCAGTAACATACCCTGTGACTAACTTATGCTGATACCCAGTTTATAGTTTCATGTTTAGCATCTCTCTCTCCCACTGGAATATTAGCCCCTAGAATGGTGCCCAGCACACAATGGACACCCAATAAAGATTTGTTGAATGAATGAATATATGATCTTAAAAAGTGTCCTGGTTCCAGAAATACTCATGAATTCATACAATATTAGTTGCACACGGTTACTGAGAAACACTGTGCATTACTAAATAATTCATATAATGCTTAAGAATGACACTTAGTATTCGGCAAATCCCCTCCAGCAACACCGGAGAGGGGAACTCACATGCAACGCACAAGGACCCTTGTTAACCTGGGCGAGGACCGGATCACTGACCTGCTTGTGTGAGGCAGCTCAAAGCCTCACTAAAGACAGACAGGAAAAGAGCCGCATCTGCTGAAGTTCTGCTTCCAGGCTTAACGTGTTTTTCCTCAAACCATTGGCATTTCCAATTTAAACAAACATGAAAACTGCAAGAGCAGTAAGATAAAAAAAATTAAACATGTTAAAATAAAAGTTTCTAAGGTGAATTTCCCACCTCTTCTGAGATACACGTAGGAACAAACCCCTTGATCACTAGCCCCATCATCATGAAGCACGTGAATTGAAGTTTTTTCTCAGGCAAAAACAGTTAAAACCAGACAGTGCCAGCAAAAATCTACCTGTTCTTATCCTGCAGACCCATCACCCCTCCAGGGAGCTCAGTGGGAGCCTGGGGCACAGTCTGCTCATATTCATTTCATTATGCACAGGGTTGCAGCCCAGCACAAAGCAAGACGCAGACCCGCACAGGGAGGCAAACATTCCACCCTGCCCTGGAATGTGAGTTATTTCGGGGCAGCCTCTCTGTGGCTCCACACATCAAGCCGGCCAGTGACAGACGGGGAGGGTCAGACACTGCAGTGCACAACAACCCTGCACTCAGCCTGGCAGATGCTGTGTGGTTTGGGCTTCAACACACCTGAAGACTCAAAAACCAGAAAGAGGCCCCGTAAGCCATCTCTCACTTTCACACACGTTTCCTCGCCATCCTAAAGTCCAAGCCACCAGCCCTGCCTTCAGTGGAGTGCAAGGGAAAGACGCACTGGATGGACATGAATGAAGGGCCATGCTCCCCATTCTGCAGGTCAAGGAACTGCGAGACCAGCCTCACCCTGGGCACTGGCTGTTCCCTCTTGCCCCATCCAGCTCCGGCTCCCTGCAGAACTCAGCCAGAGCCTTCCCCGGGAAGCCTCCCCTGGGCTCTGTGACCAGGCACCTGCTGCAACAGGCTGTGGGTGGGGAGCACTTGTCACGGTGTAAGTGCATGTGAATACTGTGGTTGTCTGGGTAGCATCTGGCTTCTCCACTAGGGCTTAAGCTCCAGAGGGCAGGACGCTGCTGTGTCCGCAGTGCTGACAGTGCAGTCAGTGGAGGTGCAAACAGAGCTGCTTCACGGTGACCCATGACCAACACAGTGTGCGGCTGCGCTCAGCGGGGAAGCCAGTTGAGCATCTTCTGAGAGAGCGAGCCATGGTCCAAGGGACCTGCTGGGGGTTAACGAGGTAAAAGGAGGCCCTGGTTGGGAAAGCCGCAGTGCCACGTCCCAGGTGGACAGCCAGCTGTGGTCAGCAGTGGCCCACGAAGCCCGGAATGAGGGGTAGGGGCTGCCCTACGTGTTACCCTGGTGCGGCCGCGGATGCAGGCCTGGGCACCCGCCACATTTGTTCTCGCATCTGTGCAGCTGGGCATGACCAGCTTTTTCCAGGAAGATGGGCTTGGCCAAGAGCAGAAAGGGGGGATAGGAAGGCATCTGAGGAGTGGGATGCAAGAAAGGGAGGCTGGAGGCGGGAGGTGCTAAGTCCTGAAAGAAAACAGAGTGGATGTGTAGGTCTCTGGGGGAAGAGCATGCCAACACCGAGGGTCTGTGGGGTCTTCAGCACTCACCAAGACCCAGTGCTCCTCCTCCCTGGGCACACATATCAGTGGGAGCATGTGACAGGGAAAGATTGGATATGACATAAAACAAGGTCCCTGGAGAATACTGGGAACCTGCAGCTGCCTTCACACACAGTGACAGAAACTTCACTGCAACACACTAGAGATGGGAGTCGGATACACAGGACACAGGGGCCCTCCTTGGGACCCATGAGCTGAGAACCCAGGTAAGGAATAGAAAGTAAAGCGTCCTGTATGTTCTTCCACAAGAACAAAATGGTTGTTAGTGGATTTGGGATGCCTGTACAGAGGTTCCCTAGTGGGCAAAGGTGGTGGCAGGCGAAAAATGGAGGAAGCAAAATGAGGCAAATGATGGGGAGGAAAGATGGATGAGGAATGGGGACAAGGGGCTGGATGGAGAAGAAAGGCAGACATACTGGAATTGACTTGCACATTGACCTGGCAGCTGTCACCACAGAAAGAAGCTCAATGGAGCATGAGGAGATCCACAGGACCCAGGTATGCCATCCCACAACACAGCCATGGTGTAATTTTGTTGTATGGACAAATGTGAATTATTTATCAAGTTGAAAAAAACCCTCCAGGAATAGAGCCACTGGGATGCAGGAGGTAAGGAAGGTCCACCGATTCCAGCAAATGTCCCCTCATACGCACTGCAGGAAGGGGTGAAAGCCCAGTGCCCCCCATATCCTATTAGAGAACGGGGTAAAAGCCCAGTGCCCCCCATATCCTCTTAGAGAATGGGGTGAAAGCCCAGTGCCCTCATATCCTCTTAGAGAATGGGGTGAAAGCCCAGTGCCCCCCATATCCTCTACTACAGGACGTGGTGGCCCAGTGTTCACTATTACAGGATGGGGTCAGGGAGCCCAGTGTTCACTTATTTTCTGCTGCAGGGGTCCAGGCTGTGGTGGGTCATGGGTGTTAGGGCCAGGATGGCAACCCCGGATCACATCCTGTAGGGTTCTTCCTGGGCCGCCCCCGCGGATGTCTCCAGCTTTGTATAAGGAGCAGTAAACCTGTCCTGTGTGCACAAAGCATCCAAGTCACCACTGGAATCAACCTAGCTCCAAGTATACAATCTGGACTGATTGGCCAGGGCAGCCCGTTCCCCCAAGAGCGTGGGTCTAGATAGAGAATCCAAAGCACCTCACTGAAAGTTTCTATCAGCCTCATCTTAAAAAGATAAACAGAGGCAAACATAAATCGGTTAAATTAACTTGAAAAATATATTTTATGTAACCCAACATAACGAAAATACTGTCATATCAACACCTGATCGATACATAAATTATTGAGCTATTTTGCACTCTTTCATGCTGATCTTGGAAGCGTTGTCTGTCCGTTACACTCCTGGTGCATCTCACCATAGAGCGGCCACACTGCTCAACAGACTCATCCTAGATGCTGCAGGCTGACAGCTCGTCCACTGCCTTCGGCCCAGAAGGCAGGAGCCACAGAGGGGCCCTCAGGCCAGATTCCTCCAGCCTTTCCCACTCTGTGGTCTGCTGGGGTGGTCAGGATCCCACCCTGAACCCTGACCTGGGGACAAGTCCAGCCCCAACTACCCTCCTTTCCCAGCCACGTCCCAGCCCCTCTGCTGCCAGCCTCCTGGATCCCAGGTAGGCACTGATGAGCCAGGCTCACAGGCAGCTGCACACTGTGAACCTGTCAGAGAAAGGAGCTCCTGTCCCCCACTCAGAACCAAGGCACAGTTTAACAGCCACTCAGGTCAGAGTGAGCATTTCTACCCTAGGGAGTTTTATTTGCAAGATGATCTAATTAATTTCATGAAAACCAGTAGTGTTCAGTAATTGCATCCCATGCTACCTACGATAACGCTCCTTCCTCTGCCATTGCTTCCTTCCAAAATGGCCCCCTCCAACTTCTCGAAGGTTTCTATTTTGGAAATATAAAAAGACACAAAGGAACCACCGTTCCTCAGGATTACTGAGCACAAATGGAAGCGGCAGGGTGCCCTGCACCATGGCCCCCGTGGGAAGGACACATGGGGCTCCTGTGGGCCAGGCTCTCTGGTCTGGAATCATCACCATGTCCTAAATGTCAGAAGGGTTGGGCAGGGGCAGGCTCTGGCAGCCACCCAACTGGTTCTTCTCCTCAGGCATCCCTTTCACGGGGCTGAAGACTCACCAGATGCAGCAGCCAGGGCTGTGTGGCCTTGAAAGGAAAGGGCCTTCTGCACTGTGAGACCAGCCGCACCTACACTCACGGCCGCACCTACACTCACGGCTGTACCTACACTCAGAAGGAAGCAGCCTTGAAAGGAAAGGGCCTTCTGCACTGTGAGGCCGGCTGCACCTACACTCACAGCTGCACCTACACTCACGGCTGCACCTACACTCAGAAGGATCTAGACACTGGGCAAAGAACACACATGGTGCACAGCATTACGGGAGAGATGGTCACCCGGAAACCAGGGCTCTCCCTCCCCTTAATCCTGCTCAGTATGGCTCCCTGCCCACCCCTGTGGGCACACCTGAGACTACAAGGGCCTGCTGTTCTCTTGTTGGGGTGGCAGGACCCCAGGTTTGCTGCTGGTCTTGGTCATAGGCTGCTGCATTTCCTTCTTTCTTTACTAACCCGAGGCCAGTCCATCCAGGTTTACCCTCACTCTTTTCACACCTAATCCACACTCTCCTCTCTGCCATAAACCATCTCATCTTCATTATTTGGATGGACCTACCTTTTGATACATTAGGCATCTCCTACACTGTCATCTTTTAAAAAATGGCATGTATTCAACACCTAACTGCAACCCCCTGTAACCTATTCCAGATATACTAGGAAAAATTGCACCCAAAACTTTAGAACTGCTTTAGAATATAAATTCAATCCCTAATTAATGCAAGTCATGGAGGAGAAGAGAGGTGCTGAGCAGGCAGACGTGAGGCAAGGCCTCCACGCTGGCATTTGAGTTGGGAACCCTGATTCCTAACAGGAACCTGCTGGGACTGGCATCACAGCTTTGCCACCTTTTGCCCTGTAAGAAATGGTGATCAGCAGAGGAGGGTCAAGGAGGGCAGCCTAAGGAGGGCAGCTAGGGGTAAAGCAGTCGCAGAAGGCAGCCTGGAGATGGCATCTTTTCAGCCCCCATGCACCCCCTAGTGGGCAGCACCCAAGGCTGCTGGCTTCACACAAAGCTCCAAGCATTGGCCTCCTCCAGGGTGAACAGAGCCACCTCAAGGCAGCCCTAGATGCAGAGGGACAGAATGCCAATTCCCAGCACATGTGAGGTGGGTCCACTCACAGAACCTGAGGGCAGCCAACAGGACAAGAGGAAATGGGTTGGCAGAGGAGGCTCCCAGGCCACCTGAGCTGCCGTGGAAGATGTGTCTGGAGTTTCCCAATCTGATGCGTCTTACACAAGCCAAGACTCTGCCAAGAGACCAGAGACGCACAGATGTTCTCCTTCTTCCTCCCTTAGGTTGGAGGGGCTTCTCTGAGGCGCCCAGAGTTGGGGGGCCTGGCCGACGACACCAGGGACTCTGTCCCCACTTCAGGTTGCATAATGGTAGTGGTGGCAGGGAGGCACTTGGAGCCTCCCGGGGAGGGGCCTCCTGCCTCCATGGGGCCATGGGAGGCTTGGCAGTTTCTGCCTCTTTGCCTCTGGACAAAAGTGCCTGGACCCAGCCTGGAATCAGCCTTTAGAAAACCCATGACAGGGGTGAGAAACCCCTGTGGTGTTCTGGGAATGTCAGGCATTTTTAATAGAGCAATGGCAAAGAAGTCCTGGGGCCAGCAGTCTCCACGCCCCCAGACACAGAGACACAGTGATGCAGATCCCAGCACCCCACAGCAACACAAATGAGACAGGAACGCTAATGTGTAATGCAAAATACCAGGTTAGATTTCTACTTTTGACCAAAAACATCTTTCTAATCTACTGATAGTTAAATAGTAGACAAGCAAAGATTATTAACTAAAGTCACATTTAAGTACAGAACATTATTCTGCACTTTTGATGAACGGCTTTCAGATTTGGGAACTTCACGGCAAGGCAGCTGGGCAGCAACGGCGAGTTGTCCAGCCAGGCCTGTGGCCTCCCCTGCTGTCATGCGGCTGTGGGACGCAGGTCTCTCCTTTGGGAGGCCCAGGTGTGCCTCCTCCATGCCGTCTTCCCCTTTTCACCTGGACACAGAAGCCACGGCTCTGGGGAAGGCAGAGCCACAGGCGGGAAGAGACCTGGGTCTCTAAATGGCCCACAGGAAGGAGCCACCTGCAGGCCGCACACCTGCCACGACTGTGTGAACAAGAAATGAATAACTGTGTCATGCTATTACCTTAATTCATTGGCATTTTAATGCTGCTGAATCCACCACAAGTCACTCTAACGAACTTCCACCCTTCAGAGTAAAGCAAGTTATGCTGACACCTGTCTGTGTGCATCCTCCTTAAAGTTGGTCACTGGATTGCGGCCGCTTCCTTATGAACAAGAAGTTCCCTCAGTGTCTGCCCCCACTGGACAAAAAGGAAAAGCCCTCCTCGGACTCTCATCTTTCCTGCCTGCACAGCCTCATCCCAAGCCAGCCAGGGAGGTCTGCAGATGGCAGTTTCAAAGGGGCTGTTATTCTTTCCAGCTGTTACTGCTCCCCTGAGCCAGACCCAACCTGCTGGGGCCACACATTTCTGTCCGTAACACCAACAGCCTCTGACCCTCTCTCCTGCCCTCTTCCTCCCCTCTGCATCCCCAGGGGCTGCGGTATGCTGGGACAGTGATGAATGGTCCTGGCCCTAATTAGATCAGCCCTGTCCCCTCTTGCCCAGACACCTGCGGGAGGATCTGCCAGTCAACTCACCCTGCAGCACATGAGGCTGACCTACCCAGCATCGTCATGCACATGGGGCATCCACTCCGGGTCACACAGGACGCTAAGCACAGGGGAACAGATACAGAAGGACGATGTCGACTCTGCATCTGGGGCAACCCTCCACAGCTCCTCGCTGCACCCCCAGCTAACTGGGGCTTTAAGACATTGCCCAGTGCATCCTCCATCCACCACCTCTCTGTGTGGCGCCCTGCCACTTCTGGTGTAGGCTAATTCCCCCGCTGCCAGCAGGCTCTGCTGAGGAGACCTCCTGACCCCTGTCCCTCCTAGGCCTCCTCTCCCATGGAGTCTCCCAGCCAGTCCCCACCTCTTCCTCCTCCTATTTCTGTCCCTAGCACAGAGGTTTCCACAGCAGCACTGGGTGCGATGCCTGCACCCAGGACAGAGGAGCTGCTCAATGGCTGAGTTCAGTGGGTCGCAGCCGATACTCGGAAAGCCAGCGGGGACCCCGTGTCTTCTGACCCACTGCCATGGCCGACGCCAGACCTCCTTACTCCCAGCAGCCCTCTGTGGTCAAACAGTAAGGGCAGGGCACCTTTTGGGGTGAGGACACCATTTAATCTCCACCCCTTTGATGAGAATGAAAACTCTTAAAAATACTGTTGAAGGCGGCATGGCAGAGAATGAAGCCTGGAGACTGCAGATGAGCGTGACGGGTGGGCTCATACCCAGACCCGCCCCTGACCTCCACCTCTCAGCAGAGTTGGCTTTTAGGCTTTATCTTCAACTTCTGTTAATACTTAAGGTCCACATGCCGCAGCGTGAAACACACCTGTAATTATGGGAGGCCACCACTTACCTCAGGGTTTCTCCACTGGTTCTTGTTTGAATGAAAGCCACAAGAGCAGCAGAGAGCGTGGGTATGTTGTCAATGTTCCTGTGGGCTGAATACTCATTATACATCCCCGTGGTGCAAAATGAGGCCACACTGGGTTACAAAGACAGAGGAGCAAGCAAAGGCTGGAAATGAGAAAATCAAGCTTCAATGACAGAAGAACAAGCAAAGTCTGGAAATGAGAAAATCAAGATTCGCCTACGCTGCAGAAAGCCCTTCTATGGATAATCATGAGTTGGAAGCAGGATGTTCCAAGTGCCCTCTCTGGGCTCCTAGAGGTGCCTGCGTGCCACGTAACAGATGTCCTAACAGTGAAACTGATCCAGGTTTCAGGTTGACACCAGCTTAAATGGCCACCACGCCGCTGTCCACTGCCCAGAGAACACTTTGCCACGCCAGGGTTTCAGTCGTTTGCAAGCACTAGAGTTCTCCCTTGCCCAAAATGTGCTCCTTTTCTTGGGCCCTTTATCTCCGTGTGAGGTCTGGCCACCATCCACCCGGTGTTTTCACAGCAAACCCGGTGAGGTTTGTCTCTCTCCCGGGAGGGCGGAATGCAGACTAAGAAGCCACAGAGAAGGCTCAGCACCAGGAAGATGCCTTCACCCTCTGCCGCTTCCCGCCTCGCCCTCTGCGGCACTCGCCTCGCCCTCTGCCGCCACTCAGCCGCCCCTCCCCTCGCCCTCAGCCGCCCCTCCCCTCGCCCTCTGCCGCCCCTCCCCTCGCCCTCTGCCGCCCCTCCCCTCGCGCTCTGCCGCCCCTCCCCTCGCGCTCAGCCGCCCCTCCCCTCCCCCTCTGCCGCCCCTCCCCTCCCCCTCTGCCGCCCCTCAGCCGCCCCTCCCCTCGCGCTCAGCCGCCCCTCCCCTCGCGCTCAGCCGCCCCTCCCCTCGCCCTCTGCCGCCCCTCCCCTCGCGCTCAGCCGCCCCTCCCCTCGCCCTCTGCCGCCCCTCCCCTCGCGCTCAGCCGCCCCTCCCCTCGCGCTCAGCCGCCCCTCACCCCGCGCTCTGCCGCCCCTCCCCTCGCGCTCAGCCGCCCCTCACCCCGCGCTCAGCCGCCCCTCACCTCGCGCTCAGCCGCCCCTCACCTCGCGCTCTGCCCCCCTCACCTCGCGCTCAGCCGCCCCTCACCTCGCGCTCTGCCCCCCTCACCTCGCGCTCAGCCGCCCCTCACCCCGCGCTCAGCCGCCCCTCACCCCGCGCTCTGCCGCCCCTCACCTCGCCCTCTGCCGCCCCTCACCTCGTGCTCTGCCCCCCTCACCTCGCGCTCAGCCGCCCCTCACCTCGCGCTCTGCCCCCCTCACCTCGCGCTCAGCCGCCCCTCACCTCGCGCTCAGCCGCCCCTCACCTCGCGCTCTGCCCCCCTCACCTCGCGCTCAGCCGCCCCTCACCTCGCGCTCTGCCCCCCTCACCTCGCGCTCAGCCGCCCCTCACCTCGCGCTCAGCCGCCCCTCACCTCGCGCTCAGCCGCCCCTCCCCTCGCGCTCAGCCCCCCTCACCTCGCGCTCAGCCGCCCCTCACCCCGCGCTCAGCCGCCCCTCACCCCGCGCTCTGCCGCCCCTCACCTCGCCCTCTGCCGCCCCTCACCTCGTGCTCTGCCCCCCTCACCTCGCGCTCTGCCGCCCCTCACCTCGCGCTCTGCCCCCCTCACCTCGCGCTCAGCCGCCCCTCACCTCGCGCTCAGCCGCCCCTCACCTCGCGCTCTGCCCCCCTCACCTCGCGCTCAGCCGCCCCTCACCTCGCGCTCTGCCCCCCTCACCTCGCGCTCAGCCGCCCCTCACCTCGCGCTCAGCCGCCCCTCCCCTCGCGCTCAGCCGCCCCTCCCCTCGCGCTCAGCCCCCCTCCCCTCGCGCTCTGCCGCCCCTCACCCCGCGCTCAGCCGCCCCTCACCCCGCGCTCTGCCGCCCCTCACCTCGCGCTCAGCCGCCCCTCACCTCGCGCTCAGCCGCCCCTCACCCCGCGCTCAGCCGCCCCTCACCCCGCGCTCTGCCGCCCCTCACCTCGCCCTCTGCCGCCCCTCACCTCGCGCTCTGCCCCCCTCACCTCGCGCTCAGCCGCCCCTCACCTCGCGCTCTGCCCCCCTCACCTCGCGCTCAGCCGCCCCTCACCTCGCGCTCAGCCGCCCCTCACCTCGCGCTCAGCCGCCCCTCACCTCGCCCTCTGCCGCCCCTCACCTCGCCCTCTGCCGCCCCTCACCTCGTGCTCAGCCGCCCTCACCTCGCGCTCAGCCGCCCCTCACCCCGCGCTCTGCCGCCCCTCACCTCGCCCTCTGCCGCCCCTCACCTCGTGCTCTGCCCCCCTCACCTCGCGCTCAGCCGCCCCTCACCTCGCGCTCAGCCGCCCCTCACCTCGCGCTCTGCCCCCCTCACCTCGCGCTCAGCCGCCCCTCACCCCGCGCTCAGCCGCCCCTCACCTCGCGCTCAGCCGCCCCTCACCTCGCGCTCTGCCCCCCTCACCTCGCGCTCAGCCGCCCCTCACCTCGCGCTCTGCCCCCCTCACCCCGCGCTCAGCCGCCCCTCACCCCGCGCTCAGCCGCCCCTCACCCCGCGCTCTGCCGCCCCTCACCTCGCCCTCTGCCGCCCCTCACCTCGTGCTCTGCCCCCCTCACCTCGCGCTCAGCCGCCCCTCACCTCGCGCTCTGCCCCCCTCACCCCGCGCTCAGCCGCCCCTCACCCCGCGCTCAGCCGCCCCTCACCCCGCGCTCTGCCGCCCCTCACCTCGCCCTCTGCCGCCCCTCACCTCGTGCTCTGCCCCCCTCACCTCGCGCTCAGCCGCCCCTCACCTCGCGCTCTGCCCCCCTCACCTCGCGCTCTGCCGCCCCTCACCTCGCGCTCTGCCCCCCTCACCTCGTGCTCTGCCCCCCTCACCTCGCGCTCAGCCGCCCCTCACCTCGCGCTCAGCCGCCCCTCACCTCGCGCTCTGCCCCCCTCACCTCGCGCTCAGCCGCCCCTCACCTCGCGCTCTGCCCCCCTCACCTCGCGCTCAGCCGCCCCTCACCCCGCGCTCAGCCGCCCCTCACCCCGCGCTCTGCCGCCCCTCACCTCGCCCTCTGCCGCCCCTCACCTCGTGCTCTGCCCCCCTCACCTCGCGCTCAGCCGCCCCTCACCTCGCGCTCTGCCCCCCTCACCTCGCGCTCAGCCGCCCCTCACCTCGCGCTCAGCCGCCCCTCACCTCGCGCTCTGCCCCCCTCACCTCGCGCTCAGCCGCCCCTCACCTCGCGCTCAGCCCCCCTCACCTCGCGCTCAGCCGCCCCTCACCTCGCGCTCAGCCGCCCCTCACCTCGCGCTCAGCCGCCCCTCCCCTCGCGCTCTGCCCCCCTCACCTCGCGCTCAGCCGCCCCTCACCCCGCGCTCAGCCGCCCCTCACCCCGCGCTCTGCCGCCCCTCACCTCGCCCTCTGCCGCCCCTCACCTCGTGCTCTGCCCCCCTCACCTCGCGCTCAGCCGCCCCTCACCTCGCGCTCTGCCCCCCTCACCTCGCGCTCAGCCGCCCCTCACCTCGCGCTCAGCCGCCCCTCACCTCGCGCTCTGCCCCCCTCACCTCGCGCTCAGCCGCCCCTCACCTCGCGCTCTGCCCCCCTCACCTCGCGCTCAGCCGCCCCTCACCTCGCGCTCAGCCGCCCCTCACCCCGCGCTCAGCCGCCCCTCACCTCGCGCTCTGCCCCCCTCACCTCGCGCTCTGCAGCCAGGGTTTTCTGCAGACCCCAGTGCACCTGAGGATGAGGTGGAAGAGGAAGAGGCCCTGTGCAGGTCTGAAGGAGGGGACAGATGGGCCCAGGACCCCCCAGTGCAGCAGGATGGTGTGACCACCACTGTCTACCAGTCCTGTCCCCAGATTTTGGGAAGATCAAACGAGGAAGCACTTGTGGAAGTTTTTACTACCAATATGGTGGTGCCAGTGTTGCCATGAAGGAAGAGGGCACGGGGGCTAGGGTAGAGGAAAAAGAACTCTTGTCTTGGGAACTGGAACACTGGGCAGGGCCATCCTCGGAAAACCTATGTGGTATTTTACAAATAGGTATTCTTATTATAAAAGGAGACAAATATGAGAGAGACTAAATCGTTAAAATGATGGGGAAGAAGATAAGAAAAGCAAAAAAGAAGGAAAAAAAATGGGGCCAAAGGAAAAAGAAAGAAGAACAAAAACCTGCGAGGAGACTTTCTGCAGTTTGAGGGCTGAGGCTGCAGCCATGCAGCGGGACAGGTGGGATGGGAACTGGATCCGTTTCCCGACTCCCCAGGCCTGCCCTGCCCCCACAGACAGTGTGCACACACCCACAAACACACCTGTGCACACAAGACACAAACACGCGTGTACACACACACTCTGCCTTCTGCCTGGGGTGGCCTGGAACGTGGGGGGCAGACTCCACAAACCACCCTCCCGACCTCTGGATGCACATCCTGGGGCCCCTGCTTTGCATCTCTTCTCACCTTGTGTCCTGGAGGCGTCTTTTCTGCTCCCCTCAGTGGAAACATGGATTTTCCCTGATGACAGCCATAACGTTATCAAGGGCTCCCCCATGGAGGTCGTATGTTGAGCTCCTCTCCCGCATCACCTCAGTTAACTCTCACAACAGCACTCAAGAGAACTGACTCTCAGCACTGCACGTTACACAGGTGAGGCCCAAGACGGAGCGGGTGGTGGAGCTGGGATCAGGTCAGGTCAAGCTGTTCCTGGGGCCTGTGCTCAGCCTCTCCCTGCAGCAGCTCTCCCCAGCCCAGCCTCCTCTCTTCACAGCTCCTCACCTTCCCACAGCTCCCCAGTTCCCCAGCAAAGACCCTGGCCTGGGAAAGCACTGAGGGAGATTGGGGCTGGAATGACTTAGAGACTTTGTCATCAATCCCTCTTCTGAGAGATGAGGACACTGAGGCCCCACTATGAGAATGCCTCACGGTCATCTGTCCGTGTGTGGAGGGAGCCCCGGTGTCCCCCACTCCACGTGTCACACTCCTTCTGAAATGCCAAGCTGCCTCAGGTCCAATCTCAGCAGCCCTTGGCACTACTCAGAGACACTGGACCATAAAAGGACAAGCCTAAAGGGCCTCTGGCCCGGGGAAGACCCAGGGAAGGTAAGAAGTCCGTGACAAGCCATTTAGGAAGGGATGGGCAGGCTGTGGCCCTGACCCTGCAGGTCTCCTGGGGCGGGGCCAGGCAGGTTGATCTGTGGGCGAGGTGAGGCCTCACTCCGGGCTCTGGCCCTGAAAGCAGAGGATCGAGGGAGTTGAGACCCGGCCTGCTGTGTTCCAGGGCCACCGGGAGTGGACAGTGAGTGGGACCCGGCCTGCTGTGTTCCAGGGCCTCCGGGGAGTGGACAGTGAGTGGGACCCGGCCTGCTGTGTTCCAGGGCCTCCAGGGAGTGGACAGTGAGTGGGACCCGGCCTGCTGTGTTCCAGGGCCTCCGGGGAGTGGACAGTGAGTGGGACCCGGCCTGCTGTGTTCCAGGGCCTCCGGGGAGTGGACAGTGAGTGGGACCCGGCCTGCTGTGTTCCAGGGCCTCCGGGGAGTGGACAGTGAGTGGGACCCGGCCTGCTGTGTTCCAGGGCCTCCGGGGAGTGGACAGTGAGTGGGACCCGGCCTGCTGTGTTCCAGGGCCTCCGGGGAGTGGACAGTGAGTGGGACCCGGCCTGCTGTGTTCCAGGGCCTCCGGGGAGAGGACAGTGAGTGGGACCCGGCCTGCTGTGTTCCAGGGCCTCCGGGGAGTGGACAGTGAGTGAGACCCGGCCTGCTGTGTTTCAGGGCCTCCGGGGAGTGGACAGTGAGTGAGACCCGGCCTGCTGTGTTCCAGGGCCTCCGGGGAGTGGATAGTGAGTGAGACCCGGCTGCCTGTGTTTCAGGGCCTCCAGGTAGTGGACAGTGAGTGGGACCCAGCCGCTTATGTTTCAGGGCCTCCTGGGGAATGGGGGTTGGGACTCAACTTGATGGAGACATGGGATTCACACCAGCCCCTCATGCTGGAGCCGCACCACCAGACAGCAGCTGTGGGGTGGGACGAGACTCGAGATCTGCACTGAGCAGCTTCATAGCCCGCGTCTCACCACCTTCCCTCTCTGCTGCACATGGCACTGAAGGAATCTGCTCAGTCGGGGGGAGAACTAGGCCATGCAGGCAGGCAGCGCAGCAGCCTCACAGCAGGTTTTCTGCAATGCCTGGTGGAGAGGCAAAGGTGGACTCCACTTGGACTTGCTGGGTGCACCCTATTTTCCCCAGCCTCGGAGCACAGAGACACTGGGTGTCCGGACACGGTCGGCTGCTGTAAAGACGGCTGCACTGCAATCAAAGGGGTGATTCGCCTCAGCAGCACATCACTGTGGCTCCCAGTTATAGCTTAAGTAGATGTGAAAATGTTTCTATTCGTTTTTTTCATGGTGCTTCATATTTACCAATTCAGAAAGTCCCTTGAAGGTGGGAACTTAATATTCTGGACAAGGAGTGGCTCCTATGTCCCAGGCCCATCTCTGTTCCCAAGCATCAGAGCCCCCCAAGTGAGTCTGACATAAGAGTAAGTCAGAAGCCGGGTGCATCTGGCCATCCCCACCCACTGCGGAAAAGATTAACGCAAATACAGTTTGCTAATGGCACCTGGTGTTGTCTAAAAATAATGCTGTGTCCTTCACCACATTGAAATAGCCAGACGAAATTACCTGCCTCCAGCAAGTGTTTCTGTAAACCATCCTAAGAACAACATTCCCAGAGAATCAGGAACTCTGCCTCTTGCTTTATGACGTTCAGACCCTGGTGGTTCTTTATGGCACAAATTACACAAAAAATACAAAACATTTCACCTCTGCAATCTTGAGGCTCCTCCAGGCCCGAATACATAAGTGATGTTACCAGGACAGAGTGGGTTTTAAAAGCCTGTGCTGAGTATCTCAAAGCTGAGCCTGAATCCATCCCTGAGCTCACAACACTTGCTCCAAAAGGGACATGGTCATCACTGTCACACCACAGGACACAGGGCAGGAGAAGGGCCTGGAAAGGCCAATGTGACCGGGGGAAGGGCCTCCTGCCCTTGACTCAGAGGGGTCCAAAACAGCCACTAAAATCCACATAGGACCAGTCCTGTCTGGATAGAGAAGGGCCAGTTAGCTGTGGTTCCCCTGGTTGTGGGAAAAAATACTGACTTTCTGAGCAATCCTTATTTCAGAGGCCCAGAATTTCCAACATTTCCACTTCCCAGGCATATATGCCAAGCTCTCTTTTGCATCTGAAATAAACCAAACACAAGTAAAACCCTGTTTGGTCACAGAATATACAGGCAGAGGCATGTGTCAAATAAGAGGTGTCACTGAGTGGGCTCTGGAGAAATCACTCGAGAGGCTGGAACTCTGAAAGGAGCCAGGCCCTGGGAAGGAAAGAAAAAGCCACCTATCTGAAGTCCTCGGAACACTCAATTCATATAATTGCTGGATGTTTCTGCTACTTTTGTGACTTGGTTTTATGCCTTTTTACCTCTTTGCAACTGTGATCTTTGTCCTTTTGTTATTTTTTTTATTTAAAAAACGGTGTAAATGTATGAGGTGTAAAATGATGTTGTAATTTATGAATACAATGTGACATAATTACATCAAGCTGGTTAACATATCCAGCACCTCAAATACTTAACATTTTTTGTGTTAAGCACACTTGAAATTTACTTTCTTAGCAATTTTTAAATGTGTAATACTCTGTTATTAACTAGATTCACCACACTATGCTATCTAAATCAAAAAAGAAAAACATATGTATTCTTTCTGAGATTTTGTACTTTGACAATCATCTTCCCATCCCCCAAACCATTGTAACCATCAGTCTGCTCTTTGCCTCTATAAGTCCAATTGTTTCAGATTCCACATGTAAGTGAGAACATGTGGTATTTCTCTTTCCATTCCTGGCTCATTTCATTTGACATAATGTTCTCCAGTTACATCCGTGTCATCATAAATGTAAGAATTTTCTTCTTTTTTAAGGGAGAAAAGTCTTCAATGATGTATATGCACATTTTCATTATCCATTTCATCTGCTGCTATTTTTGATTCTATGACTTGGCTATTTTGAATAGTGCTTCAGTAAACACTGGAGTGCAGACATCTGTTTGACAAACTGATTTCACATCTTTTGGGTAAATAACCAGAAGTGGGACTGCTGGATCATAGGGTAATTCTGTTTTTAGGTTTTGTTGTTGTTGAGACGAGGTCTCTCTCTGTTGCCCAGACTGGAGTGCAGTGGCTTATTTTTAGTTTTTTGAGGAACCTCCATACTATTTTCCATAATGGCTGTACTAAGTTATATTTCCACCAAATGTGTAAGAGTTCCCTTTTCTCCACATCCTTGCCAACACTTGTCTTTCATCTTCTTGATAAAAGGCATTCTGACAGATGAGATATGATATCTCATTGTAGTCTGAATTTGCATTTTCTAATGACAGTCGTGTCAAGCATTTTCTTCTCATATCTGTTGGCCATTTTTATGTCTTCTTTTGAGAAATGTCTTTATCCTTGGGATGCAAGGATGGTTCAACATATGCAAATCAGCAAATATGAGATATTACACCAATAGAATGAAAAACAAAAATCATATGATTTCCCCATCAGACACAGAAAAGGCATTTGATAAAGCTGAACATTCCCTCCTGTTAAAAACTCACCAAATTAAAAATAGAAAGAATGTACCTCAACACAATAAAGACCATTTATAAGAAGTCCAGAGCCAACATTATATTCAGTGTTGAAAAACTGAAAGCCTTTCCTCAAAGATCTGAAACAAGACAAGGATGCCCACTCTTGCTACATCCATGCAATGTATTAATATAAATGGAAGTCCTTGCTGGGGTAATCAGGCATGGAAAAAACCAGAAGACAGCCACATAAGAAAAGAGTGAGTGAAACTGCCATTGTTTACTGACAAAGTGATCCTGTATGTGGAAAACTCAGACTCCACCTGTATTAGTCTGTTCTCATACTGCTAATAAAGACATACCCGAGACTGGGTAATTTGTAAAAGACAGTGGTTTAACTGACTTACAGTTCAGCATGGCTGGGGAGGCCTCAGGAAGCTTATAATCATGGTGGAAGGGGAAGCAAACGCGTCTTTCTTCACTTGGTGGCAGCAAGGAGAAGTGCAGAGCAAAAGGGGGAAAAGCCCCTTATAAAACCATCAGATCTCATGAGAACGGACTCATTATCATGAGAACAGCATAAGGGTAACTGCCCCCACAATTAAATTACCTCCCACTGGGTCCCTCCCAAGACACGTGGGGATTATGGGAACTACAACTCCAGATGAGATTTGGGTGGGGACACATTCCACCCCGGCCCCTCTCAAATCTCATGTCCTCACATTTCAAAACACAATCATGCCCTTCCAACTGTCCTCCAAAGTCTTAGCTCATTCCACCATTAACTCAAAAGTCCAAGTCCAAAGTCTCATCTGAGACAAGGCAAGTCCCTTCTGCCTGTGAGCCTGTAATATCAAAAGCAAGTTAGTTAGTTCCTAAATACAATGGGGGTACAGGCATTGGCTAAATACACCCATTCCAAATGGTAGAAATTGGCCAAAACCAAGGGGCTACAGGCCCCATGCAAGTCCAAAATCCAATAGGGCAGTCATTAAACCTTAAAGTTCCAAAATGATCTCCTTTGACTCCATTTCTCACATCCAGGGCATGCTGACGCAAGAGGTGGGCTCCCATGGCCTTGGGCAGCTCCACCCCTGTGTCTTTGCAGGGTACAGCCCCCCTCCTGGCTGTTTTCATGGGCTGGCATTGAATGTCTGCAGCTTTTCCAGGTGCATGGTGCAAGCTGTCAGGGATCTACCATTCTGGGGTCTGGAGGATGGTGACCCTCTTCTCACAGTTCCACCAAGCAGTGCCCCAGTGGGGACTCTGTATGGGGCTTCCAACCCCACATTTCTCTTCCGCATGGCCCTAGCAAAGGTTCTCCATGAGGGCTCTGCCCCTGCAGCAAGCTTCTGCTTGGACACCCAGGTGTTTCCATACATCCTCTGAAATCTAGGCAGAGGTTCCCAAACTTCAATTCTTGGCTTGGGCCTTGCACCCTCTGAAGCTGTACCTTGGTCCCTTTTAGCCACGGCTGGAGTGACTGGGACACAAAGCACCAAGTCCCTAGGCTGCACATAGCAGGGGGGCCTTGGGCCCAGCCAGTGAAACCATTTTTCCCTCCTAGGCCTCCATGACTGTGATGGGAGGAGTTGCTGTGAAAGTCTCTGACATGCCTTAGAGACATTTTCCCCATTGTTTTGGTGATTAAATTTTGGCTCCTTGTTACTTATGCAAACGTCCGGAGCTGGCTTGAATTTCTCCCCAGAAAATGGGGTTTTCTTTTCTATCACATCTTCCGGCTGCAAATTTTCTAAACTTTTATATTCTGCTTCCTCTTGAATGCTTTGCCATTTAGAAATTTCTTCTGCCAGATACCCTAAATCATCTCTCTCAAGTTCGAAGTTTCACAGATCTCTAGGGCAGGGGAAAAATGCCACCAGCCTCTTTGCATAGCAAGAGTGACCTTTACTGCAGTTCCCAAAAAGCTCCTCATCTCCATCTAAGACCACCTCAGCCTGGACTTCATTGTCCATATCGCTATCAGCATTTTGGCCAAAGCCATTCAACAAGTCTCTAGGAAGTTCCTAACTTGCCCACACTTTCCTGTCCTCTTCTGAGTTCTCCAAACAGTTCCAATCTCTGCCTATTACCCAGTTCCAAAGTTGCTTCCACATTTTTGGGTATCTTTACAGCAGTGCCCCACTCTCTGTGGTACCAACTTACTGTATTAGTCCATTCTCACCCTGCTAATAAAGATATACCTGAGACTGGGTAATTTATAAAGGAAAGAGATTTAATTGACTCACAGTTCAGCATGGCTGGGGAGGCCTCAGGAAGCTTACAATCAGTTGGAAGGGAAGTAAACACATCCTTCTTGACATGGCAGCAGCAAGGAGAAGTGCAGAGCAAAAGGGGGAAAAGCTCCTTATAAAATCATCAGATCTCAGGGCCGAGTGTGCTGGCTCATGCCTGTAATCACAGCACTTTGGGAGGCCAAGGCAATATAATCCCAGCTACTGGGGAGGCTGAGGCAGGAGAATCGCTTGAACCCATGAGGCGGAGGTTGCAGTGAGCCGAGACTGCACCACTGCACTCCAGCCTGGGTGACAGAGCAAGACTCTGTCTCAAAAACAAACAAACAAACAAACATCAGATCTCATGAGAACTTACTATCTCGAGAACAGCATGAGGGTAATCACCCCCATGATTAAATTACCTCCCAGCAGGTCCCTCCCAAGACATATGAGGATTATGGGAACTATAATTGAAGATGAGATTTGGGTGGGGAGATAGCCACACTATATCATCACAAAAACACTCTCAGAACTTATAAACAAGTACAGTAAAGCTGAAGGACTCAAAATCAACACACAAAAATCAGTAGTCTCTCTATATACTGACAATGAACTATCTGAAAAAGAAATCAAGAGAACAATCCCACTCATAATAGCTTTAACAAATTACCTAGGAATAAATTTAACCCAGGATGTGAAAGACCTGCCAATGAAAACTATAAAACATTGGGGAAATAAACTGAAGATGACACAAATAAATAGAAAGATATCCCATATTCATGGATTGGATACTTAATATGGTTAAGAAGTCCATAGTACCCAAAGCAACCAACACTTTCAATGTAATCCTTAACAAGATCCCAATGTCTGTTTCATAGAAATAAAAAATAGTAATCAAAAAATTCATATAGAACCTCATAAAACCATGAATAGCCAGGACAACCATGAGCAATAAGAACAAAGCTGTTAAGTATCACACCACCTGACCTCAAAGTACACTCCAAAGCCATAGTAATTAAAATAGCATAAAATTGACCAAAAAAAAAAGAAGAAAAAACAGACACGTTAACCAGTGGAACTGAACAGAGAGCCTAGAAATGAACTCATGCATGTAGAGTTAACTGATTTCAACAACGGTGCCAAGAAGACAAGGACAGTCTCTTCAATAAATGATGCCGGGAAAACATGCAGAAGAATGAAAGTGGACCCCTATCTCACACTGTATTCAAAAATCAACTTAAAATGGAACAAAGACTGTAACATAACACTAGAAACTCTAAAACGGGTGTCCACTTGTTTGGCTTCTCTGAGCCACATTGGAAGAAGAATTGTCTTGGGCCACACATAAAATATACTAACAGGCTGAGCACGGTGGCTCATGCCTGTAATCCCAGCATTTTGGGAGGCCAAGGCAGGCAGATCATGAGGTCAGGAGTTCGAGACCAGTCTGGCCAACATAATGAAACCCCTTCTCGAGGCAGAGATCCAAGACGACCGAATAGGAACAGCTCCAGTCTATGGCTCCCAGCATGAACGACGCAGAAGATGGATGATTTCTGCATTTCCAACTGAGGTACTGGGTTCATCTCACTGGGACTTGTTGGACAGTGGGTGCAGCCACGGAGTGTGAGCCGAAGCAGGGTGGGGCATCGTCTCACCCAAGAAGTGCAAGGGATCGGGGAATTCCCTTTCCTAGCCAAGGGAAGCCGTGACAGACGGTACCTGGAAAATCGGGACACTCCCACCCTAATACTGTGCTTTTCCAATGGTCTTAGCAAACGGCACACCAGGAGATTATATCCCGCCCCTGGCCGGGAGGGTCCCACGCCCATGGAGCCTTGCTCACTGCTAGCACAGCAGTCTGAGATCAAACTGCAAGGCAGCAGCGAGGCTGGGGGAGGGGCACCTGCCATTGCTGAGGCTTGAGTAGGTAAACAAAGTGGCTGGGAAGCTCGAACTGGGTGGAGCCCACCACAGCTCAAGGAGGCCTGCCTGCCTCTGTAGACTCCACCTCTGGGGGCAGGGCATAGCCGAACAAAAGGCAGCAGAAACTTCTGCAGACTTAAATGTCCCTGTCTGACAGCTTTGAAGAGAGGAGTGGTTCTCCCAGCATGGAGTTTGAGATCTGAGAACGGACAGAACTGCCTCCTCAAGTGGGTCCCTCACCCCTGAGTAGCCTAACTGGGAGACATCTCCTAGTAGGGGCCGACTGACACCTCATACAGCCAGGTGCCCCTCTGAGACGAAGCTTCCAGAGGAAGGATCAGGCAGCAACATTTTGTGTTCTGCAATATTTGCTGTTCTGCAGCCTCCACTGGTGACACAAACAGGGTCTGCAGTGGACCTCCAGCAAACTCCAACAGACCTGCAGCTGAGGGTTCTGACTGTTACAAGGAAAACTAACAATTAGAAAGGAATAGCATCAACATCAACAAAAAGGACATCCACACCAAAGCCTCATCTGTAGGTCACCATCATCAAAGACCAAAGGTAGATAAAACCACAAAGATGGGGAGAAACCAGAGCAGAAAAGCTGCAAATTCTAAAATCAGAGCACCTCTTCTCCTCCAAAGGAACACAGCTCCTCACCAGCAATGGAACAAAGGTGGACAGAGAATGACTTTGACAAGTTGACAGAAGTAGGCTTCAGAAGATCAGTAATAACAAACTTCTCCAAGCTAAAGGAGGATGTTCGAACCTATCACAAAGAATCTAAAAACCTTGAAAAAAGATTAGACGAATGGCTAATTAGAATAAACAGTGTAGAGAAGACCTTAAATGACCTGATGGAGCTGAAAGCCATGGCACAAGAACTATGTGACGCGTGCACAAGCTTCAGTAGCCAATTCGATCAAGTGGAAGAAAGGGTATCAGTGATTGAAGATCAAATGAATGAAATGATGCAAGAAGAGAAGTTTAGAGAAAAAAAGAGTAAAAAGAAATGAACAAAGTCTCCAAGAAATATGGGACTATGTGAAAAGACCAAATTTACATCTGATTGGTGTACCTGAAAGTGATGGGGAGAATGGAACCAAGTTGGAAAATACTCTTCAGGATATTATCCAGGAGAACTTCCCCAACCTGGCAAGGCAGGCCAACATTCAAATTCAGGAAATACAGAGAAAGCCACAAAGATACTCCTCGAGAAGAGCAACCCCAAGACACATAAGTCAGATTTACCAACGTTGAAATGAAGGAAAAAACGTTAAGGGCAGCCAGAGAGAAAGGTCAGGTTACCCACAAAGGGAAGCTCATCAGACTAACAGCTGATCTCTCAGCAGAAACTCTACAAGCTAGAAGAGAGTGGGGGCCAATATTCAACATTCTTAAAGGAAAGAACTTTCAACCCAGAATTTCATATCCAGCCAAACTAAGCTTCATAAGTGAAGGAGAAATACAATCCTTTACAGACAAGCAAATGCTGAGAGATTTTGTCACCACCAGGCCTGCCTTACAAGAGCTCCTGAAGGAAGCACTAAACATGGAAAAGAACAACCAGTACCAGCCACTGCAAAAACATGCCAAATTGTAAAGACCATCAATGCTAGGAAGAAACTGCATCAAGCAACTGTTTCAACTAATGAGCAAAATAACCAGCTAACATCATAATGACAGGATCAAATTCACACATAACAATATTAACCTTACATGTAAATGGGCTAAATGCCCCAATTAAAAGACACAGACTGGCAAATTGGATAAAGAGTCAAGACCCATCAGTGTGTTGTATTCAGGAGACCCATCTCACGTGCAGAGGCACACATAGGCTCAAAATAAAGGGATGGAGAAAGATCTACCAAGCAAATGGAAAACAAAAACAAGCAGGGGTTGCAATCCTAATCTCTGATAAAACAGACTTTAAACCAACAAAGATCAAAAGAGACAAAGAAGGCCATTACATAATGGTAAAGGGATCAATTCAGCAAGAAGAGCTAACTCTCCTAAATATATATGCACCCAATACAGGAGCACCCAGATTCATAAAGAAAGTCCTTAGACACCTAAAAAGAGACTTAGACTCCCATACAATAATAATGGGAGACTTTAACACCCCACTGTCAACATTAGACAGATCAATGAGACAGAAAGTTAACAAGGATATCCAGGACTAGAACTCAGCTCTGCACCAAGTGGACCTAATAGACATCTACAGAACTCTCCATCCCAAATCAACAGAATATACATTCTCCTCAGCACCACATCGCATTTATTCCAAAATTGACCACATAGTTGCAAGTAAAGCACCCCTCAGCAATGTAAAAGAACAGAAATTATAACAAACTGTCTCTCAGACCACAGTGCAATCAAATTAGAACTCAGGATTAAGAAACTCACTCAAAACCGCACAACTATGTGGAAACTGAACAACCTGCTCCTGAATGACTACTGGGTAAATAACAAAATGAAGGCAGAAATAAAGATGTTCTTTGAGACCAATGAGAACAAAGACACATACCTAGAGATTTAGGACACATTTAAAGCAGTGTGTAGAGGGAAATTTATAGCACTACATGCCCACAAGAGAAACCAGGAAAGATCTAAAATCAACACCCTAACATCACAATTAAAAGAACTAGAGAAGCAAGAGCAAACACAGTCAAAAGCTAGCAGGAGGCAAGAAATAACTAAGATCAGAGCAGAACTGAAGGAGATAGAGACACAAAAACCCTTCAAAAAATAAATGAATCCAGGAGCTGGTTTTGTGAAAACATTAACAAACTTGGTAGACTGCTAGCAAGACTAATAAACAAAAGAGAGAAGAATCAAATAGAAGCAATAAAAATGATAAAGGGGATATCATCACCAATCCCACAGAAATATAAACTACCATCAGAGAATACTATAAACACCTCTATGCAAATAAACTAGAAAATCTAGAAGAAATGGATAAATTCCTGGACACATACACTCTCCTAAGACTAAACCAGGAAGAAGTTGAATCCCTGAATAGACCAATAACAGGCTCTGAAATTGAGGCAATAATTAATAGCCTACCAACAAAAAAAAGTCCAGGACCAGACAGATTCACAGCTGAATTCTACCAGAGGTATAAAGAAGAGCTAGTATCATTCCTTCTGAAACTACTCCAATCAACAGAAAAAGAGGGAATCCTTCATAACTCATTTTATGAGGCCAGCATCATCCTGATACCAAAGCCTGGCAGAGACACAACAAAAAAAAAGAATTTTAGACCAATATCCCTGATGAACATCGAAGTAAAAATCCTCAATAAAATACTGGCAAACCGAATCCAGCAGCATATCAAAAAGCTTATCCACCACGATCAAGTTGGCTTCATCCCTGGGATGCAAGGCTGATTCAACATACACAAATCAATAAATGTAATCCATCATATAAACAGAACCAAAGACAAAAACCACATGATTATCTCAATAGATGCAGAAAAGGCCTTAGACAAAATTCAATAGCTCTTCGTGCTAAAAACTCTCAATAAACTAGGTATTGATGGGATGTATCTCAAAATAATAAGAGCAATTCATGACAAACCCACAGCTAATATCATAATGAATGGGCAAAAACTGGAAGCATTCCCTTTAAAAACTGGCACAAGACAGGGATGCCCTCTCTCACCACTCCTATTCAACATAGTATTGGAAGTTCTGGCCAGGGCAATCAGGCAGGAGAAAGAAATAAAGGGTATTCAATTAGGAAAAGAGGAAGTCAAACTGTCCCTGTTTGCAGATGACATGATTGTATATTTAGAAAACCCCATCGTCTCAGCCCAAAATCTCCTTAAGCTAATAAGCAACTTCAGCAAAGTCTCAGGATACAAAATCAATGTGCAAAAATCACAAGCATTCTTATACACCAATAACAGACAGAGAGCCAAATCATGAGTGAACTCCCATTCCCAATTGCTTCAAAGAGAATAAAATACCTAGGAATCCAACTTACAAGGGATGTGAAGGACCTCTTCAAGGAGAACTACAAACCACTGCTCAATGAAATAAAAGAGGATACAAACAAATGGAAGAACATTCCATGCTCATGGATAGGAAGAATCAATATCGTGAAAATGGCCATACTGCCAAAGGTAATTTATAGATTCAATGCCATCCCCATCAAGCTACCAATGACTTTCTTCACAGAATTGGAAAAAACTACTTTAAAGTTCATATGGAACCAAAGAAGATCCCGCATTGCCAAGACAATCCTAAGCAAAAAGAACAAAGCTGGAGGCATCACACTACCTGACTTCAAACTATACTACAAGGCTACAGTAACTAAAACAGCATGGTACTGGTACCAACACAGAGATACAGACGAATGGAACAGATCAGAGCCCTCAGAAATAATACCACACATCTACAACCATCTGATCTTTGACAAACCTGACAACAACAAACAATGGGGAAAGGATTTCCTATTTAATAAACGGTGCTGGGAAAACTGGCCAGCCATATGTAGAAAGCTGAAACTGGATCCCTTCCTTACACCTTATACAAAAATTAACTCAAGATGGATTAAAGACTTAAATGTTAGATCTAAAACCATAAAAACCCTAGAAGAAAACCTGGGCAATACCATTCAGGACATATGCATGGGCAAGGACTTCATAACTAAAACACCAAAAGCAATGGCAACAAAAGCCAAAATTGACAAATGGGATCTCATTAAACTAAAGAGCTTCTGCACAGCAAAAGAAACTATCATCAGAGTGAACAGGCAACCTACAGGATGGGAGAAAATTTTTGCAATCTACCCATCTTACAAAGGGCTAATATCAAGAATCTGCAAAGAACTTAAATTTATAAGAAAAAGTCAAACAACCCCATCAAAAAGTGGGTGAAAGATATGAACAGACACTTCTCAAAAGAAGACATTTATGCAGCCAACAGACACATGAAAAAATGCTCATCATCACTGGCCATCAGAGAAATGCAAATCAAAACCACAATGAGATACCATCTCACACCAGTTAGAATGGCGATCATTAAAAAGTCAGGAAACAACAGGTGCTGGAGAGGATGTGGAGAAATAGGAATGCTTTTACACTGTTGGTGGGAGTGTAATCTAGTTTAACCATTGTGGAAGACAGTGTGGCAGTTCCTCAAGGATTTGGAACTAGAAATACCGTTTGACCCAGCCATCCCATTACTGGGTATATACCCAAAGGATTATAAATCATGCTACTATAAAAGACACATGCACATGTATGTTTACAGTGGCACTATTCACAATAGCAAAGACTTGGAATCAACCCAAATGTCCATCAATGATAGACTGGATTAAGAAAATGTGGCACATACACACCATGGAATACTATGCAGCCATAAAAAAGGATGAGTTCATGTCCTTTGCAGGGACATGGATGAAGCTGGAAACCATCATTCTCAGCAAACTATCAGAAGGACACAAAACCAACCACATGTTCTCACTCATAGGTGGGAGTTGAACAATGAGAACACTTGGGCACACAGCAGGGAACATCACACACTGGGGCCTGTAGCTGGGGGAAGGATGGTATTAAGAGAAATACCTAATGTAAATGATGAGTTAATGGGTGCAGCAAACCAACATGGCACATGCATACATATGTAACAAACGTGCACATTGTGCAGATGTACCCTAGAATGTAAAGTATATTAAAAAAAAGCCCCTTCTCTACTAAAAATACAAAAATTAGCCATGTGTGGTGGCACGGGCCTGTAATCCCAGCTACTTGGGAGGCTGAGACAGGAGAATCGCTGGAACCGGGAGGCAGAGGTTGCAGTGAGCCAAGATCACACCACTGCACTCCAGCCTGGGCAACAGACCAAGGATCTGTCTCAAAAAAAAAAAAAAAAAAAAATACACACACACACACACACACAAATAGCTGATAAGCTAAAAAAAAAATCACCAAAAAAATCTCATAATGTTTAAGAAAGTTTACATATTTGTGTTGAGCCACATTCAAAGCTGTCCTGGGCTGCATGCAGCCCACAGACCACAGGTTGGATAAACTTGCTCTAAAACTACCAGAAGAAAACAGAGAGTAAAAATTACACGACATTGGTGTTTGCAATTTTCTTTTGGACTTAACACCAAAAGTGCAAGCAACAAAAGTAAAACTAAACAAATAGGATTACATCAAACCAAAAAACTTCTACCCAGCAAAGGAAACAATCAACAGTGTGCAGAGATGACCTAAATACTGGGAAAAGCACCGGCCATACATCCACAAGGGGTCAATATCCAACATCTATAAGGGGTAAATATCCATCATCTATAAGCAGCTCAAACTTAGCAAGAAAACAGAAACCAATTTAACAATGGGCTAGGGATCTGAATAGACATTTCCACTGAAGTTTTTAAAGCCATGAATACATTTTGGCACAAACACTGTATCATATGCCATTATTTTCTGTAAATGATTTCTTGTGAAGCCATCAATACATGTTAGAGTGATTTTTCATCTATGAGAGGAAAATGTTTAAATCAATATATAAAGTATCCATATATATTGCATATTTAAATATCTATTTATATATCTATGTATTTAAATCAATGTATTCAGTATCTGTATTGGCACTTTAGTGCAGAAGAAAGTGACTGCATAGAGAACAGTTAAGAGCAAGGCCATTGAGCCTATATTCTCAAATGGGGCTTCATCACTCAAAACAATAAAGTTGTTCATTGGCAGAATTTCTAATCAAGTTAGTATAGATTTTATGCCATTGGATACAAGATAGCAACAATGAAATTAATTGGTTTCTTATCTTCAGTATTTGCTTTAAGGGAAAAAAATCTCAGGCTCATAGGGATTTCTGATACCAGGAAACCATGAAATGTGAGACTATATTTTGGAATCAGGGTGGCTTAGCTTCTGGTAATTGGCATTTGTATAGTTATAATCTGCATCACAGTTATAGAAACCAATATATTCTTAATCAGGTTGATCATATTGTAAGTAGAAGAACTCTTTCCCCAAGAAATAAGATGGAGTTTTTGGAGAATGGCCTCACTGAAATGGTACTGGGTTTCGGTGATTTCCCCAGTTCTTCCACAGCTCCTCAGTGCCCTGGCCATTTCTGGAAAGTCATGGTACTCTGGTTGCTTTTTCTCTTCCCCCAAAGTTCAGAAGTTTCCTGGGTTTTTGTTACAAACTGAAAGGTGTCTTTGGTTTTATCTTCCCAGTGAATACAAGATGCCATCTCAGAATTACACAGGGATTTGTGAAGGTATTCAATAGCCAGAGCTTCTTCCTGCCTTTTCTTCCTCTTGCTGGAGAAGAGCAGGTTGTACCAGCTGGTTTTCAGTTATGCTCTGCAGAGGCTGATGAATATTTCCTTCAAAATAGAAGTCCACAGTCCTGCTATTACAGTTCTCCAATTGTAGACAGGTTCCTCTGTAGGCAACACTCATAGCAGCTGGAATTTCCTCTGATATGAAGACAACAGTTAATGAAAGA
This sequence comes from Pan paniscus, assembly GCF_029289425.2. Taxonomy (NCBI): domain Eukaryota; kingdom Metazoa; phylum Chordata; class Mammalia; order Primates; family Hominidae; genus Pan; species Pan paniscus. The sequence goes on along the minus strand of NC_073253.2, from coordinate 266,323 downwards.
CACGTAATTTTTATCATCAGGGGAGTTCTGAGGATCTAAAGTTGGATGTTGCCTCAGTACCTCAAAAGCGTCTTCAAATGCTTGACCCAGCTTATCTTGTTCAATCCAAGTCATGCTTCATGAATAAATTGATGATTAGTACAATTAGTTGTGGAGGCTGAGAAGTCCAACGTTGAGAGACCAAATCTGGTGAGGGCCTTCTTCTTGGTGGAGACTCCCTGCAGAGTCCTGAGGCTGTGCAGGACATCAAACAACCAGGGGGCTGAGTGTGCTCTGTTCTTTACTGTAAAGATATTTTTATATACCGACAAGGGAACTGGGGCAGGTAGGGATGAGGGCATTTCAGGGACCACTTGTAGAAGGTGGAGCTGCCTTCTCTCCAAGGGACTCTCAGACACGGACAGGAAAGAGTTACTAGGGAGACAGAGATGGGGAGCAAGTCCAGAGAGAGATGGACCAAGCTGAACAAGAAGAGATATGGAGAGGGCAACAGGTAAGAACAGCAGGACCAAGTGGGATGAAGGCTGTGGGGGTTTCTGGGAGGAGGCAGGGCTCTCCTACCTGGCAGGCACCACCTTCCTTGTTCAAAAGACATGAAGGTGCCGGCGCTTGCCCCTCCTGGCTCCACCATCTGGCTAGCAGTTTATATAACTTAGTTATGTTTTAGAGATTCTTATCCAATGGTATTGGAATCATCATTTTATTTTTAATAAGTTATTCACAAAATTGTCCATTTCCTACCTATTTCAAACCATGTCATAATTTAGTTTATCATGATGCCCTTACATGCACAAATGTTGCATCTATCCATCTGTTTTGAAACAGCTTGAGGGCTCCTACATGGGAGAAATATCAATATGGATGCCATAAATATCAAACGCTATTGGAGTCTGAGGCATTGAGATTATCCATGGGGATCCCAAAGTCCTGCCATATACTTACACGTTCTGGGCCTACCATCTTTTCACGACTCCTGAAACTAAGCTCCTTGTGACCTCTACCTTAGGTAAAAGTATCGAATTTCAGGCTCAGTCAAAAAAGAGGGCAAAGCTGATCTGAGAAAGACCTTTAAGCCACTGGAGTCCTGAGCAGAGAGAGTTCCCATCTTGAGGACTGGAGCTCTCCAAGGTCCTGATGTGGGCAGATCCTCCAGCTAGTCCGTGCCTCACCTGTTTGTCTGTCCATCTGATATTTACAGGACAGCTTCTGTGTGCTGGATTCTGTGAGGGTGTTGCGTATACAGAGAGAAACAGCTCAGACCCAGCCCCCACCTCTGTTCTGCTTACAGTCTAGGGGAAGCCCTATTCAGTCTGAGTCTTCTTCTGAATCTGCCCATGCCAGTGGTGAGTCAGAGGTCGTGCTGAAACATAATGTTAGTTATCTAGGGCCACCATAACAAAATATCGCTTTCCCCTGAGGCTGCATGAAGCCTTGTGCTTTTTCCCAGCTTCCCAGAACCACTGGAGAACAGGGTTGCTGCTGCTTTGAATTTCTACCTGATCTACTGGTCTGTTGCTTGCCCGACAGAGCAGCATGACCTCAAGCAGCCTTGACGCTGACCTTCCTTGGCGGTCTGCCACCGATACTCTCCTGTTTCTGACAACAGCTGGCCATGGACTTTTCCACACTCTCCCCCAAATCAAGTCAGCTCTCCTGGTGGCTTGTCTTCCCCTCTAGTGCTACCATGCCATGGACCTGGGGAGACAGGAGCAGTCCCCGCTGAAATGCCAGAGGCTCCCACTGTTCTTGCCAATGGTTTCAATGCCTCTCAGTTTCTTGCAAGCCTTTAGTCCATTTCCAGAATTCTGAAATGACTGTTTTTGAAAATTCTTTTCAGCTTTGTGGTTGCTTTTGGGGAAGAGAATTTGCCAAGTTCCTCACTCAGTCATCCTGGAAGTCCCAGGCCCTCTTGTAGTTTATTGTTTCTAAGGGGACCTGTTTTCCATGGGGAAGTGTGTGTGTCTCTGTGTATGTGTGTCGAGTCTAACTGGAATTTGTCTGGGCAATACAGAGTGGTTGGTCCCCTTTTGCTTGTCAACTGTCACTTCAGTACATGTTATTGTAATAATTAAATCACTGCAAATTCTCTCCTTTTATCATATTTAGAATTAAGGGTGAAATGCACAGTCTTTGCTTCTAACACTTACATAGAGGAACTGAACCAGAGACAATCTGTCATCCTGTTGGCTTTTGGACTGCCTGTTATCACTTGTCCTAAAATTATTTATATCTTTTCTTTATAAGATATACTAATATTCCTTAGAAATTCCATTGAATGTAAAATAAAACACCCTAAATTTCCACCAACAGAGGGAAGTAGGTGTTAATCATTTTTAGTAAATACCCAAATTCGTCTATGTAAACATGAAAAACAACAACGTATATCTACATTTACTGTCATGGAAATGACACCCCTGACGCGCCGTTTCCGGAGAGAGGCAGGGCGCAGAGCGGCAGGTGCCATTTCCCCCATGTGACATCACTCACAAATACACAGTGTCATCAGGAGATTATCTTTCGGTGATAAAATTGTTAGCTCTGGGTTGAGAGAAGGTCTCAAGATTCAAAAGCGTCACCCCCAACCCCCTCTGACCTCACTCACCTCACACTGCAACACCCCCTCTGACCTCACTCACCTCACACTGCAACACACCCCATAAGATACACTGCCCCACAAGCACACTCTCACACAACCCACACAAACACTGGCAGTCCCCAGGGTCAAGAGCTCCACACCCCACGCTCTGACCCTGGCCCTCCTCACAGATCTCTCCTGATCTGCATGCTCTGTGGGCACCTTGCCTCAGACGCAATCCACACAAAACCTCTCACCCCCATCCCCTTCTGCAGAAAGCACCAGTGTGCAAAAAGCATGCAGAATTAGAAAGAACAGAAAACGAATGCAGGTAAAGCAAAAACAAACAACAAAAACTCAGGATACACAGCTCAGAAGAAAGCAAATACAAGAAGAAAGATTGAGTCCACGTGGGCAGGCTGGGAATGCCCAACTGTGCCTGGCAGATGACCAGGCCACTTGCTGCTCCGGAGCCACAGGGAGCTCCTGGAGAGCCTCTGCCCCGACTCCAGGCCCCCAGTCTGCCAAGCCTCCAAAACGCCCTTGCGTTTCCAATCCCCAGGCAACCTTAGGTCCCTCACAGCCCCAACCAACAGCCAGTGCGGACGCAGGTCCTCGGGCTGACGTGGCCGTCCTGGGAACAGCGGGCGCAATGCCGGGGTTGCAGTGACTGACCCTTCCCCGGTAACACCGGCGTGGACGCCCGGCTTTTCGCGCATTACATGCTGGAAACTGTTCACGGTACTTACATTTCCTTACACGGCACTGCAAGATGCCTACGTTTTGTGATTCAGTCACATCGCCTACAGAAGCCATAGGGAGGCGGGGGAGGCCAGACAAGCCGCAGTCCAGCCTTCCCTGGGGCCCCTGGCAACTGAAACTCGCCACAAATGCTCAAACATGTCTGACTTTGTTCAAAGTGTTAATTTTCCAGGCCTTTGCACAGGAGTTCATGTGGCCCAGGAGCCTCATTTCCACAGAAGCACGGCTTCCGGTTTGAAGCACAGGCCTAGGGACGGTCATCTGTCCACTCCCACCCCAGTTGCAAGGAAAAGGAAATCTCCCAGAAGCCGGAAGTGGCCGGGAGGCGACCCTGGTCCTGGCCAGAGCTGTGGTCTCTTCCAGAGTTGATGCCCCCCACCTCCCAGCGACCCCCGCACAAGTTGCCCCTCCTACCTGAGAGGCTTAGGTGTTAGGTGTGGGCAGAGACTTCCCCACAAATGTCAGGCTATGAAGGACTGCATATGGGGGGCGTGCCTGTGAACACGAGGGGCTGCCTATGAATATGAGGGGTTGCATATGAGGGGCTGCCCGTGGGCCCGGCGATGAGGGGTTGCATATGAGGGGCTGCCCGTGGGCCCGGCGGTGGGGGGGCGCTGCCTGGCCCTTCACGTTCCGCAATATTCATATGGACCTGACTTCCATTACCCTGAGGGTGCCCGGGCCACGGCGGCCCCTTCCTCTTCCTCCTCCTGGGTGGGGTCTGCAGTCTGGCCAGGCCCCTCTCGCACACAGGAGCGTGGGGGCTGAAGCAAGTGGAAACAGAATAAGGCAATTGGGGTTTGGGGGGCTGGGGCGGTTTTTGGTTGTTCGTCCTGGACGTAGCCACAAAGGAATTGCTTTCTAGGGGACTCACCAACTTTAGGGGCTTCCCTAGAAGGCGCGGGAGCGTAGGACCCACGGGGCGCTCAGCAGTCGGGCCAGGGTTCCAGGGCTCCCGGTTCCGCGCTCTCCTCCCGCAGCGCCGGGCAGCAGGTGAGTGTCCCGGGGAGCAGCGGATCTCCGGCGTCCCCAGGCGCCGCCCCCGGTCTCAGCAGCTCAAATCCTCCCTCTGGAAACTTCGCGCTCCGTCCCCTCGGCCCCGGCCCCCGGGCCCGCCCCTCTGCCCCTTTCTCTTCCCCAGCCTCCTCCCCGGTTCCGGCGCTCGCAGGAACGAACCGCCCCGCACGTCTGCGCGGACGCAGCGTGGACTCCCCGCACCCCCTCGCGGAGTCCAGGACTGGGGCGACTACCCCCCATCTGCTCGCCGGGCGCAGCGCGGTTACCTGGGCAGCAGCTCCGGGCACCGAGGTCCCCTTCACGTTTCAGTTCCTGGAGCTGCTCGGGAACCGCGCGGGGCCACACAGCCGGGAATGAAAGCCGGGGCGGAGACTCGGAAACCTGGGGGACCTCCCCGCCCCGTCTCCTCCTCACCCTCCGCCCCCGCCCTTCTCCTCTTTAACACCCGCCTCCCCCTAATTCCCCGCCCCCGCCCCCTCCTCCCGCCGCCGATGCCGCTGGCCCTCGGACCCCCGCAGGGGTAGGAAGAGCCTGGGCTGGGCCCGCCCGCCCCGAGCGCTCCGAGGTTCTCATTCTCTTTGCGGCGTCCGCTTGGGCTCGCGAAGCCCAACCCCAACCCCCACAGCCTGCCTGAGAAGGGGACTCGGGGGCGGCAGCGAGGCGGGGGTGGGGGGCGTTTTGCGCAGCCCCGGCCGCAGGGATTCTGACCTTGGGGACACAACAGCGAGCAGAGGCGGAAAAGACCCTCGGGCCCTCCCGCGGCCCAGAGGTCAGCCGAGGTCTGAGGCAGGTGGACGGTTTCGTGCCCGTCCCCGGTGCGTGGGACGCCCAGCAGGACCCGAACCCGCGGCCCTGAGCCCAGCGCGGGTGGGATCCAGGACCGGGTCAGCGCGGCGTCCCCGCCCTTGCCCCTTCTCGCAGCAACACTCCCCAACACACACATACGTTTTGTTCCCGCGTCCTTGTCTCCACCCGGCGGTCCCGAACAAGTTCTGACCTCAGGTTAGGGGCGAGCCCTTCCCTCCGCCAGGTGCGGAGGCTGGAGATGAAGAAGCCGGGCCCCAGGAGCCTTTCCGGAGCACCCTCACCTGTGCGGGTGGAGTGGGGGCTGAGGTGGAGGCGCAGTAGTGCTAGGGCCAGGCTTCCTGGTGTTTAGGTAAACGCCATTTCCTTAAAAATAAACTTCCAGCCTGGGCAACATAGTGAGACCCCCTTCTCTACAAAAAGTAAAAATAAAATTAGCCTGGCGCACCTGTGGTCCCAGCTACTCCGGAGGGTGAGGCGGGAGGATTGCTTGAGCCTGGGAGGCGTAGGCTGCAGTGAGCCGAGATCGCGCCACTGCCCTCCAGCCTGGGCGACAGGGCGAGACCCTGTCTCTAAAAAAGAAAGGAGAACAAACTTGAAACTCTGCTCCTCTGGGCAGTGAGCTTCGGGAAGCCCCTGTCGCCCTGACTCTCCCCCGCCATGCATAAAGGTCAATTTCTTGCCGAGGAAGCGTTTCAACTGCCTGCTTTTTTTTTTTTTGAGACGGAGTCTCATTCTGTTGCCCAGGCTGGAGTGCGGTGGCGCCGTCTCCACTCACTGCAACCTGTGCCTCCTGGTTCAAGCGATGCTCCTGCCTCAGCCTCCTGAGTAACTGGGATTACAGGCGTGTGCCACCAAGTCCAGCTAATTTTTGTATTCTTAGTAGAGACGGGGTTTCACTATGTTGGTCGGGCTGGTCTTGAACTCCTGACCTCAGGTGATCCGCCCACCTCGGCCTCCCAAAGTGCTGGGATTACAGGTGTGAGCCACCGAGCCCGGCCTCAACTGCTCTTTACGGACCTAAAGTCTCTCCATTGCGGTAGGAACTTAAGATTTGTTGAAAATAACATAGTTTACCTGATAACATAGTCCTGTTTGAGGTTGAAAGACGTTTATTAAGGCCATTTTTAATGCTTTTTTTTCATTCTTGTTAGCAAAACACAGTGAAGAAGTAGAGACACTTAAAATTTCCAAACTCTTTGTCCTCACAAGTGGCTCCAAAACGAGCACATTTTCAGAAAGGAACTGAAAAAACATTTTTGGTTTTATACCTTCTCTTATTTCCAAAAAGGATTGGTCAGTTTCAAAACTGCCAAAGGCAACGTAAAATAAAATGTAACAGAAGGTCAGTGACCCGCCATGGAGTAGAGCGGGCCGTTTCCCCCTTGTCCTTTCAGAATCCACCCAGGGACAACTTGAACGGTAATAGCGGAGACTCGGCTGCAGCGAAAGGAAGGGCTGCCCACACCGCGGGTCTACACCCAGACGTGGGAGACGCAGCCGGGACCTGCTCCAGAGTCTGGGCTAGAGAGGAGGCGAAGAGGGAGAAACAGCGTGTGGACCAGGCGCCTCTGCGGGAACCCGGCAGGACAGAGGCGCGCAGGGGCCATGGGTGCGATGAGCGCTCACACGCCTCGCAGGAGCAGGGCGCACACCTGGAGCCCACTCAGCACCACCCACCCCGAAAGATGGAAGATTTAGACAAGCCAGAAGGAACCGCTCACTCATACCTAGAAAGAGTGAACGAGGAACCAGCCCAGGAAGAAAAGAAAAAGAACAAGGAACCAAATACACAACAAAAATGGAAGTCAGAACAACACGTGATAAAACGTTGTCATTGAGTAGATGGAAATGATGACTTAACATTAACGCATTGCACATGGTTTAAGAGCCATTTTGAAAACGGGAGATGATGAAAAGGAATGAAGGATGAAAAAACAGACTTTCAGGAAAAGGGGGAAAGATATAAGATCAGTGGTGTGCTTACCATGGAGCCACAAAAAAACAACCAGAACTGCAGACCAGGGAGATGCCCCACCCAGGCCGGCCCCTCCGAGCCTCCGCGGGGATACTACGGCCCCGCCGGGACGGAGAAGGCGAGGCCGGAGGAGACTGCGTCCTGCAGCGCCGCGCCGCCACCGCCCATCTCTCGCCGCGGGGGCCCTGGACCGGGCAGGTCCCCGGGAACCGGGCAGCTGAGGTCGCCGGGTCAGCTTCCCTGGCCCAGTGCCCAGCGGGATGAAGATGCCGGGCCCCAGGCATCCCCAGGTTTGGGATTAGGATTAGGTGTTGGAGTTAGCCGGACTCCGCGGAGTTCCGGGGACCCGGAGACAGCGTGGGTCTCAGCGCGCAGTCAGCAGAGGCGGTCCTGGCGCCAGGGTGGGTGAGGGCACAAGCACCGAAGCGGGTGGGGCAGCAGCCGGGCGCCAGAGTGAGCGGGGGCACGGACGAGGGACAAGGTGGATAGAGGCGAGACCCGGCACCGGAGTGGGTGTGGAAATGAGCACCCGGGCGAGTTAGGGTTTGAGGTTAGCGTTAAAGTTAGGGTTAGGGTAAGGGTTAGGGTTGAAGTTAGGGTCACGGGTAAGTGTTAGGGTTACAGTTAGGGTTGGGGTTGGAATTGGGGTTAGGGTTTAGGGGCAGGGGTATGGGGTTAGGGTTAAAGTTAGAGTTAGGGAAGGGGTTAGGGTAGGGGTTCGGGTTAGGGGTTAGGGTTATGGCTGGCGCTAGGCTTGGGGTTGGGGTTGTGGTTTGGGCGGGGTTGGGGTTAAGGGTTAGGTTTATGGATTAGGGATTAGGGTTAAAGTTGGGGTTAGGGGATTGGTTTTAGGTTTAGGGTTAGGGTTGGGATTTATGGTTAGGGTGAGGTTCGGTTTGGAATTTTTTTGGGGTTTGTGGGGTTTTAGGGTTTGGTTTAGGGGTTAGAGTTAGGTTTTGGGTTGGGGGTGGGTTTAGTGTTAGGGGTTAGGGTTTTGCGGTTAGAGTTAGGGTTGGGGTTATGATTAGTGTAGTGTCGGTATTGGGGTTTGGGTTGGGGTTAGGGTTAGGGTTCAGGACTAGGGTTTGGTTTAGGGGTTTGGGATTAGGGTTAGGTGTTACAGTTAGCAGTAGGGTTAGAGGCTAGTGGTAGCATCAGGGTTAGTGGTAGGGTTAGGGTTAGCTTTTTGGTTAGGCTTAGATTAGCAGTGTGTTTTCAGAAAGAGTGGAATAATTTGTACGTTTTGAAAACTTATTTCGTTTATTTTCCTTTAAATATGCAGCAGAAGTTTACTACAACTAAATTATGTGGGTTCTCTGGCCACTTATTTTACCTCGATTAATATGTGGTTTATTTCAACTTGATGTTTTTAAAGACAAGCTTGTGGTTTGTGAGGGTTAGAACATGCACCATAAGCAAGGAGGCCGCTGGCAGCGCTGGAAATGCTGTACGCTGACCCTGACCCTAACCCGGAAATGCTGTACCCCAGGGTCTGCTCAGGGCCCGCTGCTCTGAACCTTCACACTTCTGAAATGGCTGCGCCTCCCGGAAATGCTGTACCCCAGGGTCTGCTCAGGGCCTGCTGCTCTGAACCTTCACACTTCTGAAATGGCTGGACGTCTCTGTACGAGCTGCTTTTACCCAATTCCATTTATTCTTATATTTTACAAGCATTTAGTAAATTCTTGAGCTAGGCCCTGGGGACTACCAAAGGAATAAGATATCTGCTGTTTTTATTTTATTTTATTTCAATAGTTTTGGGGAACAGGTGGTTTTTGGTTACATGTGTAAGTTCTTTAGTGATGGTTTCTGAGATTTTGATTCACCCATAACCCAAGCAGTGTACGCTGTACCCAATGTGTAGTGTTTTATCCCTCACCTCCCTCTCACCTTTCCCCTAAGTCCCCAAAGTCCATTTTGTCATTCTTATGCCTTTGAATTCTCATAGCTTAGGTCCCACTGATAAGTGAGAACATACAGTATTTGTTTTTCCATTTCTGAGTTACTTCACTTAGAATAATGGTCTCCAACTCCTTCCAGGTTGCTGTGAATGCCATTATTTTTTAACCTTTTATGGCTGAGTAGAATTCGATGGTGTGTGTATATATATAATATTTGATTTATCCACTCATTGGTTGATGGGCATTTAGGCTGGTTCCATATTTTTGTAATTGTGAATTTTACTGCTATAAACATGTGTGCAAGAAGACATCTGCTCTTAAATTGCTCACAGTTTAGTTAGGAATACTTAAAATAGCTGCAGTGCAGGATAGAAAGTGTGCACAAATGATCACCTTTTAAATAGATGCATGAGAAGAAAGAACTCTGAAATGCAAGTGTTACCTGGAGGAAGCCACAAAGGCTATGAGACCAAGACCTCACCTGGAAGACACTTGATAGTTCAGAAGCCGAGATCCTGTGAGGTGTCTCAGAGAGCTCAGCTGTGACCCCGCACTGTATGGAAGGGCAGGCAGTGGGGCCCAGGCAGGTGAAGAGAATTGTCCACTGTTGAGCAACATCAGCCTAAAACCCACATGCAATGCTATTGCTGCAAAACCGCTGACTGTTGAAGCCAAAAACCACAGAAACAGACTCCCTTTATGGTCCTCACTGTGTAACTGGTGACTTTTCAGAAGATGAAGATTAAACATATTAATCATAAATTCAAAGTATCACAAGAAATACTAGGAGATTTTCTAACCTCTGCTACCATGACTTTTTTTTTTGCAAGATTCGTGAATTGTTGTAAATAAGCTCGCAGAGGCCAAAGTGCTCCCCTGAAATCATCCAGAAAGAGGCAGGCTGCTAATCCCCACATCTGGGACATCTGTGTTTTTTATGATAATACAAAAATTAAAGATAAGGAAGAGAGAGAAGGACAGAAAGACACAGAGAGACAGAGAATTGGAGCTAAGAGGAAACATTTTCAGGTTTTGCCCCCCAAAATTCCCAGTGAACAGTCCCATTGCCAGCGGGTGAAATCCCAGGCCCTGGCTCCAGGATCCTGCTCTTTCGTTTGGTGACTCCTGTGCAGATTTGGCACTGAAACAATATGAAATTGTTACACTTCTCTGGACAAGTCATTATGCTTTCGGCTCACAGGCCCCACTTCCCTGGACACCCCTTCACGCTAAGCTTCAAGTAATTCAGCTTCACCCTTCAGAGCAGAGCTCAGCTGTCACTTCCTCTAAGGACCTCCCCACCCACCTCTCCAGCAGAAGGGCCCCCACCTTGCTCTTTGCACCTCTGTCCCTCGAGGTGCTGCTGTCCTTTGTGGAGGGTGGGACCCTGGGAACTACAGCCCTTCTCATGCTGGAGACACTCGGCACTCAGAAAGTGTGTGCTGAGTGGATACAAGTGCAGCAAGCTTGCACAGCCTTACAATGTGTACTCTCATGTCTGGAATAGATCCCCATTTTCATTCTTGGTAAAATGAGTAAGTGGGGCTGGGTGACCCATACTCTCTTTTCAACTCAGAAGTCCACATCGAGCCTGACATCAAATAGCTTCCCAGCCAGCGCCAGGCCAGGACCCAGGTTGTTCAATGTGCCTGTGTCCCCCACAGAGTGGGGAAAGCATAGAGAAATGGGACCAGCTCTGCTGCCTGCTGCCCAGTGCCAGCCAGCAACTCCAGGCTCACAAAGCCAAGGCAAAAGCACCTGCAGGAGAGCTTGGTTATTCATTAGCTGTGATTGGGCTGTGAGGGGAGTGTGTTCACTTCTAATTTTCCAGGGACTAGCATGAGACAGTAAAGTTTGAAATGTGGTGTTTTTTGGTCTTGGCTAAAAAAAAACAAAAAACAACAAAAAAACGGCTTTTTACTTTCTCATCCTTGGAGCCACTGGCATTAGCTATGGGCCTGATAGTTTAAGAAAACTTGAAAATGAACTATGTGAACCAGTAATCTCCAAAGTAATATTTTGATAAATAGTGTAATTCTTTATTACAGCAAAACCATTTCAACTAAAAATGCAAAAGTAGCCGGGCATAGTGGCGCATGCCTGTAATCCCAGCTACTCGGGAGGCTGAGGGAGGAGAATTGCTTGAACCCAGGAGGCAGAGGTTGTGGTGAGCCAAGAGCACAGCACTGCACTCCACCCTGCGCAACAGGGCAAGACTCCGTCTCAAAAAAAAAAAAAAGAAAGTGAAAAGACAACCCACAGAAAGGAAGAAAATATTTGCTTGCATGTTATATATCTAGCAGCCTGTTAACCACAATAAACAAAGAATTTGTATAACTCAACAACAAAAACGAAATTAAAAAAGGAGAAAGAGTTGAACACACACTTTGCCAAAAAACATGCAAATGGAAAACAAGCACATGAGAAGGTGATCAATATCATTATCATTATGGCCATCAAAACTGAAACCACAACCACATACTCCTTCACACACACTAGAAAGGCTATAATCCAACAAATGTAAAATAACAAGTGTTGGCAAGGTCAGAGGGAAATCACAACCCTTAAATACTGTATATGGAATATAAACAGTACAGACTATTTGTAACATAGTTTGGTATTTCCTCAAAAAGTTAAAAATAGGCCAGGCATGGTGGCTCATGCCTGTAATCCCAGCACTTTGGGAGGCAGAGGCAGGTGGATCCCTTGAATCCGGGAGCTCAAGACCAGCAAGAACAACATAGAAAAACCCCATCTCTACTAAAAATACAAAAAACAGCCAAGCATGGTGTCACACACCTGTAGTCCCAGCTACTAGGGAGGCTGAGGCAGGAGGACTGCTTGAGCCCAGAATGTGGAGGCTGCAGTAAGCTGAGGTTGCACCACTGCACTCCAGCCTGGGCAACAGTGCAAGACCCTGTCTCAAAGCAAACAAACAAAAAAGACCTGCCATGGTGGCTCACGCCTGTAATCCCAGCACTTTCAGAGGCCGAAGCAGGTGGATCACTAGAGTCCAGGAGTTCAAGACCAGCCAAGATGACATAGCAAAACCACGTATCTACTAAAAATACAAAAATTAGCCGGGTATGGTGGCCCGTGCCTGTAATCGCTGCTGCTCAGGAGGCTGAGGCAGGAAAATCACATGAACCCGGGAGGCGGAGGTTGCAGTGAGCCAAGACCGCACCACTGCACTCCAGCCTGGGCAAAAGAGCAAGACTCGGTCTCCAAAGAAAAAAAGAGAGGCTGAAAAGACAACCCACAGAAAAGAAGAAAATATTTGTGCATTATATATCCAACAACAGTCTGTTAACTACAATATATAAAAAATTTGTATAACTCAACAACAACCAAATTACAAATGGAGAAAGAGCTGAACACACACTTCGCCAAAAAGACATGCAAATGGAAAACAAGCACATGAAAAGATGATCAATATCATTATCATTATGGCCATCGAAACTGAAACCACAACCACATACTCCTTCACACACACTAGAAAGGCTATAATCCAACAAATGTAAAATAACAAGTGTTGGCAAGGTCAGAGAGAAATCACAACCCTTAAATACTGTATGTGGAATATAAAATGGTGCAGCTTATTTGTAACATAGTTTGGTATTTCCTCAAAAAGTTAAAAATAGGCTGGGCAAGGTGGCTCACGCCTGTAATCCCAGCACTTTAGGAGGGTGAATCAGGCAGATCACTTGAGCCCAGGAGCTCAAGACCAGCCAGTACGACACAGCCAAACCCCATGTCTACTAATACAAAAATTAGCCAGACATGGTGGCACACAGCTGCAGTCCCAGCTACTTGGGAGGCTGAGGAAGAAGGACTGCTTGACCCCATAATGTGGAGGTTGCAGTAAGCTGAGATCGCACTATTACATTCCAGCCTGGGCAACAGTGCAACACCCTGTCTCAAAAATAAAAATAAAAATAAAAAGGGCCAGGTAAGATGGCTCACGCCTGTAATCCCAGCACTGTGGGTGGCTGAGGCAGATGGATCACTTGAGGTCAGGAGCTGGAGACCAGCCTGGCCAACATGGTGAAACCTTTTCTCTAGGAAATAATAAAACAATTAGGGCCAGGCTCTGTGGCTCACACCTGTAATCCCAGCACTTTGGGTGGCTGAGGCAGGCGGATCACCTGAGGTTGGGAGTTCGAGACTAGCCTGACCAACATGGACAAACCCCATCTCTACTAAAAATACAAAATTGGCTGGGCGTGGTGGCACATGCCTGTAATCTCAGCTACTCAGGAGGCCTAGGCAGGAGAATCGCTTGAAGCTGGGAAGCAGAGGTTGTGGTGAGCCGAGATCGCGCCATCATACTCTAGCCTTAACAACAAAAGCGAAACTCCGCCTAAAAGGAAAAAAAAAATAGCCAGTGTGGTGGTGCAGACCTGTAATCCCCGCTACTCAGGAGGCTGAGGAAGGAAAATTGCCTGAACCTGGGCGATGGAGGTTGCAGTGAGCCGGTATCAGGCCACTTCACTCCAGCCTGGGCGAAAGAGCAAGACTTGTCTCCAAAAAACAGAACAAGAAAAAGGAAATGCATGGGACAAAGTGGTATATCCTGAAATGAGGACTTTCCTTCTGGACTAGGGTTTCCGATGAAGGTGACAGTTTATCCTTCAGTCTCCACAGGTTACAAATTTGTCATCCAGCAAGAGGCAACAGAGGGAGCCCCCCCAAGTCCCATGCCAGAACTATGACATAATTACATTCCCTCACTCATTTCAGTACCTAAATATTAATAATTCATCAACTTAAATATCTACACTTACTTTACCAATTTTCCATTGCATAGATGAAGAGGTTTCCAAATTTTATATAGGTTGTCATGATGTGGACAGGACTTTTTGATAGTTAACTATACCGAATGACTAAAATATAAGTGTTTAAACCTAAAATACCTTGTAACTGCTAACACAGGGCTAGAGAATACAGCAAGGTAACAGTCTGTCCAGTAAATTCTTCTGAAATTTCCTTTTTTTTTTTTTTTTAATACACGGAGTCTCACTCTGTCACACAGGCTGGAGTGCAGTAGCACGATCTCGGCTCAATGCAGCCTCCACCTCCTGGGTTCAAGCGATTCTCCTGCCTCAGCCTCCCGAGCAGCTGGGACTACAGGTGCGTGCCACCACACCAGGCTAATTTTTGTATTTTTAGTACAGATAGGATTTCACCATCTTATCCAGGCTGGTCTCGAACTCCTGACCTCAGGTGATCTGCCTGCCTCAGCCTCCCGAAGTGCTGGGATTACAGGAGTGAGCCACTGCACCCAGCCCTCTTCTGCAATTTCAATAATCAATTGTGCTATTTGCCTTTCTATCAGCAATGAGATTTTATTTTTCTTTCCTAATTATTTCAAACATGAACTTTGGTTCCAGAGAACTAGTATTTCCTTGATTTATAAATTGAGGGCAGCTGGGCATGGTAGCTCACGCCTGTAATCCCAGCACTTTGGGAGGCCAAGGCAGGCAGATCACTGGAGGTCAGGGGATCAAGACCAGCCTGGCAAACATGGCGAAACCCCATCTCCACTAAAACTGCAAAAAATAGCCAGCCATGGTGGCAGGTGCCTGTAGTCCCAGCTACTCAGAAGACTGAGACAGGAGAATTGCTTGAACCCGAGAGGTGGAGACTGTGGTGAGCCAAGGTCGTGCCACTGCACTCCAGCCTGGGTAACATAGGGAGACTCTATCCTCAAAAAAAAAAATAAAAAAATTGAGGGTCGTCTCACAGACGATCTAATAATGAATTATTTTTTTGTCTTTAGAAAATCAACATTAACTTTTCTACTTTTAGATATCGTAACTGCTGTGACTTGAAGGACTTATCTAGAAAAAGCCTTAAAAAAGTACGGTCAGCACTGGGTGAATGGGTTGGGGGAACCCACATAAAATCCCCAAGACACCTGGGAGTCCATGTCCCCATGAGTGGGACTGCAGGCAGCTGTAGCAGACTGGATGGGAGAGGACAGCAGGCAGGAGAACTCGGGGTCTGGAGTCCACGGTTCTAAGGCCAGGGAAAACCACTGGCAAAGTGAAATGCGGAGCTTGACAGGATGAAATTTGTGATTGTAAATGAATATTTGCCATTTCCAAGTGAGATCGCCAGTGGTGGTGGGATGGATGGGTGCTCCTCCAAGTGGGCTGCAGTGAGGAGAGCGCAGCCCCAGGCCAGGATGTTCCTGCCAGGAACACAGGATCTGGACACGTTTAGGAGGAAACGCCGGGCAGACCCAGCTTGGAGTCATCTCTGCTCTTTACATCTGTTAAGGCTGTGAAAACTGAGAGTCGGCCGGATGCAGTGGCTCACGCCTGTAATCCCAGCACTCTGGGATGCTGAGGCGAATGGATCACCTGAGGTCAGGAGTTCAAGACTAGCCTGGCCAACACGGTGAAACCCCATCTCTACTAAAAATACAGAAAATTAGCCGGGTGTGGTGGTAGGTGCCTGTAATTACAGCTAATCGGGAAGCTGACGCAGAAGAATATCTTGAACATGGGAGGCAGAGGTTGCAATGAGCAGAGATGGCGCCATTGCACTCCAGCCTGGGTGACAGAGGGAGACTCCGTCAAAACAAACAAACAAACAAAAAAAACCCCAGAAAACTGAGTCTCAGGAACAGTTCCCGAAAAGGAAAATTGGGCCCGCATGGAAATAGACATTTTTCTCCCACCTAGGGCAGGGAGTGAAGTGAAATAGGTCTGTAGACTGGACTTTCACATAGAAACTGTGTATTTCCTAAATTGGGGGTTATTTGGGGATCACCTGGAGGAGTATTCCTGCTTTTGGTGAAACACACGGGGGTATTTTTTGTGGAGCTGCAAATCTGGCACAGCAATAACAGCTGGGGAACTGGAGATAAAGGAGAAGGCATACTAAGTGCTGTTGCAAGTTTCCCAGAAGTATGACATTATTGGGAAGTAAACTACTTTTTAAAACAACCGTGGCAATACCACATCAGTAAGGCAGAGACAACAACATGAAGTCTCATGACAGAGGCCAAATGCAGCCCAAACCCAGGCCAGCAGAGGCTGTCAACTCAGCACCCCAGCGAGAGCCGGAAGGTTCCATCCTCAGAGCTGCAGACCCTCTCGTGTGGGCTGCAAAGGCCATGTCTGCATCCCGGGTGGTATGTACGCTCTGAGAGATACATGCGTGTTCCGGGGGTTATATGAGTGTGACGGGTGTGGTGTGAGTCTGACTGTGTCACGGGCGTTCCAGGGGTTACGTGTGTGCTCTGAGGGACACATGGGTGTTCCGGGGATTATATGAGTGTGACGGGTGTAGCGTTAGGTGACGATGTCACCTCCGCGTTCCAAGCGTTATGTGCGCACTGAGGGACACATCCATGTTCCCGGGGTTGGATGTGGACGGCAGCTTCCGAGTTACCCCGACGGGTGTGCTCTCTGTATACAACGGGTGCTAACACTAGCATCACAGATGCAGTGTTATTAGTACTACGGCGGTTATTATCAGTGTGGCGGGTGTTCTAGTTGCTTTCCTGATGCTACATTTCTGTTCCAAGACCGCAGCTTGGCCCTGTGGCTGCCTCACCTTGGGTGTGGAGAATGAACCTCGAGTGCGCTGGATTCACAGGGGATTTTGGTTTCTAATTTTCCACATGAAGGGCCAAGGCGGGTGGATCACTTGAGATCAGGAGTTCAAGACCAGCTTGGGCAAATAGCAAGACCCTTATGTCTACAAAAAAAAAAAAAAATTAGATGGCATGCTTGCACGTACCTGTAGTCCCAGCTACCCAGGAGGCTGAAGTGGGAGGATTGCTTGAGTCCAGAAGTTTGAGGCTGCAATGAGCCAGCCATGATCGCACCACTGCACTCCAGCCTGGGTGACAGAGTGAGACCCTGTCTCTCTCTCTCTCTCTCTCTCACACACACACACACACACACACACACGTTAAATTTGTTGGATTATATAGGGGGTTGAGCACTTTTGGTTATAAAATATTTGTGATTGTGGGAACAAGTTAATAAAGACACGAAGCTTATTTAAATGTCCCAGAACTTTAAGAACAAAAAGCATTATTAGTTTAAAAATAAGTTTTACTTTAAAGGTAATAGTACACACATAAATTGTTGTTAAAATCGACAGTAACAAAGAGAAGTACCAATACTAATAGCCTGTCACAAACTGATTCTTAATAACCTATATAAACAAACATTAAGCCCGGGCGCCGGGTGGCTCATGCCTGTTATCCCAGCACTTTGGGAAGCCGAGGCAGGCAGATCACTTGAGGCCAGGAGTTCCAAACCAGCCTGACCAACATGGTGAAGCCCAGTCTCTACCAAAAATACAAAAAATTAGCCGGGTATATTGGCACGCACCTGTAATCCCAGCTACTTGGGAGGCTGAGGCAGGAGAATCCTTGAACCCAGGAAGCAGAGGTCGCAGTAAGCCGAGATCATGCCATTGTGACAGGAGAGAAACTCTGTCTCAAAAAAAAGTTATATGTTTACAACAGGTGCATTCCTCCTCTTGCTTTCTGAAGACGCCCTGCTATGTAGCTGAGTAGTCGCTAATAAACTATCTTAACTTCACTATACTCTGTGACTTGCCAAAAGGTCTTTCCCATGTGAAATCCAAAAACCTGTTCTTGGGGTCTAGGACAAGACCCATTTTATAATGACAAAACTATACAAATTCTAGAGGAAAACATGGAAAGAAAGCTATGTGACCTTGGGTTTGGCCATGAGTTTTAACACGACACTATCAGAGGCATTTGAACCCCTCCTCTATATGAACTCCAGGGTGGTTTATGTTCCACTGGCTAAGAGAAAGTTTTCTTCAAAAATGTGACATGATTTGAGGTCAAACATTAATATCAAGTACACTCAAAAGATTGAGAAGCTAGCATTAGTTCTGGGAAAACCAGAAGTGTGCCTTTTTTGGAAATAATCATTGGTAGCACAAACTTAAGAATCTCCAAAGGAAATAAAAATGAGTTATTAACTTACAGTTTTCACCAATTAAGATATAAATGAAGCTAATGAAATCCGGAAATACAATTTCACTGTTTTTAATGTTCATTAAAAAAAAAAATTCTTATCAAATAGCCCCAGTAAGTCACCAATTAAGTCAAAATCCACCTATGTCCTGAACTACTTAAAAGCAAAATCCACCTGTGTCCTGAACACTATCCACTTTACAAGCCTCATTATATGTACTGGAGACAAAATTCAGAAATAAATAAATATATATGTACATATATACAAATATATTTCAAATTAAAAAATACTTTTAGAGAGTGGTATGTATTACATTTAGAAATTAATAACGAAGTAAATTATGGGATGTCATCCACGCCTGTCCCAAAGGTACCGAATTTATAAATCATCTCAGGTGCGGAGCAGGACAGGTTGAAAATAGCAATGACATGAACTCGCGCGGAACAGCTGCCGGCGCGGTGTCCAGGGCAGCACCCCGCCCGGTCCCGGCCCCTCCAGCCCCGGGCCCGACCCCTACTAGGCCTCTGCCTCGACGCGAACGCGGAGCCCGAGCGCGCGTCACGCCGTGTGGGGCCGAAGAGGCGGAGTGCGGGCTCGCGAGGGTCCCCGCCTCACTCTCGCTCCCGCCAGCACCAACGGACTCGCGTCCCCGCCGCGCGCCGACTCGGGAGCAGCACCGCCCCCGGCACAGGGGCCTCACGCGCCTCTTACCTAACAGGAAGTTGGGTGGAAGCAGCGCGGACCCACGGCGCACCGAACGCACTCCAACGGAACCCGACGCAGACACGCGCTTTCAACCGACGGAGACACCGGCAGGGCCAGAAACGCGGGCAGCGGGCGCGGGAGGTCGGTAAGCTACCCGCCCCTGCCCCGCCCCGGCCCGGCCCCGGCCCCGCCCCGGCCCCGCCCGAGGCCCCGCCCCTGCCCGAGGCCCCGCCCCTGCCCGAGACCCCGCCCCGGCCCGGCCCCGCCCCTGCCCGGGACCCCGCCCCTGCCCGAGGCCCCGCCCCTGCCCGAGACCCCGCCCCGGCCCGGCCCCGCCCCTGCCCGGCCCCGCCCCTGCCCGAGACCCCGCCCCGGCCCCGCCTTTTTCTCTGCCTCCCCTCCCTGCACGTACGGGCCCCGCCCCTCGCGCGACGTGTTTTGTTGACCGGGAAACGGGTTCTCCGGAGCCAAGGTCCGCTCGGGTGAGTGCCCTCCGCTTTTTGTGGCCAAACCCAGCCACGCAGTCCCCTTCCTGCGGCATCCTCCACACCCGGGGCCTGCTGGTCTCCGCGGATGTCACAGGCTCGGCAACCGCCCTCCTGTCGGCGGGGAGTCCCGCGACGCCCGGAAATGCTCCGGAGCCTGTCGCTCAGCTGCCAGATCTGCGTCTGTGTCCGGTTCCGTCACTGAGGTCGCCCCTGTCCGGCCCTTCCTCCCTAGGTCTCTTCACCGTCCGCCCATCCTATCGCGCGCGGCCTCAGGTCCCCATTCGGCATGTGGCTTGTCTTCCGTCGTCCCCACCCTCGCCCCTCTTGGCCCCTCAGGGCAGCCCTGGGATTCGGCAGACGCCAGTCCTCCCTGAGATGCTTCCCCATCCTTCCCTCCGCCAGGCCCTACGTCTCCGCAAACCCCACGCTTCGGGGTGGCCGCCTCAGACAGGACCCTGAGTCCGAGACTGGGGTAGGGGACCTGCCCGATCCTGTAACAACCCTCGTGCTTCTGCACAATCGCCTCCCACTAGCGGTGAGTGTTGGGTGTTTACCTTCCCGGTGTCCCACTGAGAAGTGGGCTCTTCCTTGGCAGGGGCTTCTTCATTGCCTCGCTGTGGATGTCGAGGTGGGGCAGGAGAGTGAGGAGAAAACAGAGAGGAGGGAGGTAGAGCCAACGAGCGAGAAAAGGGGAGGGAAATTTAGATGGGAAGTGGATGGGTCTGAGGAATTTGAACAAACATTGACAATGAAGGAGAGTGACCTGAGCAAGTAGTAGTGGGGTAAATGGAAATAGACAAAATGGGAATCAGCAGCGATATGGAGGACAGAATACAAGGAGGAGGCCTTGACCGTCAGTAGCAGAGAGGGCAACAGAAGCCTAATTCCCAAATTCCTTAGATGGTTTTCTGATTTCCAAACTAGTTTCCCTTTTAAATTTATTGTGTCAGGTTCAGCTTATGAGGCCTCAATACTTTTCAGTCTTAATTGTATACTGAAAATACTTTTTGTTTACTAAATACTTTTTACATTAATTCAGCGTGCACTCCGTAAGGATATTGATGATTTGAGTTAGTTTAGTATTCAACAGCTTCCTCTATTCCTTTATATGATCTCTGTATTTAATGGCTGTGGCATAAAGTTTCCAACTAAGTATAAGTATCAAGTTTTCTTTGTGCTGTTTTCTGCAAATATTGAAGGATGACCTGGATTGTCCTAGAACTTTGTTCCGACAGATTACATGTGTTCATAATGAATAAATTGCTCAAAGATATTTCCAAAGCTCACCTTTTATGTTTTTCAGTTCCAATAATTACATCTTTTTAAGGTTTATATTTTTTGATGACTTAATGTGATGTTCTGGAGAAGACAAATGCTTTTAATCAATATGATTAAAACCGTGAAAGACAAATCGCTGTTACTTAAGAGTGTGACATATGATCTGAAATCTTTAGGGGGCAGGGATGTTAAGGGAAAACTGCCGCTATCGTATCAAGGTCATGCCATTCCTGTGAAGCTGGTGCTGGTTACTCTCTACTGGCTTCTGTTCACCTTTCCACCGGCCCCAAGACACACACATAGTGACACAAGGCAGTGGATAGGGAAAGAGCAAGACTTTATAAAGTAAGCACAGAACAAAGGTATCTTTCTAATGAGGAGGAGGTGTTGGTTCTGGGAAGGAAGCTTGGGATTTGGGTATTCAGGATCCAGAAGTGAGAGAGCCTGGGAAGTTCAGGAACCAGAGAAAGAAAAAGACTTGCCCATTCTCACCCATGACCCTGTGCTCAGCAGGTACTAGCAGAGACTTCAGGCTCTGTGACTAAAAGGGGTCAGACCAGTTGATATACCCACAGCTGCCATGTAAGGATGTGTGTGGACTTCACTAGGGAAGAACGGTGTTATGAAAGAAGGGGCAGAAAAACTCACCTGTTGGTCTCCATGTAGACGTTTATTGTCCTGAATTCCTGGAGGTTCAGTGAAAAGCAGAAGATTGTCTTTTACACATGTTGAGTTATGCCCCCATATATGTGGTTGTGGTAAAGAAAGAGGATGTGTTGATGAGAGGTCCTGAAATGCATTTTCCTAATACTCAGCAGGGGCTTCTCAAGAAGGATCTTCCCTAAGAAAGAAGCTCAGAGAACAAAAATGGAAAAGGATTAGATATGGCACTTTTGCTGGAAAAAGTCATGTTATTCATTGATTGTTTTGTCATCTCCCTCCTTAAGTGTTGTTTTTAGGATGTGGTAATCTCTGACCCTGCCTAACACATTTCCCAACTCACCCATAGCCTTCCCTTAACGTCCTCCTATCTTCACACTATCACACTGTGACCCAGTGAATTCGAACTTGCGAAGTTCCATTCGGGGGATCATATGGGAAGGGCTTCACACCCAGACATAGATTATAGATGGGAAGTGGGCCACATGGTGTCAGTGAGGCAAGTATGGATCGTTTAGGGACAATGCACTGTCAGATCTTTCTTGACCATGATTAGAGAAACTGTGCATATTAGTAGTGAATTAATGTCAGGAATACCTGACAAATCCTGGAAAAGAAGATTGATGAGAGGAAATGTGTTCTGCCCAACTGTATAATGCATTTGAAGCTTAAAACAATGAATCAGTATTGATCTGGTCACAAAATATTAATGATTTGAATTAAAAAGAAAAGTTTAGAAAATGATAGCTTTGACAAATTAAGGTAGCATTTCATCCACACGATGGAGTGTGTTTTATTCAGTAATTGATTTAAAAATGGAATCAACCTAAGTGTCTAACAGGAGGGAGTTTTATAAATTGTTCACAGAGCATCTGTTCCAAGGAGACCTTGATGTTCCTAGATTTGTAAAGAATGCTGCTTACTAGCACACTGACTCCTCTGCAAATGTCTGAGGGTTCCTCCACTTGGGGCAAGTTGGGGGTTTGATCACAGAGTAAATAAATGGTGCATTTTATAATGTAATATATTCTAGCAAGATGCAGCCCACAAACTGTATAGATACTCTTATGTACCACGTAAAGTTCATCTACTACTTTAACCAGAACTTGATACTGTATGTATGTTTTTTTTTAGATTTGGATAAAATGACAACTCATTGTTATTTCCAGTTCACAAAGTAATTGTGAGGCTGAATAAATTTTATTATTTTATAGACATATATGTAAAATGAATTTTTCTATGAAACTCATTTTTGATGTATATTAGATGCTATTTTATATTCTGTAGTTTAATTATATGTACGCACACACAAACACACACTTCGGTGTCTTATTATGTTTCTGCAGTGAAACCAAAATCCTTCCTTCACGCCCTTTGATTTTATGTTTTCCTCAGGAAGGCAGGAGCTATTGTATATGATAAAATATTATGTTTTATTCAGTCCACTTATGAAATTGTTTAATATTGTTATAAATATTTATATAACTTATTTTAAATTTCCAAATAACATAGGTTACATGAAATTTGACAACTTTATTTTTTTCTTTTCACAACTATTTTGACTGTATACTCACCAAAAATCAAAATTTAGACAAAATTGACTTTTAGACTAATTCTCATTTTTTACATGTAAAAGACTACATGGGACTTTTAAGTCTAGGTTGCCCTGAGTCTACAGTCACAGAGGTTTTATGTCACTATGTCCTCCATTCTAATAATATGATTTTCAGGCTTTATTCATGTCATTTTTATATCCTCATTAAGTTTTAAAATTTATTTACATGGGTCTACAAATTTATTTCAAATCGTAGTCATAATATTTGGCTATTGTAAATAGACACTGATTTTGTGTGTTTGCTTTTTTTAAGGACTAATGTTGCTGGACAGGCAGGTAGTGTAGACAGGGTGGATCTGCTGGCCAGGCAGGTAGTGTAGACAGGGTGGATCTGCTGGGGAGGCAGGTAGTGTAGACAGGGTGGACCTGCTGGACAAGCAGGTAGTGTAGACAGGGTGGATCTGCGAGCCAGGCAGATAGTGTAGATAGCGTGGATCTACTGGCCAGGCAGGTAGTGTAGACAGTGTGGATCTGCTGGAGAAGCAGGTAATGTAGATAGCGTGGGTCTACTGTCCAGGTAGGGAGTTTAGACAGGGCGGATCTGCTGGGCAGGCAGGTAGTGTAGACAGGGCGGATCTCCTGGGCAGGCAGGTAGTGTAGACAGGGCGGATCTCCTGGGCAGGCAGGTAGTGTAGACAGGGCGGATCTCCTCGACAGGCAGGTATTATAGACAGGTTGGATCTGCTGGACAGGATGGTAGTGTAGATAGCATGGGTCTACTGGCCAGCCAGGTAGTGTAGACAGGGTGTATCTGCTGGACAAGCAGGTAGTGTAGACAGGGTGGATCTGCTGGCCCGGCAGGTAGTGTAGATAGCGTGGATCTACTGCCCAGGCAGGTAGTGTAGACACGGTGGATCTACTGGGCAGGGAGGTAGTGTCGACAGAACGGATCTGCTGGAGAGGCAGGTAGTAAAGACAGGGTGGATGTGCTGGAGACGCAGGTTGTATAGACAGGGCGGATCTGCTGTACAAGCAGGTAGTGTAGACAGGGTGGATCTGCTGGCCCGGCAGGTAGTGTAGATAGCGTGGATCTACTGCCCAGGCAGGTAGTGTAGACACGGTGGATCTACTGGGCAGGGAGGTAGTGTAGACAGGGTGGACCTGCTGGATGGGCAGGTAGTGTAGACAGGGTGGATCTGCTCGACGGGCAGGTAGTGTAGACAGGGTGGATCTACTGCCCAGGCAGGTAGTGTAGACACGGTGGATCTACTGGGCAGGGAGGTAGTGTAGACAGGGTGGTTCCGCTGGCCGGGCATGTAGTGTAGATAGGGTGGATCTACTGGCCAGGCAGGTAGTGTAGACAGGACGGATCTGCTGGACAGGCAGATAGTATAGACAGGGTGGATGTGCTGGAGAGGCAGGTAGTATAGACAGGGCGGATCTGCTGGACAGGCAGGTAGTGTAGACAGAGTGGATCTGCTGGAGAGGTAAGTAGTATAGAGAGGGTGGGTCTGCTGGACAGGCAGGTAGTGGAGATAGCGTGGATGTATTGGCCTGGCAGGTTGTATAGACAGGGCGGATCTGCTGTACAAGCAGGTAGTGTAGACAGGGTGGATCTGCTGGATGGGCAGGTAGTGTAGACAGGGTGGATCTGCTGGCCCAGCAGGTAGTGTAGATAGCGTGGATCTACTGCCCAGGCAGGTAGTGTAGACACGGTGGATCTACTGGGCAGGGAGGTAGTGTAGACAGGGTGGATCTGCTCGACGGGCAGGTAGTATAGACAGGGTGGATCTGCTGGACAGAGGGAGGAGTCACACCCCAGGTGGGGCTGAGTGGGACGGCATGAGACTTCATCACGCTACTCAGAATGAAACATGTTTTAAAACGTGTGTATTGTTTATTTCTGGAATTTTTCATTTAATGTTTTTGGACCATGACTGACTGAGAGTAACTGAAACCTTAGAAGGCAAAACAGTGGATAAGAGTGACTTGCGGACCTGAACAGTTTGCTCTTAGAAACTTTGTGTCGTTGGTTGTCTGATCTGTGACTTCCTTTAATTCACTTCTCTGAGTTCCTTAAAGGTAGGAATCATGTTTTATTCCTCTCACAGCCATATTTCCTTAAAAACTAGTTGGTGAACCGTGGAAAATCTAGATTGCTCAGGCCGCCTTCTGCCATCAGAAATAATGTTGCCTTTCAGCGGTGGTTTGCTTTTCTGAAATTTTCAGTCATCCCACCCTTTAGAAGGAACAACTTTAGAGAATAAGACTGGCCGGTATGCAACTCCCAGAATTTTCTCAGGAATGTTTCAAAAATCTGTTGTTATTCTGGATACTGGTGAACAGATGCGCGAACGGCTCAGGCTCTGCCACTGGCCTTCTCCATGACTGTGTTTGTAGGGACAAAGTATGGTAGCAAACAACTTCAAAAAACCTCTGTGGCTTGAAAACACAAAGTTTAATCACTTGTCCATGCTTCTCTTCCACTGCAGGCTGGGGGTAGCTCCTGTTTCCTCAGGCCCAGGTGAGATAATTTTCCCATCCTGAGCACTGCCAGGCTCATGGCAGAGGGGAGGGTGCAGGAACGTTGTGCGGCTTTTAAAGTTTCTGCCAATAAGGGGCAGAGTCACTTCCATTCTGTTCCATTGGCTGGGCCTGACCACGGGACAAGTAGCAGAACCTTTCCATCCAGGAGAAACAGAGAGTGTCTGGAGAAAGAATAGACACTGTCCCCAACTCCCAGAGTTAATGCTGTGAATTCATCAACAGGATGATACACTTGCCTCACTGGCTTTTTGTTCCAATAGACAGAATCATAGAGTCTTGTTGTGCTGAGAGCCTTGTAGGTCACGCAGTCCAGGGATGCAAAATTAGAAGACAATGACGAGGTGCAAACCTGAGAGCGGAGGCGAATGGAGTCCGGAGGGCGGGGGCTGCAGGCCGAGCACACACCCCACCGGGGAGCAGCCATCTCTGCTGCAGCCGACGTTGCCCTAGAGAGATGAATGCAGGCCCAATGTTGGCAGCTATTCCAATGTGAAAGAAACTAAAAATCCAGACTTTTATGTAACAATATTCTAATATTTACAACATTAATCAGCTGGGGGAAAAAGGGTCCACAGAACTTTTGCAGGCTGTGAGCCACCCATTTCTACCCAAATTCAGCCCAAACCTCTAACTGCACAAGCTCACACAAATAGAGAAAGCCAGGAAAAGTATCCAGAACTGCATGTGCACTTCACTACTAACAGGGGCCTCCAGCCCTGGTAAGCATGGGAACCACACATGTAAACACTGAGGTGCCCTGCCACGCCAGTGAAGTGCATGCTGCTCGTGTGTGACCCATTTTTAACCCCTAAAGGCATAAAACACGAATACTGTGAATTCAGTTAATAAGTTGAATTTACACCAGTCCTTCCTGATACAGCTGAATCAGATCTTTCCCATTATTCACTACTCAGTATATCACCCCTTCTGTTGAACAAAATTAAGTAAATATTTAAAATTTCTTACCCAGGGGTCAGCAGATTATAATCCAGAGGCCAAGCCCAACCTGTCTGCTTTTGTGTATAAAGTTCTCATGGAACAGAGCTGTGAGCCTGCCGTGTGTGGTCTACGGCTGCCCCTGGACACAGCTGCAGAGCTGATTCCTGCACAGACCTCGGGGCCCACAGAGGGAGGCGCCTTCCCTCCATCATCCCCACTGAGCACCAGCCGCCGCAGCCGCTAAAACCTGCGGAACTCACTCCATGCCCCTTGTTGGCTTTCTTCACATAAAGTGGATAAAACTGGGTGTTTACAGCCTAAAGCAGCCCATGCCAAGGCACTCCTCAGGGACTGAGCCTTAGTCACAGTCCTTGTGACTACAGCACATCCATAGATGGGAGCCGGCCGAGGGATCCGTGTGCCTCCAGCTTCTCGGAGCTGGAAAGAATCCATACTGGAAAAATGTTCCTTCAGTGCTCCTCCTTCCGGGAAAAAAAGACGGGGAGCTACATCAACCTTAAGGGTTCATGTTGCTTGAATGTAAGCATAATAAATATTCAGCATGTCTCCTAAGACCTGGAGTATCATCAGAGACCAAGCTGGGAAAACCACAAAGAATGACGCCCAGTTTCTAAGAGTCATTCCATGCTTTACAGTCAGCCCACAACCACCGAGTCCCAGGAAGCCCAGCCGAGACCGCGGCAGGTCCTGACACAGCATCAGCCTGAGTCTGAGCCCAGAGGAAGCTTCTGCTGCCACAATTGCTGCGTGTGCTCATGGCTTGGGTGCAGGCCCAACCACAGCGGACCAAGGGCAGGCTGAGATTTGGCCTGGACTGGAGGGCTGTCTCAAGGAGGGTGACGTGTCTTTGACTTTTGCATTCTTCCCTTTTCCTTTCTATTCTCTTGGTGACGTGAACACAGACAGAAGGTGAACGTTTTTTGCATAAGTTCCCTGTAGATTCTGGATATTAGGCCTTTGTCAGATGCATAGTTTGCAAATAGTTTCTCTCATTCCGTAGGTTGTCTGTATTCTCTGTCAAACATTTCTCTTGCTGTGCAGAAGCTCTTTCATTTAGTTAAATTCTACTTGCCAATTTTGTTTTGTTGCAATTGTTTTTGGGAACTTAGCCAAAAATTCTTTGCCAAGGCCAACGTCAAGAAGAGTATTTCCTAGGTTATCTTCCAAGATCTTACAGTTTGAGGTCTTACATTGAAATCTTTAATATATTTTGAGTTAATTTTTGTATATGGTGAAAGGTAGGGGTCTGGCTTCAGTCTTCTGTTTGTGGCTAGCCAGTTATTCCAACACCATATATTGAATAGGATGGTCTTTTTCCACTGCTGCTTTTGCTGGCCTTGTCAAAGATTGGATGGTTGTAGGTGTGTTGCTTTATTTCTGAGTTTTCTGTTCTGTTCATTGGTCTATGAGTCTGTTTTTGTACCGGAACAGAAGCTGTTTTGGTTACTGGGGCTGTATAGTATAGTTTGAAGTTGAGTAGTGTGATGCCTCTGGCTTTGTTCTTTTTGCTTAGGATTGCTTTGGCTATTTGGGCTCTCTTTTCATTCCATATGAATTTTAGGATAGTTTCTTCTTGTTCTTAAATGCATTTTATAATTAACTTGTTTAGCTCTAAGAAAAAAACTTGATTTTGTATTGGAATAGCATTAAATTTAATATTTTTAAAAAACGTTTCATCTACTTCTAACTTACTGCAAAGAGTTTTATAAAGTTGCCTGTAATGATTTTTTAATGTTTTTCTTCATTTTTATAAAGGAAACATCCTTGTAACCACACCCAGGTCAAGGAATAGAACTTTATCAATCATCCCAGAAGCGCCCACCACATGTCCCATTTCTATTATAACCTACTTCCTCTCCCCAAAAATAACCACTTCCCAAACTCTTATGGTAATCATTTCCCTAATCTTTATAGTTTTATCACCAAGTGTATATCCCTAGACACTATAGTTTAGTGTTGTTTTATTCTTAAAATTTGATATGTTTTTAAAGTCTCTTTTAATCTACACATTTTTCTCTCTATCCCTTTCTTTTCCTTATCTTTTACAATGTTTAAATTTTCTTCTGTTAGCACTTGTAACTTTCTTATTTTTTTTTTTTTTCTAATCAGATACCTAGTGGTTTGTTTTGGTTGATTATTTTCTCTTGAGAGCCAGCTTTCGGATTTACTTCTTAGTTCTATTCTTTTTCTACTTAATAATATCTGCTTTTATTTGTAATAATTCACTCCTTTCTTTTGGTTCACTTATTCTTTTTCTGGCTTTTTCAGTTATATGTTTAAATAATTTATTTTTATTATTTAAATTTGTATTGATATAGGTATTTAATGCTATAAAGTTTCCTGTGACAGTCACTTTTTTTCTGAGTCCTATAAATTCTCTCTATATTTTCCCAGCCTTTTATAGCTGTATATCTTATATGCAGTATGGTGTTTGATTTTGCTTTGTGAGCCAATCCAAGACTGTTTTCCGTTTAATAGGTGAGCCAAGTCCATTTTTTACATCACAGATAACAGGGAACCACCTTGTTCTATTTTATTTGCTTTTACCCTTTTGGTATTTAAGAGGGCTTTCTTCCTCCCTTTTTTTCCCCACTTTTATCCTAATGCCTTTATAGCAAACACTTAGTTTCTTTGGTTGGCTCCCCATAGTACCTGATACTGCAGTTAGCTGATGGACACCCCAGTCCCAGTTGGCCCCTGCACATCTTCTGCCCGCCCCTACCACTTCTCTGGTGGTTCTTCTTTGCATTGTCCAAGCTGGTAACCATGGCATGATGCACTTTTATCACTGTCATGTGCCAGCAGCTCCACAGATAAATACAGACCACCCTGCAGCTCACCTTTGCATCTGCCTCTAGTCATTTTGGTTTCCGGAGCTTATTCTTTAGTGGGTCATCCCTCAGCTCCTGGTCACCATACTTCCTGTGTTTGTGTGTACTCATAAAAAATATGTGTGACTTTTACCCTTGATAGTCACTATTTAGATGTTAAATCTTTGGCTTATATTTTTTCCCTTAAATATCTTAAATATGTTACTGAACCTATTCTATTCTGGACCTGTAATCCCTACTACAAAGCCGCTCACAAGTCCAGTTTTCATCATTTCTGATATTACAGACATGCATTCTTAAGGGGGAGGAATTTATAGAACTGGAAGCCATGTTAATATCCTAGTCATGAGGTGGCTGAGATTTAGTCTGTCCAGGTAAGATGGTGCAGGTAGGGAGTGTGGCGGTCCAAGTGGCACACGCAGGAAGTCACAGAATGTGGGAGGCATTGTTTTGTGTACCCTGTGCACAGAGTGTCTGATGCCCTTTGATAGGTTTACGGCCTCATCTGGTGGACTTTCTGGCACAGCCCTTCTTCAAGGTTGCTGCATCTGAAGCTCTTTAAGACGGCGTTTCCCTTCTGCCAGATTGTACTCTGTGCACAGTGCAGTTGCTTCTCCCTGCGGAGTGAGATGGGCCCACATTGGCTGTGGCTCCACCTGGCCTTGGTGCTCTTGTCGCCCTCTGCTCTGCTGCTCCCTTCATGTAAGAAGGGTGTGTTAAGAGTCCGTAAGTGTGTTGTGTTACCACACCCAGCTAATTTTTGTATTTTTAGTATAGATGGGGTTTTGCCACGTTGGCCAAGCTGATCTCAAGCTCCTGACCTCAGGTGATCCACCTGCCTTGGCTTTCCAAAGTGCTGGGATTACAGGCATGAGCCACTGTGTCTGGCTGAGATTGCTTTTTTGTAAGTAATCTGTTGTTACTTTGGGTTACTTTTCTGTAAGGGATAGAGCAGAGGGGACTTCCTTATTATACTGGAATCTTCTGTCTTCAGGAGAAGAAAAAAAAACTCGTCTATTTTGGGACCTGTTTTTTAAAGTTTTAGTTTGATTTTGTGGTGCTTAGCATGAGTGACTCCATTTTGGTTTGGTCTGGTCTGCTTGGGATTAGTGCAGGAGCTCAGTCCAAAACAATGGCCCCTCATAATTTTGTTTAATACATGAAATTCAAATTTCAAACTTGTAGACATTTGCTCTCTCTCTTATTATATAAGTACCTACACAATATCCTCAAATTTGCTTTTTGATCTGTAAAGACTAAGATATTTATCATCTAGTTTTACAGAAAAGTTTGCAGATCTTCTGGTTTAAAAGAGCAGGAGATTTAGTGTCAGGCAGGTTTGGATTGAGCCCAAGGGCTGCCATTTACTGATTGTATGACTTTGAGCAAGGTATTTATCTTGTTCTAAGCCTCAATTTCCTCATCTATAAAATGGGCACACAAATAGTATTTACCTTGGAGAGTTAAATGGGATAATGCATTTAATGTGCTTAACACAGTGCCTATCAGATGCTTAGGGGCTCAACACATTATTTTTGTTATTGTTGTTGTTTTACCCTAAAGTAAATGAGACAAAATAGCAAAGCTAAATGAGGAGGAATTTTTAAGTTACATCAGAAACTGTAATAGATTCTAAAATATTATAATTAAGAAATTTCATACTTATTTAAAAAGGCATTTTCAATTTAACAATTTAAAAATTTAACCCTCTTATAAGTTAAAAAAAAAAAAAAAAAAAAGCCCGGAACGGTGGCTCACGCCTGTAATCCCAGCTCTTTAGGAGGCTGAGGTGGATGGATCAGGAGGTCAGGAGTTCAAGACCAGCCTGGCTAACGTGGTGAAACCTCGTCTCTACTAAAAATACAAAAATTAGCTGGGCATGGTGGTGCATACCTGTAATCCCAGCTACTCAGGAAGCTGAGGCAGGAGAATCGCTTGAACCCGGAGGCAGAGGTTTCAGTGAGCCAAGATCGTGCCACTGCACTCCAGCCTCGGCAACAGAGCAAGACTCCATCTCAAAAAGAAAAAAGAAATAAAAATAAAAAGTCATGCCCAGCTATTTTGGGAGAACTGAAATTACAACTCTATCTGAGAAAATAAAATGACAGGACTCCACAGAATCCATAGATAAAAATTTAACTGAAGAGGAATATGGAACAGACCAAAGGAAAAATTTTATCAAGCTGTAATCTTTATACTTGTGCCTAAGGCCAGAACTTGAAACTGCTGAAGACAGTGTTTCTCTACAAATGCACACAAGCACCCCATTTTGATGCACAGATAGGTGTTTATTTCTTTTAAGAATAGCAGCTTTATTAAGATAAATTTCACATATGATACAATTCACCAATTTAAAGTGTACAAGTCAATGGTTTTCAGTATAATCAGAGTTGTACTACCATCACCATAATCAATTTTAGAACATTTTCATCACCGCCCAAAAACCACTGTAGTCTCTCCCCAGCCCTCCACTCCTGGGAACCATTAATGTACTTTCTGTCTCTATAGATTTGCCTATTTTGGATATTTTATATAAATGGAATCATACAACATGTGGTCTTTTGTGAATAGCTTTTTTCACTTACCATAATGTTTTCAAGATTGATTCATTTTGTAGCAGGTATCAGTCCTTTTTCCTGTTTATTGCCAAATAATTTTCCATTGTATGGATAGATCATATTTGTTTATCCATTTGTCACATTTTGGTTGTCTATCAGTTGATAGATATTTGTGGTGCATTTAATTTTTGGCCAATGTGTAAAACTTATTTTGCTCTCACTGAGGCTACATACTGTTACAACAATGCTATTTGGTCAACTTGACTGAGCTGGCCTCATAGGTTACAGGTTGCTCATTGTTAGAGATGAGACTTTAGACCAGACTGGACAACATAGTGAGACCCTGTCTCTACCAAAAAGAAAAAGAAAAATTAGCCAGATGTAATGGCATATGACTGGAGTCCCAGCTACTTGGGAGGCTGAGACGGGAGGATCACTTGAGCCCAGGAGTTTAGGACTGCAGTGAGCTGTGATCGTGCCAATGCAATCCATGCTGGGCAACAGAGTGAGACCCTGTCTCAAAAAACAGAAAGAGGGATTTTAGTATAACATTCAGCCAGTGCCATATTGGGAACCCACAAGAATGTACTTAAAAAAATATGTCAAAGAAGGTGGTGAGGGCTGTAATAGCTGCTATTCAGGCAGTAATGCAGTGCTGAAGGGACATCAAGCAAATAGTGTGATGCCTGTGGGTGCAATGTTACTCCTTCCCTTAGGTTGCCAAAAAAATCAATACTTCATAGCATTCCTGAAACGAAAAAGCTTATGAACCATTGTGTTTAGGGTGTAAGCTATCTATTTTGGGCTACCCATCACAGCTTCTCTCCTTTGGTAGAATAAAGTGAACTGAACCACCATGCCTAAGGTATTTGCCTTATTTCTTCCTCAGCTGGTTCATGGTTACATTGTCAAAGCTGGCAAAGCATTCAAGACCTGATTTCTCAGACGGAGTGTATGTGTGATAATATAATCATTTGCACAAATATAAACCCTCTGTCTTAACTGTGTTCTGCAAAAGGCGTGATAAATACTTTCAAGTTATATGTACTTATCAGTAGAACTAATGGAATACACACAGTATATTTTATGGGGAATTTCAGAGAAGGAAGGAAAAGTCAACCTTCTATTTGGCATCAGGATAGTAGTAAAACATTCTACTTGTGCATCAGATAGATTTTTATGACCTAACCTGGACAAGTAACTTAACTCTTGGTGCCTCATGTTTGAAAGAGGGATAACACTCTACAGGGTCATTCTAAGAATTAAATATTGCCAAAACACATGAAAAGATTCTCAACCTTGTTAGTAATCAAGGAAATGCAAATGAAGATCACAATGAAGTCTTCTTTTGTACTCAATTGATTGGTGAAAAATGCATGCCTGATAATATTGACATACAGACCAATGAGATCTCTTATAATTTGCTGGGAAAATGTATCAATTTGTACAAACATTTTGAAAAATAATTGTGCATTTTCTTGTGAAGTAAAACATTTGAATAATCTAGGACCCAGCAATTCAACTCTTACACAGACACTCAAGAGGAAGTTGCACACACATATGTCAGGAAAAATGTTCATAGCAGCCCTGTTCATAAGAGCAAAACCTGGAACAATTGAGAGGAAATGAATAAATTGCCGTGTAGCCACACAATAGAATACAAGACAGCAGTGATGCTGAAAAATATAGCAAGCCTCAGGAGTTTATATATTATATGGATAATTTTATGAAGCTCAAAAACACCCAAAATTAAACAACATATTCTCTAAGTACATACGTGGGATATGTGATAAAACTAAAAAGAAAACAGGGAATGATCAGCAATCCAGAACCAATTCATGACTGTTGTTACTATCTTATGGAGCAGGCTGTGGATTGGAAGCGGGGGCGGTGCACATAGGTACGTGTAACTTACTGGTAATGCTTTTAGGTTAGGAATGAGGTCAAAGGAGTTCACTATAAATTTATATTAGAAAGAAGGGCTATCTATGGATTAGTGATGAGAGTGTCATGCACCAGCAAATATGATTAATGAACTTAGGTTATCTGAGGTCCAAATAAATAATGAGAAAAAAGTAAATAAAAGTGATGCATGAATACTAAAAATTTGGAATTACATATATAATATGTAATAATAAAGAAAAAAGTGTACTGGTTATCCTTCAGGTATAAAAATTACAATTAAAATTGTAATGTTGGAGGAGGAGCCAAGATGGCCGAATAAGAACAGCTCCGGTCTACAGCTCCCAGCGTGAGCGACGCAGAAGACGGTGATTTCTGCATTTCCATCTGAGGTACCGGGTTCATCTCACTAGGGAGTGCCAGACAGTGGGCGCAGGTCAGTGGGTGCCCGCACCGTGCGCGAGCCGAAGCAGGGCGAGGCATTGCCTCACCTGGGAAGCGCAAGGGGTCAGGGAGTTCCCTTTCTGAGTCAAAGAAAGGGGTGACGGACGCACCTGGAAAATCGGGTCACTCCCACCCGAATATTGCGCTTTTCAGACCGGCTTAAAAAACGGCGCACCACAAGACTATATCCCACACCTGGCTCAGAGGGTCCTACGCCCACGGAATCTCGCTGATTGCTAGCACAGCAGTCTCAGATCAAACTGCAAGGCGGCAGCGAGGCTGGGGGAGGGGCGCCCGCCATTGCCCAGGCTTGATTAGGTAAACAAAGCAGCCCTGAAGCTCGAACTGGGTGGAGCCCACCACAGCTCAAGGAGGCCTGCCTGCCTCTGTAGTCTCCACCTCTGGGGGCAGGGCACAGACAAACAAAAAGACAGCAGTAACCTCTGCAGACTTAAATGTCCCTGTCTGACAGCTTTGAAGAGAGCAGTGGTTCTCCCAGCACGCAGCTGGAGATCTGAGAACGGGCAGACTGCCTCCTCAAGTGGGTCCCTGACCCCTGACCCCCGAGCAGCCTAACTGGGAGGCACCCCCCAGCAGGGGCACACTGACACCTCACAGGGCAGGGTATTCCAACAGACCTGCAGCTGAGGGTCCTGTCTGTTAGAAGGAAAACTAACAAACAGAAAGGACATCCACACCAAAAACCCAGCTGTACATCACCATCATCAAAGACCAAAAGTAGATAAAACCACAAAGATGGGGAAAAAACAGAACAGAAAAACAGGAAACTCTAAAATGCAGAGCACCTCTCCTCCTCCAAAGGAACGCAGTTCCTCACCAGCAACGGAACAAAGCTGGATGGAGAATGATTTTGACGAGCTGAGAGAAGAAGGCTTCAGACGATCAAATTACTCTGAGCTACGGGAGGACATTCAAACCAAAGGCAAAGAAGTTGAAAACTTTGAAAAAAATTTAGAAGAATGTATAACTAGAATAACCAATACAGAGAAGTGCTTAAAGGAGCTGATGGAGCTGAAAACCAAGGCTCGAGAACTATGTGAAGAATGCAGAAGCCTCAGGAGCCGATGCGATCAACTGGAAGAAAGGGTATCAGCAATGGAAGATGAAATGAATGAAATGAAGCGAGAAGGGAAGTCTAGAGAAAAAAGAATAAAAAGAAATGAGCAAAGCCTCCAAGAAATATGGGAGTATGTGAAAAGACCAAATCTATGTCTGATTGGTGTACCTGAAAGTGATGCGGAGAATGAAACCAAGTTGGAAAACACTGCAGGATATTATCCAGGAGAACTTCCCCAATCTAGCAAGGCAAGCCAACGTTCAGATTCAGGAAATACAGAGAACGCCACAAAGATACTCCTCGAGAAGAGCAACTCCAAGACACATAATTGTCAGATTCACCAAAGTTGAAATGAAGGAAAAAATGTTAAGGGCAGCCAGACAGAAAGGTCGGGTTACCCTCAAAGGGAAGCCCATCAGACTAACAGCGGATCTCTCGGCAGAAACCCTACAAGCCAGAAGAGAGTGGGGGCCAATATTCAACATTCTTAAAGAAAAGAATTTTCAACCCAGAATTTCATATCCAGCCAAACTAAGCTTCATAAGTGAAGGAGAAATAAAATACTTTACAGACAAGCAAATGCTGACCGATTTTGTCACCACCAGGCCTGCCCTAAAAGAGCTCCTGAAGGAAGCGCTAAACATGGAAAGGAACAACCGGTACCAGCCGCTGCAAAATCATGCAAAAATGTAAAGACCATCAAGACTAGGAAGAAACTGCATCAACTAACGAGCAAAATCACCAGCTAACATAATGACAGGATCAAATTCACACATAACAATATTAACTTTAAATGGAAATGGACTAAATTCTCCAATTAAAAGACACAGACTGGCAAGTTGGATAAAGAGTCAAGACGCAACAGTGTGCTGTATTCAGGAAACCCATCTCACATGCAGAGACACACATAGGCTCAAAATAAAAGGATGGAGGAAGATCTACCAAGCAAATGGAAAACAAAAAAAGGCAGGGGTTGCAATCCTAGTCTCTGATAAAACAGACTTTAAACCAACAAAGATCAAAAGAGACAAAGAAGGCCATTACATAATGTTAAAGGGATCAATTCAACAAGAGGAGCTAACTATCCTAAATATATATGCACCCAATACAGGAGCACCCAGATTCATAAAGCAAGTCCTGAGTGACCTACAAAGAGACTTAGACTCCCACACATTAATAATGGGAGACTTTAACACCCCACTGTCAACATTAGACAGATCAACGAGACAGAAAGTCAACAAGGATACCCAGGAATTGAACTCAGCTCTGCACCAAGCGGACCTAATAGACATCTACAGAACTCTCCACCCCAAATCAACAGAATATACATTTTTTTCAGCACCACACCACACCTATTCCAAAATTGACCACATACTTGGAAGTAAAGCTCTCCTCAGCAAATGTAAAAGAACAGAAATTATAACAAACTATCTCTCAGACCACAGTGCAATCAAACTAGAACTCAGGATTAAGAATCTCACTCAAAGCCGCTCAACTACATGGAAACTGAACAACCTGCTCCTGAATGACTACTGGGTACATAACGAAATGAAGGCAGAAATAAAGATGTTCTTTGAAACCAACGAGAACAAAGACACAACATACCAGAATCTCTGGGACGCATTCAAAGCAGTGTGTAGAGGGAAATTTATAGCACTAAATGCCCACAAGAGAAAGCAGGAAAGATCCAAAATTGACACCCTAACATCAGAATTAAAAGAACTAGAAAAGCAAGAGCAAACACATTCAAAAGCTAGCAGAAGGCAAGAAATAACTAAAATCAGAGCAGAACTGAAGGAAATAGAGACACAAAAAACCCTTCAAAAAATCAATGAATCCAGGAGCTGGTTTTTTGAAAGGATCAACAAAATTGATAGACCGCTAGCAAGACTAATAAAGAAAAAAAGAGAGAAGAATCAAATAGATGCAATAAAAAATGATAAAGGGGATATCACCACCGATCCCACAGAAATACAAACTACCATCAAAGAATACTACAAACACCTCTACGCAAATAAACTAGAAAATCTAGAAGAAATGGATAAATTCCTCGACACATACACTCTCCCAAGACTAAACCAGGAAGAAGTTGAATCTCTGAATAGACCAATAACAGGAGCTGAAATTGTGGCAATAATCAATAGTTTACCAACCAAAAAGAGTCCAGGACCAGATGGATTCACAGCCGAATTCTACCAGAGGTACAAGGAGGAACTGGTACCATTCCTTCTGAAACTATTCCAATCAATAGAAAAAGAGGGAATCCTCCCTAACTCATTTTATGAGGCCAGCATCATTCTGATACCAAAGCCTGGCAGAGACACAACCAAAAAAGAGAATTTTAGACCAATATCCTTGATAAACATTGATGCAAAAATCCTCAATAAAATACTGGCAAACCGAATCCAGCAGCACATCAAAAAGCTTATCCACCATGATCAAGTGGGCTTCATCCCTGGGATGCAAGGCTGGTTCAACATACGCAAATCAATAAATGTAATCCAGCATATAAACAGAGCCAAAGACAAAAACCACATGATTATCTCAATAGATGCAGAAAAAGTCTTTGACAAAATTCAACAACCCTTCATGCTAAAAACTCAATAAATTAGGTATTGATGGGACATATTTCAAAATAATAAGAGCTATCTATGACAAACCCACAGCCAATATCATACTGAATGGGCAAAAACTGGAAGCATTCCCTTTGAAAACTGGCACAAGACAGGGATGCCCTCTCTCACCGCTCCTATTCAACATAGTGTTGGAAGTTCTGGCCAGGGCAATCAGGTAGGAGAAGGAAATAAAGGGTATTCAATTAGGAAAAGAGGAAGTCAAATTGTCCCTGTTTGCAGACGACATGATTGTTTATCTAGAAAACCCCATCGTCTCAGCCCAAAATCTCCTTAAGCTGATAAGCAACTTCAGCAAAGTCTCAGGATACAAAATCAATGTTCAAAAATCACAAGCATTCTTATACACCAACAACAGACAAACAGAGAGCCAAATCATGAGTGAACTCCCATTCACAATTGCTTCAAAGAGAATAAAATACCTAGGAATCCAACTTACAAGGGATGTGAAGCACCTCTTCAAGGAGAACTACAAACCACTGCTCAAGGAAATAAAAGAGGATACAAACAAATGGAAGAACATTCCATGCTCATGGGTAGGAAGAATCAATATCGTGAAAATGGCCATACTGCCCAAGGTAATTTACAGATTCAATGCCATCCCCATCAAGCTACCAATGACTTTCTTCACAGAATTGGAAAAAACTACTTTAAAGTTCATATGGAACCAAAAGAGAGCCCGCATCACCAAGTCAATCCTAAGCCAAAAGAACAAAGCTGGAGGCATCACACTACCTGACTTCAAACTATACTACAAGGCTACAGTAACCAAAACAGCATGGTACTGGTACCAAAACAGAAATATAGATCAATGGAACAGAACAGAGCCCTCAGAAATAACACCGCTTACCTACAACTATCTGATCTTTGACAAACCTGAGAAAAACAAGCAATGGGGAAAGGATTCCCTATTTAATAAATGGTGCTGGGAAAACTGGCTAGCCATATGTAGAAAGCTGAAACTGGATCCCTTCCTTACACCTTATACAAAAATCAATTCAAGATGGATTAAAGATTTAAACGTTAGACCTAAAACCATAAAAACCCTAGAAGAAAACCTAGGCATTACCATTCAGGACATAGGCGTGGGCAAGGACTTCATGTCCAAAACACCAAAAGCAATGGCAACAAAAGCCAAAATTGACAAATGGGATCTAATTAAACTAAAGAGCTTCTGCACAGCAAAAGAAACTACCATCAGAGTGAATAGGCAACCTACAACATGGGAGAAAATTTTCGCAACCTACTCATCTGACAAAGGGCTAATATCCAGAATCTACAGTGAACTCAAACAAATTTACAAGAAAAAAACAAACAACCCCATCAAAAAGTGGGCGAAGGACATGAACAGACACTTCTCAAAAGAAGACATTTATGCAGCCAAAAAACACATGAAAAAATGCTCATCATCACTGGCCATCAGAGAAATGCAAATCAAAACCACTATGAGATATCATCTCACACCAGTTAGAATGGCAATCATTCAAAAGTCAGGAAACAACAGGTGCTGGAGAGGATGTGGAGAAACAGGAACACTTTTACACTGTTGGTGGGACTGTAAACTAGTTCAACCATTGTGGAAGTCAGTGTGGCGATTCCTCAGGGATCTAGAACTAGAAATACCATTTGACCCAGCCATCCCATTACTGGGTATATACCCAAATGACTATAAATCATGCTGCTATAAAGACACATGCACGCGTATGTTTATTGCGGCATTATTCACAATAGCAAAGACTTGGAACCAACCCAAATGTCCAACAATGATAGACTGGATTAAGAAAATGTGGCACATATACACCATGGAATACTATGCAGCCATAAAAAATGATGAGTTCATATCCTTTGTAGGGACATGGATGAAATTGGAAACCATCATTCTCAGTAAACTATTGCAAGAACAAAAAACCAAACACCGCATAGTCTCACTCATAGGTGGGAATTGAACAATGAGATCACATGGACACAGGAAGGGGAATATCATACTCTGGGGACTGTGGTGGGGAGGGGGGAGGGGGGACGGATAGCATTGGGAGATATACCTAATGCTAGATGACGAGTTAGTGGGTGCAGCACACCAGCATGGCACATGTATACAAATGTAACTAACCTGCACAATGTGCACATGTACCCTAAAACTTAAAGTATAATTAAAAAAAAAAAAAGAAACATAGAAACTATGAAGGACTAGCAACACACATAAAGCCATTATCTTGTAAAAAAAAAAAATTGTAATGTTATAACCTTCCATTCTTTCCCCTATGAATTAAAACTTTTTTTTTTTTTTTTTTAACGAGACTAAAAAATCAAGTTGATAAAATCTATGCCCTGTGGGAACTGGTTAGGTCAGGCTACCCACTCCAGATTTCCAGCAGGCTGGCCTCAGCTCTACCTACAGCCAGTAGCTTATTAAGGCTCTAGGCGCCAGTGACACCTTCAGACAGGTGGTTAGTGCGCCCTAAGGACTCTCCGCAGCGTCGCTCAGGTTCACAGAACACGCCCAGGGGCGTGTCCAGCTGTCGTCGGGGAGAGCCCACCTCCCCGGGGGGTGTGGCTAAGGGACGAGGCACTTCTCGTCCAGAG
This sequence comes from Pan paniscus, assembly GCF_029289425.2. Taxonomy (NCBI): domain Eukaryota; kingdom Metazoa; phylum Chordata; class Mammalia; order Primates; family Hominidae; genus Pan; species Pan paniscus. The sequence continues at coordinate 226,089 of NC_073253.2, read as the reverse complement.
CCCAGGTAATCCGGGCGGGATCAGCTGGCGTCGCGATGTGATGACGTCAGGCCCCGGGCAGGCCTGGAGTGGCGCGCTGGGCGTGCGCGGCTGCGGTCGGGCGTGTTGGTCCCCGCGGTTCAGCTGAAGTAGGGACGTGCTGTAGGCCGGAATGTTACCGGCTGTTGGATCTGCGGATGAGGAAGAGGATTGTCCTGAATTGGTTCCCATTGAGACGACGCAAAGCGAGGAGGAGGAAAAGTCTGGCCTCGGCGCCAAGATCCCAGTCACAATCATCACCGGGTATTTAGGTAACTAACCATCCCAGTCACAAAATGCCGTGAACTCTGGTGTCGTGGGATTTTGCGGGCTGCCGGTGCCTCTTCTCCTGAGGCATTGGGGCCTCATGATCAAGAGCAAATGTCTTTGAGGTAGGGGCTGGGTCACTTGCTTCTCGTAGGGTTTACCTCTCATCTTGGGAGTTAATGATGCCCGGTCCCCTCTGCGTTCGATTCCCGTTTCTCAAGTGAGATGGAAAGTTAGCCTTTGAAACAAGGCTTTGAAGCTAAGACACGCCCCCCAATTGTCTCTGTGACCTCTTACCAGGTTATCTTACCTTCCTGACGCTCATCTACCTCACCTGAAAATGGAAAATTACCTGTCACCTGGGAAACAGGGCCGGAACCACCTACCTATTGCCGTGAAAGGATGTCCCGTCTGTAAAATGCCCGACACGTGGGGCTTTCGTCAGTAGATTCCCCTTCCCCACGAGCCACAGTCCTCCAGCCAGTTGGCAGGAAGTGCTCCCATCTTAAACACTTTTTTTTGGAGGTCTGTTTGTAAACCACTGCGTAGGAAGTAAGAATAAAATCTCTGTCCTCCAAGACTATTTCTCAAACTAAGAACGTTGAGAGTGTACAGGGATACTCGAAACCACAAGTTTGTGAAGTTGGTAGTTTCGTGAAGGGCGGTTTATGCACTTACACTAGAAGTTTCTTACTGGAAAAGTTTGAGAAATATATTTTTAAACCTTACAGTTAAATAGAAGGGCTAGAACAAATATATGACTGTGTTAGAAGTTTGGAAAAAGTTAAGAAATGTAAATAAAATGATACTGTTTCCGGGAAATAATATTCCTAGTTGTTGCTAGAGACAGGTACAGACTTGGGCCACTTCGTGACCTTTTATGTAAAAATAAGAAATAACTGCTTTTGTTTTTTTAAAAACTTTGTAGACTGTAAGTTTATTCCCGTTTTTTGCTCGGAAGTAATTTTATAAAGGAATTTATTTTTGGCGTTTCCCCACAGTTATTCAGAGGCTGCTCTGCTGAGAAGATGAACAAATTTCTTGTCCAAAACAATGTATTTCAAACGTGCCCCTCGGGCCTTTCCCGTGTTGCTCACTGGTAGGTCAGTAGATCATTGGAGAAAATGATCTGAAGCTCAGGAGTGAGAATTAATACCAGCAACCTTGTTGCTGAATCTAGGTATAGTTTCACTCCTATCCCTGACCATTTTCCCTTTTTGAAACACTGTTCTTTTGGCTTCTATTACATTTTTCTTCTGATTTTTCCACCTGCTTCTCTGGCTTCTTTTTAAGGCTCCATCCTCCTTCCCCCTTTGTCCATCTTTAGCTACACACCTGTGTAATTTCTATTTTGATGTCCTACAACTTAAAACTTAACATGTCTGAAACTTCATCTGTTACCATCCCCCCAAATCCTGCTTCTGTGATCCCAACCATTTGGAATACTCTAAAAGCCTCCTGACTAATCTGGAGTCTTGCTGCCCTTTAATTTATTCGTTGCATGTTAGCCTTAATGATCTTTATAAATGTCAATCCGACTGCGTCACACCTTTCAGTGGCGTCCCTATGGGTTAAAATTCAAATTCCTTAACATGAATTACAAGGACCTGTAGGATCTGGATCTTGCCAACCTTTCCAGCCTGCCAAATTGGCCCCGCACAATGAACTAATGTTACTTCAAAGGTGCCAAGTGTTTTAGCCCCTTGGAATAGGTACTTTTTTACTGTGACTCCTCTGGCTAGATGTCCCTCTTAGGTTCTCCATAGCATTTTGTGCATCTCCTATTGAATATGTCACCCTGTGACATAATTGCCTCCTTATTCACTGAATTCCCCTCCATTCCCCCCTTCCCTTAATATTTCTAAGCTCTATGAAGGCAAAGACTATCTTGTTCACTTTTTCACCAAGGCCCAGCATAAATCTGTAACGTATTAGAAACCTTCGAATGAATGAACTATGTCTTAAAGTGTTTTTTTTTTCATAATATGGTTAAAAAGCCCTAGTAAATCTTCTCTTAGAAGATTTCTTACATTCACCCTTTCCTTTCAGTTTTCACATCACTGCCCTGTGAAACACTCATGTTCAGGGCCTCTGTCTCAGGCTTGGACTGGTTTTAAGATCTTCCTCATTGCCCTAAGTCTCTCTCTTCCATTCTATACTTCATATTTTTGTGATGTTGAGCTTCCTAAAGTACTCTAAATATAAGCCTTCATCTCTTAAAAAGCTTTGAAAGGAATATGACCTAAAAGATATTAATACCCTAATACTCCGTAAAATCTTCCTAGTTATAGGAAGATCTAGTTATATACTAGAAAACTTAATGTATTTCAGAAGACATGTATAGCCTACATGTAAAAGTTTTTAGCAGCACTGTAATAGTAAAACACTGGAAACAAACCAAATGTCCAACAAAAAAAAAAAGATAAAGAAATGATATAGTCATACAATTGAACTACAATACTATGCAGTTAGGATTTTCTTTTTTTCCTCTATGAATTTTAGTGTGTACGGTTCACAAGACTATTTTTTTTCTACTGGAGATTGACATATTGGGTTTCATATGCCACCTGCTGGATAAAGTTGGTATAGCTTTATGAATTTATCTTACTGAACATTCTGTCCATTGTTGACACTACCTCGCTCTATTCCCCATTTCATAAAAACTTTTATAGATTGTTTAAAGCATACTATAAGTAGCCATATAGTCAGCCTGAAGTTGCGTCTCGTTAATGTTGAAATAAAAGGTCATTATAAATAAAAGAGTGTGTGTAAATTTTAGGGAAGGTTAGGCTGGGTTGAAGAAACTGTTTCAACTTGTAGGAGTGTTTGTAAATATTTATAAAATTTTATGTCTACATAAAGTATTTTGCAACAGGTTTCAAAGGATGCTTTAATCTTATCCTCTAGGATATTCTATACTAAAATAATATATGAAAAATAGCATGCAAATTCTCAAAAACGTTAGGATTCTTTATGTGTTTTTTGTATCTTTAAAATTATTTTGAATTTTTTTATTTACAAAAAATATGTTTTATAGGTGCTGGGAAGACAACACTTCTGAACTATATTTTGACAGAGCAACATAGTAAAAGAGTAGCGGTCATTTTAAATGAATTTGGGGAAGGTAAGTAAAGTTCAATAAATGTCATGTTGCAAGATTTTGTGTGACTGTTTATTCCTCTGGTGAATTGATATTCCATATTTAAAAATGAAAATGCAAGGTATTGTATTGATGTGGATAGCTTTAGAAAAATTAGATTAATTTCTGTTAAGATTTATATGGGTTGAGATACTGAAATTAGTTTTAATAAAATTTTATTTTGTATAACTTTGGAGTTCTTATTAACAGAATTAAACTACATTTTTACCTGAAATAAATGACTCCAGAAGTAAAAATCTAGACATATGAAAAAACGTTTATTTTTTGTTTTATTTTATTTTTTTTGAGATGGAGTCTCTCTCTGTCACCAGGCTGGAGTGCAGTGGTGCAATCTCAGCTCACTGCCACCTCTGTCTCCTGGGTTAAAGTGATTCTCCTGCCTCAGCCTCCCGAGTAGCTGGGACTACAGGCGTGCGCCACCATGCCCAGATAATTTTTGTATTTTTAGTAGAGACAGGGTTTCACCATGTTGGCCAGGATGGTCTTGATTGAGCTCCTGGCCTTGTGATCCACCCGCCTCGGCCTCCCAAAGTTGCTGGGATTACAGGCATGAGGCACCATGCCTGGCCAAAAAATGTTTTTTTTAGGAATTAGAAAGGCACTTTTGTATGGACTCTATTGCAACTCATGAAAAATATTTGAAAATGCTTCTGTTATTAGTTAACTTTGTTTAATGTTTATTATCTGCAATGCAGTTAAAACTCAGTATTTTAAAAATAAGGTAAACATATGGTCTTTATCCTCATGTATTTTAAGTTATCTGTGAAAATAAGTGTGCTTAACTTCTCAACTGAAATATTAAACTGTAGTCAAAAAAATAGCTCTAGACACAATACTTCTGTTATCTTTATAGGAGTTTTTCTTCATAAGTATGAATTGTAATCAAAGCTCACTTCTAGCCAAAAAACAATATCTATTAAACGATTTCTTTTAAAATGTACTATTTTTTTTCAGTTGTAAAAAGTAAAAGAGCTAGGTTTTATGAACAGGATGGGAAGCCAGTTATATTCGATTTCTGGTTTTAATAAACTAAAGAGAAAAGTGCTTTTTAGGCAAAAATCCTGAGATTTCTAATAACAGACTGTTTTTTTCATCATCTTATTAAATAACCTATTGCACACTGATTACATTTATTCTTACTATTTTCTTTATTTTTTCCCAGATCATTTTTGCAATTTTATTTTTCACAGCATTCTCAATACTTTTCTTCATGTTTCATTAATGTTCTGTATATAGTCCGAATTCTGTAGCAACCTCTTTAGAAGCTCTTTATTAATACCTAGCTGAAATATAAAAAATATGTAAGTGTAAAACTACTCGATTTTATGGGAGCTCATTTGCTTAGTGGACTTTTAGAACTTCACCATTTGGTATATTTCTTTATTAGAGGAAAAGTAAAACATTTAAAATAATTCTTATAGATAACAAGCATTTCAAATATAGTTTATTCTTTCTTAAGTAAGTATTGCTAGGAAAATATGTGAATTTGACTAAAAGTTTAGGTTTTTTTTTTTTTTTTTTTTTTTTTTTTTTTTGAGATGGAGTCTCGCTGTGTTGCCCAGGCTGGAGTGCAGTGGCACAGTCTCGGGTCACTGCAACCTCCGCCTCCCGGGTTCACGCCATTCTCCTGCCTCAGCCACCTGAGTAGCTGGGACTACAGGCGCCCGCTACCTCACCTGGCTAATTTTTTGTAATTTTAGTAGAGATGAGGTTTCATTGTGTTAGCGAGGATGGTCTCGATCTCCTGACCTCGTGATCCGCCCGCCTTGGCCTCCCTATAAGTTTAATTTTTAAATGAGCACATGGTACACTGGCCAAAAACCTTCCTCAAGATGAACTAGGGTTTTTACTCATTGGGAATATTCAGCAGTTTGTCTAACAGAAACAATTTAGAAGAAGAATGAAAAGAAAAAGATAGATAAGGCGGTCTCTTAAGAGGTTGAAGGGCATACAAAATCCAGTATATAAAACATACTAGTCTATTTAGAAAGTTTACCCTGGACAAGAAAAAAATGCCTTCAAGATAGCTACTTTATTAAGAAATGGGGGTGGCCAAGTAAGAGGCCTAAGGAGGAAGTAGGTATGTTTATTAGTTTAGGATGTGTCTTTTTCAGGGCTTAAGTCATCTTAAATAAAAGCTAAAATAATGTAGTGTACTGTAATTTAGATATCGAGGCTGCATGAATAAAATGAAAGAATATAAGTTATAAAATGCAGTTTCTGCTTTAAGATCTCCATTATTGAATTATCCTCATCTTTGTTTTTTGTTGGCTAATGGACATAAGCTAAAGAGTGCTGTTTGTTAATTATTCTAGGAAGTGCGCTGGAGAAATCCTTAGCTGTCAGCCAAGGTGGAGAGCTCTATGAAGAGTGGCTGGAACTTAGAAACGGTTGCCTCTGCTGTTCAGTGAAGTGAGGAATGTGTTTACTGTGTACATGGTTTACTAGAAATGTTTATTGATTATATTTCCAGCTTTAATTTTCTTGAGTAATTTAACTGAATTTACACAGTTTGCTTCATTGTATTTTCAAACAAATAGAAAATAAACTTATTAGGAAGCATTTTCTTAAAGTGTTTCTTGCTGTCTTTTCTATCTGCTCTAATGTTTTGGTCCTTTTATTGAGTTTTTATTGCTTTTGATGTCAGGGCTTATTTAATCTGTAGTGCATGAAAGTCTCATATGTAAAAAATGATTATTCTGAATTTAATCTGTCATTGGTCATATTTCTAAGTGTTCAACCTTATAAAAAAAATAAATGACTATCAAAAAAGAGAAAAACCTTACATTATGTTCTACTAGTTAAGTTTTCAAGGACAGTGTTCACTAGTCTACCATAGACCCTAGAAGAGTTACCCAACACATAGTAGCACTCAAATATTTGTTGAATGAATTATAAAAATGACTACTTGTACTGTTAATTTTGTGTATTCTAGTGAATTAAATCTCTTCGGCATCATTTACTCCCTTAGGTATTTGACTCTGTGTCAAATGTTTTGGCAAGGATAAAATTATAACAGACTTTCTTGAACAACCAAAATGTAATCTATTAAGGATTTTCCTTCACTTTTGATAAAATAAGAAAAAAGGAAATTAAAACCTTGCATCCTAATGTAAAATAGAATTATATGGTGTTTAATATCAGTGTCCCTTTAGCTATTATATTAAACTACTATAGTTAATAAATTTTATCATTATTTTGTATGTTGGTTTTTAAAAATTTCATAAAGCTATAAAAAGATACTTGGTCAGATAAAGTTTCCTCTGCTTTTAATTTTAATAAAGTATTATTATGTATATGATTTCTTTTTCCCTATTATATATATGCGTCTATTGTTTTCTCACTGGTAAATATGGGACGGACATTTTGTTAGAAGGCTAGAAGTGAGTTAAATTTTCACATTCCTAAGGATACTTTTGTCTTGGGTTGTTGAATACATTTTAAAGTGTTTATAATAATCACTTCAAAATATTTAGGTAGTTAACTGTAAGTTATGTTTTGGTATTCTCCAGGGACAGTGGCCTTAGAGCTATTGAGAATTTGATGCAAAAGAAGGGGAAATTTGATTACATACTGTTAGAGACCACTGGATTAGCAGATCCTGGTAAGAAGCGAGATTATTAATAACCAGAATATAGTTCTGTGATATATTGTAAATAGATGTATTAGAGGAATATCTAAAATGAGTATTAAAGCTTTTGTTAGTATTAAACCAAAAACTTTTTTTGGTTTAAATGAGGAAAAGTACTTGGTTGTCATTTTCTTTGGCAGTTGAATGAATGATCAGAGTATTTCTTGGTACTTTTAAGCTGTTAATAGAATTTGAAGTTTTATTGATTGACTTAGGATTATTTGTAAGAACAGAAGTTGTTAAAAATAAGGACATGTAGGAAGAGCAGAGACGTTCTACCTCTAAGTACAGTTGTCCCTTGGCATCCATGGGGTATTAGTTGCAGAACCTCTGAGGATACCAAAATCTATTAATGTTCAAGTCCCTTACATAAAATGGTGTAGTATTTGCCTATAACCTATGCACATCCTCCCATATACTTTAAATCATCTGTAGATTACTTATAATACCTAATACAATGTAAGTGCTGTGTAAGTAGTTATTATATTGCATTGATAAGGTAATCATGACAAGAAACTCTAAACTCTACTATGGAAAGCTACACAGAGTCAACCTGTTTCTAACAATGGGTTTCTGTTACCTTCTTACCAAGCTCTAATTCTTGATAAAGTCTGTTTATTTTCCCCAAATAACTTTTAGATAAAATCTTTATTTTCAGTTTGCATAAAAGTTAGTGCTTATTCTGTGAATCTGACCCATACCATTATTTTCTTTTTGATCTGGGTCTCTGGCATTGGGGCGATTTGTAAAACTATGTTAAAGTATTTGGGGGTAATTTACTAAACAGGTCATAGTTGTCCAAAAGAAATATTGAAGTATCCTGAGAGTTCAAATGTGATCAGTGGTTATTGTAATTAAAACAATTACATAATAACATCATCCCCATGTTTTCAAAGTAGTATTGAATTAGGCTATTTTGGTCCTTATAGTAGGCATGGGTTTTCATACCTTTCTGATAAATCTGACTGATGATAGGACTTGGACTAATATGTTGGCATTAAATATTATTTGAATCTGGTAAGAAAGAAAAATATATTGTATGCTTTTATTAGAAATAGCAAATATCAGTTTATTTCATCATAGCCAGTTTTGCCATTTTATAGACAAAAACTTGATACTTTTGAGAGTTTAATTAAACACGATTCAGCTTTTCAGAGGAAGAAAGAAAAACTAAAGATCACAGAGAAAGCTTTTATACAAATTGTAGTTATAAAAAATGTTAATGTTTCTTGCTTCTAACTTTCTTTACAATAAAGATTTTATTGTTTGGGTAAAGATGGAACATTCATTGTAAAAAATTTAAATACCTAAAAAATACAAAGAAGAAAGTTGAAAAGTAATCATCTCACTATTGTGATATACAAGTAGGGGCTGGGCATGGTGGCTCATGCCTGTAATCCCAGCACTTTGGGAGGCTGAGGCAGGTGGATCCCTTGAGGCCAGGAGTTCAAGACCAGCCTAGCCAACATGGTGAAATCCAGTCTCTACTGAAAATTCAAAAACTAGCCAGGCGTTGTGGCGCACCCCATAATCCCAGCTACTCAGGAGGCTAAGGCATGAGAATCGCTTGAAAGCTGGGAGGCGGAGGTTGCGGTGAGCCGAGATCACGCCACTGCACTCCAGCCCAGGCAACAGAGCAAGACTGTATACACACACACACACACGCACATGCGCACACACACACACACACATTCATACACACACACACAAGTAGGTAAATTTTATTCCAGGGATCTCTCTATGCCAGTGCTACTTGGTAGTATGTTGAATGGCAGCCTCAGCCTCAGCTGGGAGCTTGTTAGAAATGCAAATTCTTGACCAACCCAGATCTACTGAATTGGAATCTCTAAGGGAGGGGGTCAAGCAAGCTGTTTTTAATAAGCCCTTCAGGTGATTCTTATACTGTACAGCCATACCGCAGGGATGTTGTGGGCTTAGTTCCATATCACTGCAGTAAACTGAATATCACAATAGAGTGAGTCACACACATTTTTTTGTTTCCCATTGCATATAAAAGTTATGTGTTTTGGCCGGGTATGATGTCACAGGCCTGTAGTCCCAGCTACTTGGGAGGATCACTTGAGCTCAGGAGTTTGAGGCTGCAGTGAGTCATGATTGCACCACTGCACTCCAGCCTGGATGACAGCATGAGACCCCATTTCTTAAAAAAAAAAAAAAAAAAAAAAGCTGTGTTTATACTATACTGTAGTCTATAAAATGTGTAATATAATTGTCTAAAAAACATACATACCTTAATTAAAAATATTTATTGCTAAAAAATGCTAACGATCATCTCAGCTTTCAGCAAGTCATAATCTTTTTGCTGGTAGAGGGTCTTGCCACAATGTTGATGGGTGCTGACCAATCAGGGTAGCAGTTACTGAAGGTTGGGGTGGCTATCGCAATTTCATAAGATGATAATGAAGTTTGCTGCATTAGTTGACTCTCCCTTTCATAGAAGATGTCTCTATGGCACATGATGCTATTTGATAGCATTTTACCCACAGTGTGACTTCTTTCAAAATTGGAGTCAGTCCTCTCAAACCCTGCTTCATCAATGAAGCTTCTGTCATATTTTAAATCCTTTGTTGTCATTTCAACAGTGTTCATAGCATCTTCACCAGGAGTAGATTCCATCTCAAGAAACCACGTTCTTTTCCCGTCCATAAGAAACAACTTCTCATTAGTTAAAGTTTTCTTATGAGATTGCAGGAATTGAGTCACATCTTCAGACTCCCCTTCTAATTCTAGTTCTCTTACTGTTTCCACCACATCTGCAGTTATTTCCTCCATTGAAGTCTGAAATCCCTCAAAGTCATCTGTGAGGGCTGGAATCATCTTTCAAACTCATTCATGTTGATACTTTGATCTCCCATGAATCACAAATGTTCTTAATGGCATCTAGAATGATGAATCCTTTCCAGAAGGTTTTCAATTTACTTTGCCCAGATCCATCAGAGGAATCACTGTCTATGGTAGCTATAGCCTTATGAAATATATTTCTTAAATAAGACTTAAAAGTCAAAGTTACTCCTTGATCAGTGGGCTGCAGAATGGATGTTGTGTTAGCAGGCATGAAAACAACATTAATCTCCTTGTACATCTCCATCACAGCTCTTGGGTGATCAGGTGCGTTGTCAATGAGCAATAGTGTTTTGAAGGAATCTTTTCTAAGCAGTAGATCTCAATGGTGGGCTTAAAATAAACCATGCTGTAAACAGATGTGCTGTCATCTAGGCTTTATTATTTATAGAAAACAGGCAGAGGAGATTTAGCATAATTCTTAATGGCCCTAGAATTTTCAGGATGGTAAATGATTATTGGCTTCAACTTGAAGTCACCAGCTGCTTTAGCCTCTAACAAGAGAGTCAGCCTGTCGTTTGAATCTTTGAAGCCAGGCATTGACTTCTCTATAGCTATGAAAGTCCTAAATGGCATCTTCTTCCAAAAGGAGGCCATTTCATCTCCATTAAAAATCTGTTGCTGGCCGGGCTCGGTGGCTCATGCCTGTAATCTCAGCACTTTGGGAGGCCGAGGTGGGCAGATCACGAGTTCAGGAGTTCAAGACCAGCCTGGCCAACATAGTGAAACCCCATCTTGACTAAAAATACCAAAAATTAGCCTGGCTTGGTGGTGGGAGCCTGTAATCCCAGTTACTTGGGAGGCTGAGGCAGGAGAATGGCTTGAACCCGGGAGGCGGAGGTGGCAGTGAGCTGAGATTGCACATTGCACTCCAGCCTGGGTGACAGAGCGAGACTCCATCTCAAAATAAATAAATAAATAAATAAAAAATAAGTCTGTTGCTTAGTGTAGCTACTTTCATGAATGATGTTAGCTACATCTTCTAGGTAGTTTACTACAGCTTCTATATCAGCATTTGCTGCTTTCCCTTGCACTTTTATGTTATGGAGATGGCTTCTTTCTTTAAATCTTGTGAACCAACCTCTGCTACCTTCCAACTTTTCTTCTCTAGCTTCCTCACCTCTCTCAGCCTTCATAGAACTGAAGAGAGTTAGGGTTGCTCTGAATTAGGCTTTGGCTTAAGGGAACATTGTGGCTTGTTTGATCATCTATCCAGACCACTTCATATCAGCAATAAGGCTGTTTTATTATCATTTGTGTGTTTACTGGAGTAGCACTTTTAATTTCCTTCAAGAACTTTTCCTTTGCATTCACAACTTAGCTAACTGGCTCAAGAGACCTAGCTTTTGGCGTATCTTGGCTTTCAACATAACTTCCTCACTAAGCATAATCATTTCTAGCTCTTGATTTAAAGTGAGAAACAGGTGACTGTTCCTTTCACTTGAACACTTAGAGGCCATTGTAGGATATTAATTGGCCTAGTTTCATGTTGATCATATTCTTTATGTTGTCATGGTTCTGTCATAATTCTTTTAGTTCTATGTTTTAATAGTTTTGGTGCTCATTACCAGTACTGTTGCTTCTCCATTCCCGAGTTAGTCTATCTCCTGATTGAATTTCATTGTCAGGCAGTCTTTTCAAGTTACAGGTACTGCATGCATTCTTTGGGTTCTTATACACTTCATTGATTCAAAATATTTGTCTTTTGTTTTTATATTACTTGAAGGATTACTTGGCTAGGTATAAAATTTATCAGTCACACTTTTTTCCCCCTCAACTTTGTAAATGTTGTTCCATAATCTCCTAGTGTTTGATTGGCTGGATTTCTTTGTGCAATGTTTTCTCCTTTTATTAGGAAGAATTTGTGAGTATTATAGTCTCTGAGTTTCAATGCTTGCTGTTTTCTTTAATGCTTGAGAATGTCTGTCTATTGCTTTCGTTCCTGAAAAATAACTTGTTTGGGAACACTTTCATTAGAACTTTGTGGTCACTGTTTTATTATTTTGGGACATCTAGTGTTACTGTAGAAAAGTCTGATTTTTCTCCCTCCCTCCTTGAAGGCACTTTTTTTTTTTTTAAATCTAAAATGCCTGAGAGTTTTCTTCTTTATTTTTGAAATTCAGTAATATAAACAAGGTATATCTAAGTGTCACTTATAATCATTTTTCCCTAAATTATAATATGCCCTTAGTTCTTCTAAGAACGTTTTCCTTGTTTATTACCATGAATACTTTTTTTTGGTCAAATTATTAGATCCTCTACTTCATGACACCAGTTTTTTTAATACTGAATTTTCTTTTGTTCTTCGTATGTATTCTAATTGCTTTGATTTTGTCTTTTCAGATGCTGTGATCATCTGAAGGCTTTCTTTTTGTCAATAATTCTGTTTTCTCCAGTGTCTGTCCTGTTTTTGATATTTTAAATGAATTAATTGGTTAAATCATTGTGTTATATAGGCTCTAAGTTTCTTTAGCACTACAAACTGCATTTTCATCTTATTCTGCTTCTTCTTGCTTTTGAGCTTGTTTATTATAAGGTTGTATTGTTTTCAAGTTCTTCATTATGATGAAGTTGTTGAGAATTTTCTTTAGTTTTTATTGGGTTGTGTATCCTTCCAGAATGGGTTCTTTGCCACTTGTGTGCCCTATTCATTTCTTCATTTTGTGTTCTTTCTTGCTTTTTATTCCCTGTATGTGTGTGTTTCTTTTTGTCAGGCTGTAATACATATGCATACATGTTTCTTCTTGATATGGGAGAACTTCTATGTGGTGCTGATGGGAAATATTTTTAATACTCCACTCTCCTTACCCAAGTTTGTTTTTCTCCTGAGCCCTAGTTTGAAAGCTGTATATTGTTGGAGTGGAGGGAAAGAGAAGGGAAAAGTGGTGATTCAGAGAGCCAAAGGGGACAATGTGGCTTTTAGGCTCTGCTCTCTTGAAGTACCAAGTATCTCACTCTTGGGTCTGCCCAACTGCTTATGAATAAAATTCCTTTGCCTTGTATGGGGACATCATTCGACCTCAGACCTCTCATTTCTCTTTGTTCTGAGCCCTAGAATGTGACCTGACCTTCTCCTTCCCAAAGCATGGAGATGGTTAAAACTCACTCTTGAAATTTTTTTGTTGACTTTTCCCTGTGTTGCTTATTCATTCCTCGGCTCTACTTTTTGCCATTTTGGAGTGTATTTCTGGTAAGTGTTTAGGATTTTGTAAACTATTTCCCTACAACCTCTTATTGGAGGTAGGGGTAGAGTTGGGAATGACCATCAATCACCTATAACTTTGTTTCTTATTTTGACTATCAGTCTTCAAAATTTATGGCAGGCTCTTTTATATTTGGTTGCTGCTAATAAAATGTTGGCCTTTTTGTTTTATTTTTTATTTTTTGTTTTATTAGATTTTGAAGAAGGGAGATTCTAAAATGTAGTTCAGGTTTTCTCAGTGTCAGCACAAATAACATTTTGGGTTGGATCATTATTTGTTGTGAGGGGGTTGCCCTGTGCAGAGTAGGATATTTAACAACATCCCTGGCCTCTACCCACTAGATGCCAGTAGCATTCCCCTAGTTAAGACAACCAAAAACATCTTCAGACATTGCCAAATATTCCCTGGGGAGAAAAGCACCCTGGTTTGAGAGCCACTGATCAATTTTGTTCATTCATCTTTACTCCTCCTAAATACCTACATCCAAATTTTAAATAGATCTTTCTCATGTAGTCTGGCAAGTATTATATCAAAGATAAATACCAGTTTTAGAATAAAGCATTAATATACTCTTGCATTTCAACTTAAGAGGCAAATATTAACAGTAGGATTTGTAAACTATTTATTGGAATAAAAATCAATGAATTTTTAAAAATTACAAAATGATTTATATATGTTAGATATTTTACTGAGTGAAAAAATTCATGCTTTTTTAAATGACTTATTGTTTGGAGTAGTGATACAGTAGGTTTAATTTTCCCCCTCATTAATTAAAATCATGTTTTAGCCAAGAAAGTGAACAAAATTCTTATTGGCAATTCAGTTGTTTCCCGTTTTGGAGACTGACACTCTCCAGTTCTAAGTTAAATAATCGTCATGGTAAAGTAATTTCCTTGAAAAGAACGGACATTGATTCAGCCCCTGTTACTCACAAATCCTATTTGAGTCAAATTGGAAAACTATTAAGTTTTTGGGAAAAAAGTCAATAGGTATCAGGAAACCATTAGATCTTGTGGCCCTTGCTATATCTTGCATGAGTAATCACTGTAAACAGCTGACAGGTATTTCATTGTTGACACCGAGTGATGCTTGGGGGACCACATCTTGTCAGAGTAGGTGGACAGCTTTAGACGTTGGAATGAGTTTGATTATCCTTGTTTTTCTCCTACACTCATTCTTTTAGACAGCCCTGTCACTAACTGGGCCTGTGATGCTTTCAAAAATCAAATACTTTCCTTGCTGTCGGTTTTCTTTTTCTTGGGTTGTGGCATACTAATCAGGGTATGTGGTTTGGTACTGAACCAGTTTCTGTCAAAAGCAAGTTTTAATTTATTATTTAGGAAAAATTTTTCCTAAGACCCAGGTTTTATACAGTACTAAATAAATAGTGTGAGAAATAATTAGTAATGCCATAGAGTATATAATTTTACTTCTAGTTCTACACAGATTGCAAGTAAATTTTTTTTGGGCAAGTGATTTTGGAATTATCTATGTTTTGTTTTCCTTTTCCTTTAGAGTGATAATTCACTATTTATGATTGAATGATTATCATATTAAAGAGGTGAGAAAATAAAAATAAGTCTGATGTGCACAAAGCCATACTGCTCAAATTGTTTGATAATATCTGTTAATTAAATTATTATGGCATTGGTAGAAGAATGATGTTTTGTTTATATGTGGTTAGAATTGGTCTTTTTTAAAGGAAATAACGAGAGATGGAAATGGAATGGGTATAAATAGTAAAAGGTTCTGTCACTATAATTCCCTTTTGCTATAAATAGTTAAAGGTTCTATCACTATAATTTCCATAAGAAGATATATGTGTTTACCTGTTAGTTTTATCAGGGCAAATTAAAACATGGATAGAATCATGTTTCTCAGTGTGAAGAAATATTTTTATTTGATGAATATTATATATTTTCAGGTGCAGTGGCTTCTGTGTTTTGGGTTGATGCTGAATTAGGGAGTGATATTTACCTTGATGGTAAGTTAAAAAACAGTTTTCTTTTATCTTTCTTGTTTTTTTTTTTTTCTGAGACAGAGTCTCACTTTGTTGCCCAGACTGGAGTGCATGGAGTGCAGTGGCATGATCTCGGCTCACTGCAACTTTTACCTCCTGGGTTCAAGTGATTCTCCTGCCTCAGCCTCCCGAGTAGCTGGGACTACAGGCGTGCACCATCGTACCTGGCTAATTTTTGGATTTTTAGTAGAGACGGGGTTTCTCCATGTTGGCCTGACTGGTCTTGAACCCCTGACTTCAGGTGATCCGCCAGCCTCGGCCTCCCAAAGTGCTGGGATTACAGGCATGAGCCACCACACCCTGCCTCTTTTGTTTTTAAGTAAAATCTTTATGGTTAAGCTTATTGTTGTTCATTCATATTATAACTTTAATTCCTTGCATTGTTGTTCTTTTCACACTTTAGTTTAATGATGAAATCTTTGTTCATATAGATTAAAAAACCCCAGACAGTGGTGGAACTCGATGTCACTCAACTTCGAATTTAGTGCTTCCACTAAGGTTTTCTTTAAAAAAAAAAAAAATGCTTTGTAGGTTTTCTGTATCCTCTGTTGTTTGATTTATGCCCTTAATATAATGTTAGAGCCTTTTATTTTAATCCGCCAGGCAATATGAGGATCATATTTTTGCTTTTATTTTCTCTTGAAGATAAGAATTAAACACTCCTCCCTTACTTTATTTACCTGAACACTTTTGGGCAATGACATGCCTTCATTGAAAATATATTAGAAACTTTCTTAGTTAAGCGACTATGTTTTCTCCCTTTCTCTTTCCCTTTTTCACCTTTTTAAAAACCAGTCGAAATTTTTTACTTTTTCAAAAGTAATAATCATTAAGAAATTTAAGAATTATTAAGCTGGGCCCCATCATTGAGCTCTAATATATGTGGCGGGTAACTGGTTGAATTCCTTAGGCATAATTAAACTCATTCTTTTGTTATCAGCATATATTCAGAGATTGCAAAATGAATTGGTAGTTTGGAAACTTAGGCATATGTTATGTAAAACATTTATGAGTTGGATTTGGATTTGGTGAGAGATGTTAGGAATGATACCTTAAGATGTCTCATTCTTTAGGCAATAATTTAAATCTTAAGAAAAGTCTTGATTTTGATTATGTGAAAATAAACTAGAAATAACCTGTCTTATGTACTTATCACATTTGACTATGTTATGAAATTTGACTTATATTTTGGATTGTAAGCTTTTTCAGTGCCAAGGAAATCTTATTTTCTTATTTATTTAATTTAACATTTTTATTTGTTTTATATCTTCTCTAGTGCCTTAAAGTAGTGCTAGCCACTCATGAAACACATTGACTTATTACTGGAATTTAATTAAATGGCAGCACTGGCAAGAGAAAAAAACAGTACATTGTTTTATTGAGTAGTATTTGTGAACTGAAATAGGTTAGTTTTAATTTTCATTCTGAAGTATGGTTGCATAAATATTAATAAACATTCTTTTTAAAAAGTGATTAAAATGTTTTTTCCTTTGTAGGTATCATAACTATTGTGGATTCAAAATATGGATTAAAAGTAAGTTGAAAGATTGCTATGAGTGGCTCATTATTGAGAGCTGGGAATATGGGGATTGATTGTTTAATTTTCTTTATGTTTGTATCTGAAATTTTCTTTAACAAAAACCTTTCTCAAAAAGATATCCTGAACAATAGGTGAAATTTGTGTTTTAATTATTAGTTTGTGTTAAATATTTCTTTTCTATTACTCTGAGTTTGAGTTGGTGATAAAATTTGGAATTATAATTTGTAATAAGCATATGGGGTTAGGATAGAGTTTGGTATGTATAACTCTTCACAAGGATTCAACCCCAATATTGGTAAGTTTTTCTGTTCCATAGAAGAAGCTGAGCTTGATAAAGCATCTGAGATCTTATTTTTCTTGTTGAATTACTATTAAACACACACTGGAAATGAGTTTTTAAAAAATATTGAAGACCTAGGTGATGGGTTAATAGGTGCAGGAAACCACCATGGCACCTGTTTACCTATGTAACAAACCTGCACATCCCGAGCATGTACCCTGGAACTTAAAATTTAAAAAGTACATATCGAAGAAAATCAGGATATACACATAGGATTAGTAAGAAGACTCTCTCCATTAAAAGGCATCTTGCATCACTTCTTGGTCTTTTGGCTGAGATCAAGTGTAAAAGACATCCTGCTATGAATGTTTTTGTTAACTTCTAAGGTCCTAGAATGCATTTAAATGAGGTTTAATTTATAAAATGCATTTAGTAAGATCTTTAAAAGTATGTTGTTACATACAGTAAAATGATGTTTCTCAACTTCCCAAGTGAAATACCACTAAAGGCAGAAGAGAATGAAATCATCCCACCCACTGACCCGTTCCCAATCTGAGCATATGGATAGGGCCCAAAGCAGTAAGTTCTTAGAAGTTTAAATTCAGTGTTTAAAAATTAGTGTCTGTTTTGTATCCAACCTCATATCTGAACGTGTTAATTTTTTTTTTTTTTTTGAGACAGAGTCTCACTCTGTTGCCCAGGCTGGAGTGCAGTGGCACCATCTTGGCTCACTGCAACCTCCACCTCCCAGGTTCAAGCGATTCCCTTGTCTCAGCCTCCTGAGTATCTGGGATTACAGGTGCACACCACCATGCCCAGCTAATTTTGTATTTTTAGTAGAGACCGGATTTTACCATGTTGACCAGCCTGGTCATGAACTCCTGACCTCAAGTGATCCACCTGCCTCGGCCTCCCAAAGTGCTGGGATTACAGGCATGAGCCACCACGCCCGGCCTGAACTTGTTAATGTTTAAGTTTGCTTTTTTTTCCCCAAATCTTTGCTGAAATTATGCTCTAAGGGGATATGTCAGGTTTGTCAAATAGCTACCAATACCTCTTCACTGGGTCTTCTCTCCCTCGTTGATAGAGTGCCCTAATTTGAAAAGTTTGGAAGAAAACTCCTTTTTTAGAGTTTAAAATCTCAATTTATGAATTTATGAATATAATTTAAGAATCAAAGAATGATCCCAAATACAGTATTACAGTTTCACGCAGAAAAATTCCAATGACTGTTGGAAATCATATTTCTTGCAAAATGCTTATGGAGGTAGCAAAAAAGCCCCAAATTATTCATTTTGAATGTTTATTATAGGCATGTTTGAATCTACCTCTTCCATAAATTTATTACAAAATTTGATATACCTATGTGACAGATAACTGCTAAGACATTTTTTTTATTTTGATAGACTGAAAATGCCATGCTAAAAGTCAAACTGTTTATGTATTTTATGATTATAGGAATAATTTTATATGTATAGTTGGGTATGGAGAAGAGTTAAATAGAATCTATTATCAGCATGATAGAGGCCAAAAAAACAAAGCAACATTCTGAATAATGCAAACACAGTAAACGTTTAACCTCCTGCTACCTTGATAAAACCTCTTAAATTATTAAATCAGTATACCTACACAAAACTGACACACTGTCAGGATAATGGAAACTTTAGATTTTCTAAGTCGGATGCCAGATAAATAACTTTGCCTTGATATAAAGAATTTTCCAACTTGTCCAATTCCTCTGGTTGCAAAGCTTGACCTCAGTAGCTGCTTGTGATTCAGAGAATTCTGAGGCAGTACAAGTAATGACACTTGGATAATGGGCAGCAATTTAAGAATGTCATGCTTCACAGAGCCAGCCCATCACAAGTAAATTTGAGAAATGGTACCCTGTGGCCAGCCAGCCAAATTGAAACTGAAGTGGTAATTGATATCATGGGGTATCATGCTAATAGGATTGTCACCCATTGATCTGAAATATTCATTTTTTAATCATAGGCAAAGAATTGGACAACTTAAAATGACAGCTCTCTATTCTCAGGACTTGACACCCAGGCTACTGACATTGTTCTTTTCAGTTCCACAAATGTGACAGCATTTAATGCAATAGAAGCAATGAATGAAGTTACCCAGAGAAGGTCAAGTGAGAGGTTTCTTCTTGGTTCCTCTGTTATATTGCACAATCTGTTGAAACAATTCAGTCAGAAAACAGTTAGCTTGGAAAAGATCAGAACAATAAATAGACTGACATTATGCAATAATTTTTTAAAAACTAAAATAGTGTTACATCTGTAACCAATCCATTTGAAAGAAATAGTTCCTGCTGCTGCTTTTTAAAAATGACACCAGACGTCTTTGACACTAGATTTATTTCCACTCTGGTCAACAGCAGTGTTCTTTCATAGCCAGTGGGTTTTAAGATAGTTTTTTCTTTTCTTTCTTTCTCTTTTTTCGGTCCTGCTTCTTTCTTTCTTTCTGCAGAAAAGGACACCCTATAGCCCTTCATGAATTTAGGTCTACAGTGGTGTTATTTCAGAGAGTTCCTTTGTTTCTCTCCCTAACCCCCCCAGCTTTATTGAGGTATAATTGACAAGTAAGAATTATATATATTTAAGGTATACAATGTGTGAAATATAAAACAATCGAGCTAGTTAACCTATCCATCACCTCACATTGCTATTTTTTTGAGAGGGGGTGGTAAGAACAATTAAGATCTATGTTTTAGCAGATTCAAGTATACAATAGAATTAACTACAGTCATCATGCTGTAATTAGCTCTCCATGACTTATGCATCTTGTATAACAAACTTTGTATTCTTTGACCAACATCTCACACCACTCCCCTTTAATTTCCTTTGTTTCTTGTGGTAAGTTAAATTGGGGTTTTGATCCTTAGCCTTTTGAATATGTTGGATTAATTAGTATCAAAATTATTTTTGTCTTTTTTGATATATAAGCAAAAGCCATAGTTGTTAAGCAGAGATAAGGAATACTTTGGACATCTATGTAGTATAAAATATTTAAAAAATATTTTGCAAAAATTTTTTCTTCACTTATACAGGTGGAATAGAATGCCAAAATTTCCATTTTGTTTTATTTTATAAATGAAAGTCATCTGACTTAATGACCAAATGGTATATAATGTATTATTGGAGAATGTTCTTTTGAATAGAAGACATTGATTTTATACTTTTTGCAGAGTTTGACTTGGGAAGGTAGGAAGTCACATGAGGGAAATGCAGGGCTGATGTCTAAAGAAAATAAATGTTAATATGCACTTATTTTTTAAAATGTTTGTATAGCTTTCCTATGGGCATAGAAGAGGACATTTATCTCTTCTGCTATAATTATATATGATTACATATAATTTTAATACAGCTGTAAATATTGGCAGGCTCTCATTTGGGGTGATTTTCATTTATTTTTATATTTGATACTTTCTGACTGCCTGGAAGTAGTAAAACGTTAGTCTACCACTGTTAGCTTTGAGTGAAGAATTCTAATATTTTGGAGAGGTAAATGCATTTAAAACATTGCACATTACCTTGTGAAACTAACATTGTATTAGTTACATTTAGGCATGGAAATGCAAAAACAAATCTGTAATTCTTCTGTCATATCATTTTTATGCCTCACAAACTCATAGCCAAATAACCCCAATTTCATATGTTAAAAAAGCTTTCATAAGGTCAATAATATAATATCTTGAAAAATATTTCAGTTTAAAAAGAATTTTCAGTACTATAGGATCATTCAGAGGCAGATGCCTTGCCAAAAATATATCATTGTTAAGTAGATTTACTGCTTAATGGGAAGAGATTTGTTGCTGCATGTTAGATGGCATTTTTCATGTAACATCTTTTATGTATCCCCACAACAGGAGGTGTTAATTACAATTCATTCAACAAATATGTCTTGAGCCTTTGTGCCAGGCACCATTCCAAGGTCTGTTAGCAGCCTCATTCTCTAGAGGCAGAGTATATAACAATAGGACTTGTTGTAGCCTCAGGCCAAGATGAATTATGAAAAAAATATTAAACTTGATCTTTTGGCATGGAATGATTTTTGATACAATACTTGTCAAGTTCTGTGACTTCAATAATTGCAGAGTGGATCTGCAGTTGAATTGAACAAGATTTTGCCTGAAGTAGAAGTATCATTGCCATGATTTTATTTCAGTTTTGTTTTCCTCAAAATAGAATTTGCTGAACTTTTAGAAGGAAAAAATGTTTCTTCTATAGACCTAATCAAGCTTGTTAAATAAAATTATTACCTGCTTGCTCTGAGGTTCCAAACTATTCAGATACCCCTAATGATCATCTCCCCGTGAATTATGAAACTGGTTTGGCTCTGATATATGGTTATTGACATTTGTGTAGCATTGTACACAGACTGATTTTATGTGGCATAAAAGATTTCACAAAGACTTTAAAATTATGTTCATTTTACTTGATGGGTGTGTGTTCAATTAAAAAAAAAGTCCCTGTGATTGTATATAAAATATAGTATCCTGTGATGATGAGGGTGTTAGATTTAGTTTCTTCCTTTATAAATGAAAATAGCCATCTCCCATAATTATTATGAAAGCTAAATGAGAAAAATGTATATAATTTATAAAGTTAGATTCAAGGATTTAATTCATTTGTAAAGTTGGCTTGAAATATAGAGTATTACTATAATCTAGTTGCCTCTAAACCTCAGTAGCCAGCTTTTTATTGTGACAGGGAACCTCTATTGAGGTTTGAGGTAATGAGGGTAAAAGTGTAATTTCCCAGAGAAGAAGCTTGTGATGTTGATGATGTTAGGGATGTAAACAGGATTATGAGGGGGGGAAAAAAAAAACAGACAACAAAACTTGCCTCCAGAGAGATGAAAACTACCACTTGGGCTCTAAGTCAGTGTCAAAATATTTTTTGGAGTTAGCCTGACTCTGGAGAGGTCAGTAAAATAAACAGTTGCACTGAGAGGCCAGATTAGCAAGTATAGGTTTCTAAATGATAAACTGCTTTTAGGCTAGAATCAGGGCTGAATCAGCCTTCCCACCACTTATTTGTTTCTAGGGTGTTTGAAAGGCCTAGTACTGAGTTCACGTGGTGCATGATTGTGGGCTGGGGTGTAGGGAAGTATTTTAGATTCTAATATGGGGGTTTGGTGTGAAGGGAAGTATATTAGATTCTAAGAAAGTATATTTCAGTGGTTATCCTTTTTTAAAAATAAGTAATAATGAATATTTAGAACCAGAACAGTTTTGTAAGAAGGAAAATACCTAAAATCTGAACTGTAATCTTCTATGTTTTTATGACATTATGTGAATCAAAGGGGTTTTCCTTTTAAGTAAAAGAAAAGGTCAGGAGTATGAAATCCTAAGCGCTCTTCCTCCCCGTATAAAACCCCACAGGTTCACTTGTAGAAAAAAATTGCAAATGGGGAAGAAAAATGCTTTCAGCTAGAAAAGTTAGTTTTGGATTTGTGTATTCAGTAACAGAACATGTTGAAGTTTTTATTAGATGCAAGAAAATGTCTCTAAAGTAAAATCCTTTGTGTTGACATTAGATTTTTTATTGTATTATAGTAACTTTATTCAAACTTTTTTTTGTTTAGCATTTAACAGAAGAGAAACCTGATGGCCTTATCAATGAAGCTACTAGGTATTCATATTTAAAGTATATATTGATTGCTGGCTAATTGTAAAGAGAAAAATCACTAAGATGAAAACCAAAAACAAACTAAGAAAATTTAAAACATAGTCAAGGAAAATTTATTTTCTTTTTTTCCCTTAGTTGAATTATTGCTATCTATTTATAATGATCTCATAACTGAACTTTTACTTAAAGTCATTTTTGTCATAGCATAAAGTGAATGCTGAACACAGGAGTTCTGTAATTTTGAGGAACTCGGGAAATATTAACATTTAAAAATATTTTCTTGTCATACAATTTCTTTGGGATTGAAGATTTTATATATATATATATGTATAATAATAATAATAATTATTTTTTGAGACAGAATCTCACTCTGTCACCCAGGCTGAAGTGCAGGCTCACTGCAACCTCTGCCTCCCAGGTTCAAGCGATTCTCCTGCCTCAGCCTCCCAAGTAGCTGGGATTACAGGCACCCGCCACCATGCCCAGCTAATTTTTGCATTTTTTTAAAATTTATTTTATTTTATTTTATTTTTTTTTAGTAGAGATGGGGTTTCACCATGTTGGCCAGGCTGGTCTCGAGCTCCTGACCTCAGGTGATCCACCCGCCTCGGCCTCCCAAAGTGCTGGGATTACAGGCATGAATCCACTGCGCCTGGCTGAACTTAAGTATTTTTATAACTTTTTTCCTTATGAAAATATGGTTATTATAGAAAATATAAATAAGCCAAATAGAAAATAGCCAAATTGGATTTGTGATGTACATACTGTTGAAACCTGCTCTTTCAGTGAACTAAAGTTAATTTAGTTTTGAGAATTTAGTTGTATTCTTTGAGATAAAGCATAAGACCCTGAATAATTGAGGAAAATTGAAAGAATTTCCAGTTTTACTATCCTGTTAATAGAAAATAGAGCTTCTGATTATTATCATCTACTTTGTTATCTAGCATTCAGTCAACTGGATTCTTTACAGAGATAATATACAGTATATTTATAGTGATAAAGAAGACATATGGGCAATATCCTGATATATCTTCTGAAGTATAGCTTATTTTTTTTAAGAAATGGAGTCTTGCTATGTTGCCCAGGTTGGACTTGAACTCCTGGGCTTAAGGGATCCTCCCTCCTCAGCCTCCTAAGTAGCCAGGACTACAGGTGTGCTCTACCATGCCCAGCTCTGAAGTATAGTTTTAAAAAACCTGTTTAATACAGTTTTTAGTATTAAGTGAAGTTATTCTATTTCTTTGAAAATTTTGGTAAATATTACAGTATTTTAGTAGGTAAACTCTTCTTCTTTTTACCATATTGGATATCTGAATTTTATGCTTTTCTTCACAAAGAAAATTATGAGTTTAAAATCATCCTTTTGATTGTAAACTTTTTGAGACTTATCTTTGTAGCACAAGAGTAGCAAGTAACAGAACTTAGTAAATACTTTGCGAATGGGTAATGTGAAATCTGAACTTGCATAGTAATGAATACAATTCATTCACATTGAAAAATTAGCGGATTAGGAGTAAACTGAATCACTCCTATAGAGCACTATATAATTCTTAACTGATATATTGATCTACGTGAGGTGTTTTTATTTATTTTTAATTTGTTAACATTTCTCTTTTGATGTATTAATCTGCATGCGTGTATATTATTTAAAATTTCTTAACATTTCTTTTTGTTTGCTATTTTAGGCAAGTTGCTTTGGCAGATATCATTCTCATTAATAAAACAGACTTGGTGCCAGAAGAAGATGTAAAGAAATTAAGAACGACAATTAGGTACAAAATGATAAGTGTGTTAACTGCCTACAGATCCATATTGTATACACAGAATATTTTTTACTCTGATTGTTGCCCTGTAGAAACTTAAGGTATAAGGTTGACCTGCTTCAAGAACGTTAGGGAATCACATATATTGTTGATGGCTAATTGTTATATAAATGGTAATACATAAAATTAGTCCCCAGTGCTTGCAGAATATAGTTCACAGTTAATAGACTGATATTCAGGGTCTTCTCACTCCATCTTTCTTTTCCTGTCTTCTCTTTGACTCTTTCCTAATGTCAATCTTCCCTAACTTTACCCAGGATGGTTAATTCACTTTCCCATGGATGCATCCTGTCAGTTCCTGTCTTTACTCATAATGTATTCTCACTCTGCCAATCCCTGAGTTCTTTCTTGTTCTGTTTTTTTTTTTTTAAATTTATTCTATAGAGCCTATTCTGTCTCTCCCCACTTCCTATGTGAAGTCTTCCCTGACTCAAGTGGTCTCAGTTTTCTCTGAACTCTTGTTGACTTCATCTTCCTTAACTGTCAACCATGCCTTGTCGTCCAGCTTGCTTTAATATCTTCTTTGTCCATAGCCAAGGCTGATCAGCATAGGACAATCAGGACAATATGAATGATGCTCAAATACGTGCTAACAGTCATTTTGCTGACTGTTCTGGAGACTCCCATTCCTTTTGAAAACAAAGATGGACTTTTCAAATGAGGTTATAGTTCAGGGGCTTTGTTTTGAATTATTTTGTAAGACCTGAACTAATAAAAGCCCTATACAGAGAGACATTCGGTAGCTATTATTATTCGTTATGTTTAATGTGTACAATGCTTTGAGCGTGATGGCTCAAAATTACTATTCTTAGTATTTATAAGTTCTACTGACATTAGATTTTGAATCTGTCATCTCAGTTCATATAGTATATATTATAAATTGAATCAATAAAGGTAAGGCTCATTAGGAGATTATTTGCCATGATTAATGATTGTGGAAGAAAGAGATTCATATTTTTTCCACATATTTCATCTTATTTTAATAGTAATGTCCTTAAACTTTACTATAAAAAAATATAATGTCTCCACGTGGAGGGTAGGTCTTGTTGCGTAGTGTTAAAGATCACAGACCTTGGAATCTGCTTGGGTTCTAATCCTTGGTCTGTTTCTCATTGTCTTCTTAGGGAGCTTATTTACCCTTTTAAAGCCTCCTCTGTAAAAGGCATAATGCCTATCATAAGTTTGCTTTGAGTATTACATGAGACAATGTTGGTAAACTTTGCACAGTGCTGACACATAGTAAGTGCTCTGTTAGCTATATTATGTAATTTTTTTTCTTAGCTTACATAGTAAGTTCAAGGTATAGTAAAAAAGGGAAGAAAGAAAAAGATGGCTGATTTTGAAAAGGAGAAAGTGATGAATGAAGATTGCTTTTACATTTTTTGACACTGGTCTTCTAATCTTGTTTCTCTTCATAAATCTTGTGCACCATTGTGATTGCTAAGAAGAACACAATCTATTTAGCAAACGTTTTTGGCATAAAAGGAATGATAATTATTACTTGACTTTTATATCCTTATAGAGACCTAAGCTAAATCTCTGACACTGACAATATTGATTATTAGCCAGCTTGTTAACAGTACTAGAAATGAATTTGGAAGAAGCAATTTGATAAATTACACACCCTTTTGGCTTTTACCCTCCCTTTATATCAGACTTGTGACTGACTCAGAATGATATTTGGGGAGGTGAAAAAAGGTAAACATGTTTGAGAGGAATTAGCCATCAGACTAGAGTGTATTCAAAAAAGAAGATTTAAGAATTTTGTAAAATAGTGGAGAGACTTGCCTCAGAATCATTATATGTGGGAAGCCTTACCCATGAGAACAAACTTGAACAAGTAGCAAGAATCTTGGGTAAGTAACCCTAAAGACAATTGAATTCATGATAGAGAATTGATGACTGATGATAGGCAATGGAAAAGATAAATAGATGAGGTGTACAGTGTGTTGAAAAGAATTTAACAGGTACTTTTTGGTGCCATACAAAGCCATATTCTATAGTATCAAAAGAGGGAGAACAGGCATAACGGGTAGAGAGCCTAATTAGGGAACTGACGAGGTTATTCTATAAAGGAACCTGGGATGTGTGACTTAGAATTACTGTGAATACTATGGACAGGCTGGGGGCAAAGCAACTTACAACTAGGTTTTTATTTTTAGTGTGTATATAGCCATTTCTACCATGTATGCCTGAGGAAAAAAGTGACCACCGTAAAAATTTTGAGTATCTACTCATTTTTAAGAACACTAGGATAACTGACTATTTATGAATGATTTTTTCTAAAGTGAAGCGTCTTTTTATTAACCACAAAGTAGCCCTTAATCGGACAGTTGTGCGAATTTTTGCATATATGCTTTATTGATGTATGAGTGGAATATATGTGATTTATTGTTTGAAGGAAAATCATAATTATTTTTTAAAGCAAGTTTTGTTTTTCTGTTTTTAATTATTTTCTGGTTCCAGATGTATTTGGGTATGCTTATTTCCTGTTTTAGAAACAATATACTTTGTATACTTTTTTAAAAAGTTAATTTTTACTTTTAAACTTTGTCTTCCTCATTTATTATTTATTTCAGATCCATAAATGGACTAGGACAAATCTTAGAAACACAAAGATCAAGGTACTTTAAAAAAGCTATTCCTATTAATAACAAATCATTTTAGTTATTAATAATAAACATTAAGTAATTGACAAATATGCTTGATTCTGATATAAGAAAGATCTAAGTGCATTTAAAAAGAATTGGATCCAAAATGTTGTTTGGAATGCTCTTAATAAGTTAGTTTGGCATATTTGGCTAGTACATTTGCCTGTCTTCAAAACTAAGATTACAAAGCCATGATAACACTGTGTAAGTGTTTGCTTAATGAGGAAGAAAAGACTTACAAACACTCGAGAGGGTAACTCAGTACAGAAATCTGAAGTATATTGAGGAATCTTAATTTGAAGTGTTTAAATGGCTTTTTAATATTTAAAAAGCCTTCTTAGTGTTTTATAGTTGCCAAAAAATACATGGAGTCTTTACCTTGAAGTTCCTGACAAATTCTTTTATTAAATTTTGACTTTCATTTTCTCTAGGTTCTGTTCCTAAAACATCTGTGAAGTGTATTTCTGTAGATTAAATTCTGTTTTCCATTGAATGTTATCTTAATTTCAGAAAATTTCTGTGCAGGGTTATTTTATTAAGCTCTTTTTTTTTGGTGAGAAAGGCTCAGCAGCTGATAGACTCAGCAACAGGCAGCCAGGAGCTCTGAGGCTCACAGCTGGCAGTCTAGTTCCACTCAGTCTCTACTTGAGAAATTCTTTCTTTGGAAGTACAGCAGAGGCCTTAGGTGAGTGGCTTGTCTGCTATGGCAGAGATTAGAGGTGCTGACAGACTGCCATAAAAGTATTAGGCAGTAACAGCAGCAGCTGCTTATATGCATGTGAACAGCTGGGGAATTAATTTGGTATGCATTCTCAGGAGCCACTCATCTGCTGGCAGAGGTAGCAGAAGAATGCCCTTAGTGTAAGTCCTCTGCAACCATACACCAAATGTGCTCCCTGCATTTCAAATTCCATTGTAGAAAGTCTCTGATAATCTCACTTATACCATGAGCCATTCCTCAGTATCTGTCCTCTTCCTGTTAGTGTTCTACAATTCCTTTCTCCTTAATTTTTCTCCGCTTTACAAAATGTCACACAGACAAGTGCGTAATACTTAAACAAGCTTTTAAAAATAATGCTCATAAATAGCTTTGGTTCTGTCATAATATTCGTATTTATAAACATTTTAAGTCAATTCTCTTCTTTTGTTTTCATTTCAGAAATATCCATGTCCTGAATAAAAGTTGTGTCTTGATTAGTTTATTATGTAACAATTTAGTGTGTTTGACATTTCTAACTTTTATTTCTAACATTTGCTTTATTATAGAACAATAAACATGCAGTGATTGATTTTTCTTACTTCAAGTGGATGAGTGAGCAAGTGACTAAAATCTTCTGTGAGTTCTTCAGTGTATGGTGCTTGCCAATGCATCTGAGAATCTAGGGACTTTCTGAAAGAGTACTTCCTTGCTATGAGGACTGAAGTTGGATTAGAATCCTTTTCAATGAAGATCAGATGTCCTGAGTAGAATTCTTACTATTGGGTCCTGAATCTTACATTAAATATTCTCTCAAATTCCTTGAGGCATAGCAACTTGAGCTTACCAGTTTAGAAACTGGAGATTTGGGCTGGGCGCGGTGGCTCACGCCTGTAATCCCAGCACTTTGGGAGGCCAAGGTGGGCGGATCACGAGGTCAGGAGATGGAGACCATCCTGGCTAACACTGTAAAACCCCATCTCTACTAAAAATACAAAAAATTAGCTGAGCCTGGTGGTGGGCGCCTGTAGTCCCAGCTACTCAGGAGGCTGAGGCAGGAGAATGGCGTGAACCCGGGAGGCGGAGCTTGCAGTGAGCTGAGATCGCACCACGGCACTCCAGCCTGGGTGACAGAGCGAGACTCTGTCTCAAAAAAAAAAACAAACAAACAAACAAACAAAAAACCCAGAGATTTGGTTAACAAAATAGTCAAAGTCACTCTTATAGAAGTTTTGTTTTATTTTTTGTTTTTAAAAAATTTTTTACCATTTTGTAGCCGACAAGTACTGACAATAAACTGCTATAAGCATGTGTAGAAAAAGGCTCACCTTGAGTAGTTAAGAGTAAGGAAAAGGAATAGTGTGTAGCATCGTCTTAGTGGTAAGACTTAAGTTGATTTAGTAGCAAATGGAAGTACTAGTGAACCACATAGATTTCAGAAGTAGGAGTAAAAGGTTAGAAGATGTGTCATTTTAATCTTCTCTAGACTTTTTCTTAATTTTTAGAAATGTAAGTGGACTGAACAGAGGAAAACCAAAACACAGCTGGTCAATAATAAGTTAAATTAATTTCACAAACTGCCTGCTATGCATTTCATAGCATTTTAAGGACTATATAAGCAATGGATAAGGCAAAAACTCTGCCTTTAAGGAGATCAGTCATTGGGGGGAAACAGAAGCAAACAAACAAAAAGGCAACATAATAGATATTAATATTAATACAAGAATTTTAAAAGCACAGAGTTCTATAATAATAGGAAAATAGAGGGAATGATTGCTCAACTTTTCTTGAAAAAGAGTCAGGAAAATATTGACCGAGAAGGCAGTCATTGACCTGAGTCTTAAAGAATGAATAAGGCTTTTACAGATGGAGTAGGGTAGGGATAACTTTCCAGGTATAAGGAAGATTTTGTATTCCAGGGACCTTTGAATATTTTAGAATGGCTAGAAAACTTGGTATTATGTAGCACAGAAAAAGTGGTATGACTGAAGAGATAGAGAACTTACCACAAAGGGTCTTGAATGCCATGATACATAGTTTGGATTTTCTTCTGTAGGGAGCAAGGAGTTAGTGAAGGATTTTAAAAGCAACATGACTCTTGGGAGGTAGATTCAATGTGAGGCTAATCTCCGAGGTATAGGAAATACAGGAAGGAGGAGCAACAGGTCGGGTAGTGGTGGAAGCAGGTTTGGAAAATGTGATTAGTTTTGTAAACGTTTTTGAGTTTGAAGTGCCACTGGGGAAGGCTTTTGGAAATTTATTTCCAGAGTTCAAGACTGAGCTATCATTGCAGT
Organism: Pan paniscus; assembly: GCF_029289425.2. Taxonomy (NCBI): domain Eukaryota; kingdom Metazoa; phylum Chordata; class Mammalia; order Primates; family Hominidae; genus Pan; species Pan paniscus. The sequence goes on along the minus strand of NC_073253.2, from coordinate 196,001 downwards.
TTGCTCAGCTATTTACTGAGCTATCTACTGTCAATTTGGATAGTATCTACAGTTTGCATTGTAGATACTGGATACTTGGATTGGCTGGTGCACCCTGTTTGTGAGACTCACTGGAGTTTGAAGAGATGACCACTGGAAAATATCCCTAAGCAGTAGCTGCAATTCCACCCCCACCTTGGAGAGCCAAAACCCTCTTCGTTTTCACTCTCCTGTCTTTGGTCTTAGGCTACTTAAAGCAGCCTTTAGACCTAGGGAAAAATTGAAAGCCTCTCTTTTAAGAAAAACATTAGGTACTTCTGGAATAGAGAGTTCAAGAAATGAGGAGAAAAACGAACTTTTGAAGCTTTTTCTTTCCCTTTTTTGTTTACTTCATTCTCTTACTCAGTTTTAAAATGCTGGTAATGGTCTTTTTTTTCTTTTTTTTTTTCTTGGCGATTTTAATGCTTTGGAAAAGATCTCATGGTTTTATCTCCAAAGGAGGAAATTAATTTGATGCCATGGAAATTAGTTTTCTAGTCGTATGCCTTGAATGAGTGAAGAATTTCTTTTTCATGGTGGTACTAAATTTGGGGAAAGCTATAGAAACTTTCATCTGGAAGCTTACACTTTTCCTCTTTTTTGAAAATTTGGTGAGAGACTTGGATATTTTATGATTTTCTGTAAAAGAGTGTAATTTGTTGTACAGGTCTAATATTGATCCTTTTTTGGAAGTATGGAAAGAATCTGAGTATAAAGCAGAATTACCTCAGGATGACATGTATTCTCAAGGACACTGTCACAGTGAAACAGTTTATTTAGAAGCTTGTGTTTCCAAACTGTTGAATTTGATATTCACAAAATTGGCATGTGTAAACTTTATTAAACTTTAAGCTATTTCCTAAGATGAAGATGACAAACTTGGAGGGAAACTTCATTCATTTGGTTTATTTTTATTTTTATTTTTATTTATTTTTTATCTATTTGAGACAGAATCTCACTCTGGTTTGAGACAGAATCTCACTCTGTCCCCCAAGTTGGAGTGCGGTGGTGCGATCTCGGCTCACTGAAACCTCTGCCTCCTGGGTTCAAGCGATTCTCCTGCTTCACCCTCCAAGTAGCTGGGATTACAGGTGTGCACCACCACACCCAGCTAATTTTTGTATTTTTAGTAGAGACGGTTTGGCCAGGTTGGTGTCAAACTCCTGGCCTCAAAGTGATCCGCCCACCTTGGCCTCCCAAAGTGGAGCCCCCATGCCCCTTGTTTGTGACCTGTCAATATAAATATGCTCAGTAGTGGGGGGAGGGGTGGGGGGTGAAAAAGGAAATATGTTTAATATTAGACTTTGGCCTTTTAGTGTAAACTGATATTCAAAAATTTCTTCATAGAACATTTGCTTCTTTGCTTGATCATTTTTCTAATTCTGTACACCTAAAATGCCCAGAATTTGAGTTGCTGTTACAGTCTACTAACATAGAACTTTGGAGTAATAAGATGGGAATTTGTATCTCTTTTGCCAAGACAAGCATTCGTAATCTAACACAGTATTGTTGTCACGAGTGCGAGTATGTGATAGACTGTTGAGAATAAAGAAAGCAGGCACAGTTGGTCAGTCCTAAGATAAAGGAGATGTTTTTTCTTATATGTTTGTGCATTAAAGAAAAAAAAATCTTGAATCTGACCAATGATGTTTTTTTTCCTTGTAAGAAAATTTAAGAAATGTTTGGCAAGCTTCTGGAATCTAAATTTGAAACTATACATTTGTCATTTTCTTTAAATATTTCTTCACCTTAGCTTTGATTATGAGAAATCACTGTCCTCTGCTGTTCTTTTTTTTTTTTTCCTTTTGAGGCGGAGTCTCACTCTGTGCCAGGCTGGAGTGCAGTGGTGCAATCTCGGCTCACTGCAACCTCCACTTCCTGGGTTCAAATGATTCTCCTGCCGCAGCCTCCCGAGTAGCTGGGACTACAGGTGCGTGCCACCACACCCAGCTAATTTTTGTATTTTTGGTAGAGACAGGGTTTCACCACGTTGTCCATGGCCAGGATGGTCTTGATCTTGACCTTGTGATCTGCCCGCCTCGGCCTCCCAAAGTACTGGGATTGCAGGCATGAGCCACCGCGCCCGGCCTGTCCTCTGTGGTTTTCTGGGCTTATGTTAAAATTATAACTCAATCACCAGTCTTTATAAATTTGCTTTTTTATATTTAAACCAAACCTAATGCTAATTGTGATATGTTATTTATTCTCACCTGATTTGAATCATTTGATTCAATTAAATGAGTTTAATTATCATTAAATAATTCTAAGAGAAATAATGTCTATTCGGATGGTGGGAATTTTCTTTCTACATGCAGCCCCATTCTGAATGAATGAAATCAAATCACGTGAAGATCAGGGTCCTAGAGTAACTTAATATTTTGTACATTGGTTATTTGACTCCTCATTTTTATATTACATGTTATATCAAGGGAGGGGGTATAAAAGAAATACAAAAATTGCAGAGGTATCTGGAATGTACCTATTTATTAATTCTATTTGTCATTTCTTTTGTTTCATCTTTTGAGTAATAAGCTGCTTGGAAAAGTTTCTGTTCTTTAGCTGATTTTTTAGCTATAAAAATGTATTTGAAAAGCTCATAAATTTCAGGATTGAAAAGATAATTGAAAGTTTAAAAAAAACCTAATTCATTGAAGTAATAACCAAATAATTTTCAATCTTGATTCAACTGTGATTCAAATGTTACACCATTTGCCCACTTCTATGAATTTTATGTGTAAAATTTTTTAAGAGTCAGAGTTTTTTTTTCTTGATTAATTGGATGTATTTCACAGAATTTCCAACTGCTCACGTTAGTTTTCTTCCTTTTAGAGTTGATCTCTCTAATGTATTAGATCTTCATGCCTTTGATAGTCTCTCTGGAATAAGGTATGTTTTGTATAATTTGGTTACTTTTATTGTTATGTACCTTTTTTCCCCATAGTTAACAGGAATGATTCGCACAATTGCATCCATGATTTAAGCTTCCTGCCATTCCTTTGGCATACAAGACCATTCTTAATGAGGTATATTCTTGGAAGTTTTACTAATTGGTTGTTTGGAAATCATATTGCATTTTCCTGTAGAAATTATAGTGTAAATGATAGTTAACTTTAGAGGCTAATCGTTAACACTTCTACACCAAACACTATGTCTAATACTCTTTCTATGAGAAAATGCATGAAATACATAGAAAATTTTAGCTTAGCGTTTTCACACAAATAACTCTCTTCACTTTATTTTTTTATTTTTTATTTTTTCTTGAGTTTTTTAAAAATTTCTTTATTTATTATTATTATACTTTAAGTTGTAGGGTACATGTGCACAATGTGCAGGTTAGTTACATATGTATACGTGTGCCATACTGGTGCGCTGCACCCACTAACTCGTCATCTAGCATTAGTTATATCTCCCAATGCTATCCCTCCCCCCCACCCAACCCACAACAGTCCCCAGAGTGTGATGTTCCCCTTCCTGTGTCCATGTGTTCTCATTGTTCAATTCCCACCTATGATTGAGAATATGCGGTGTTTGGTTTTTTGTTCTTGCAATAGTTTACTGAGAATGATGATCTCCAATTTCATCCATGTCCCTACAAAGGACATGAACTCATCCTTTTTTATGGCTGCATAGTATTCCATGGTGTATATGTGCCACATTTTCTTAATCCAGTCTATCATTGTTGGACATTTGGGTTGGTTCCAAGTCTTTGCTATTGTGAATAATGCCGCAATAAACATACGCGTGCATGTGTCTTTATAGCAGCATGATTTATAGTCCTTTAGGGTATATACCCAGTAATGGGATGGCTGGGTCAAATGGTATTTCTAGTTGTAGATCCCTGAGGAATCGCCACACTGACTTCCACAATGGTTGAACTAGTTTACAGTCCCACCAACAGTGTAAAAGTGTTCCTATTTCTCCACATCCTCTCCAGCACCTGTTGTTTCCTGACTTTTTAATGATTGCCATTCTAACTGGTGTGAGATAGTATCTCATTGTGGTTTTGATTTGCATTTCTCTAATGGCCAGTGATGGTGAGCATTTTTTCATGTGTTTTTTGGCTGCATAAATGTCTTCTTTTGAGAAGTGTCTGTTCATGTCCTTCGCCCACTTTTTGATGGGGTTGTTTGTTTTTTTCTTGTAAATTTGTTTGAGTTCATTGTAGATTCTGGATATTAGCCCTTTGTCAGATGAGTAGGTTGTGAAAATTGTCTCCCATTTTGTAGGTTGCCTGTTCACTCTGATGGTAGTTTCTTTTGCTGTGCAGAAGCTGTTTAGTTTAATTAGATCCCATCTGTCAATTTTGGCTTTTGTTGCCATTGCTCTTGGTGTTTTAGACATGAAGTCCTTGCCCATGCCTATGTCCTGAATGGTGATGCCTAGGTTTTCTTCTAGGGTTTTTATGGTTTTAGGTCGAACGTTTAAGTCTTTAATCCATCTTGAATTGATTTTTGTATAAGGTGTAAGGAAGGGATCCAGTTTCAGCTTTCTACATATGGCTAGCCAGTTTTCCCAGCACCATTTGTTAAATAGGGAATACTTTCCCCACTGCTTGTTTTTGTCAGGTTTGTCAAAGATCAGATAGTTGTAGATATGTGGCGTTATTTCTGAGGGCTCTGTTCTGTTCCATTGATCTATATCTCTGTTTTGGTACCAGTACCATGCTGTTTTGGTTACTGTAGCCTTGTAGTATAGTTTGAAGTCAGCTACTGTGATGCCTCCAGCTTTGTTCTTTTGGCTTAGGATTGACTTGGCGATGCGGGCTCTTTTTTGGTTCCATATGAACTTTAAAGTAGTTTTTTCCAATTCTGTGAAGAAAGTCATTGGTAGCTTGATGGGGATGGCATTGAATCTGTAAATTACCTTGGGTAGTATGGCCATTTTCAGGATATTGATTCTTCCTACCCATGAGCATGGAATGTTCTTCCATTTGTTTGTATCCTCTTTTATTTCCTTGAGCAGTGGTTTGTAGTTCTCCTTGAAGAGGTCCTTCACATCCCTTGTAAGTTGGATTCCTAGGTATTTTATTCTCTTTGAAGCAATTGTGAATGGGAGTTCACTCATGATTTGGCTCTCTGTTTGTCTGTTGTTGGTGTATAAGAATGCTTGTGATTTTTGAACATTGATTTTGTATCCTGAGACTTTGCTGAAGTTGCTTATCAGCTTAAGGAGATTTTGGGCTGAGACGATGGGGTTTTCTAGATAAACAATCATGTCGTCTGCAAACAGGGACAATTTGACTTCCTCTTTTCCTAATTGAATACCCTTTATTTCCTTCTCCTGCCTGATTGCCCTGGCCAGAACTTCCAACACTATGTTGAATAGGAGCGGTGAGAGAGGGCATCCCTGTCTTGTGCCAGTTTTCAAAGGGAATGCTTCCAGTTTTTGCCCATTCAGTATGATATTGGCTGTGGGTTTGTCATAGATAGCTCTTATTATTTTGAAATACGTCCCATCAATACCTAATTTATTGAGAGTTTTTAGCATGAAGGGTTGTTGAATTTTGTCAAAGGCCTTTTCTGCATCTATTGAGATAATCATGTGGTTTTTGTCTTTGGTTCTGTTTATATGCTGGATTACATGTATTGATTTGCATATATTGAACCAGCCTTGCATCCCAGGGATGAAGCCCACTTGATCATGGTGGATAAGCTTTTTGATGTGCTGCTGGATTCGGTTTGCCAGTATTTTATTGAGGATTTTTGCATCAATGTTCATCAAGGATATTGGTCTAAAATTCTCTTTTTTGGTTGTGTCTCTGCCTGGCTTTGGTATCAGGATGATGCTTGCCTCATCAAATGAGTTAGGGAGGATTCCCTCTTTTTCTATTGATTGGAATAGTTTCAGAAGGAATGGTACCAATTCCTCCTTGTACCTCTGGTAGAATTCGGCTGTGAATCTATCTGGTCCTGGACTCTTTTTGGTTGGTAAGCTATTGATTATTGCCACAATTTCAGCTCCTGTTATTGGTCTATTCAGAGATTCAACTTCTTCCTGGTTTAGTCTTTGGAGGGTGTATGTGTCAAGGAATTTATCCATTTCTTCTAGATTTTCTAGTTTATTTGCGTAGAGGTGTTTTTAGTATTCTCTGATGGTAGTTTGTATTTCTGTGGGATCGGTGGTGATATCCCCTTTATCATTTTTTATTGCGTCTATTTGATTCTTCTCTCTTTTTTTCTTTATTAGTCTTGCTAGCGGTCTATCAATTTTGTTGATCCTTTCAAAAAACCAGCTCCTGGATTCATTAATTTTTTGAAGGGTTTTTTGTGTCTCTATTTCCTTCAGTTCTGCTCTGATTTTAGTTATTTCTTGCCTTCTGCTAGCTTTTGAATGTGTTTGCTCTTGCTTTTCTAGTTCTTTTAATTGTGATGTTAGAGTGTCAATTTTGGACCTTTCCTGCTTTCTCTTGTGGGCATTTAGTGCTATAAATTTCCCTCTACACACTGCTTTGAATGCGTCCCAGAGATTCTGGTATGTTGTGTCTTTGTTCTCATTGGTTTCAAAGAACATCTTTATTTCTGCCTTCATTTCGTTATGTACCCAGTAGTCATTCAGGAGCAGGTTGTTCAGTTTCCATGTAGTTGAGTGGTTTTGAGTGAGATTCTTAATCCTGAGTTCTAGTTTGATTGTACTGTGGTCTGAGAGATAGTTTGTTATAATTTCTGTTCTTTTACATTTGCTGAGGAGAGCTTTACTTCCAAGTATGTGGTCAATTTTGGAATAGGTGTGGTGTGGTGCTGAAAAGAATGTATATATTCTGTTGATTTGGGGTGGAGAGTTCTGTAGATGTCTAATAGGTCTGCTTGGTGCAGAGCTGAGTTCAATTCCTGGGTATCCTTGTTGACTTTCTGTCTCATTGATCTGTCTAATGTTGACAGTGGGGTGTTAAAGTCTCCCATTATTATTGTGTGGGAGTCTAAGTCTCTTTGTAGGTCACTCAGGACTTGCTTTATGAATCTGGGTGCTCCTGTATTGGGTGCATATATATTTAGGATAGTTAGCTCTTCTTGTTGAATTGATCCCTTTACCATTATGTAATGGCCTTCTTTGTCTCTTTTGATCTTTGTCGGTTGAAAGTCTGTTTTATCAGAGACTAGGATTGCAACCCCTGCCTTTTTTTTGTTTTCCATTTGCTTGGTAGATTTTCCTCCATCCCTTTATTTTGAGCCTATGTGTGTCTCTGCACGTGAGATGGGTTTCCTGAATACAGCACACTGATGGGTCTTGACTCTTTATCCAATTTGCCAGTCTGTGTCTTTTAATTGGAGCATTTACTCCATTTATATTTAAAGTTAATATCGTTATGTGTGAATTTGATCCTGTCATTATGATGTTAGCTGGTTATTTTGCTCGTTAGTTGAGTCAGTTTCTTCCTAGTCTCGATGGTCTTTACATTTTGGCATGATTTTGCAGCGGCTGGTACCGGTTGTTCCTTTCCATGTTTAGCGCTTCCTTCAGGAGCTCTTTTAGGGCAGGCCTGGTGGTGACAAAATCGGTCAGCATTTGCTTGTCTGTAAAGTATTTTATTTCTCCTTCACGTATGAAGCTTAGTTTGGCTGGATATGAAATTCTGGGTTGAAAATTCTTCTCTTTAAGAATGTTGAATATTGGCCCCCACTCTCTTCTGGCTTGTAGAGTTTCTGCCGAGAGATCAGCTGTTAGTCTGATGAGCTTCCCTTTGAGGGTAACCCGACCTTTCTCTCTGGCTGCCCTTAACATTTTTTCCTTCATTTCAACTTTGGTGAATCTGATAATTATGTGTCTTGGAGTTGCTCTTCTCGAGGAGTATCTTTGTGGCATTCTCTGTATTTCCTGAATCTGAATGTTGGCCTGCCTTTCTAGATTGGGGAAGTTCTCCTGGATAATATCCTGCAGAGTGTTTTCCAACTTGGTTCCATTCTCCCCGTCACTTTCAGGTACACCAATCAGATGTAGATTTGGTCTTTTCACATGGTCCCATATTTCTTGGAGGCTTTGTTTGTTTCTTTTTATTCTTTTTTCTCTAAACTTCCCTTCTTGCTTCATTTCATTCATTTCATCTTCCATCGCTGATACCCTTTCTTCCAGTTGATCGCATCGGCTCCTGAGGCTTCTGCATTCTTCACGTAGTTCTCGAGCCTTTGTTTTCAGCTCCATCAGCTCCTTTAAGCACTTCTCTGTATTGGTTATTCTAGTTATACATTCTTCTAAATTTTTTTCAAAGTTTTCAACTTCTTTGCCTTTGGTTTGAATGTCCTCCCGTAGCTCGGAGTAATTTGATTGTCTGAAGCCTTCTTCTCTCAGCTCGTCAAAGTCATTCTCCATCCAGCTTTGTTCCGTTGCTGGTGAGGAGCTGCGTTCCTTTGGAGGAGGAGAGGCGCTCTGTTTTTTAGTTTCCAGTTTTTCTGCTCTGTTTTTTCCCCATCTTTGTGGTTTTATCTACTTTTGGTCTTTGATGATGGTGATGTACAGCTGGGTTTTTGGTGTGGATGTCCTTTCTGTTTGTTAGTTTTCCTTCTAACAGGACCTTCAGCTGCAGGTCTGTTGGAGTACCCGGCCGTGTGAGGTGTCAGCCTGCCTCTACTAGGGGGTGCCTCCCAGTTAGGCTGCTCGGGGGTCAGGGGTCAGGGACCCACTTGAGGAGGCAGTCTGCCCGTTCTCAGATCTCCAGCTGCCTGCTGGGAGAACCACTGCTCTCTTCAAAGCTGTCAGACAGGGACACTTAAGTCTGCAGAGGTTACTACTGTCTTTTTGTGTGACTGTGCCCTGCCCCCAGAGGTGGAGCCTACAAAGGCAGGCACGCTTCCTTGAGCTGTGGTGGGCTCCACCCAGTTGGAGCTTCCTGGCTGCTTTGTTTACCTAAGCAAACCTGGGCAATGGCGGACGCCCATCCCCCAGCCTCGCTGCCGCCTTACAGTTTGATCTCAAACTGCTGTGCTAGCAATCAGCGAGACTCCGTGGGCGTGGGACCCTCCGAGCCAGGTGTGGGACACAATCTCCTGGTGCGCCGTTTTTTAAGCCCGTCGGAAAAGCGCAGTATTCGGGTGGGAGTGACCCGATCTTCCAGGTGCCCTCTGTCACCCCTTTCTTTGACTAGGAAAGGGAACTTCCTGACCCCCTGCGCTTCCCAAGTGAGGCAATGCCTCGCCCTGCTTCAGCTCGTGGATGGTGCACGCACCCACTGACCTGCGCCCACTGTCTGGCACTCCCTAGTGAGATGAACCCGGTACCTCAGATGGAAATGGAGAAATCGCCTGTCTTCTGCGTCTCGCACGCTGGGAGCTGTAGACCGGAGCTGTTCCTATTTGGCCATCTTGGCTCCTCTCTCCTCTCTTCACTTTAATAATGGATTAGTTTTCTGCCTTCTCCTGTGGGGAATCTTTTTGGTAAGGGAGGGAAGAAAATTTAGTTATTCTTGTGCATCAGTATCTTTTTCTTTTTTTATTGTAGTAAGAACATCTAACATGAGATCTACCTTCTTAACAATTTTTTAAGTGTACAATACGGTATTGCTAACTATAGGCATGAGGATGTGCAGCAGATCTCTGGAATGTTTCACTCTTTATAACTGAAGCTTTATACCCCTTGAATAGCAGCTTCCCATTTCCCTGTCTTCATAGCCCCTGGCATCCACCATTCTACACTCTTTCTGTGGGGTTGACTATTTTAATTACCTGACACAAGTGGAATCATGCATTATTTGTCTTTCTGTGACTAGTTTATTTCACGTAGCATAAAGTCATCAAGGTTCATCCATGTTTTTGCACATGGCAAGGTTTCCTTTTTAAGTCTGAATAATATTCCATTTTCTACATATACCACGTTTGCTTTATCCCTTTTTCTGTTAGTGGACATTTAACTTGTTTTCACAGCTTGGCTATTGCAAATAATGCTGCAATGAATATTTCATAAGTCTCGTATGTGTCCATAGAAGATCATGAAAATGGACATGTGTCTGGGTATTTTGAATTGGTGGGGCAGTTTTGCTTAAGGGTAGGCATAGTGGGTGGCTCTATACTTGAGAGTTCTAATTCCCATTCCTATATATATTTCCTTTCTTTTTATTTATTTATTTTTTTGAGATGGGGTTCTCTGTCACTCAGGCTGGAGTGCAGTGGCACAAACGGCTTACTGCAGCCTCAACCTCCTGGGCTCAAGTGATCCTCCCATCTCAGCCTCCCAAGAAGCTGGGACCACAGGCATGTGTCACCATGCCTAATTTTTTTTTAAATTTTCTGTAAGCGTGGGGTCTTGCTATGTTGCCTAGGCTGGTCTCAAACTCCTGGGCTCAAGTGATCCTCATTCCTCAGCCTCCCAAAGTGCTGGGATTACATGAGTAGGCCACCACACCCAGCCTGATATATATATATTTCTAATTTTGCCTTAGCCATGCCCTTAAAAACCAATTCTACTTTCAACTAGGGTGCCGCTCCCCCTGCGAGGGGGGGCCCAAGAGCCAGGGGGGGTAGAGCAGCTGGTTCTAAGTCCACGTCTCTCGAGGGGTGCATCCCCCCACTGCGATGGGGGTCCTAAGAGCCAGGGGGGGAAGGAGGGCTGACTCTCAGTCCCTGCCCCGCGGGGGGTGCCTCACCCCCTGCGATGGGGTTCCTAAGAGCCAGGTGAAGAAGAGGGGCTGGCTCTCAGTCCCCACCTCCCTGGGCGTGCCTCCCCTTCCTGTGATGAGTGTCCTACGAGCCAGGAGGGGAAGAGGAGCTGGCTCTCAGTCAACACCTCGCGGGGGGTGCCTCCCCCACTTGCGATGGGGGTCCTAAGAGCGAGTGGGGGAAGAGGGGCTGGCTCTCAGTCCCCGCCTCGCGGGGAGTGCCTCCCCCCCTCGCGATACGGATCCTAAGAGCCAGGGGGGGAACAGGGGCTGGCTCAGTCCCCGCCTCGCGGGGGGTGGCTCGCTCCGCTGAGATGGGCATCCTAAGAGCCAGGGGAGGAAGAGGGGGAGAGGATGATAATAATTTCAGCATCGCAGGCTGTGTTCACCCAGCCTGTTAAACTGTTATTAGTATCCTGAAAGGGAGAGGATGATATTACTCCCCATAACAGACAGATATGACTCCCCATCGTAGAGCACGAGGTGTACACCCGCCCTGTGATTTTCTTCCTCATATTCAGAGACCGAGAGGTTGATGTCACTCCCAATATCGGAGGAAGTATACACCCCCGTGTGAGATGTTCCTTAATGATATTCCACGGCGGAGGGGGTGATATGACTACATACATGGCAGAAAGTGGAAACCCCCCAGGGATATTATTCCCACGATCCTGGAGGGAAGAAGATGATGTTACTTTCAATATGACAGAAGGTGGATGAAGTGGTGGACTGCCCCTCCACACCTGTGAGTATTTCTAGTTGGGTGGGACGAGAGACTGAGAAAAGAAATAAGACACAGAGACAAAGTGTAAAGATACAACAGTGGGTCCAGGGGACCGGCGCTCAGCACACCAAGGACCTGCACCGGCACCAGCCTCTGAGTTCCCTCAGTTGTTATTGATTATGATTTTCATGATTTTAGCAGAAAGGAATGTAGTAGGAGAGCAGGGTGATGATAAGGAGAGAGTCAGCAGAAGACATGTGAGCAAAAGAATCCATGTCATAATTAGGTTCAAGGGAAGGTACTATGACTGGACGTGCACGTAAGCCAGATTTGTTTCTCTGCACCCAAACATCTCAGTGGAGTAAAGAAGAACAAGGCAGTGTTACTGCAAACATGTCTCGCCTCCCGCCACAGGGCAGCTTTTCTCCTATCTCAGAGTTGAACAAATGTACAATCGGGTTTTACACCGAGACATTCAGTTCCCAGGGGCAAGCAGGAGACAGTGGCCTTCCTCCATCTCAGCTGCAAGAGGCTTTCCTCTTTTACTAATCCACCTCAGCACAGACCCATTACGGGTGTCGGGCTGGGGGACAGTCAGGTCTTTCTCATCCCATGAGGCTATATTTCAGACTATCAGATGGGGAGAGAGCTTGGACCATACCCTGCTTTCAAGGGCAGAGGTCCCTGCGGCTTTCCACAGTGCATTGTGTCCCCGGTTTATTGAGACTAGAGAATGGCGATGACTTTTACCAAGTATACTGCTGGTAAACATTTCGTTAACAAGGCACGTCCTGCACAGCCCTACATCCCTTGAACTTTGATTTTATACAACACATGTTTTTGTGAGCTCCAGGTTGGGTCAAAGTGGCTGGGGCCAAGCGGCTAGGGCAAAGCTACAAATTAACAACATCTCAGCAAAGCAATTGTTTAAAGGACAGGTCTTTTTCAAAATGGAGTCTCTTATGTCTTTCCTTTCTACATGGACACAGTGACAGTCTGATCTCTCTCTCTTTTCCCTACAGGTGGACACGCCCCCACTGATATTCCTTCTAATTGCAACGTGGGAGAGGAGGATATGACACGCGATATCGCAGGGAGTAGAAACACCCCTGTGATACTGTTCTTCATATTCAGGGAGGAAGAGGATGATATTACTCCCAATACAGACGGGTGTACACCCTCTGTACACCGAGGGTGTACACCCGTCTGTGAAAGAGTTCTTAATCTCCAGAGGGGGAGATGATATTACTCACAATATGGTAAAGAGGCTGTGAGTCCACGGAGGATCCTCAGAGCCAGCGGGGGAAGAGGGGCTGGCTCTGAGACCCCGCCTCGCGGGGGGTGCCTCCCCCCCCTGCGATGGGGGTCCTAAGGGCCAGTGGGGGAAGAGGGGCTGGCTCTGAGACCCCGCCTCACGGGGGGTGCCTCCCCCCCCTGCGACGGGGGTCCTAAGAGCCAGCGGGGGAAGAGGGGCTGGCTCTGAGACCCCGCCTCGCGGGGGGTGCCTCCCCCCCCTGCGACGGGGGTCCTAAGAGCCAGCGGGGGAAGAGGGGCTGGCTCTGAGACCCCGCCTCGCGGGGGGTGCCTCCCCCCCCTGCGACGGGGGTCCTAAGGGCCAGCGGGGGAAGAGGGGCTGGCTCTGAGACCCCGCCTCACGGGGGGTGCCTCCCCCCCCTGCGACGGGGGTCCTAAGGGCCAGTGGGGGAAGAGGGGCTGGCTCTGAGACCCCGCCTCACGGGGGGTGCCTCCCCCCCTGCGATGGGGGTCCTAAGGGCCAGTGGGGGAAGAGGGGCTGGCTCTGAGACCCCGCCTCGTGGGGGTTGCCTCCCCCCCCTGCGATGGGGGTCCTAAGGGCCAGTGGGGAAGAGGGGCTGGCTCTCTGTACCCGCCTCGCGGGGGGTGCCTCCCCCCCCTGTGATGGGGGTCCTTAGAGCCAGGAGCAGAAGAGGGCCTGGCTCTCTGTACCCGCCTCGCGGGGGGTGCCTCCCCCCCCGCGATGGGGGTCCGAAGAGCCAGAAGGCTTAGAGGGGCTGGCTCTGAGTCCCCGCCTCGTGGGGGGTGCCTCCTCTCCCTGCGACGGGGTTCCTAAAGGCCAGTGGGGGAAGAGGGTCTGGCTCTGAGACCACGCCTCGCTGGGGTGCCTCCCCCCACTGCGATGGGGGTCCTAAGGGCCAGTGGTTGAAGAGGGGCTGGCTCTGAGACCCCGCCTCGCTGGGGGTGCCTCCTCCCCCTGCGACGGGGGTCCTAAGAGCCAGGGGGGGAAGAGGGGCTGGCTCTCAGTCCCCGCCTCGCGGGGAGTGCCTCCCCTTCCTGCGATGGGGGTCCTAAGAGCCAGGTGGGGAAGAGGGGCTGGCTTTCAGTCACCACAGCTTGGGGGGCCTTTATGTTCTGGTTTTACCCAAGAGTCAGCTGATTTGCTTCTTGTACTAGCAGGGCAGTTGCTGCCAAGGCCCTCAAACAGGGGGGCCATCCTTTAGAAACCCTGTCTAGCTGTTTAGAGAGGTAGGCCACCGGCCTCAGCCAGGGCCCCACAGTTTGGGTTTAAAGTCCAGCTGCCATCTTTTCTCTGACGCATACAGTGGAAAAGGCTTTGTGAGATCCGCTAGCCCCTGGGCTGGGGCTTTCAGAAGTTTTTCCTTTAAGTCATGAAAGACTTGCTGTTGTTGGAATCCCCATTCCAAAAGTTGCCGGTCCCCGCCCCCCTTTGTGACGTCATACAAAGGCGTGGCTAAGACTGCAAAGTTGGGCTCCGCAGTCTACAAAACCCCACAGCTCCTAGGAATTCTCTCACCAGCCTTCTGCCCTTAGGCTCCGGAAGATTGCAAATGACCTGCTTTCTTTCGGATCCCGGGCTGCTTTCGGACACCTGTCGAATAGTAAATCCCAAGTAAGCTACCTGCGGTCGTCGGCAGATCTGAGTTTTCTTCTTGGACACCTAATACCCACAGCCCTCCAGGTCAGTCCTAAGGATCTTAGAATCCTCGATGGGGGTCATAAGCCGGGGGGGAAGAGGGACTGGCTCTCAGTCCCCGCCTCACGGGGTGTGCCTCCCCCGTGTGATGGGGATCCTGAGAGTTGGGCGAGGAAGAAGGGCTGGCTGTCAGTCACCGCCTCGCGGGGGGTGCCTCCCCTCCCTGCGATGGGGGTCCTAAGAGCCAGGGGGGAAAGAGCGGCTGGCTCTCAGTCCCCGCCTCGCGGGGGGTGCCTCCCCCCCTGCGATGGGGGTCCTAAGAGAAATGGAGGGAAGAGGGGCTGGCTCTCAGTCCCCGCCACGAGGGGGTGCCTCCCCCCCTGCGATGGGGGTCCCAAGAGCCAGGGGGGGCAGAGCGGCTGGCTCTAAGTCCGCGCCTCGCCAAGGGTGCATCCCCCCACTGCGATGGGGTTCCTAAGAGCCAGGGGGGGAAGAAGGGCTGACTCTCAGTCCCCGCCTCGCGGGGCGTGCCTTGCTACCCTGCGATGGGGGTCCTAAGAGCCAGGCAGGGAAGAGGGGTTGGCTCCCAGTCCCCGCCGCGCGGGGGGTGCCTCCCCCCCACAGCGATGGGGGTCCTAAGAGCCGTGGGGGGAAGAGGGGCTGGCTCTCAGTCCCCGCCGCGCGGGGGGTGCCTCCCCCCCTCGCGATACGGATCCTAAGGGCCAGGGGGGGAACAGGGGCTGGCTCAGTCCCCGCCTCGCGGGGGGTGGCTCGCTCCGCTGAGATGGGCATCCTAAGAGCCAGGGGAGGAAGAGGGGGAGAGGATGATAATAATTTCAGCATCGCAGGCTGTGTTCACCCAGCCCGTTAAACTGTTATTAGTATCCTGAAAGGGAGAGGATGATATTACTCCCCATAACAGACAGATATGACTCCCCATCGTAGAGCACGAGGTGTACACCCGCCCTGTGATTTTCTTCCTCATATTCAGAGACCGAGAGGTTGATGTCACTCCCAATATCGGAGGAAGTATACACCCCCGTGTGAGATGTTCCTTAATGATATTCCACGGCGGAGGGGGTGATATGACTACATACATGGCAGAAAGTGGAAACCCCCCAGGGATATTATTCCCACGATCCTGGAGGGAAGAAGATGATGTTACTTTCAATATGACAGAAGGTGGATGAAGTGGTGGACTGCCCCTCCACACCTGTGAGTATTTCTAGTTGGGTGGGACGAGAGACTGAGAAAAGAAATAAGACACAGAGACAAAGTGTAAAGATACAACAGTGGGTCCAGGGGACCGGCGCTCAGCACACCAAGGACCTGCACCGGCACCAGCCTCTGAGTTCCCTCAGTTGTTATTGATTATGATTTTCATGATTTTAGCAGAAAGGAATGTAGTAGGAGAGCAGGGTGATGATAAGGAGAGAGTCAGCAGAAGACATGTGAGCAAAAGAATCCATGTCATAATTAGGTTCAAGGGAAGGTACTATGACTGGACGTGCACGTAAGCCAGATTTGTTTCTCTGCACCCAAACATCTCAGTGGAGTAAAGAAGAACAAGGCAGTGTTACTGCAAACATGTCTCGCCTCCCGCCACAGGGCAGCTTTTCTCCTATCTCAGAGTTGAACGAATGTACAATCGGGTTTTACACCGAGACATTCAGTTCCCAGGGGCAAGCAGGAGACAGTGGCCTTCCTCCATCTCAGCTGCAAGAGGCTTTCCTCTTTTACTAATCCACCTCAGCACAGACCCATTACGGGTGTCGGGCTGGGGGACGGTCAGGTCTTTCTCATCCCATGAGGCTATATTTCAGACTATCAGATGGGGAGAGAGCTTGGACCATACCCTGCTTTCAAGGGCAGAGGTCCCTGCGGCTTTCCACAGTGCATTGTGTCCCCGGTTTATTGAGACTAGAGAATGGCGATGACTTTTACCAAGTATACTGCTGGTAAACATTTCGTTAACAAGGCACGTCCTGCACAGCCCTACATCCCTTGAACTTTGATTTTATACAACACATGTTTTTGTGAGCTCCAGGTTGGGTCAAAGTGGCTGGGGCCAAGCGGCTAGGGCAAAGCTACAAATTAACAACATCTCAGCAAAGCAATTGTTTAAAGGACAGGTCTTTTTCAAAATGGAGTCTCTTATGTCTTTCCTTTCTACATGGACACAGTGACAGTCTGATCTCTCTCTCTTTTCCCTACAGGTGGACACGCCCCCACTGATATTCCTTCTAATTGCAACGTGGGAGAGGAGGATATGACACGCGATATCGCAGGGAGTAGAAACACCCCTGTGATACTGTTCTTCATATTCAGGGAGGAAGAGGATGATATTACTCCCAATACAGACGGGTGTACACCCTCTGTACACCGAGGGTGTACACCCGTCTGTGAAAGAGTTCTTAATCTCCAGAGGGGGAGATGATATTACTCACAATATGGTAAAGAGGCTGTGAGTCCACGGAGGATCCTCAGAGCCAGCGGGGGAAGAGGGGCTGGCTCTGAGACCCCGCCTCGCGGGGGGTGCCTCCCCCCCCTGCGATGGGGGTCCTAAGGGCCAGTGGGGGAAGAGGGGCTGGCTCTGAGACCCCGCCTCACGGGGGGTGCCTCCCCCCCCTGCGACGGGGGTCCTAAGAGCCAGCGGGGGAAGAGGGGCTGGCTCTGAGACCCCGCCTCGCGGGGGGTGCCTCCCCCCCCTGCGACGGGGGTCCTAAGAGCCAGCGGGGGAAGAGGGGCTGGCTCTGAGACCCCGCCTCGCGGGGGGTGCCTCCCCCCCCTGCGACGGGGGTCCTAAGGGCCAGCGGGGGAAGAGGGGCTGGCTCTGAGACCCCGCCTCACGGGGGGTGCCTCCCCCCCCTGCGACGGGGGTCCTAAGGGCCAGTGGGGGAAGAGGGGCTGGCTCTGAGACCCCGCCTCACGGGGGGTGCCTCCCCCCCTGCGATGGGGGTCCTAAGGGCCAGTGGGGGAAGAGGGGCTGGCTCTGAGACCCCGCCTCGTGGGGGTTGCCTCCCCCCCCTGCGATGGGGGTCCTAAGGGCCAGTGGGGAAGAGGGGCTGGCTCTCTGTACCCGCCTCGCGGGGGGTGCCTCCCCCCCCTGTGATGGGGGTCCTTAGAGCCAGGAGCAGAAGAGGGCCTGGCTCTCTGTACCCGCCTCGCGGGGGGTGCCTCCCCCCCCGCGATGGGGGTCCGAAGAGCCAGAAGGCTTAGAGGGGCTGGCTCTGAGTCCCCGCCTCGTGGGGGGTGCCTCCTCTCCCTGCGACGGGGTTCCTAAAGGCCAGTGGGGGAAGAGGGTCTGGCTCTGAGACCACGCCTCGCTGGGGTGCCTCCCCCCACTGCGATGGGGGTCCTAAGGGCCAGTGGTTGAAGAGGGGCTGGCTCTGAGACCCCGCCTCGCTGGGGGTGCCTCCTCCCCCTGCGACGGGGGTCCTAAGAGCCAGGGGGGGAAGAGGGGCTGGCTCTCAGTCCCCGCCTCGCGGGGAGTGCCTCCCCTTCCTGCGATGGGGGTCCTAAGAGCCAGGTGGGGAAGAGGGGCTGGCTTTCAGTCACCACAGCTTGGGGGGCCTTTATGTTCTGGTTTTACCCAAGAGTCAGCTGATTTGCTTCTTGTACTAGCAGGGCAGTTGCTGCCAAGGCCCTCAAACAGGGGGGCCATCCTTTAGAAACCCTGTCTAGCTGTTTAGAGAGGTAGGCCACCGGCCTCAGCCAGGGCCCCACAGTTTGGGTTTAAAGTCCAGCTGCCATCTTTTCTCTGACGCATACAGTGGAAAAGGCTTTGTGAGATCCGCTAGCCCCTGGGCTGGGGCTTTCAGAAGTTTTTCCTTTAAGTCATGAAAGACTTGCTGTTGTTGGAATCCCCATTCCAAAAGTTGCCGGTCCCCGCCCCCCTTTGTGACGTCATACAAAGGCGTGGCTAAGACTGCAAAGTTGGGCTCCGCAGTCTACAAAACCCCACAGCTCCTAGGAATTCTCTCACCAGCCTTCTGCCCTTAGGCTCCGGAAGATTGCAAATGACCTGCTTTCTTTCGGATCCCGGGCTGCTTTCGGACACCTGTCGAATAGTAAATCCCAAGTAAGCTACCTGCGGTCGTCGGCAGATCTGAGTTTTCTTCTTGGACACCTAATACCCACAGCCCTCCAGGTCAGTCCTAAGGATCTTAGAATCCTCGATGGGGGTCATAAGCCGGGGGGGAAGAGGGACTGGCTCTCAGTCCCCGCCTCACGGGGTGTGCCTCCCCCGTGTGATGGGGATCCTGAGAGTTGGGCGAGGAAGAAGGGCTGGCTGTCAGTCACCGCCTCGCGGGGGGTGCCTCCCCTCCCTGCGATGGGGGTCCTAAGAGCCAGGGGGGAAAGAGCGGCTGGCTCTCAGTCCCCGCCTCGCGGGGGGTGCCTCCCCCCCTGCGATGGGGGTCCTAAGAGAAATGGAGGGAAGAGGGGCTGGCTCTCAGTCCCCGCCACGAGGGGGTGCCTCCCCCCCTGCGATGGGGGTCCCAAGAGCCAGGGGGGGCAGAGCGGCTGGCTCTAAGTCCGCGCCTCGCCAAGGGTGCATCCCCCCACTGCGATGGGGTTCCTAAGAGCCAGGGGGGGAAGAAGGGCTGACTCTCAGTCCCCGCCTCGCGGGGCGTGCCTTGCTACCCTGCGATGGGGGTCCTAAGAGCCAGGCAGGGAAGAGGGGTTGGCTCCCAGTCCCCGCCGCGCGGGGGGTGCCTCCCCCCCACAGCGATGGGGGTCCTAAGAGCCGTGGGGGGAAGAGGGGCTGGCTCTCAGTCCCCGCCGCGCGGGGGGTGCCTCCCCCCCTCGCGATACGGATCCTAAGGGCCAGGGGGGGAACAGGGGCTGGCTCAGTCCCCGCCTCGCGGGGGGTGGCTCGCTCCGCTGAGATGGGCATCCTAAGAGCCAGGGGAGGAAGAGGGGGAGAGGATGATAATAATTTCAGCATCGCAGGCTGTGTTCACCCAGCCTGTTAAACTGTTATTAGTATCCTGAAAGGGAGAGGATGATATTACTCCCCATAACAGACAGATATGACTCCCCATCGTAGAGCACGAGGTGTACACCCGCCCTGTGATTTTCTTCCTCATATTCAGAGACCGAGAGGTTGATGTCACTCCCAATATCGGAGGAAGTATACACCCCCGTGTGAGATGTTCCTTAATGATATTCCACGGCGGAGGGGGTGATATGACTACATACATGGCAGAAAGTGGAAACCCCCCAGGGATATTATTCCCACGATCCTGGAGGGAAGAAGATGATGTTACTTTCAATATGACAGAAGGTGGATGAAGTGGTGGACTGCCCCTCCACACCTGTGAGTATTTCTAGTTGGGTGGGACGAGAGACTGAGAAAAGAAATAAGACACAGAGACAAAGTGTAAAGATACAACAGTGGGTCCAGGGGACCGGCGCTCAGCACACCAAGGACCTGCACCGGCACCAGCCTCTGAGTTCCCTCAGTTGTTATTGATTATGATTTTCATGATTTTAGCAGAAAGGAATGTAGTAGGAGAGCAGGGTGATGATAAGGAGAGAGTCAGCAGAAGACATGTGAGCAAAAGAATCTATGTCATAATTAGGTTCAAGGGAAGGTACTATGACTGGACGTGCACGTAAGCCAGATTTGTTTCTCTGCACCCAAACATCTCAGTGGAGTAAAGAAGAACAAGGCAGTGTTACTGCAAACATGTCTCGCCTCCCGCCACAGGGCAGCTTTTCTCCTATCTCAGAGTTGAACGAATGTACAATCGGGTTTTACACCGAGACATTCAGTTCCCAGGGGCAAGCAGGAGACAGTGGCCTTCCTCCATCTCAGCTGCAAGAGGCTTTCCTCTTTTACTAATCCACCTCAGCACAGACCCATTACGGGTGTCGGGCTGGGGGACGGTCAGGTCTTTCTCATCCCATGAGGCTATATTTCAGACTATCAGATGGGGAGAGAGCTTGGACCATACCCTGCTTTCAAGGGCAGAGGTCCCTGCGGCTTTCCACAGTGCATTGTGTCCCCGGTTTATTGAGACTAGAGAATGGCGATGACTTTTACCAAGTATACTGCTGGTAAACATTTCGTTAACAAGGCACGTCCTGCACAGCCCTACATCCCTTGAACTTTGATTTTATACAACACATGTTTTTGTGAGCTCCAGGTTGGGTCAAAGTGGCTGGGGCCAAGCGGCTAGGGCAAAGCTACAAATTAACAACATCTCAGCAAAGCAATTGTTTAAAGGACAGGTCTTTTTCAAAATGGAGTCTCTTATGTCTTTCCTTTCTACATGGACACAGTGACAGTCTGATCTCTCTCTCTTTTCCCTACAGGTGGACACGCCCCCACTGATATTCCTTCTAATTGCAACGTGGGAGAGGAGGATATGACACGCGATATCGCAGGGAGTAGAAACACCCCTGTGATACTGTTCTTCATATTCAGGGAGGAAGAGGATGATATTACTCCCAATACAGACGGGTGTACACCCTCTGTACACCGAGGGTGTACACCCGTCTGTGAAAGAGTTCTTAATCTCCAGAGGGGGAGATGATATTACTCACAATATGGTAAAGAGGCTGTGAGTCCACGGAGGATCCTCAGAGCCAGCGGGGGAAGAGGGGCTGGCTCTGAGACCCCGCCTCGCGGGGGGTGCCTCCCCCCCCTGCGATGGGGGTCCTAAGGGCCAGTGGGGGAAGAGGGGCTGGCTCTGAGACCCCGCCTCACGGGGGGTGCCTCCCCCCCCTGCGACGGGGGTCCTAAGAGCCAGCGGGGGAAGAGGGGCTGGCTCTGAGACCCCGCCTCGCGGGGGGTGCCTCCCCCCCCTGCGACGGGGGTCCTAAGAGCCAGCGGGGGAAGAGGGGCTGGCTCTGAGACCCCGCCTCGCGGGGGGTGCCTCCCCCCCCTGCGACGGGGGTCCTAAGGGCCAGCGGGGGAAGAGGGGCTGGCTCTGAGACCCCGCCTCACGGGGGGTGCCTCCCCCCCCTGCGACGGGGGTCCTAAGGGCCAGTGGGGGAAGAGGGGCTGGCTCTGAGACCCCGCCTCACGGGGGGTGCCTCCCCCCCTGCGATGGGGGTCCTAAGGGCCAGTGGGGGAAGAGGGGCTGGCTCTGAGACCCCGCCTCGTGGGGGTTGCCTCCCCCCCCTGCGATGGGGGTCCTAAGGGCCAGTGGGGAAGAGGGGCTGGCTCTCTGTACCCGCCTCGCGGGGGGTGCCTCCCCCCCCTGTGATGGGGGTCCTTAGAGCCAGGAGCAGAAGAGGGCCTGGCTCTCTGTACCCGCCTCGCGGGGGGTGCCTCCCCCCCCGCGATGGGGGTCCGAAGAGCCAGAAGGCTTAGAGGGGCTGGCTCTGAGTCCCCGCCTCGTGGGGGGTGCCTCCTCTCCCTGCGACGGGGTTCCTAAAGGCCAGTGGGGGAAGAGGGTCTGGCTCTGAGACCACGCCTCGCTGGGGTGCCTCCCCCCACTGCGATGGGGGTCCTAAGGGCCAGTGGTTGAAGAGGGGCTGGCTCTGAGACCCCGCCTCGCTGGGGGTGCCTCCTCCCCCTGCGACGGGGGTCCTAAGAGCCAGGGGGGGAAGAGGGGCTGGCTCTCAGTCCCCGCCTCGCGGGGAGTGCCTCCCCTTCCTGCGATGGGGGTCCTAAGAGCCAGGTGGGGAAGAGGGGCTGGCTTTCAGTCACCACAGCTTGGGGGGCCTTTATGTTCTGGTTTTACCCAAGAGTCAGCTGATTTGCTTCTTGTACTAGCAGGGCAGTTGCTGCCAAGGCCCTCAAACAGGGGGGCCATCCTTTAGAAACCCTGTCTAGCTGTTTAGAGAGGTAGGCCACCGGCCTCAGCCAGGGCCCCACAGTTTGGGTTTAAAGTCCAGCTGCCATCTTTTCTCTGACGCATACAGTGGAAAAGGCTTTGTGAGATCCGCTAGCCCCTGGGCTGGGGCTTTCAGAAGTTTTTCCTTTAAGTCATGAAAGACTTGCTGTTGTTGGAATCCCCATTCCAAAAGTTGCCGGTCCCCGCCCCCCTTTGTGACGTCATACAAAGGCGTGGCTAAGACTGCAAAGTTGGGCTCCGCAGTCTACAAAACCCCACAGCTCCTAGGAATTCTCTCACCAGCCTTCTGCCCTTAGGCTCCGGAAGATTGCAAATGACCTGCTTTCTTTCGGATCCCGGGCTGCTTTCGGACACCTGTCGAATAGTAAATCCCAAGTAAGCTACCTGCGGTCGTCGGCAGATCTGAGTTTTCTTCTTGGACACCTAATACCCACAGCCCTCCAGGTCAGTCCTAAGGATCTTAGAATCCTCGATGGGGGTCATAAGCCGGGGGGGAAGAGGGACTGGCTCTCAGTCCCCGCCTCACGGGGTGTGCCTCCCCCGTGTGATGGGGATCCTGAGAGTTGGGCGAGGAAGAAGGGCTGGCTGTCAGTCACCGCCTCGCGGGGGGTGCCTCCCCTCCCTGCGATGGGGGTCCTAAGAGCCAGGGGGGAAAGAGCGGCTGGCTCTCAGTCCCCGCCTCGCGGGGGGTGCCTCCCCCCCTGCGATGGGGGTCCTAAGAGAAATGGAGGGAAGAGGGGCTGGCTCTCAGTCCCCGCCACGAGGGGGTGCCTCCCCCCCTGCGATGGGGGTCCCAAGAGCCAGGGGGGGCAGAGCGGCTGGCTCTAAGTCCGCGCCTCGCCAAGGGTGCATCCCCCCACTGCGATGGGGTTCCTAAGAGCCAGGGGGGGAAGAAGGGCTGACTCTCAGTCCCCGCCTCGCGGGGCGTGCCTTGCTACCCTGCGATGGGGGTCCTAAGAGCCAGGCAGGGAAGAGGGGTTGGCTCCCAGTCCCCGCCGCGCGGGGGGTGCCTCCCCCCCACAGCGATGGGGGTCCTAAGAGCCGTGGGGGGAAGAGGGGCTGGCTCTCAGTCCCCGCCGCGCGGGGGGTGCCTCCCCCCCTCGCGATACGGATCCTAAGGGCCAGGGGGGGAACAGGGGCTGGCTCAGTCCCCGCCTCGCGGGGGGTGGCTCGCTCCGCTGAGATGGGCATCCTAAGAGCCAGGGGAGGAAGAGGGGGAGAGGATGATAATAATTTCAGCATCGCAGGCTGTGTTCACCCAGCCTGTTAAACTGTTATTAGTATCCTGAAAGGGAGAGGATGATATTACTCCCCATAACAGACAGATATGACTCCCCATCGTAGAGCACGAGGTGTACACCCGCCCTGTGATTTTCTTCCTCATATTCAGAGACCGAGAGGTTGATGTCACTCCCAATATCGGAGGAAGTATACACCCCCGTGTGAGATGTTCCTTAATGATATTCCACGGCGGAGGGGGTGATATGACTACATACATGGCAGAAAGTGGAAACCCCCCAGGGATATTATTCCCACGATCCTGGAGGGAAGAAGATGATGTTACTTTCAATATGACAGAAGGTGGATGAAGTGGTGGACTGCCCCTCCACACCTGTGAGTATTTCTAGTTGGGTGGGACGAGAGACTGAGAAAAGAAATAAGACACAGAGACAAAGTGTAAAGATACAACAGTGGGTCCAGGGGACCGGCGCTCAGCACACCAAGGACCTGCACCGGCACCAGCCTCTGAGTTCCCTCAGTTGTTATTGATTATGATTTTCATGATTTTAGCAGAAAGGAATGTAGTAGGAGAGCAGGGTGATGATAAGGAGAGAGTCAGCAGAAGACATGTGAGCAAAAGAATCCATGTCATACTTAGGTTCAAGGGAAGGTACTATGACTGGACGTGCACGTAAGCCAGATTTGTTTCTCTGCACCCAAACATCTCAGTGGAGTAAAGAAGAACAAGGCAGTGTTACTGCAAACATGTCTCGCCTCCCGCCACAGGGCAGCTTTTCTCCTATCTCAGAGTTGAACGAATGTACAATCGGGTTTTACACCGAGACATTCAGTTCCCAGGGGCAAGCAGGAGACAGTGGCCTTCCTCCATCTCAGCTGCAAGAGGCTTTCCTCTTTTACTAATCCACCTCAGCACAGACCCATTACGGGTGTCGGGCTGGGGGACGGTCAGGTCTTTCTCATCCCATGAGGCTATATTTCAGACTATCAGATGGGGAGAGAGCTTGGACCATACCCTGCTTTCAAGGGCAGAGGTCCCTGCGGCTTTCCACAGTGCATTGTGTCCCCGGTTTATTGAGACTAGAGAATGGCGATGACTTTTACCAAGTATACTGCTGGTAAACATTTCGTTAACAAGGCACGTCCTGCACAGCCCTACATCCCTTGAACTTTGATTTTATACAACACATGTTTTTGTGAGCTCCAGGTTGGGTCAAAGTGGCTGGGGCCAAGCGGCTAGGGCAAAGCTACAAATTAACAACATCTCAGCAAAGCAATTGTTTAAAGGACAGGTCTTTTTCAAAATGGAGTCTCTTATGTCTTTCCTTTCTACATGGACACAGTGACAGTCTGATCTCTCTCTCTTTTCCCTACAGGTGGACACGCCCCCACTGATATTCCTTCTAATTGCAACGTGGGAGAGGAGGATATGACACGCGATATCGCAGGGAGTAGAAACACCCCTGTGATACTGTTCTTCATATTCAGGGAGGAAGAGGATGATATTACTCCCAATACAGACGGGTGTACACCCTCTGTACACCGAGGGTGTACACCCGTCTGTGAAAGAGTTCTTAATCTCCAGAGGGGGAGATGATATTACTCACAATATGGTAAAGAGGCTGTGAGTCCACGGAGGATCCTCAGAGCCAGCGGGGGAAGAGGGGCTGGCTCTGAGACCCCGCCTCGCGGGGGGTGCCTCCCCCCCCTGCGATGGGGGTCCTAAGGGCCAGTGGGGGAAGAGGGGCTGGCTCTGAGACCCCGCCTCACGGGGGGTGCCTCCCCCCCCTGCGACGGGGGTCCTAAGAGCCAGCGGGGGAAGAGGGGCTGGCTCTGAGACCCCGCCTCGCGGGGGGTGCCTCCCCCCCCTGCGACGGGGGTCCTAAGAGCCAGCGGGGGAAGAGGGGCTGGCTCTGAGACCCCGCCTCGCGGGGGGTGCCTCCCCCCCCTGCGACGGGGGTCCTAAGGGCCAGCGGGGGAAGAGGGGCTGGCTCTGAGACCCCGCCTCACGGGGGGTGCCTCCCCCCCCTGCGACGGGGGTCCTAAGGGCCAGTGGGGGAAGAGGGGCTGGCTCTGAGACCCCGCCTCACGGGGGGTGCCTCCCCCCCTGCGATGGGGGTCCTAAGGGCCAGTGGGGGAAGAGGGGCTGGCTCTGAGACCCCGCCTCGTGGGGGTTGCCTCCCCCCCCTGCGATGGGGGTCCTAAGGGCCAGTGGGGAAGAGGGGCTGGCTCTCTGTACCCGCCTCGCGGGGGGTGCCTCCCCCCCCTGTGATGGGGGTCCTTAGAGCCAGGAGCAGAAGAGGGCCTGGCTCTCTGTACCCGCCTCGCGGGGGGTGCCTCCCCCCCCGCGATGGGGGTCCGAAGAGCCAGAAGGCTTAGAGGGGCTGGCTCTGAGTCCCCGCCTCGTGGGGGGTGCCTCCTCTCCCTGCGACGGGGTTCCTAAAGGCCAGTGGGGGAAGAGGGTCTGGCTCTGAGACCACGCCTCGCTGGGGTGCCTCCCCCCACTGCGATGGGGGTCCTAAGGGCCAGTGGTTGAAGAGGGGCTGGCTCTGAGACCCCGCCTCGCTGGGGGTGCCTCCTCCCCCTGCGACGGGGGTCCTAAGAGCCAGGGGGGGAAGAGGGGCTGGCTCTCAGTCCCCGCCTCGCGGGGAGTGCCTCCCCTTCCTGCGATGGGGGTCCTAAGAGCCAGGTGGGGAAGAGGGGCTGGCTTTCAGTCACCACAGCTTGGGGGGCCTTTATGTTCTGGTTTTACCCAAGAGTCAGCTGATTTGCTTCTTGTACTAGCAGGGCAGTTGCTGCCAAGGCCCTCAAACAGGGGGGCCATCCTTTAGAAACCCTGTCTAGCTGTTTAGAGAGGTAGGCCACCGGCCTCAGCCAGGGCCCCACAGTTTGGGTTTAAAGTCCAGCTGCCATCTTTTCTCTGACGCATACAGTGGAAAAGGCTTTGTGAGATCCGCTAGCCCCTGGGCTGGGGCTTTCAGAAGTTTTTCCTTTAAGTCATGAAAGACTTGCTGTTGTTGGAATCCCCATTCCAAAAGTTGCCGGTCCCCGCCCCCCTTTGTGACGTCATACAAAGGCGTGGCTAAGACTGCAAAGTTGGGCTCCGCAGTCTACAAAACCCCACAGCTCCTAGGAATTCTCTCACCAGCCTTCTGCCCTTAGGCTCCGGAAGATTGCAAATGACCTGCTTTCTTTCGGATCCCGGGCTGCTTTCGGACACCTGTCGAATAGTAAATCCCAAGTAAGCTACCTGCGGTCGTCGGCAGATCTGAGTTTTCTTCTTGGACACCTAATACCCACAGCCCTCCAGGTCAGTCCTAAGGATCTTAGAATCCTCGATGGGGGTCATAAGCCGGGGGGGAAGAGGGACTGGCTCTCAGTCCCCGCCTCACGGGGTGTGCCTCCCCCGTGTGATGGGGATCCTGAGAGTTGGGCGAGGAAGAAGGGCTGGCTGTCAGTCACCGCCTCGCGGGGGGTGCCTCCCCTCCCTGCGATGGGGGTCCTAAGAGCCAGGGGGGAAAGAGCGGCTGGCTCTCAGTCCCCGCCTCGCGGGGGGTGCCTCCCCCCCTGCGATGGGGGTCCTAAGAGAAATGGAGGGAAGAGGGGCTGGCTCTCAGTCCCCGCCACGAGGGGGTGCCTCCCCCCCTGCGATGGGGGTCCCAAGAGCCAGGGGGGGCAGAGCGGCTGGCTCTAAGTCCGCGCCTCGCCAAGGGTGCATCCCCCCACTGCGATGGGGTTCCTAAGAGCCAGGGGGGGAAGAAGGGCTGACTCTCAGTCCCCGCCTCGCGGGGCGTGCCTTGCTACCCTGCGATGGGGGTCCTAAGAGCCAGGCAGGGAAGAGGGGTTGGCTCCCAGTCCCCGCCGCGCGGGGGGTGCCTCCCCCCCACAGCGATGGGGGTCCTAAGAGCCGTGGGGGGAAGAGGGGCTGGCTCTCAGTCCCCGCCGCGCGGGGGGTGCCTCCCCCCCTCGCGATACGGATCCTAAGGGCCAGGGGGGGAACAGGGGCTGGCTCAGTCCCCGCCTCGCGGGGGGTGGCTCGCTCCGCTGAGATGGGCATCCTAAGAGCCAGGGGAGGAAGAGGGGGAGAGGATGATAATAATTTCAGCATCGCAGGCTGTGTTCACCCAGCCTGTTAAACTGTTATTAGTATCCTGAAAGGGAGAGGATGATATTACTCCCCATAACAGACAGATATGACTCCCCATCGTAGAGCACGAGGTGTACACCCGCCCTGTGATTTTCTTCCTCATATTCAGAGACCGAGAGGTTGATGTCACTCCCAATATCGGAGGAAGTATACACCCCCGTGTGAGATGTTCCTTAATGATATTCCACGGCGGAGGGGGTGATATGACTACATACATGGCAGAAAGTGGAAACCCCCCAGGGATATTATTCCCACGATCCTGGAGGGAAGAAGATGATGTTACTTTCAATATGACAGAAGGTGGATGAAGTGGTGGACTGCCCCTCCACACCTGTGAGTATTTCTAGTTGGGTGGGACGAGAGACTGAGAAAAGAAATAAGACACAGAGACAAAGTGTAAAGATACAACAGTGGGTCCAGGGGACCGGCGCTCAGCACACCAAGGACCTGCACCGGCACCAGCCTCTGAGTTCCCTCAGTTGTTATTGATTATGATTTTCATGATTTTAGCAGAAAGGAATGTAGTAGGAGAGCAGGGTGATGATAAGGAGAGAGTCAGCAGAAGACATGTGAGCAAAAGAATCCATGTCATACTTAGGTTCAAGGGAAGGTACTATGACTGGACGTGCACGTAAGCCAGATTTGTTTCTCTGCACCCAAACATCTCAGTGGAGTAAAGAAGAACAAGGCAGTGTTACTGCAAACATGTCTCGCCTCCCGCCACAGGGCAGCTTTTCTCCTATCTCAGAGTTGAACGAATGTACAATCGGGTTTTACACCGAGACATTCAGTTCCCAGGGGCAAGCAGGAGACAGTGGCCTTCCTCCATCTCAGCTGCAAGAGGCTTTCCTCTTTTACTAATCCACCTCAGCACAGACCCATTACGGGTGTCGGGCTGGGGGACGGTCAGGTCTTTCTCATCCCATGAGGCTATATTTCAGACTATCAGATGGGGAGAGAGCTTGGACCATACCCTGCTTTCAAGGGCAGAGGTCCCTGCGGCTTTCCACAGTGCATTGTGTCCCCGGTTTATTGAGACTAGAGAATGGCGATGACTTTTACCAAGTATACTGCTGGTAAACATTTCGTTAACAAGGCACGTCCTGCACAGCCCTACATCCCTTGAACTTTGATTTTATACAACACATGTTTTTGTGAGCTCCAGGTTGGGTCAAAGTGGCTGGGGCCAAGCGGCTAGGGCAAAGCTACAAATTAACAACATCTCAGCAAAGCAATTGTTTAAAGGACAGGTCTTTTTCAAAATGGAGTCTCTTATGTCTTTCCTTTCTACATGGACACAGTGACAGTCTGATCTCTCTCTCTTTTCCCTACAGGTGGACACGCCCCCACTGATATTCCTTCTAATTGCAACGTGGGAGAGGAGGATATGACACGCGATATCGCAGGGAGTAGAAACACCCCTGTGATACTGTTCTTCATATTCAGGGAGGAAGAGGATGATATTACTCCCAATACAGACGGGTGTACACCCTCTGTACACCGAGGGTGTACACCCGTCTGTGAAAGAGTTCTTAATCTCCAGAGGGGGAGATGATATTACTCACAATATGGTAAAGAGGCTGTGAGTCCACGGAGGATCCTCAGAGCCAGCGGGGGAAGAGGGGCTGGCTCTGAGACCCCGCCTCGCGGGGGGTGCCTCCCCCCCCTGCGATGGGGGTCCTAAGGGCCAGTGGGGGAAGAGGGGCTGGCTCTGAGACCCCGCCTCACGGGGGGTGCCTCCCCCCCCTGCGACGGGGGTCCTAAGAGCCAGCGGGGGAAGAGGGGCTGGCTCTGAGACCCCGCCTCGCGGGGGGTGCCTCCCCCCCCTGCGACGGGGGTCCTAAGAGCCAGCGGGGGAAGAGGGGCTGGCTCTGAGACCCCGCCTCGCGGGGGGTGCCTCCCCCCCCTGCGACGGGGGTCCTAAGGGCCAGCGGGGGAAGAGGGGCTGGCTCTGAGACCCCGCCTCACGGGGGGTGCCTCCCCCCCCTGCGACGGGGGTCCTAAGGGCCAGTGGGGGAAGAGGGGCTGGCTCTGAGACCCCGCCTCACGGGGGGTGCCTCCCCCCCTGCGATGGGGGTCCTAAGGGCCAGTGGGGGAAGAGGGGCTGGCTCTGAGACCCCGCCTCGTGGGGGTTGCCTCCCCCCCCTGCGATGGGGGTCCTAAGGGCCAGTGGGGAAGAGGGGCTGGCTCTCTGTACCCGCCTCGCGGGGGGTGCCTCCCCCCCCTGTGATGGGGGTCCTTAGAGCCAGGAGCAGAAGAGGGCCTGGCTCTCTGTACCCGCCTCGCGGGGGGTGCCTCCCCCCCCGCGATGGGGGTCCGAAGAGCCAGAAGGCTTAGAGGGGCTGGCTCTGAGTCCCCGCCTCGTGGGGGGTGCCTCCTCTCCCTGCGACGGGGTTCCTAAAGGCCAGTGGGGGAAGAGGGTCTGGCTCTGAGACCACGCCTCGCTGGGGTGCCTCCCCCCACTGCGATGGGGGTCCTAAGGGCCAGTGGTTGAAGAGGGGCTGGCTCTGAGACCCCGCCTCGCTGGGGGTGCCTCCTCCCCCTGCGACGGGGGTCCTAAGAGCCAGGGGGGGAAGAGGGGCTGGCTCTCAGTCCCCGCCTCGCGGGGAGTGCCTCCCCTTCCTGCGATGGGGGTCCTAAGAGCCAGGTGGGGAAGAGGGGCTGGCTTTCAGTCACCACAGCTTGGGGGGCCTTTATGTTCTGGTTTTACCCAAGAGTCAGCTGATTTGCTTCTTGTACTAGCAGGGCAGTTGCTGCCAAGGCCCTCAAACAGGGGGGCCATCCTTTAGAAACCCTGTCTAGCTGTTTAGAGAGGTAGGCCACCGGCCTCAGCCAGGGCCCCACAGTTTGGGTTTAAAGTCCAGCTGCCATCTTTTCTCTGACGCATACAGTGGAAAAGGCTTTGTGAGATCCGCTAGCCCCTGGGCTGGGGCTTTCAGAAGTTTTTCCTTTAAGTCATGAAAGACTTGCTGTTGTTGGAATCCCCATTCCAAAAGTTGCCGGTCCCCGCCCCCCTTTGTGACGTCATACAAAGGCGTGGCTAAGACTGCAAAGTTGGGCTCCGCAGTCTACAAAACCCCACAGCTCCTAGGAATTCTCTCACCAGCCTTCTGCCCTTAGGCTCCGGAAGATTGCAAATGACCTGCTTTCTTTCGGATCCCGGGCTGCTTTCGGACACCTGTCGAATAGTAAATCCCAAGTAAGCTACCTGCGGTCGTCGGCAGATCTGAGTTTTCTTCTTGGACACCTAATACCCACAGCCCTCCAGGTCAGTCCTAAGGATCTTAGAATCCTCGATGGGGGTCATAAGCCGGGGGGGAAGAGGGACTGGCTCTCAGTCCCCGCCTCACGGGGTGTGCCTCCCCCGTGTGATGGGGATCCTGAGAGTTGGGCGAGGAAGAAGGGCTGGCTGTCAGTCACCGCCTCGCGGGGGGTGCCTCCCCTCCCTGCGATGGGGGTCCTAAGAGCCAGGGGGGAAAGAGCGGCTGGCTCTCAGTCCCCGCCTCGCGGGGGGTGCCTCCCCCCCTGCGATGGGGGTCCTAAGAGAAATGGAGGGAAGAGGGGCTGGCTCTCAGTCCCCGCCACGAGGGGGTGCCTCCCCCCCTGCGATGGGGGTCCCAAGAGCCAGGGGGGGCAGAGCGGCTGGCTCTAAGTCCGCGCCTCGCCAAGGGTGCATCCCCCCACTGCGATGGGGTTCCTAAGAGCCAGGGGGGGAAGAAGGGCTGACTCTCAGTCCCCGCCTCGCGGGGCGTGCCTTGCTACCCTGCGATGGGGGTCCTAAGAGCCAGGCAGGGAAGAGGGGTTGGCTCCCAGTCCCCGCCGCGCGGGGGGTGCCTCCCCCCCACAGCGATGGGGGTCCTAAGAGCCGTGGGGGGAAGAGGGGCTGGCTCTCAGTCCCCGCCGCGCGGGGGGTGCCTCCCCCCCTCGCGATACGGATCCTAAGGGCCAGGGGGGGAACAGGGGCTGGCTCAGTCCCCGCCTCGCGGGGGGTGGCTCGCTCCGCTGAGATGGGCATCCTAAGAGCCAGGGGAGGAAGAGGGGGAGAGGATGATAATAATTTCAGCATCGCAGGCTGTGTTCACCCAGCCTGTTAAACTGTTATTAGTATCCTGAAAGGGAGAGGATGATATTACTCCCCATAACAGACAGATATGACTCCCCATCGTAGAGCACGAGGTGTACACCCGCCCTGTGATTTTCTTCCTCATATTCAGAGACCGAGAGGTTGATGTCACTCCCAATATCGGAGGAAGTATACACCCCCGTGTGAGATGTTCCTTAATGATATTCCACGGCGGAGGGGGTGATATGACTACATACATGGCAGAAAGTGGAAACCCCCCAGGGATATTATTCCCACGATCCTGGAGGGAAGAAGATGATGTTACTTTCAATATGACAGAAGGTGGATGAAGTGGTGGACTGCCCCTCCACACCTGTGAGTATTTCTAGTTGGGTGGGACGAGAGACTGAGAAAAGAAATAAGACACAGAGACAAAGTGTAAAGATACAACAGTGGGTCCAGGGGACTGGCGCTCAGCACACCAAGGACCTGCACCGGCACCAGCCTCTGAGTTCCCTCAGTTGTTATTGATTATGATTTTCATGATTTTAGCAGAAAGGAATGTAGTAGGAGAGCAGGGTGATGATAAGGAGAGAGTCAGCAGAAGACATGTGAGCAAAAGAATCCATGTCATAATTAGGTTCAAGGGAAGGTACTATGACTGGACGTGCACGTAAGCCAGATTTGTTTCTCTGCACCCAAACATCTCAGTGGAGTAAAGAAGAACAAGGCAGTGTTACTGCAAACATGTCTCGCCTCCCGCCACAGGGCAGCTTTTCTCCTATCTCAGAGTTGAACGAATGTACAATCGGGTTGTACACCGAGACATTCAGTTCCCAGGGGCAAGCAGGAGACAGTGGCCTTCCTCCATCTCAGCTGCAAGAGGCTTTCCTCTTTTACTAATCCACCTCAGCACAGACCCATTACGGGTGTCGGGCTGGGGGACAGTCAGGTCTTTCTCATCCCATGAGGCTATATTTCAGACTATCAGATGGGGAGAGAGCTTGGACCATACCCTGCTTTCAAGGGCAGAGGTCCCTGCGGCTTTCCACAGTGCATTGTGTCCCCGGTTTATTGAGACTAGAGAATGGCGATGACTTTTACCAAGTATACTGCTGGTAAACATTTCGTTAACAAGGCACGTCCTGCACAGCCCTACATCCCTTGAACTTTGATTTTATACAACACATGTTTTTGTGAGCTCCAGGTTGGGTCAAAGTGGCTGGGGCCAAGCGGCTAGGGCAAAGCTACAAATTAACAACATCTCAGCAAAGCAATTGTTTAAAGGACAGGTCTTTTTCAAAATGGAGTCTCTTATGTCTTTCCTTTCTACATGGACACAGTGACAGTCTGATCTCTCTTTCTTTTCCCTACAGGTGGACACGCCCCCACTGATATTCCTTCTAATTGCAACGTGGGAGAGGAGGATATGACACGCGATATCGCAGGGAGTAGAAACACCCCTGTGATACTGTTCCTCATATTCAGGGAGGAAGAGGATGATATTACTCCCAATACAGAGGGGTGTACACCCTCTGTACACCGAGGGTGTACACCCGTCTGTGAAAGAGTTCTTAATCTCCAGAGGGGGAGATGATATTACTCACAATATGGTAAAGAGGCTGTGAGTCCACGGAGGATCCTCAGAGCCAGCGGGGGAAGAGGGGCTGGCTCTCAGTCCCCGCCTCGCGGGGGTGCCTCCCCCCACTGCGATGGGGGTCCTAAGAGCCAGTGGGGGAAGAGGGGCTGGCTCTGAGACCCCGCCTCGCGGGGGGTGCCTCCCCCCCCTGCGATGGGGGTCCTAAGGGCCAGGGGGGAAGAGGGGCTGGCTCTCTGTACCCCCCTCGCGGGGGGTGCCTCCCCCCCCTGTGATGGGGGTCCTTAGAACCAGGAGCAGAAGAGGGCCTGGCTCTCTGTACCCGCCTCGCGGGGGGTGCCTCCCCCCCCGCGATGGGGGTCCGAAGAGCCAGAAGGCTTAGAGGGGCTGGCTCTGAGTCCCCGCCTCGTGGGGGGTGCCTCCTCTCCCTGCGACGGGGTTCCTAAAGGCCAGTGGGGGAAGAGGGTCTGGCTCTGAGACCACGCCTCGCTGGGGTGCCTCCCCCCACTGCGATGGGGGTCCTAAGGGCCAGTGGTTGAAGAGGGGCTGGCTCTGAGACCCCGCCTCACGGGGGTTGCCTCCCCCCCCTGCGATGGGGGTCCTAAGGGCCAGTGGGGAAGAGGGGCTGGCTCTCTGTACCCGCCTCGCGGGGGGTGCCTCCCCCCCCTGTGATGGGGGTCCTTAGAGCCAGGAGCAGAAGAGGGCCTGGCTCTCTGTACCCGCCTCGCGGGGGGTGCCTCCCCCCCCGCGATGGGGGTCTGAAGAGCCAGAAGGCTTAGAGGGGCTGGCTCTGAGTCCCCGCCTCGTGGGGGGTGCCTCCTCTCCCTGCGACGGGGGTCCTAAAGGCCAGTGGGGGTAGAGGGTCTGGCTCTGAGACCACGCCTCGCTGGGGTGCCTCCCCCCACTGCGATGGGGGTCCTAAGGGCCAGTGGGGGAAGAGGGGCTGGCTCTGAGACCCCGCCTCGCTGGGGGTGCCTCCTCCCCCTGCGACGGGGGTCCTAAGAGCCAGGGGGGGAAGAGGGGCTGGCTCTCAGTCCCCGCCTCGCGGGGAGTGCCTCCCCTTCCTGCGATGGGGGTCCTAAGAGCCAGGAGGGGAAGAGGGGCTGGCTTTCAGTCACCACAGCTTGGGGGGCCTTTATGTTCTGGTTTTACCCAAGAGTCAGCTGATTTGCTTCTTGTACTAGCAGGGCAGTTGCTGCCAAGGCCCTCAAACAGGGGGGCCATCCTTTAGAAACCCTGTCTAGCTGTTTAGAGAGGTAGGCCACCGGCCTCAGCCAGGGCCCCACAGTTTGGGTTTAAAGTCCAGCTGCCATCTTTTCTCTGACGCATACAGTGGAAAAGGCTTTGTGAGATCCGCTAGCCCCTGGGCTGGGGCTTTCAGAAGTTTTTCCTTTAAGTCATGAAAGACTTGCTGTTGTTGGAATCCCCATTCCAAAAGTTGCCGGTCCCCGCCCCCCTTTGTGACGTCATACAGAGGCGTGGCTAAGACTGCAAAGTTGGGCTCCGCAGTCTACAAAACCCCACAGCTCCTAGGAATTCTCTCACCAGCCTTCTGCCCTTAGGCTCCGGAAGATTGCAAATGACCTGCTTTCTTTCGGATCCCGGGCTGCTTTCGGACACCTGTCGAATAGTAAATCCCAAGTAAGCTACCTGCGGTCGTCGGCAGATCTGAGTTTTCTTCTTGGACACCTAATACCCACAGCCCTCCAGGTCAGTCCTAAGGATCTTAGAATCCTCGATGGGGGTCATAAGCCGGGGGGGAAGAGGGACTGGCTCTCAGTCCCCGCCTCACGGGGTGTGCCTCCCCCGTGTGATGGGGATCCTGAGAGTTGGGCGAGGAAGAAGGGCTGGCTGTCAGTCACCGCCTCGCGGGGGGTGCCTCCCCTCCCTGCGATGGGGGTCCTAAGAGCCAGGGGGGAAAGAGCGGCTGGCTCTCAGTCCCCGCCTCGCGGGGGGTGCCTCCCCCCCTGCGATGGGGGTCCTAAGAGAAATGGAGGGAAGAGGGGCTGGCTCTCAGTCCCCGCCACGAGGGGGTGCCTCCCCCCCTGCGATGGGGGTCCCAAGAGCCAGGGGGGGCAGAGCGGCTGGCTCTAAGTCCGCGCCTCGCCAAGGGTGCATCCCCCCACTGCGATGGGGTTCCTAAGAGCCAGGGGGGGAAGAAGGGCTGACTCTCAGTCCCCGCCTCGCGGGGCGTGCCTTGCTACCCTGCGATGGGGGTCCTAAGAGCCAGGCAGGGAAGAGGGGTTGGCTCCCAGTCCCCGCCGCGCGGGGGGTGCCTCCCCCCCACAGCGATGGGGGTCCTAAGAGCCGTGGGGGGAAGAGGGGCTGGCTCTCAGTCCCCGCCGCGCGGGGGGTGCCTCCCCCCCTCGCGATACGGATCCTAAGGGCCAGGGGGGGAACAGGGGCTGGCTCAGTCCCCGCCTCGCGGGGGGTGGCTCGCTCCGCTGAGATGGGCATCCTAAGAGCCAGGGGAGGAAGAGGGGGAGAGGATGATAATAATTTCAGCATCGCAGGCTGTGTTCACCCAGCCTGTTAAACTGTTATTAGTATCCTGAAAGGGAGAGGATGATATTACTCCCCATAACAGACAGATATGACTCCCCATCGTAGAGCACGAGGTGTACACCCGCCCTGTGATTTTCTTCCTCATATTCAGAGACCGAGAGGTTGATGTCACTCCCAATATCGGAGGAAGTATACACCCCCGTGTGAGATGTTCCTTAATGATATTCCACGGCGGAGGGGGTGATATGACTACATACATGGCAGAAAGTGGAAACCCCCCAGGGATATTATTCCCACGATCCTGGAGGGAAGAAGATGATGTTACTTTCAATATGACAGAAGGTGGATGAAGTGGTGGACTGCCCCTCCACACCTGTGAGTATTTCTAGTTGGGTGGGACGAGAGACTGAGAAAAGAAATAAGACACAGAGACAAAGTGTAAAGATACAACAGTGGGTCCAGGGGACCGGCGCTCAGCACACCAAGGACCTGCACCGGCACCAGCCTCTGAGTTCCCTCAGTTGTTATTGATTATGATTTTCATGATTTTAGCAGAAAGGAATGTAGTAGGAGAGCAGGGTGATGATAAGGAGAGAGTCAGCAGAAGACATGTGAGCAAAAGAATCTATGTCATAATTAGGTTCAAGGGAAGGTACTATGACTGGACGTGCACGTAAGCCAGATTTGTTTCTCTGCACCCAAACATCTCAGTGGAGTAAAGAAGAACAAGGCAGTGTTACTGCAAACATGTCTCGCCTCCCGCCACAGGGCAGCTTTTCTCCTATCTCAGAGTTGAACGAATGTACAATCGGGTTTTACACCGAGACATTCAGTTCCCAGGGGCAAGCAGGAGACAGTGGCCTTCCTCCATCTCAGCTGCAAGAGGCTTTCCTCTTTTACTAATCCACCTCAGCACAGACCCATTACGGGTGTCGGGCTGGGGGACAGTCAGGTCTTTCTCATCCCATGAGGCTATATTTCAGACTATCAGATGGGGAGAGAGCTTGGACCATACCCTGCTTTCAAGGGCAGAGGTCCCTGCGGCTTTCCACAGTGCATTGTGTCCCCGGTTTATTGAGACTAGAGAATGGCGATGACTTTTACCAAGTATACTGCTGGTAAACATTTCGTTAACAAGGCACGTCCTGCACAGCCCTACATCCCTTGAACTTTGATTTTATACAACACATGTTTTTGTGAGCTCCAGGTTGGGTCAAAGTGGCTGGGGCCAAGCGGCTAGGGCAAAGCTACAAATTAACAACATCTCAGCAAAGCAATTGTTTAAAGGACAGGTCTTTTTCAAAATGGAGTCTCTTATGTCTTTCCTTTCTACATGGACACAGTGACAGTCTGATCTCTCTTTCTTTTCCCTACAGGTGGACACGCCCCCACTGATATTCCTTCTAATTGCAACGTGGGAGAGGAGGATATGACACGCGATATCGCAGGGAGTAGAAACACCCCTGTGATACTGTTCTTCATATTCAGGGAGGAAGAGGATGATATTACTCCCAATACAGAGGGGTGTACACCCTCTGTACACCGAGGGTGTACACCCGTCTGTGAAAGAGTTCTTAATCTCCAGAGGGGGAGATGATATTACTCACAATATGGTAAAGAGGCTGTGAGTCCACGGAGGATCCTCAGAGCCAGCGGGGGAAGAGGGGCTGGCTCTCAGTCCCCGCCTCGCGGGGGTGCCTCCCCCCACTGCGATGGGGGTCCTAAGAGCCAGTGGGGGAAGAGGGGCTGGCTCTGAGACCCCGCCTCGCGGGGGGTGCCTCCCCCCCCTGCGATGGGGGTCCTAAGGGCCAGTGGGGGAAGAGGGGCTGGCTCTGAGACCCCGCCTCGCGGGGGGTGCCTCCCCCCCCTGCGACGGGGGTCCTAAGAGCCAGCGGGGGAAGAGGGGCTGGCTCTGAGACCCCGCCTCGCGGGGGGTGCCTCCCCCCCCTGCGACGGGGGTCCTAAGGGCCAGCGGGGGAAGAGGGGCTGGCTCTGAGACCCCGCCTCACGGGGGGTGCCTCCCCCCCCTGCGACGGGGGTCCTAAGGGCCAGTGGGGGAAGAGGGGCTGGCTCTGAGACCCCGCCTCACGGGGGGTGCCTCCCCCCCTGCGACGGGGGTCCTAAGGGCCAGTGGGGGAAGAGGGGCTGGCTCTGAGACCCCGCCTCGTGGGGGTTGCCTCCCCCCCCTGCGATGGGGGTCCTAAGGGCCAGTGGGGAAGAGGGGCTGGCTCTCTGTACCCGCCTCGCGGGGGTGCCTCCCCCCCCTGTGATGGGGGTCCTTAGAGCCAGGAGCAGAAGAGGGCCTGGCTCTCTGTACCCGCCTCGCGGGGGGTGCCTCCCCCCCCGCGATGGGGGTCCGAAGAGCCAGAAGGCTTAGAGGGGCTGGCTCTGAGTCCCCGCCTCGTGGGGGGTGCCTCCTCTCCCTGCGACGGGGTTCCTAAAGGCCAGTGGGGGAAGAGGGTCTGGCTCTGAGACCACGCCTCGCTGGGGTGCCTCCCCCCACTGCGATGGGGGTCCTAAGGGCCAGTGGTTGAAGAGGGGCTGGCTCTGAGACCCCGCCTCGCTGGGGGTGCCTCCTCCCCCTGCGACGGGGGTCCTAAGAGCCAGGGGGGGAAGAGGGGCTGGCTCTCAGTCCCCGCCTCGCGGGGAGTGCCTCCCCTTCCTGCGATGGGGGTCCTAAGAGCCAGGTGGGGAAGAGGGGCTGGCTTTCAGTCACCACAGCTTGGGGGGCCTTTATGTTCTGGTTTTACCCAAGAGTCAGCTGATTTGCTTCTTGTACTAGCAGGGCAGTTGCTGCCAAGGCCCTCAAACAGGGGGGCCATCCTTTAGAAACCCTGTCTAGCTGTTTAGAGAGGTAGGCCACCGGCCTCAGCCAGGGCCCCACAGTTTGGGTTTAAAGTCCAGCTGCCATCTTTTCTCTGACGCATACAGTGGAAAAGGCTTTGTGAGATCCGCTAGCCCCTGGGCTGGGGCTTTCAGAAGTTTTTCCTTTAAGTCATGAAAGACTTGCTGTTGTTGGAATCCCCATTCCAAAAGTTGCCGGTCCCCGCCCCCCTTTGTGACGTCATACAAAGGCGTGGCTAAGACTGCAAAGTTGGGCTCCGCAGTCTACAAAACCCCACAGCTCCTAGGAATTCTCTCACCAGCCTTCTGCCCTTAGGCTCCGGAAGATTGCAAATGACCTGCTTTCTTTCGGATCCCGGGCTGCTTTCGGACACCTGTCGAATAGTAAATCCCAAGTAAGCTACCTGCGGTCGTCGGCAGATCTGAGTTTTCTTCTTGGACACCTAATACCCACAGCCCTCCAGGTCAGTCCTAAGGATCTTAGAATCCTCGATGGGGGTCATAAGCCGGGGGGGAAGAGGGACTGGCTCTCAGTCCCCGCCTCACGGGGTGTGCCTCCCCCGTGTGATGGGGATCCTGAGAGTTGGGCGAGGAAGAAGGGCTGGCTGTCAGTCACCGCCTCGCGGGGGGTGCCTCCCCTCCCTGCGATGGGGGTCCTAAGAGCCAGGGGGGAAAGAGCGGCTGGCTCTCAGTCCCCGCCTCGCGGGGGGTGCCTCCCCCCCTGCGATGGGGGTCCTAAGAGAAATGGAGGGAAGAGGGGCTGGCTCTCAGTCCCCGCCACGAGGGGGTGCCTCCCCCCCTGCGATGGGGGTCCCAAGAGCCGGGGGGGCAGAGCGGCTGGCTCTAAGTCCGCGCCTCGCCAAGGGTGCATCCCCCCACTGCGATGGGGTTCCTAAGAGCCAGGGGGGGAAGAAGGGCTGACTCTCAGTCCCCGCCTCGCGGGGCGTGCCTTGCTACCCTGCGATGGGGGTCCTAAGAGCCAGGCAGGGAAGAGGGGTTGGCTCCCAGTCCCCGCCGCGCGGGGGGTGCCTCCCCCCCTCGTGATACGGATCCTAAGGGCCAGGGGGGGAACAGGGGCTGGCTCAGTCCCCGCCTCGCGGGGGGTGGCTCGCTCCGCTGAGATGGGCATCCTAAGAGCCAGGGGAGGAAGAGGGGGAGAGGATGATAATAATTTCAGCATCGCAGGCTGTGTTCACCCAGCCTGTTAAACTGTTATTAGTATCCTGAAAGGGAGAGGATGATATTACTCCCCATAACAGACAGATATGACTCCCCATCGTAGAGCACGAGGTGTACACCTGCCCTGTGATTTTCTTCCTCATATTCAGAGACCGAGAGGTTGATGTCACTCCCAATATCGGAGGAAGTATACAGCCCCGTGTGAGATGTTCCTTAATGATATTCCACAGCGGAGGGGGTGATATGACTACATACATGGCAGAAAGTGGAAACCCCCCAGGGATATTATTCCCACGATCCTGGAGGGAAGAAGATGATGTTACTTTCAATATGACAGAAGGTGGATGAAGTGGTGGACTGCCCCTCCACACCTGTGAGTATTTCTAGTTGGGTGGGACGAGAGACTGAGAAAAGAAATAAGACACAGAGACAAAGTGTAAAGATACAACAGTGGGTCCAGGGGACCGGCGCTCAGCACACCAAGGACCTGCACCGGCACCAGCCTCTGAGTTCCCTCAGTTGTTATTGATTATGATTTTCATGATTTTAGCAGAAAGGAATGTAGTAGGAGAGCAGGGTGATGATAAGGAGAGAGTCAGCAGAAGACATGTGAGCAAAAGAATCTATGTCATAATTAGGTTCAAGGGAAGGTACTATGACTGGACGTGCACGTAAGCCAGATTTGTTTCTCTGCACCCAAACATCTCAGTGGAGTAAAGAAGAACAAGGCAGTGTTACTGCAAACATGTCTGGCCTCCCGCCACAGGGCAGCTTTTCTCCTATCTCAGAGTGGAACGAATGTACAATCGGGTTTTACACCGAGACATTCAGTTCCCAGGGGCAAGCAGGAGACAGTGGCCTTCCTCCATCTCAGCTGCAAGAGGCTTTCCTCTTTTACTAATCCACCTCAGCACAGACCCATTACGGGTGTCGGGCTGGGGGACAGTCAGGTCTTTCTCATCCCATGAGGCTATATTTCAGACTATCAGATGGGGAGAGAGCTTGGACCATACCCTGCTTTCAAGGGCAGAGGTCCCTGCGGCTTTCCACAGTGCATTGTGTCCCCGGTTTATTGAGACTAGAGAATGGCGATGACTTTTACCAAGTATACTGCTGGTAAACATTTCGTTAACAAGGCACGTCCTGCACAGCCCTACATCCCTTGAACTTTGATTTTATACAACACATGTTTTTGTGAGCTCCAGGTTGGGTCAAAGTGGCTGGGGCCAAGCGGCTAGGGCAAAGCTACAAATTAACAACATCTCAGCAAAGCAATTGTTTAAAGGACAGGTCTTTTTCAAAATGGAGTCTCTTATGTCTTTCCTTTCTACATGGACACAGTGACAGTCTGATCTCTCTTTCTTTTCCCTACAGGTGGACACGCCCCCACTGATATTCCTTCTAATTGCAACGTGGGAGAGGAGGATATGACACGCGATATCGCAGGGAGTAGAAACACCCCTGTGATACTGTTCTTCATATTCAGGGAGGAAGAGGATGATATTACTCCCAATACAGAGGGGTGTACACCCTCTGTACACCGAGGGTGTACACCCGTCTGTGAAAGAGTTCTTAATCTCCAGAGGGGGAGATGATATTACTCACAATATGGTAAAGAGGCTGTGAGTCCACGGAGGATCCTCAGAGCCAGCGGGGGAAGAGGGGCTGGCTCTCAGTCCCCGCCTCGCGGGGGTGCCTCCCCCCACTGCGATGGGGGTCCTAAGAGCCAGTGGGGGAAGAGGGGCTGGCTCTGAGACCCCGCGTCGCGGGGGGTGCCTCCCCCCCCTGCGATGGGGGTCCTAAGGGCCAGTGGGGGAAGAGGGGCTGGCTCTGAGACCCCGCCTCGCGGGGG
Source organism: Pan paniscus (assembly GCF_029289425.2). NCBI lineage: Eukaryota > Metazoa > Chordata > Mammalia > Primates > Hominidae > Pan > Pan paniscus. The sequence goes on along the minus strand of NC_073253.2, from coordinate 154,529 downwards.
GTGCCTCCCCCCCTGCGATGGGGGTCCTAAGAGCCAGCGGGGGAAGAGGGGCTGGCTCTGAGACCCCGCCTCGCGGGGGGTGCCTCCCCCCCTGCGACGGGTGTCCTAAGGGCCAGTGGGGGAAGAGGGGCTGGCTCTGAGACCCCGCCTCACGGGGGGTGCCTCCCCCCCCCTGCGACGGGGGTCCTAAGGGCCAGCGGGGGAAGAGGGGCTGGCTGTGAGACCCCGCCTCACGGGGGGTGCCTCCCCCCCTGCGATGGGGGTCCTAAGGGCCAGTGGGGGAAGAGGGGCTGGCTCTGAGACCCCGCCTCGTGGGGGTTGCCTCCCCCCCCTACGATGGGGGTCCTAAGGGCCAGTGGGGAAGAGGGGCTGGCTCTCTGTACCCGCCTCGCGGGGGGTGCCTCCCCCCCCTGTGATGGGGGTCCTTAGAGCCAGGAGCAGAAGAGGGCCTGGCTCTCTGTACCCGCCTCGCGGGGGGTGCCTCCCCCCCCGCGATGGGGGTCCGAAGAGCCAGAAGGCTTAGAGGGGCTGGCTCTGAGTCCCCGCCTCGTGGTGGGTGCCTCCTCTCCCTGCGACGGGGGTCCTAAAGGCCAGTGGGGGAAGAGGGTCTGGCTCTGAGACCACGCCTCGCTGGGGTGCCTCCCCCCACTGCGATGGGGGTCCTAAGGGCCAGTGGTTGAAGAGGGGCTGGCTCTGAGACCCCGCCTCGCTGGGGGTGCCTCCTCCCCCTGCGACGGGGGTCTTAAGGGCCAGTGGGGGAAGAGGGGCTGGCTCTGAGACCACGCCTCGCGAGGTGCCTCCCCACCTTGCGATCGGGGTCCCAAGAGCCAGGTGGGAAGAGGGGCTGACTCTCTTTGTGGATGATTCTTTTTCCATTCTCAGGCAGTTTTCTTTTTTCTTTCTTTTTTTTTTGAGACTGAATCTTGCTCTGTTGCCCATGCTTTGCTGGATCTCGGGTGACTGCAACCACTGCCTCCGAGGTTCAAGAGATCCTCCTGCCTCAGCCTCCTGAGTAGCTGGGACTAGAGGTGTGTGTCACCACACCCAGCTAATTTTTGTATTTTTATTAGAGATGGGGTTTCACCATGTTTGCCAGGATGGTCTCTATCTCCTGACCTCGTTATCCACCCACCTCACCCTCCCAAAGTGCTGGGATTGCAGGTACGAGCCACTGGGTCCACCCTCTCAGGTGATTTTCATACCTGCATACTCTGATCACTACTCTGTTAAACAGTCAAGGAGGGTAAGTATTATCTGCAGATTTTCAGAGCTCTGTCTCTGTACAGCCCTCTCCTCCTCAATATTCTGCCCTATGAATTCTAGCCACATTGGCCTTCCCAGACTCATAGTTCTGTCCTCTCAACTCAGGAAGATCTCTGAGCTCCATCTGCATTCTTTCTTCCTGTGCTGTGGCGTGGAAAGTTTTCTAAGGTGTTTGGGAAGTCAATTGTGGGGCTAGCCTCATACGTTTCTCATTTCTTGAGGATCACTGCCTTTTGATGCTTGATTCCAGTGATTGATTCCCTTTGTTGCTTGAGGGCCATAGTTTCATATATTTTGTCCAGTATTTTTGTTGTTTTAGGTCAGAAAGTAATTTTGGTCTCTGTTACTCCATCTTGGCCAGAAGTGTAAGACCTAAGCATTTACACATCCAAATACTGCACACATAATTTTAGTTTAAGCTACTTTTTAAAAAATCTCCTTCATTTTCCATTTAGCATTGTATTTAGGGTATTACATTGGTTTTTTTGAAATTCTGTTATTGGCAGTTTCTATTGCCTATCAATCCCATTTAAAGATAGTGCATAGGGTATTCTAAAATAGCTGTTAAGCAAAGAGAAAATTGGGCCTGATAGGGTGAGAATCACAGCTCTAATACCTAGAGTGACCTTATAATGTGTTGTCCAAAGGAGTTATTTTTGACAGTGAAAGAAGGTCTTGTTAGTAGTTATATCAGGACTATGGCCTAAACCAGGACTATCCCAGGCAGCCTGGGACATATTTGTACCCCATCTCTATTTAATGCCTTTATACAATTCTTTACTTAATTCTACCAGCCTTTATTGAGCCTGCTTTCTTTGTCTAGCTGAGTGCCACGTGCTGACATCACTAAGATCAATACAGCAAACTCTGAAAGATGGACAGAGAGACAGGAGATGGTCCTTTATAATGCAGTATGATCTGTGCTGCAATAGAGGTGAGCACAAGGGCCTTACGAAGGCTCAATGAAGAGCATGCTTGACTGCAGGGGAGGGTACTTAGGTTAGAAAAGATGAGTCGAAGTATGTTCATAGGGAGCATGGGAGGAGAGGTGGTGGGAAAGGTGTTCCAGACACTGTGTGTCAAGGCCAAGAGCCAGGGGAACACAGGTGGGGCTTCTTTTTTTTTCTTCTAAGATGGAAGAGTGTTCTGATCGGCTGGAAAACAACGCACATGGGAAGCTGTACAGAAATGAGTGGGGAAAGGTAATACTTAACAGCAATAGCAGTTAATATTTAGTGCCCACTTACGACATGCTGGACACAGTTCCGGGTACTCTGAACATATTCACTCATTTAATCTTTACAACAACCCTATGAGGTAGGTACTATTTTTATCCCCATTTTCAGGTGAGGAATCTGAGGCACAGAGAGAGTAAGTATGTTGCCCAGGGCCACGCACCAAGTATGTGGTAGGTCCTGGAGTTGAATGCAGAGCCCCTCCACTCTAAACTCCTGAAAGCCAGATGCTACGAGGCGTTGTTATTCCAAGTGGAGGAATGCTAAGGACAGCATCCTGCAGGTGACCAGGAAACCCTGAAGCATTCAAAGCAGGGGAATGGCTTAAAACAAGGTGGTATAAGAAAGTGCTCCCAGAGCAGCATGAAAGTCTGGTGTAGTGGAGGTCTCCGCTAGCCACAAGAGGTGGTAAGAGGCTGAGCTGAAGCAGCTGCAGCAGGGATGCAGAGGATACATTCCCCAAACCCTTATGGGCAGAGTCCTTTGGCTTCAGTGACCACGGCCAAGAGTGCAGAGGAGAAGCCCAAGAAGATGCCAGGTGTCTGGCTTATGCCCCTGTGTGAACGTGAAGCCTCTCATTGACATGCAGGTTACAGGAGGAAAAGCAGGTTTATTTGGGAAGGCTTCTAGACCATGACTTCCATTTTAGCCATGTAGTTTTTGAAGTGCTTGTACAAGTTCTAGGTGGAAATGTCCAGGAGCCAGTGGGGAACTCAAAGTAGATCTCAGGAGAGAGGCTTAGGCCAGAGGGCTTGGGGAATCATCAGCATGGGGGTGGGAGGAGAGCTGGTATTTGGATGAGATTGCGGTGGAGCAGGAACAGAGTGGGAAAAGGCGGTGATGAACCCAGGGACTCCAGTATGCAGTAGCTGGCTGTGAGATTAGGAAGCAATGAAAGAGGCCGAGAAGGATGTGGGGGAGAAGCATCAATAAGGAATAAATGAGTTGCACGTGCTCCAGAGAGGCCAAATAAAGACTGGATTTGGCTCTCGCAGGTCATACACGAAAGAATCTCGGAACCAAAAGGAAAACAGTGGTGGTTTAAAGGGTATATTCAGTTTCTAGGTCTGCTGTCACAAAATACCAGAAACTGGGTGTCTTGTTAAAACAACAGAAATTTTTTCTCTCACAGTTTTGGAAGCTAGAAGTTCAAAACGAGGTGTTGGCAGCACCATGCTCTCTCTGAAGATGCTAGGAAGAATCTGCTCCATGCCTTTCCATTCGCTTCTGGGGTTTCCTGCAAGCCCTGACATTCCTTGGCTTATGGATGCATCACCCCAGTTTCCGCCCCCATCATCACATGGCCTCCTCTCTGTGTGTGCCTCTGTGTTCCCTCTATTCTTCTTCTAAGGACACCGACACCAGTCACAGTGGATTAAGGGTCCACTCCTAACTAATTACATCTGCAACAACCCTATTTCCAAATAAAGTCACATTCTAAGATTCCTAGGGAGAACATGAATTTTTGGGGGTGTGTGGATACTGTTCAACCTGGGACATGGAGTAAATAAATGGCAAGGAAGATTACAGATGACTTTAAGCTAAAGAGGGAGATAGGGTTAAATGTAGGACTTTTTTTTTTTTTTCCAGGACGGGAGAGGTTTAAACATGTTACTACATTGAATAAATGAAATAACCATGAACATGGAGTGGCTAAATATTCTGAACTAAGTGCAAGTAATTGATAGCGCAAGCTCCCAAGGGGCTGGGGCCTGGAGCGCAGATGGATGGATCCACTGTGGGCAGAACTGGGGCGTGGGAGGGGTGTGCCGATGCAGATGTGTTTGAGAGTGGGGGGCCAGAAGCTGATTGGGGTGAAGCGTGACAGTGCAGCTCCAAGCCCGCTGGAGGTGTTCACCAAGCAACTCAAGAGCAGATGGCAGAACGAGCAGGTAAAATAACAGCTTGTGAAATCAACCCTACTTTGTGGGGAGAGGATTGGTTAAGGATTCTAGCCATGAGAACCAAGAAGAGGAGGATAATCTGTTCATGCCTATTATGGGGCTTTGGGGGAGCAGTTTCAGCCTCAACCTGGAGAATGTTTTAGAAGGCCAGAGAAAGGAACCCTGCAAATCATGTGAGCTGGCCCCTCACTTTGAGATGAAGTGTCCATACAGCAGTGACGCCACCCTCTGTAGTGGTTCTAGAGTGTGGCAATCTGGAGGGGTCATTATGGAAAAGAGCTGAAGCATAAGAATGTAGACCCAATACTGAGATAGAAAGAGGATTCTCTGAGATGACTTAGGCAGGGTGATGGTGGTGGAGGTGGGTGTAAGAAGCCCTCTGCTGCCTCAGTCCGAGCATGGAATTCAATTGGTCAAGAGCAGAGCCAATCACCATTTAGGCCCCCTTGTTAGCCTTAATTTATTCCTCAGGTATGGAGAATACTCCTCAAGATGCATTCAGAGTGTAAGCTACCTCTTCCTCAGCAGAGGACTGCCCTGCAGGTTTGCAGTTCTGTCATTTGGAAACTCCCTGATGTGTCCCTTGGCTCTTCCCATTCTTTTGCTTCAACACATTTCAAGACCAGGCACCTTAACTGCAGAAACAGCATGAAAAACAAGTAGGTTTCAGGAAAAATTATCCCAAGTGGAGTCTCTACTGTGCTCTGTTTATCAGATGTAAAGCTTAAAACAGTGTAAGAGTTTTTACAGAGTGTATTCATATCACACCAGTTTTGGGTCCATAGAGAGGGGCTTTTTCTAGATCAAACAGTTCAATTGTCCTGTTGATCCTGGCCTAAAATCTGAGTGGATAAAAAATATTTTAGGAGAGATGAGATTCTAACCCTCAATGGCAAAAAGCAGGGCTGAGCCCTAAGCCCACGTTTTTACACATATTTTACAATTGAATGTGTTGCACTACCGCTAGAACACTAGTTCTCAACCAGGGGCGATTTTGCTTTCCAGGGGACATTGGCAATGTCTGGAGACATTTTTTTTTTCCATTTTCAAAAATTGTGGCAAAGCACATAACATAAAATTAGCCATTTGAACCATTTTCATGTGTATAGTTCAGTGGCACTAAGCACCTTCACACTGATGTGCAACCATCACCACCATCCATCCATAGAACTCTTTTCATTTTCCAAAACTGTAACTCTGTACCCATTAAACACTAACTCGCCATTTCCCTCTTCTCCCAGCCCCTGACAACCATCATTTGACTTTCTGTCTCCATGATTTTGACTATTCTAGGTACCTCAAATAAGTGGAATCACACTGTTGAGGGATTTTTGATGGTCACAACTTGGGATGGGGTGCTGCTGGTGTCTAGTGGGTAAAGGCTAGGGATGCCACTTAACATCCTGCAATGCACAGGATGGTCCCCACAAGAAAGCAATAACTAACCCCAAACGTCAATCCTACCAAAATTGAGAAACTCTGAGCTAGAAAAATCCCATGAGTAATCTTACACCATGGAGTATCAGTCAATAGAGACTAGTTATGTTGCAATAAGAAACCACCTCCAAATTTCTGTGGTTTAAAACAACTTATATTTTTGCTCTAACATGGAGCATCCTTAATCAGCAATCCAGGCTGGTGGGAGTTCCATCCTGACCTGGGCTTCTACGATGACTGAAGCAGAACAAGGATCAGTGATAAATTGTGCACTGGCTTTTAAAGCTCCCATTGGAAGTGTCCAGGTCATTTTCGGTCACACCTTCTTGGCCAGATCAAATCACAGGTCCACATCTCACTTCAAAGGGAGGAAGGAAATGCATTTTTACTCTGAGGAAATACAACCACCACACCTAGCAATTAAAAATAAACCTCATAGTGTTATCACCTGCTTGAAGTGCTGATATCAGAGCAAGCCTACCAGTAGGAGTGGTGCAGGCTGCAGGTTTTTGGTTTTGTCTTGTTTTGTTTTGTTTTGTTTTTGGAGACTGCACTCCAGCCTTAGTCTGTCATGCAGGCTGGAGTACAGTGGTGTCATCACAGCTTATTGCAGCCTTGACCTCCCCACACAAGCGATCCTCCCACTTCAGCCTCCTGAATAGTTGAGACTACAGGCCCGTGCCACCACGCCCGATGAATTTTTTGTATTTTTTTGTAGAGATGGGGTTTCACTATGTCGCCTAGACTGGTCTTGAACTCCTGGATGCAAGTGATCCACTTGCCTCGGCCTCCCAAAGTGCTGGGATTACAGGCGTGAGCCGCCATGCCTGGCCTAGAAGCTCATTCTTATTGGCCAGAAGCTAGAGAGTGATCTAAAGGCTCCAAGCCAGGCCAGACTGGTTTCAAGCCTTAGGGCTAGTGTATTAATGAATGAGGTTCGAGCTTCTATGGCATGGGAACTGAGGGGCACCACAACACTCAGCTTACTCAAGGGACCAATTCTAGCAGTCTTCGAAGGAGTCTGAAAAAGGTAGCCTTGAATTAGTTTCCGGGTGAAAAATATTTGTCCCAATTGAAGCAAGTACTACTAGTGACTGCCTCTGCTATGGAAGCAGGGGTTACCTGCTTACCTGTGAGCAATAGGATTTCTTGGGGTTGATTTTGCAGGAACATGTACCTCCATGTGGCCAAACAAGCAGGCTTGCTTAGGTTTGCACCACAGGATATTAAAGTGGAAAGGAATCTTAAACATCTAATTGAGGGATGGCAAATTGGGTTCATTGTAAGGGTCACCTCTGACCCTTTGGTTGTGGCTGCTAGGAGCACTGGGTGGGAAGAATTCTGTAGTTTTTTCCAGAGAGAGACAGCCACGCTTCATTAGAGAGTCTAGTGGGCATGGAAGGGAGGGGGTGAGTTGTGCCTGTAACAGGATTTTGCCATCCCTAGTTCTAATCTAACACTTTGAGAGCTGAGGCTCAGCTGCACAAGTGATTTATAGAGGTCCTTCCTTTATTGCTTTTATGTCACCACATCTAGAATTAGGTCTTCTGCTTCCAAGAAAGTCAGCTGCCTCATTACCATGTAGCATAGTTAGATTCCCCATTTCACCTAGAAAATAAATATTTATTGAGGGCTGGCCAAGTGCGGTGGCTCACGCCTGTAATCCCCGCATTTTGGGAGGCCAAGGTGGATGGATCATTTGAGGTCAGGAGTTCGAGACCAGCCTGGCCAACATGGTGAAACCCTGTTTCTACTAAAAATACAAAAATTAGCCAGAAATCCCTTGAACCCAGGAGACGGAGGTTGCAGCGAGCCAAGATCGCACCACTGCACTCCAGCCCGGGCGGAAGGGAGAGATTCCGTCTCAAAAAATAAAATAAATAAATAAATAAATTCACAAAAATATTTATTGAGGGCCCACTTGGTTTTTAGCACTGAAATAGGAGCCGAACATAGAGCAGTGAATGAATAGGCCAAGTCCCTGCTCTTCTTTGCCTTACATTTTGGGGGAGGAGACAGATTAGTAATTATTAGGAGAATTATTAGTAATTATTAGGAGAAAGCAGGAAATTTCTGCTTTCATGGGTGGGATACCAGAAGGTAAATCATTATGCAAGGATATTTTGGGACAAGTTTCTATAGCATAGATGTATTTTAGGATGATTGGGGCTGTGTGTTGTGAGCACGGGATCTCTGAGGCAGTCAAAGGGCACCAGGAACCTCATCTCTTAAGACGTGCATGCACCGTAGGCTGCCGTTTGTGTCCCTCACTCTGGCCAAGCTCCCTTCTTCATCATGGCCTTTGCACTTGCTGTTCTCTGTCTGGGGAAGAATGCTCTTTCCCTAGAGATCCAAATGGCTCACTCCTTCAGTGTCTTCAAATCTCTGTCAAATATCACCTAAAGAGAGAGGCTTTCCCTGGCCTCTAGAGGACAAAGTAGCACACTTTCTCACCCACTTACCCTGCTCATCCTTCTTTATAGCACCCCTCACCACCTGCTGTATTATTTGTTTATCGTTCAGCTTTCTCTCTAAAATGGAAGATCTATGAGAACAAGAACCTGTCTGCTCATTGAGGTGTTACTCTAGAAAAATGTCTGGCCCATGGCAGGTGCTTAATCAACAATTTCTGAAGGAAAAGTGGAGGAAAAAAAGATAGGAGAAAGCAAACTCATGAAGAAGAGTGCTTGGGTGGGGCGGGAGGAGAAGAGGGCAATGGATCCAGGCCCTACAGGGATTCACTGTTCAAGCAGAAAGTCCAGGGAAAGCCACATGGCCTCCTTCAATCGGATGAGCTGGAGCTGCTGACATCCCCTGCAACCTGGGAGCCAGTGCATGCAATGCTCCAGCTGGGTCTAAGGACAGAAGGAGGCTAATGAACAGCCACCTTCGGAGCAACAGGGTCACTTCAGTCCTCCCTGTTTACTTCCAAGCTGCTGGGAGTCTTATGCACATTTCCTCTTCTCACTTGCCTCTTCACATCCCTAGCTGCCGCAGGAATTTATGGCTTAATTAAAGTGGGAAGCAGGGTTTATACATGTTTATATAAAGTTATATTTTCCTCCACCTCTTTGTTGGAAGAAAACTCAAATGTTAAAATTCTTAGGAGCCCAGGAGTTCGAGACTAGCCTGGGAAACATTGCAACCCCATCTCAACAAAGAATAAAAAAATTAGCTGGGAGTGGTGGTCCCAGCTACTTGGGAGGCTGAGGCAGGAGAATCATTTGAGCCCAGGAGGTTGAGGCTGCAGTGAGCCATGTTAGTGCCATTGCACTCCAGCCTGGGTGAGAGAGTGAGATCTTGTTTAAAAATAAAGAAAGAAAGAAACACCTAGAAAGGACACTAGAGATAAATCTAGTTCATGCTCCTTGTTTTCTATGGGAGGACACTGAGGTCCAGGGTCACACAACTCACAAATGGCCAGCCTACGGAAACCCTGTAAGAGGCAGAGTGTGAGGAAAAGGCAGGCACTTGTGATAACCCCACTGGTGGGCAGGAGCTAAGCCTCCATAGGTGGGGAAGGGAATTAACCCCAGGACACAGGCTCCAGTCTGGGGGCTTGAGATGCTCAGGGGACACCAGTTAGAACTAAGGCAGGAGGCCAAGGCAGAAGCTGTGCTCCTCTGCCTGGATGTATGAGGGCAGCAGAGGAAGAAGAGTTGGCAAAGCAGCCCAGAAACACATGAAGAGGAGGAGTGAATGTAAGTAGAGCATGCCAGAGATGGCAGATCAAGGCAGGGAGTTAAATTGAAGGAGGAGGCGGCCGCGGCCAAGGGTGCACAGTGATTCAAAGTTACAGCTGGTTATGGGCTGGGGAAACAGCTTCCTGTTTCACTGCTGTGAGGGGCAACCAGGTTGCAAGGAAAGGAGGGGAAGAGGGAGGCGTTAACATGGAGGAGTGAATGTAGACAGAACCTTCCAGATGTTGGCTGAAGATAGAAAGGAGAGGGAGGAGGGGTTCTGGAGGGAGAAAGAAGTTAAAGAGTATTTTTTTATATGGGGAGATATGGGAGTTTTGGGTTTTATTTTTGGCTTGTGAGAATGAGCTAATCTTGTATAAAGGGATTAAAGATTTTTTTAAAAATTTATCTCTGAGCCTTAGGTCTTTCAACTTTAAAACGAAGATAAAAAATCTATGTCTTTGGCTTATGAGGATTAAAATGTGAAAACACATTACTCCAGTGCCTGGCACATTATAAACACATAATACATGGTAGCTATTTGAAACATTTGATTATAAACTTATGTAGTGCTCATCTGGAGGCCTAGGAAAGTGTTATTGAAAGTATTTTAAATCTTAGTATCTTATATTTATCATTTATAGGGTATAGTAGGTTAAGAAATACTTCACGTATTTTGAAAGATTGGGCGGAAACATACCCGAAGAAGCATTCTTTTTATCTCTCATGTACATGTGGACATTATACATTTTAATTAAGTGTTATTATATGAGCCAAATTCCCTCCTCATGGGTGTTAGTAGGAGTTGACCTCGAAGGAGGGAGGATTTGGTTGTGGATTTATGACTCACATCTGCGAAAGGAGTAAGGGCGAATAAGAACAGGAAACTCTCTGATAAGCAATTTTACTATGTTTTCATTTTTATCTGAAACTCTGTAATCCAAGACTGGGGTAACTTTTCATATTTTTAAAAAATACTTTTTTATAGGCTGGAGTGATCTTGTGTAAGCAAGGATAAATCATAGACGTTAGAGATATGTTTGTCTCTGTGCTGTTTGGTGCAAATTCCATGAAAAAGAGCCAAGGCAGGGGGTGGGGGTGGTTGTCAGGAAACCAAGGGATGAGATGTTTTTCTTTTTCAAAGATGACACCTGTGATGCCAACTAGTGAGCATGGGCGAACAGAGCGGAAAGGAATTCGTTACAGTCCTAAAGAGGGATAAATGCATCTGGTGTCAGATTAACTCCAGCGAACAGCCTCACTCAGTCCTAAATACTGACTCAAAAGCATGTTGATTTCAGTGTGAGAAACAGATGTGTAAAGGTGACTTCTCATGAGGTAAAATATAAAGCAACATGCCTAGGTCTTAAAATCATGATGTTGAGTGCAACTATAAGAAAAAAATGGGCTTACTGATATAATGTTATTATGTAATTTAAAGCCACATTTGCATATCAAACAACCTTGCCTATTTCTACAGAGATAGTTGCTTTTTCTTTCTTTTTTTTCTTGTGACAGGGTCTCACTCTGTTGCCCAGCCTGGAGTGCAGTGGCACCATCTCAGCTTACTGCAGTCTTGACCTCCCAGGCCCAAGTGATCCTCCTGCCCCAGCCTCCCGAGTAGCTAGGATTACAGGCACAGGCCACCATACCTGGCTAAAGTTTTTTGTTTTTTATTTTTAGTAAAGATGAAATCTTACTATGTTGCCCAGGCTGATCTCAAACTCCTGGGCTCAAGTGATAGACCCACCTCCATCTCCCAAAGTGCTGAGATGACAGCCACCACGCCCCCAGCCAAGATAGAAAGTTTAAGGACACATATCAAACATACTAGAGAGGTTGCTGATGGGATAGGGAGGATGAGTGTGAGCATCACAGACGAGGGAAAAAGCAAAATGAGACAGCGGCTTTGCCCAGATGGACAATGAAAATGTGCTATGAGTTAAAGAGCATGATTTTTAAAAGGAGAGAAATCTTTTAGTCATTGGTCTTCTCTTTGTTCTGGCTTAATGAATCTGCTGCAAAGGCAAATAGTTTTCAGGCAAACTTGCTGTCCTAGTGGTAACATTGGCTTCAAGGACTCCTCGAGCGGTTTGGGATGGCTTCCTGAGGGTGACAAAGAGGAGCTGTGTTTTCAGCCAAATATCAGAACCAGGGCCACTGCCTGCCACCAAACCCCAGTGGGCACCCCTACTTTGTGTTTATCTGTGGTGGCTACGCTTGCCCACCTGGGTGGGAACCCCGAGAATGACTCCAAACTTTTCCAGGGACTGCATGCCAGGGTATTTTTACAATTTATGTGTAGACTTTGTTCGGGTGGAAAAGTTATTTTATGAAGATGAAACAAGCAATTGGGGCACCTACCTTATGGCATTTTTTACATTGAGAGTGTTAAAAATACCCCTCCCCTAACCAAAACCCTGACAAATAGAGCCAGGGAAGGCCATGCAAAAAAGGATTCTTGGGCTTGTATGCCTGATAACAAAAACTTATCACAGAAGACTGCAAAAAACACAATCTTGCACAAAGCCCATTGCAACTTTGCACACAACAATGCTTCTGAAGGATATTTGCCCAACAACTGCCTGTCCAACCTGGGCCTGGCATCACCTTTGTTATTGATCTTTGTAGCCAAGGATAATCATTTCCAAATGATCATATAATCTTCCTCATTTTTTCTTTTGTCTTCCTTTACCTCCGTGAATATGCATATAGTTTACTCTGGCTTGCCTATTTCTATTGCAAGGCTCTGTTTCCAAACGAATATCTTTTTCTTGTGGAGAGCCTCTCTCTGTTTGTTATTTAGGTTGATAGCATCTAAGGGTGCAAACTTTTTTGCACCCTTAGATGCTTACTTCCACTACAACTTGCAGGTGGGCCTTGAAAAGTTCTTGGAATAAGTTTGAGCTTTGATCTTGTCCGGTTCATTTAGCATAGATTCTGAAAATGTGGTCCCTGGACCCACAGCATTAGCATCGCCTGGAGATTGTTAGAAATGCAAATCATCGGGCCTCATTCCAGACCCTCAGCTGGAAACTCTAGGGGCATGGCCAGACCCTCTGTAGCTGAACAAGCCATCCAGGTGGTTTTGATGCAGCTAAAGTTCTGGAACAACTAATGTAGCCCCATTTGGAAAACTTGGCTGTACAGGCCTCCCTAGCTGGTAAGCTGCTAGCATTTTTTGTTTGTTTGTTTGTTTGTTTTGATACAGGGTCTTGCTCTGTTGACCAGACCGTGACCTCCAGGGTTCAAGCGAGGACTCAGCCTCCTGAGTAGCTGGGACTACAGGTATGTGCCACCACCATGCCCAACTACTTTTTGTATTTTTTTTTGTAGGGATGGGGTTTTAGCCCAGGCTAGTCTCAAACTCCTGGACTCAAGCAATCTGCCCACTTTGGCCTCACGAAGTGCTGGGATTATAGGCATGAGCCACTGTGCCCGGCCCTGCCAGCTTTGTATAAGCTGAGGAGTTTTTAAAAATACCTAGACTCAGGGCAAACCCCAGACACTTAAGTCAGATTCTCTGGGAGGTGAAGCCCAGGCACTGGTATTTTTAAAGTCTCTACAGATGGTTCTAATGTGCTGCTAAGTTAGAGAACCGCTGATCTAGACCAGGCCTTTTCAAACTTAATGTGCACGTGAATTACCTGGACCTTGTTAAAATGCAGATTCAGTCTGCATAGGCCTGGGGTGGAGCCTGAGCTTCTGCATTTTTAACAAGTCTCTAGAGGATGCTGCTGCATCTGGGCTGCTAACTACACTTGGAGATAGGAGGTTCTGGAGAGCAGAGGAAAGAGCATGAACCATAACCTAGGGGCCGGTAGTCCTGACTTCCGAGCCAAGGTTTGCCTTTATGTGGCTGGCAACTTGCTTGGACTCCTACCTCAATTCTTTGGGCCCAAGGTTTGTCCTGCCTCAGAAGGATGTCAAGAAAATTGAGTGAGTAATGCAGAATTGTTTCTTAAAGTGTGTGCAGATGCTCCATGAATTTATAGAGTATGTGGATGCACATTACTAAATTTTAATAGTTGTGAACATGTTGTTATGAGTACTTAGAACAAGTAATAATGGCTTTTGATGTATAGTAGTAAGAAAGCTTCCTTTTAAAAGGCATGTATTTAAGTTTCAAAAGTGGGGCTATTTAAAAATATATGAAATAAATAATAGTAGAGGTAATTGACAGAGCAAAATTATGAAGGCAGGATGAGAATGACTCAAGTTTGGGAAATGCTGAGAAAGCAGATGCCCAAGGGCTATGAAAACTTAAAAAAATAGGTAGCACTTGATTTTGATTGGCTGAATGAGATGATGTGTTTGATCATTTATGGGGTTGGCATTTGGCAACATGCACTGGGTGGCTGGGATCACTGTTTATTAAAAAATATTTGAGTCTCTACTTTGCACTAGATACTCTTTTAGTCTCTTGGAAAAGGGATTGGGGGGGCAGGCAGGATAAAAACAAATCATTTATGCCCACAAGAAAATTGCAGGAAGATAAAAGTCATGAAATAACCTCTGTGCTTCTAATTTAATATTTTTTTATAGATTATGAGAAAAAAGTTTTGCTCACTATCAGCTAGGAAAGCTGTCTTAGCACAACCATTCATTCTTGCACAAATCAAAATCAAGATGAGCCAGAAGGCTCCATTCTGACAGCTTCTAGTGGAGAAGCTACATTTACTGGACATGGGGAAAGTTGCTGGGCTCTAAGGACTGTGCTCATTTCTTGAACTAGATAAATGGTCTTGGTGTAGCATAATACCAAAACTTCTTGTCGCAGCCCATAAGGACAGAACTCAATCAGCCTGAAAAGGAAGTCAGTGACTCCGACTCAACACAGGAATGTTCTGTGATTCCTAAAGAAGGATGTAGGAGTGTGGCACAATTCAACCACAGTCTGTGGCCCTGTGCCTCTGCCTTGACATGAGTGGGATTTCCCAGCTGGTCATTTTCTTCTTATCTAAGACATTGAACAAATTACTTGACCTCCTCTGGGCTTCAGTACTCCCACTCATCAAATTAGAGGACTGGGCAGTTGCTAGGCTCTCTTTAGGCATCATATTTTAGTTTCTGTGATTTTAAATTTGAGAAGGGGTGTCTAAGGGAGAATACATAGGGGAGGGGGAAAGGCTTATTAAAAGTGTAGTTAGACACTGAATTTTTAAGAATTGCATTTTGTAATAATACTTTTACCTAATCGGGACTGACAATCTTACCTGATGATAGCACCTGGAGGAATGGCTGCATTCAAAAATAAAAATGAAATAAAACAAGACCTTATTTGAACTTAGCAATAATGCTGATTCCTCTTTTTGATTTGAGGAGGTTATAGCTGTTGTAAATGCTTGAATTGGGTCTGCCCAGGCAAAACGGAGTCAAGAGTCCATGTCTGATGAATTTTAACAATGTAGACAATAAAAAGGGTTGCTTAAACTGCCCCTCTTTTACCAAAACACATTTACAAATGAAAGAACAACACTTCCATTTTTTAAAAACATTTTTTGAGATGAAGTCTTGCTTTGTCACCCAGAGTGGAATGCAGTGGTGCGATCTTGGCTCACTGCAAACTTTGCCTCCCGGGTTCAAGTGATTCTCCTGCCTCATCCTCCCGAGTAGCTGGGACTACAGGCGCCCACCACCATTCCTAGCTAATTTTTGTATTTTTAGTAGAGACAGGGTTTCACCATGTTGGCCAGGCTGGTCTCGAACTCCTGACCCCAGGTGATCCGCCGACCTCGGCCTCTGAAAGTGCTGGGATTACAGGCGTGAGCCAACACGTGTGGCCAAAAAATTTCCATTTTTAATTGCAGGGTCTGGGGAATTAAAATGCATCCATAATATCTTGCATCTCTCCGCTCGGGCTTGCATGAATGCAGAGGGATGGGGAGGACTTCTTGAGGCAAGCATCCCCCTCTTGTCGCCTGCCATCTGGAGAGAGAGGGCTGTGATTTATCTCACTTTAATCAGGAAGGACCCGATGGGTGGATGGAGAGGTCTGATGGCTTTGTTGCTCCGTGTGGGAAAGAAACGGACAGAGTGAATTTGTGTATGATCCCTAAGGAGAAAGCGTCTTTGTGCTCTATTTCTTTTTGACCTGGAGCCCCTGAAAGCAAGCTAGTTACAAGTTGAAATAGGCCGTTTCTAAAGTGTGATTTTGTTTGTGTATGAGCCTTGATTACAAAGGGGAAAAAAACCCGCTTAATTTACATACAGCAGATGTAGTGCAGGATCCCCTGGGCTGTCTTTTCAGGTATCAGGAAACTTTGATGAAAGTCGCTTGTCTCATCTAGGAGTCATTTCATATTGTTTAGCAGAGCCTGGTATTAACATTTCCTTCCAAATGTTTACTGGAATCTGTGTGTTCCCTTCAAGTGATGCATACTAGGTGCACAGGCTTCCTGCCACTGTCATCCTAATCTTTCCGTGCAGACAGGAGCAGAGGGGAGAGCGCTGAGCCAGGCCCCAGCTTGCTTTTCTTTCCTGACACAGCCTGGCTCCGCTGCACTTCTGAGCTCTTGCTGTAGGTGGTGCTGTTTGACCATTTTCTTCATGTGACCCTCCCCTCGGTAATATAAATTCATTCGGAGGATGACCTGATATCAAAAAAATTCCTTTTGATTAGTAGAATCAACTTGTTTCTTCACACGATACTCTTCCCACTGAGACACATGGAGACAATTCTGACTCCAGGTTTGCAACCTTGAGATTTCTCTCAGATGCAATTAAAAAAACAAAAAAGCATTTTGAGTGGCACAGTGATGCCTAGTGCATGATCATGTTTGTCTGCTCAAACATAAAAGGGAAACTGGTGGGTTTGAGGATGCCCAGCAGCACGACAGCTGCCAATGTAAATGAGCCGTATAGAGAGAGAGGGGGCGGGAGGGGACTACAAACTTCAGAATATGAGCTGATCGTTTATAAGTTAAAAAAAAAAAAAAAAAAAAACAAGTCAAAAGGGAGCCCAGGATGGTGCAGGAAAAAGGAGAAAGGAAGATTTTCCTTGCAGCTAATCAGGAGAGTTCATAAGGGCTGATTACATGTGTGGAAGCCTTAAGTTCTTTTTTTTAAAAAATGTGAAAGTTTGCATGTATGTATGTATGTATGTATAGCTTCGTGTATTACCATTATTATTGCAATCAGCAAATGGATTTACTTCCTTTATCTCATGGGCTCCTTCCCACTCACTTCTGGCAGCACATTTTCCTTTCTCCTTCATCCCAGAACACCAAAGAACAGATGCGCTTCCTAACCCTGGCTCCAGGGGACTTTATACAATGTAAACAGTGCACCTCTAACGTGGTTCACCGCTTAGAGAACGTGTGTCCCATTTTAAAACTGTGACTCCTTTATATTTTGCAGTGCTTATTTTAATAAGAGACATTGGACTTGTGACTTATTTTTCATGGAGGAGTGAGCTTAATGGTTGAAAGTAATCGATAAACTTGTTTTTCCTCTGATGCCATCAGCCAAGATCCTATGGCAATAGTAAGCGGATGACACTGGGCTGGCACCCCCTCCATAACATATTTGGACCATTTTTTTCCCCCAGAAGGCACATGCAATAGCTTTGGTTTGTAAGAGAGAGATGGTGTACTTGGTTTCCTTCTGTCACACTTTTGGTGAAATGAATTAGACTTTTAAATCAGGAAATTCAGCGAGATGAGTTAGATTTTTACACAAGAGCAGTGGAGGACTTCCAGCTGGTTGGGGGAATGATACAGAAATATCTTGCTAAATCAGGGTCTGGTGGAATGCTGCTCCCCTGGCAGGCTCCTCTTCACAGGGAGCAATCTGTGGGTTGCTTATAGAACAGAGCGAGCAGGAGGCATAGCATGGTCTTGCTCGTGGGAAGACCCGGTGTTCAGATGTTTGTCATTAGGAACTGGGTGTGGGCTTTTTCAAGCTAAACTGAAGCAGCAGTTCTATCAGGAAGAGCCTCCCAGATCAGCATCTTCTGTTTCTGGATACTCTCCCTTTGAAAAGCCAGATTTCAGCAAAAAGCTTTGCTAATGGTGAAATTGCACAACTGAAACCCTATGGGAGCAATGGGAAAGATGGAGAAAGAGGTGGTTATATCATGTACTTCAACAGTTTATTTAGAGGCTGTTGACGTTAGAATAACAAGCCAAGACAAACAAAAATACTCATTTTGGATGAAAATATTGTCTTTTCATGTTATTATAGATAGCTGAGTCCTAAGACTTATACAGAAACACATTTTCCTAATGAGTGGCTGATTTTTCTGGTTGTGCAAGTAATATCCAAATTATTGTACAAATTTTTGGCTCAGGAGCAAACATTGTATTGCATATTGAGCTAATCACTTGCCCTTTCTAAGGTAAGCCCTTACCTCTGCTTTCCCTTCATCTTGTCATTTCTGTTTGTTGGGTACAGGTTTCCTGTTGGTTCTTTCTTTTGGCTCTGATGTAACATGAATGCAGTTCTTAACATCCTTTCAGACATAAACACAACCTAGCTCATTGTTTCTGAGTTCATATAGAGGTTTTCTTGCCCCTGAGACTTTCGTGTCAGACAGCTGGATGTTGCTGTGTTCAAGGCTCTATATGTTGATTTTGTATCCTACAACTTTACTGATTTCACCTATCAGTTCAGTTCTAACAGTTTTCAAATTTTATTTATTTGTTTTTGTTTTTAAAATATTGTATGTTTCATTTTAGAGTCAGGAGGGTAGATGTACAGGTTTCTTACACAGGTATATTGCATGGTGCTGAGGTTTGGGCTTCTAATGATCCCACCACCCAAGCAGTGAGCATAGTAATCGATAGGTAGTTTTTCAACCCTTGCTCCCACCATCCTTCCCTCCCACCTTTGGAGTCCCACAGTGTCTATTGTTCCCTTCTTTGTGTTGAGTTCTAACCTTTTTTAAGTGAAGTTTGTAGGGTTTTCTATATATAACAAGATCACGCTGTCAGTAGAGACAGTTTCACTTCTTCCTTTCCTATTAGGATGCCTTTTATTTCTTTCTTTTGCCTAATTACCCTGAGAAGTGGTGTCCGTGGGCATCCTTGTCTTGTTCCTGATGGTAGAGGAAAAGTTTCAACTTTTCACCACTGATTATGGTGTTAGCTATGGGTTTGTCATATATGGCCTTTATTTTGTTGGGATACAGTCCCTCAATACGTGATCTGTTGGGTGTTTTTTTTTTTTAACCATGAAAGGCTTTCGAATTTTGTCAAAAGCTTTTTCTATATCTATTGAGATGGCCATATAGTTTCTATCCTTTATTTTTCTAATATGGTATATTATATGTATTGATTTGCTTATGTTGACCCATGACATGATCATGGTGAATGATTCTTTCAATGTGCTATTGAATTTGGTTTGCTAGGATTTTGTTGAGGATTTTTGCATCTATGTAGATCAAGGATATTGGCCTGTCATTTTCCTTTCTTGTAGTGTTCTTGTCTGGCTTTGGAATCAGGGTAATGCTGGCCCTGTAAGATGAGTTTGGAAGTATTCCCTCCACTTCAGCTTTTGGAAGAGTTTGAGAAGGACTGGTATTAGTTCTTCTTAAAATATTTGGTAGAATTAATCTGGGAAGCCATCTGGTTTTGGGTTTTTCATTGATAGGAGACGTTTTCTTACTGATTCAACCTCCTTGCTTGCTATTAGTCTGTTCAGATTTTTTAATTTCTTCATGAGTCAATCTTGGTAGGTTTTATGTGTCTGGGAATTTATCCATTTCTTCTAGATGATCCAATTAGTGTGTAATTATACCTAGCAGTTTCTTAGGATCCTTTGTATTTCTGTGATATTGGCTATGATGTTTCATCTTTCATTTCTGATTTTATGCTATATTGAAAACATGAGGCATAGCAGGTAGGGGGCATTGGTCAGGACTTGGGGTATAAACTGGCAGATGTTAAGGTGGGTGATTCTGGTTAACTCAGAAACTCCGAAGTCCCGTGTGGAAGAATTAACTGCCTGTACTCACCTAGTAATGTATATCCTTGGTCAAAAAAAGATCCAGCTGAGAATGTTGGATGAAGGGACCAAATCAATATTCATCATTATATTGAAAACAAGTCAGATTGGCTGTGGTCTTTTGACAGCAGGTCAGTGGCTAAGTCTATTTGAACAAAGTTAGGGCAGGTTCAAGGGAGAATCCTGAGATCGGTATTCTTTGTTCCATACAAACTTGCCTTTCAGTTTCTTCTCCCCATGCCTCCAGGATGTCCCTGCACAGCCCGTAGGGCCCCCTCGTTCAGTACCTTGCCTTACAAAGGGGAGAAAATGAGTTTTCCAATGTTAGCATATATTTAGCCTTCCAAAATTTCTATTTCTATTTTAGGGGAGCTCTAGGAAAACAGCAGATTACTCTAAATCCCCAGGTAAAAATCTGAAATAGTGGAATTTCATATGACCAGGAGACATATTTTGGGGCAAGTGGGCTTTTCACAATCACTTGGACATGAAGGCATCTGCTTCTTCTATGCCTAAAATATTCCTTCAATTTAGTAGTTTAATTCCTCTTCCTCTTTTTCAAATTTCAAGACAATACATGTAGTGACTGAACAATTTGGATCCAAGTTTCACTATTTAACTGCCAGTGTGACCTTGGGTGAGTCGCTTAATCTTTTCAAGGCTCAATTTCATCATGTAAAGTGGAAGTACAAACAATCCCTGACTTACAATATTTTGACTTATGATTTTTCAACTTTAAGATAGTTTGAAAGCAATACACATTCAGCAGAAGCTGTACTTTGAGTACCCATACAACCATTCGGTTTTCCACTTTCAGTACAGTATTCATTATATTACATGAGATATTCAAAGCCCACTTTATTATAAAATGGGCTTTCTGTTAGATGATTTTGCCTAACCGTAGGTTAATGTGAGTGTTTAAGGTAGGCCGAGCTAAGCTATGATGTTTAGTAGGTTAAGTGTATTAAATGCATTTTCAGCTTACAATATTTTCATAAGTTTATTGGAATATAACCCCATTGTAAATTGAGGGGTATTTGTAATAATGATATCTCTTCAAGGAGACTTTGTGAGCCTCTCATAGGAAAATGCATACACAGATGCATATAAATATATAATCTTTATTTTCCATACATATGATATTCTTTAAGGATATTCAAAAATCTGGAAACAGTTGCCTCCAGGGAGATAAATGGTAGTGGGTTGGGAAACTTTTAGCTGTATATGCTTTTGTACCTTTTGCATTTTGAATCAGATGAATGTATAATCTACATAAAATATTAAGATTAAAACATCACCAAATAACTTATCAGGAGTTTGGTGAACATAAGGGAAGGCCGCCTATGGTGGCTGTATTTTATTCAGTGTTGGTCACTGTTGGGCACTTCATAGAGTTTATTTCATTTCATCCTCACAAGCGCCGTAGGAGGAAGGGGCCCCAGAGGGATTCATGGTTAGAATAGCAGAGTAGGAGCATTTGGCAGCTATATTCTGTGTAGGCGATTACTTAAAAGATATTTTTGTTATAAAATGTTTCAAACATACAAAAAATATAGAGAATCAGTTTTCTATAGTTATTAAATATTCTTAATGGGTAGTCACAGAAATTATCATCCAAAGTGGGATATTCTTGAGAGAAAAAGGAGGTTCTATTTATAATTATGGCGGGATAACAAACTTAAGATGAACAGCTCTGGACAAACTGGGTTGTATGGTCCCTGGAAAACAAGGATTATTGTAAATGTGAGTCCCGCCTTGTGCTTCTCTCTGTCCCACCAAGAAAATATGATCTTGATACAGATGTTCATTGTGTCAAGGCAACCATGGCAACCATGATCTAGATACACTGTTCAAGTTTTATGCTGATCCTACCTATATATGTCTCAGGAACTTTCCAGAGTTTCCTTTGAGTGCTTCTAAATTTTGCATAAATGGTATGTTGTCCCTTGTCTCTTTTTAAAACCAGTAAGCCATTTTCCCTTCTTTTCCTGGAAAATTAAAGGAACAAAGACCAGGAAATAATGTATTAGCTAAGGTTCTGTTGATTGAAAGCAGCAGAACCTAATTCTGGCTAGCTTAAACCATGCTAGGATTTAATGAAGAATACTGCAGAATCTTAGATATCTTATGACTGGGAAAGAGGAAGTTCAGGCAGTTCCTGGGATGTCAGCAACAGGTAGCTGTCAATTAACTGCCCCCACACCACCCACTGCTGCCGTCATCAATATAGCACACCACAATGACTCCCAGCCTCTGCACGTCTGGGTTCCGGTGTTCAAATTCTAGAGACAGCAAGAGAAATCCCATTGAGTCAGGGATCCTTCCCTGGGTCACACTCCCTGCATATGGTCAGAAATGCAGGATTATGTACTAAAGACACAGCTAAAGAGGACCCACTTCACTGTTTTGGGACCATTTGCAGGGGAGGCAAAATTGTGAGCTACGCACTTAAAGAGGTGATAACCATAAGTTTGCAGGAAAAAAAAAATTGGAGAAGAGAAGGATAACACTATGCTACAGTTTCTTCTGAAAATGGATGAAGGGAATAGCATTTCCATTTGGAAATTCTCTCCTGGCATTTCAATATTTATGGATTCTGAATTCTGAGAAAAATCAGTTGAGAAATTAGGAAAATGGGAAGGAACATTCTAATTTTCCTGTGAAAATTACAGCTTAATAGTCAGTATAGAGAACTTACTGGCTTGAAGAAATGCACTGACTTCAAGTCAAGCAAGATGAGGAAGCACTGACATGTGGAGATGAAAGTTAAGGTGAACAGGACAGGAGCATTAAAGGAGCCTCAGTCAGACTTTCTTGTATCTGTTGCTCTGTTACAAGTGTGTGTTCATGGCCTTGTCCACGGCTAACAGTGAACCATTTCTGCAAATAAATATTAATGTGTTCATAGGCATAGTATATGTTTTACAAATCCTATGAGAGGTTTTCTAAGAAATGCCAAGTTTTAGAAACAAAATATGCCCTTAAATCGGCAATTTTGACAGTTGCTTCTTTCTAGTGCTATTCATCTTGCCAGGAGATCAGAATGTTATGTTATTTAAATGGTATTGGAGGGGATGATTGATGCCTTGTTTAACAATGTCATGTAAACAATGATTAAAGCATTAAGTATTTGTGGTGTTACCTTTCAATCTTTAAAGGACTTTTCTTTAGCATTTATTTTGTGATAATATTCATTTCTTTTTAATGTTTTCTCTATTAATGCTATTGGATTTTATAATCTTGTTACAATATGTTGGCTCATAATAATAATAAATCATTTGTTATCATATCTTTTTAAAACAGAAGACTACTAAAACTTTTCATATAATCCTGTTACAGAAAAAAACGACTATTTGCTTGTTATTATAGTCACTTATTATTTTTCAAAAACTTGTAAGTGAAGTGTTATGAAAATCATATGAATTTGGGAATTCCCAAGCATTCTCAGAAATTCTATTTCCTTGTTCCCAAATCCCAATGATTAATATCTGCCAGGAGTCGGAAAACAGTGAAAGGAAGTAACATCCTATGTTGGATACCTGGTAGGGTTAGTGAAGAAACGTTATTGCTGAGCTCTGTGTTATGCTCACGAATGATGCCATTGAGGAAGTCACACTTGTTGAAAGGAACGCAGATACACAAAGAGTTTTGCTGCTGTCTGTTGGATAAGAACCCCCTGGTCGATTTAGCTCCTACTGCAAGTTAGAAAAATCAATCCAATGATAAATGAAAAGTGACCAGTGTGCTGGGAAATAACTTATTTTTTGGCTTCAGAGGAAATTTTAGAAACAGTGCCAAGTGAAACGTAAAAACAAACTACGAAGACGTTCATGAATTTCTCTCTGAAGCTGACAGCCGTATTTTAGCAGATGGAACTCCTACTATTAGCCCAACTCTTGGGTTGAAACAGTGTGTCCAGGAAACCCTATGTTAAAATGCAATGTGTTGGGGATATTGTTCCTCTATTTGCTTGAGTTAATTTTCAAATTAGTGTACTCTTGCTTAGCTGTGCTCTGAGGGAATGAACAAAAGATTGGTAAACTCTGATGGAGAACACTGGTCAGGCAGGGCACATAGAATCCCTGGGGATGGTGGTTCCTGACAAAAGGGGGAGGAGGACCTGAGCCAGGCTTGGGCTGGGCTGGAGGAACATGAAGATGGGATCTACTCACAACCCCCAAAACTGAGGGGTCCTGATAACACATTATTTCACCCTCAGCCATGCAAATTCATTATTTTTATGGATAAAATAGCTTTAAAAACTAATTTACATTGAAATGTTAAAATATTTATATAGAGATTAGAAATATTTATATAGAGATTATTGGGAATCCCCTCCTAAAGCCCAAACATAAAAACTACCAAAAAAAAAAATTCCGTGTAGGCTAAGATTGCAAATGACTGATGGAATGTAATTTAAATTAAACATGGAAAATATATTTCCTCTTTAATAAAGATCTAAATTCTATTCTTTTAAGGAGCCTTCAGAAATGAAATTCAACTATTAAAAAAGGTATAGAGAAGTCTTTAGAAAAGAAACTTTTCTTTTGCTGTATTATATAACAAAGAGCTTTGATGAGAATAGTTCTAAAGTGTTTAATAATCGATTACACTGGCATTTCTAGGTATTGTGGGGAACACCTAGAAATTAAATCTTCATCTTTGGCAGATCAGAGGCCTATTATTTTTAGGTAAAACAATTAATATCTGCTTTTAATAAATCACAAATTTTGCAAGTTAGCCATTAATAGTAAGTGCTTTTCAAAGTTGGGCCCAATACATGAAAAAGCCAGAAAAACATACCTGCATTAGTTTTGCCCATCACCTTCTTATGCTGGCCTAAGGAGATTTATTAACAGCATTCAATATTTTAGGTAGGCTGGATGTGGTGGCTCATGCATGTAATCCCAGCACTTTGGGAGGCTGAGGTGGGAGGATGGCTTGAGGCCAGGAGTTCAAGACCAGCCTGGTCAACCTAATGAGCCCCTCGGTCTCTCTGAAAAGAAAAAAAAATTTAGGTATCCTGTGGCTACCTCCAAAAACAAACTCCAGAGGAACTGAATTTTTTTTTTATTTCATGTGTTGGGATAATGGCTTCTTTTGCAGTTACTTACGAAGAATTTAAGGGTCAGTAAAAATATTTTTTCATCCTAAATAACATGAATTCTCTAATTTGTGTGTGATATAACGCTAGATATTGTGCCAAAAGTGTTACATAGACATAATCCATGCCCGTTTTCAAAGATAATACTAATATAGAGAATAAGAATCATTATTATTGTAGTAATTATTATTTTAGTAATAGTAGTAATAATCAAAACAATTACATCAAACACTTATTAAACCCTTATGATGTGACAGGTACTGTGTAAGCAATCTCCACATATTAGCTCCTTAAATGTGATCACTGACCCCATGAGGTAGGTAGCATTATGTCCATTTTATAGATGCAGAAACTGAGCTTTGAAGAGGGAAAGCAACTTGCCCAAGGCCATGCAGGCAGTCATTGATAAGGGTGGGAAGCGAGAAGTTGAAGTCTGAGATGTAAGTTCACAGACACGAGTACGCAAACATGTACAAGATACTCGTATGACATGTGGGGTTGCTTGAAATATGTAATTGACTTTCCCCAGCACAAGAAAGTGTTTGGACAGATTTCAAAGGGATCTAACACTTCCTTAGAGGACTGCCCTACGACATTTTCCGTGTGCTTTTCTGCCTCTTGTCTTATACTTTTGGCATTTCTTCTGCTCTTAGAGGCAATGAGTCAACAGCATATTTTTAGCACCTCCTGTGTGCATAGAAGTGGCCCCTGACTCAATGGGAGTGTATAACTACCATGGGCCAAATCAGTGTGCTTTCCTGTCAGCCAGGGGATTATAGAAGAACACGCTCCCCTGATTCCAACAGAACTTGCTGCCACTCTGATGTCTTCATTGTAAGGCCTCTAAATGAATGTTCAAGAAATTCATGTTAAAGGCACGTGTCATATGTGTAACTTGTAAACATTTGTGTACTTGTCTCTGTGTCCTTACACTTCAGGCTTCAACTCTTGTTTTTACCTTTATCAATGACTACCTGTGTGCTGTGTGGCTTTGGACCAATTGCTCACCCCCTCTAAAGCTCAGTTTCCGCATCTGTAAAATGGATATAATGCCATATATACATAGATATAGATAGACATACACAAATATATATACACAAATATATATGTGTGTATATACATATATATATAATATACAAACTGAAATATATAGTTATATAAATATTTCAGTTTAAGTTTCAAAAATCACTGGAAGGTATTTTTATAATACCCTTCGGCAATTTTACCTGCTGCCTTTGCACATTCTGGTGAATTTCTAAATGGAAGTCTGATAGAGATTAATCTTTTAATGCATCATAAATAAAAAAGAAAATCACAGAATGATGTAGCTGGAGAGGACCCTGGGGATCTAAAGTGTTTCATGAAAGATTAATGTCCTTGATCTGCTTGTAAGTGTTTTGGAAAAATCTTCCATGGTCAAATAAAACTTGGCAATGTTGGATTAAAGTTAAATAGGTTTTTTTTTCCTGCAGAACTTCATAGTCTTTAATATGCTAATGTGTTTTGTGAATCTACAAGGAATGAAGTGTTTCAATACTTATTTTACCCAGATTCTCATTTTGGGACAGGCTGGTCAAGCTGAGTCAGCTAGTATATTCTCTAGATGGAGATGATGGCTGATGCCTTTTTGAGAGCAAGAGAGTCCCCAGGGGAAGCAAGGGTATATCAGTTGCTCCTATTTCATGCCAAGGATCCTCAGTCTTTAGAGGCTCAGAGAAGGCTGAAAGGCTACTCTAGGCTATCAGGGCTACCATTCATTGTGACCCATGCTACAGAGAAGCTTTGAGCTCAGTGCAAAGGAGTGTCCAGCCCTTGAGAATCAGGAAAATTTATTTATTCCTGACCTAGTCCACTGAGGACATACAAGGAATGGGGCAGGGGAGTGTCACCAGCTATGGTTACAAGCTAGTCTGATTCTCTTTCATTAAGAAAACTGGTCCCTGTGAGTTTAGATTGGGAAGCACCAGGTTAAAAAACTTTTAGGCCAGGAGTGGTGGCCACTGTACTCCAGCCTGGGTGACAGAGTGAGAATCTGTCTTAAAAAAAAAAAAAAAGTTAAGTGATGTCTTCTGTTGAGGACCTCTCAGAACTTTTAATATGAAAGTGTGCATTGTGAAGAATGGGAGTAGAGTGTACAGGAGTTTTAAAAGCTACTTGGTCATGAAACTCTTGCTTTGTGCAGGATTCGAGGGGCACTAACATTCTGAGGAAAATATTTTGGGAAACATTGATCTAATCCAAACTTCTCATTTTACCAGCAAACAACTGTGGGGCCCTCTAAGTTTCCTTTCTCCATCATTGTGACAAATTCATTGGAATTAATTCAATTAAACCTGGGGTCAGCTTTGAAGAGATTTATTTAGCAGGTAAATCTGTTTTGTACATTTTGAGGTAGTTCTGAGTTTCCATAGTCAAAAACCACAGATCAATTTAACCAACTTTTATGGAATATCACCTATGGCCCAAAGACCCTTTAGCTACAGTGATGGTCTACAAAAATATAAAGTGTAATTCTTGCAATACAGGAGATTAGTAATAATGGTAAATATAATGATGATGACACCATGAATAGCTAACATTTATTGAATGCCTTTCTATTAGTCAGGCACTTTACTAAGTATTTTAATCCTCCCAACAATTTATGAGGTAGGGATTATAATAATTCCCATCTTATAGTGAGGACACTGAGGTTAGGAAACTATCCTAGCCTAAATGTTAAGTATAAGCATGAATAGAAAGGTGTTATCAGCCTATAAGACATTCCTTTATGAGTGATACAAAGTCCTATATAAATTCAGAGAAAAGAAAAGTGGTTTTAGAAATCCTTGATCAGTGAGTGTGAAGCACGTGGTGGCCTGGTTACTGTTTGGTTGCCCATCTGTCCTACCTCTGGGGATCAGCACCCCCTTACTTTGGAAGAATTGTTTTCCTTTTCACTGTAAGGTTCTTTCTGGCTATGTGGTAGGGCACATTGCCTCAAACAGCCCTGTTCCAGTCTTTGAGAACCTTGAAATTGGAACCAAGGGAAGAG
The DNA here is from genome assembly GCF_029289425.2 of Pan paniscus. Lineage (NCBI taxonomy): Eukaryota > Metazoa > Chordata > Mammalia > Primates > Hominidae > Pan > Pan paniscus. The sequence continues at coordinate 126,930 of NC_073253.2, read as the reverse complement.
GATTGCCTCTTGAATGGTAATTCTCTAAAATCTAGTCTGAGGTGCTGGTGCCTAATCCCTGGCTCTGTGGAAGGAGCTGGGCTGTGAGAGGGGAGAATGATGTTGATGTCAAGAGAGAGGCAGGTGCTAGGAGCAGAGAGATGGAGGCCTGGAGGGTTTCTGGGCTTCTCTGAGGCTTAGGGTTTGGATCATTGTCTTCGTTACTGGAACAAAGGATTTACCATACCTGCTCTTCTAGGAATGAAACTGTCCTGCTTTGCAAAATGAAGTGTCATTAGAAAGAGATCTTAAAAACCCCACACCATAGACAGGTGCACAGATCCCTAGAAGTGTTAAAGTTCTGTCTGTTGGATGCTAAGCCAAGACTCTTAAGTATGTTCTAAAGAGAAACTGGTGTGTGTAGGCTGTGCACTCCCAGGGAGATAAAAAGTTAGGAACTTTATGGGTTGGGCTTGGTGGCTCCCACCTGTAATCCCAGCACTGTGGGAGGCTAAAGTGGGCAGATTGATTGAGCTGAGGAGTTCAAGACCAGCCTAGGCAACATGGTGAAACCCCATGTCTACAAAAACTACAAAAATTAGCTGGGTGTGGTGGCATGTACCTGTAGGCGGGAGGGTCGCTTGAGCCCAAGAGGGAGAGGGTGCAGTGAGCCATGATTGTGCCACTGCACTCCACCTGGGTGACAGGAACTTTATGGGGAATGGGATCTTGGAGACTGAGTAGAGACTAGAGGAAAAAAAAAAAAAACTACCTCCCCGACTGGCCACACTATTCTTTTAAAAAAATGTTAATTGACAAATTAAAATTCTATGTATTTACGGAGGTATAATGTGATGTTATGATATATGTATACATTGTGGAATAATTAAATCCAGAGAATTAATAGATTCATCACCTCAAAACCTATCTTTTTTGTGTTGAGAACATTTGAAATTTATTATCTTAGCAATTTTGAAATACACAATACTTCATTGTTAACTACAGTCACCATGCTGTGCTGTAGATCTCAACAAAATGTATTCTTCCTGTCTCAACTAAAACATTGTACTCTTTGACAACATTTCCCCATTCCTCTCACCCCCTCCAAAAACACCCATTCTTTATGTTGAAGAGAATGGCTAAAAAGTCCCAGCAGGTTTCAATTGACGGTTTCAGTGGTTTTCCCATCACACTTCAATGTTATTAATAGAAAGGGGAGGGGCAATACATAATTCGGACAGGCGGAAAGTACCATTGTAACCACTTTCTTGACTTCACAGAAAAAGTCCTCTTGTTTTCATCTGTAAAATGGGAACTGCGTGAATACCATTCTTCTTTTCTTCAGCCTCCAAAGAAAAAAGAGATGCAAAGCCTTTTATCAATTGCAAAACAGTATACAATGTGTGTTATTACTCACAGTTGTCTTACTGTGACCAAACACTTTATAAGCCTGCGGCAAGTCAGCCTCACTCTCAGGAAGTGGACAATATTTGGGGAAGGAGAAGCAGCAGGATATTTCAGGACAGTAGCCTTGGTGGGTCCAAAAATTCCTTGAGAGAAATGGGAGACAGAACTTTCTTCCTGCTTTGGGTTTTATCCTGTTAGTCTTTTCTCTCTTCACTCCTATTTTCTATGGAGAATTTCCTGGTTTTGGAATTTGGGTGCGTTTTATGGAGAGGAGGCAGAACATCTTTAGCTCCAGCAGAATGAAAGGATACATGCAAAGGAACCTAGCACAGTATGTGGTACCCAGTTCCCCTTTAACTTGGCTTTATTCATTCACTCCTGGTAGGGCATTAATAAGGGATTTAGCCCCCTCCTATTGAAAACGATTAATTCAGGGAAGAGTTCAGACAGTGTGGACAGATACAGTGTAGGCCAAGCCTGTTTCTAAGGCAGGAGCTGGGTAGGGAGGGTGAGAAGGGCGAGAAGAATAGGGAAATATGTGTCGTCTGTGTTGCTGCTGTTGCAACCACCAGAACAAACAAACAAGTGAAAAAAAAAAAAGAATTGTCCATACCAGAAAGTGTGCTGTTTTGGAGGAGGCTGGGGCAAGTGTGGATGGCTCGAATGGGTCCTGTTGGATTGAAGTCTGACAGTGGTGATTCCCTTCAACAAATGGTCGGGGTGGGAGGGTACACACACACACACACACACACACACACACACACACACACACACACACACATATCACACGCAGCGCCCAGCCTCCGATTTCAGCGCTGGCAGGAGATAACCATTCTTAGCTCGCCTTTCCAGGGTTATTTTTGGCTGAGGCTGTTTGCTGATGGCAAGAGGTTTCAGCCCCCTCCCAAATCCCTCCCCGTCCTTGTTCTAAAGAGAAACTGGTGCGTGTAGGCTGCGCACTCCCAGGGAGACAGGGAGACGGGCCTGGCGCCGGAGAGGAACCCGGACTCTGCCCAAAGTCTCGCCGCCCGCCGGCTGTTTTCTGGCGGAGGGTGTGCCCCGGGGGGCGGCGATCGCGGGTGAAGGCTGGGGCCAGGCGCGGGTGGAGGCGTCACCGGGGTCGGGCTAGCAGGCCCTGGAATCAGGCTTTTGGGACACCCCGAAAGTGAGTCCAACTTGGGGAGAAACTGAGGGCACCTCGGGCGGTCTGGCCGCGGAGAAGGTGGGCGGGAGAAAACTTTACAGGAAGGCAGAAGCAATCTCCGCCGAGGGAGTCAGCGAGCGGCCGCGCGGAGAGGAGGGGCGGGCGGTCCCCAGGCGGGCGGGCGCAGGGCGCAGGGTGCTGACCTGCTGGAGAGGGGCCCCGGGCGCGAGGCGGAGTCCCGGCGCGCGGCCAGGCTGGTGGAGGCCCCCGGCAGGCTGCAGATTCCCTCCGGCCCCGGGAGCCGCAGCAGGACCGGCCAGGAGGCGCCACGGAGGGGAGCCCCATCCCGGTGCTGACAGTGCCCACCGCGCCCTACGAGGACCGGCGGCCGGCCGGCGGCGGGGGTCTGCGGCGACCCACTGGCCTCTTCGAGGGCCAGCGCAACTACCTGCCCAACTTCATCCAGAGCGTGCTGTCGTCCATCGACCTGCGCGACCGTCGGGGCTGCACCATGGTGGTGGGCAGCGACGGCAGGTACTTTAGCAGGATGGCCATCGAGATCGTGGTGCAGATGGCCGCGGCCAACGGGGTGAGTGTCCGGATGCCCCTCGCTTCCCGCCGCGCCGCCGCCATGCCCTCTCCTAGCCCTTGTCCCCCTGCTGCCTCCGGGCCCAGCTGGGAGGCCCCTGCCCGGCCCCGGCTTTGCTTCCTCACTCCCGCGTCCTCACCCTCCAGCGCCCCACTCCCGCCGCGCTCGCAGCCTCCCCGGCGCACCCCGGACACTGGGTTCTATTAGTACCCACCGCCCCCAAAAGTCTTGAGGGGTTTCCGTCGTTCCTGGAGCCACTCCGGGCGCCCTGGACTCTTCTCCGACTCTGCGCACATCCCGCACCTGCTCATTTTTCTTTCGGACATTCTCTTACCCGGCCCTGTGGATTCCAAGGCAGCTCCCAGTTTTCCATATTGTTCCCAACGCGTTCACTGCCCACAGTCCCCACACAAACTTCTTTCCCAGGCTCACAACATAGTCCCTCTGCCCCGTGCCCTTTTTGCAATAATCTGCCAGTCCCCTAAGTCTTAGCTCTGCCTATTTAACAGTAGTGGTGTCTCAGAACACACACACACACACACACACACACACACACACACACACACACACACACACACACACACACACACACGATCCCTGACATATTTGGCAAGAGTAGGCCCTGAAGGTTTTTAATATTTTGGTTCTTTAACCCAGTGGAATTACTGAATGATTTATTGAATTAGGGTAGGGATGGAGTGGATCCATTTGTTTGATGCTAAACAGCCTGAGCTCGCAGTTCCCAGGGGGCATATCTCTAAATGGTCTGAAATGAGATTTGCAGTGGTTTTCTTAATGCAATTCCCAACTTCTCTCCAAATGCCTTTTGACATTTAACAACATTTCATGCCTCTTCCCCTTTCGGTTTTCATCCTTGTTTTCTCTCCCTTCTCCCACGACCTCGGTAGTCTTCTGCAATCTAGATTCTCAGACTTTGGGTTTTTCTCCCTCTGCCCCTTTCCTCTCTGTCCTATAACTAGAAGCACCTTTTGGCATAGACCCGTATCCCAGTTTCCTCTTTCCCAGGTCCAGCAGCATCTCAAGGACATCTACAAGAGGGATACCTAACTTCAGGGGTCTCTGAATTATATGTGGGAAACATCGTCTAAAAAAGTAATTTTATCCTTATTCATGCAACCAGACCCACACTCATAGAACTTTTCTTTAAGGGGAGTGTCTTGCAGATGTATAAATGAGTGTTAACATCTTTAAAAGCGAAACTCAACAATTCCCTGGCATTTGAATTCCCTCCTTCCTTCCCAACCCTCTCCTTTTCATTTTCTCATTTATTATTAAAAACATTTTTAAAGGATCTCCGTGCTTCATATTTATCTACTATAATTCCTCCTTCTCGGTGTTGCAGGGATGGGGAAAGAGGATTTTTTAAAAAACACAATAAAAAGCAATTGGGAGAAACAGGGCCAGTGGTGTTGGGGTGGGTAGTGGAATTGTGATTTTTGACTCCAATAGACAATGATGCTGGATATATGGGGTTTGATTTCTCTCTGGCTCCTCACTTGGGATTGATGAAGTTTGGCTAGAGTCAGGGAGTTGAAGAGAGGTTGACAAATGGACTTTCACTCTTCTCTGACAGGCTGTTCCTGTGGAGTGATGGAGAATAATGAGCCTTGGGAGAGCTATGGGAGCTCTCATACTCCTTCCCGAGCCAATTTTTTAGGGAGTGAGAGAAACATGGCCTGTCCAATACTTGTTGTGGGTCAGGATATTTTTGAAGCTACGGTTGTTGATTTGCATGGGAAAATTATTATGTCTTATTATTTCTTGTCCCACTTTACCATAAGGGCTCCTCAGCTTCTTACTTCAATGGGTCTTCCATGACAAACACACTTTATTAACTCTAAGAGTGGAATTTATTTTAACAGATAATTAGCATAGGTCAATATATGCTTAAAATAGAGTCAAATTAAACCTACTAGCTGTTATAAAGGACAGATGACAAAATCCACATAGAAGCATCGACTTTTAAATAATCTGAAAGTACTACTTCTAAGAGGGGTGGGCATGGGTGAAGGGAATGGTGGACATGTTTCAGAATTTCAAACAGCCAACTTTAACCAATCTTTTCCTCATTTTGTTCACCTTCTTGGGGGCTTATGCTAAAGTGAAGTGAGCAGCCATAAGGCTGGCTTCAGGAGAAAGGCGGTCTAAAAGAACTGAATAATTATAAGCAAAATTGGTCTTGAATGATTGAAAATTGATGAGAATGTGCTTGTCTCCTGATTTGGCATCCTGAGTTAGACTCAGGAATACTGAACTTGGATCCCAAAGGCTTTGGTCTTTTTTGATATCCTATTGGATAATCATAAGCAGGCTAGAAAAATAGGAAACTAGAATTTATTCTCTTTGAACTGACAAATCTGACCAGTGGGCTGCATTCTCTATATCTGAAAAATCTTGGTTTTGATTGAAAAAGTTAATTTTACAAAGCAATTTTCTTTTTTTAAATTAAATTTCATTTTTTTTTTTTGAGACAGGGTCTCACTTTGTTGCCCAGGCTGGAGTGCAATGGCACAGTCTTGGCTCACTGTAGCCTTGACCTCCCCAGATTCAGGTGATCTTCCCACCTCAGCCTCCTGAGTAGCTGGGGCTATAGGTGCACGCCACTACGCACAGCTGATTTTTGTGTTTTTACTACTCATAGGGTTTCTCTGTGTTGCCCAGTCTAGTCTCAAACTCCTGATCTCAAGAGATCTGCCTGCCTTGGCCTCCTAAAGTGTCATGAACCACCATGCCCAGCCTACAAAGCAATGTTCTAGGAAAAACTACAGTTACTCTTTGATTATGTAATTGCTGGAGAAGAAAAGCATGGCATTTCTAAAGTGATGAACTATATTACTTATATTTTAATATCTCATAAAGTTTGAAATAGACATTTCAAACATAAACATGTATAAAAATTTTTATAAATTAAAAATATAAAATCAAAAACATTATAAAATTATTTTATTATAAAATTATTATAGAATCAAAAACATTATAAATTTAAACAACTTTTTAAAAAATTTATTTTGGGATTTCCCATGGAGTGATGGAGAATAATGAGCCTTGGGAGAGCTATGGCAGCTCTCATACTCCTTCCTGGGCCAACTTTTTTAGGAAATGGGAGAAATATACCCTGTTCAATGTTTATTGTGGGTCAGGATATTTTTGAAGCTATAGTTGTTGATTTGCTTCAAACTTTAAAAAATTTATTATAAAATTATGGGATGTAAACAAATTTATTATAAAACTTTGAAATTTTCAAACTTTCAGAAAAGCAGAGAGATGAGATTAATGGCACTCATAGGCAAACATAGAACATAGATTGTAAACATTTTGCTATATTTGTGTCATGATTATTTTTTGCTTGTGTTTGAAAGTATATTAAAGAAAATGATATTTTACCCCTAAATTCTTTAGTGCAGATTTCTAAAAAATAAGAACATTTTCCTGTATAGTTACAAAATCATCTTTTCAAACAAAATAAAAAATAGTTTTTTTATATCATTTATTACCCAGTCCACATTCAGATTTCCTCAAGTATTATGAAATGTCCTTTTATTTTTTGAGACAAAGTCTTGCTGTTTCACACAGCCTGAAGTGCAGTGAAACAATCATAGCTCATTGCAGCCTCAAACTCCTGGGCTCAAGTGATCTTCCTGCCTCAGCTTCCTGAGTAGCTAGGACTATATGTGCACACCACTATGCCCAGCTAATTTATTGTTTTTGTAGAGATGGAGGTCTTACTACGTTGCCCAGGCTGGTCTCAAACTCCTGGCCTCAAGTGATCCTTCCAGCTTGGTCTCCCTGAAATATCTTTTGTGGCTGGTTTGTTCAAATTAGTTTCTTCTAATCAAGGGACACACATTGCATTTGATTATTTAGCTCAAGACTTTTTTAACCTGGAAAATACCCTCACTCTTTGTTTATGTATTTATTTAATGAAATTGACTTGTTGAAAAACTAGTCAGTGGTCCTGTAGAATATTTCCCCTTCTGGAATTTTCTGGTTGCTTTTTATGGTGTCATTTAACTTTTCACTCTGTTTTTTCCTGGTTAACTGGAAGTTAGTTCTAAAGGCTTTTAGGCCTGCTATAACAAAATACCAAAAACTGGATGACTTATAAAGAACAGAAATTTATTTCTCACAGTTCTAGAGACTAGCAAGTTTAAGATCAAGGAGCATGCGGTTTTGATATCTGGTTAGGACCAGCTTTCTGGTTCATAGATTGGCCTTCTTGCTGGGCCCTCACATAGTGGGAGAGACTAGCTAGCTCTCTGGGGCCTCTTTTATAAGGGCACTAATTCCAATCATGAAGGCTCTGTCCTTATGATCTAATGACCCCCTAAAGGCCCCACCTTTTAATACCAGCACCTTTGGGGTTAGGATGTCAACATATTAATTTTGGGAAGACATACACGTTCAGCCCATTGCAAGGTTTAGTTAGATTCAGGTTCAACTTCTTTTTTTAAAGACTATTTCATAGGCAATAATGTGTATTCACATCCCATCATTAGTGATGGTGAGATGATCGTAAGGTTAGGGTGATCACTGCCTATCTCCTCTGCTATATTCCCCCTTGGGTCAAGCCAGTAGTCTGTGACGTGAACTTTGTACCATGTGTATATTCAGTTATATTCTGTATCAATAGTTACTTGATTGTTTTAGCATTTATTAATGATCCTTGCTTGATTTGATTATTTCATTAGGGGTTTCAAAATGGTGAATTTCTAATTCTCTAATTCTATCTACATGTTTTAGCTGGCATTTTTCTATAAGCAGACCATTTTCTTCACAACTGGGTTATTTGGCTACCCTGAAACATAGTTCCTTCCGGGAAGGCAGAACATATGTTTATTTCTGTCTTTTAAAAATTACTGGTGTTTGGAGTGAAGATTAGGTGAGGTAACTACCTCCACAGGTGACAAATGAATTTTGTTTTGTCTCACTTTTGCTTTTTTGAATATCACTGTGGATGCTTGGATTTTTATATTTAATTTGAATGGATTAGGGAATAAATGAGAAGATAGGTTTTATCTGTTTCTGTAGTTTTTATGTGGCTGTGTGAACTTACTTTTAAAAATTCCCAGAAATATTTTAATTCCCCTTGAAAGATATAAACTATGTCATACTATAAAGCAAAAGAAAAACCAATCATGTGAAGAGTACATAGTATCGTTTAAACGAATTGTGGTTAAGCTTAGTTTGTAACTAATTAGTTTTTTATTTTCTTTCTACTTTTATCTGCTTCAGAGCCTCTTCAGTGGTTTAGATCTTCTATGTGTCAAATTGTTCTAATCTCTTAAAAAGTTTAAGAGCTAAAATACAACACAATGACTACAAGAATGCCTTTGTCCTTTTCTGGGTAGGTACACCTAAGGCAACTTCTTTTTCTCTTCTTTGTTCTCTTCTTCTTTCTTATTCTTAAATCATCTTCAATATTGGACAGATGACAGCACTGTGCCTGCCTCAAGATGTTTCTGACTTTTTCTTTTTCTTTTTCTTTTTTTTTTTTTTGAGATGGAGTCTTGCTCTGTCACCCAGGCTAGAGTGCAGTGGCACAATCTTGGCTCACTACAACTTCTGCCTCCTGGGTTCCAGTGATTCTCCCAACTCAGCCTCCTGAGTAGCTGGGGTTACAGGCATGCACCACCACGCCTAGCTGATTTTTTGTATTTTTACTAGAGACGGGGTTTCACCATGTCGGCCAGACTGGTCTTGAACTCCTGACCTCAAGGGATCTGCCTGCCTTGGCCTCCCAAAGTGCTGGGATTACACGTGTGAGCCATTGCGCCCGGCCGTTTCTGACTTTTTCTAAAGTCTTCTTTCTCTGGAGATGACGTTATATAATAGCACTGTTCAATAGAAGTTTCTTTGATGATGGAACTGTTCTATAATCTGCATTGTCCCAGCCACTAGCCATATGTGACTACTGTAACACTTGAAATGTGGCTAGAGCAACTGAAGAACTGAATTTTGCATTTTACTTAATTTTAATTAATTAAAATAGAAATGCAAATAACCATAAGTGGTTAGTAGCTACCATACTGGACAGCAAAGATCTATAATTCAGCATTTAAAATCGATTTTGTTTTGTTTTCAAAAATGGAGTCAGACTGTTACAACCCAAAAGAACTGTAGGTTAAATTCAGATAAATCACCAAATACTACATACACATTTGGGAAATCCAAACCAGATTTTTTCATGTGATAACCACACCCTCTTTTGACTTTAGCCTTGGAGGTAATGGAGTATGGCAGAAAAAACCCTGTATCAGCAGCTGGAAGACTCACCTTCTTTTCCTAGCTCTGCCATATATTGACCAAAAGAGTCAAAGTCCATTCAGATGGTTGAGGGGCCTTGGAATTTTGTTTTTGGTTTTCACATACAAGTTGGAGGGCAGATGCATTAGCCTCTTGAAATACCCAGAAACCACTTGTTTCCTCATCTAAAAATCAGGTATGACAGGATCATTTAACTATCCTGGAAATCAGATGAAGCACTGCATATGAAAGCACTTTGTAACATCGATAGCACTGGGAAATGTAAAGACCTTTTACTGAAATATAAAGGTGTATGGTCAACTGAATACATCTCAGATAATTATGATTTGACTGTATGTATTGAATATAACCTGTAGTGGGCCCCTTGGTAAACAGCTTACAGTTTTGTTGCAAGTTTTAGCCAAGAGAAAATTTATTTGTTGACTAGTCATGCCCTTTATTGGCCACATGATGAGCAGCAATGATATTAACACACAGTGCACCTTGCAGAATTCAAGAATGTCTCAGTGTCTTGTGAACTAGGAAGCTGAAATGCAGTGGTATGCAGAAGGCTGGCTCAGTAGGAGCCTTGGGAGTGTCCTCCAGATAGATGTTTGTGCAGGTTGTATTTGATTCCAGTTGGCCATGAAAAGCTGGTTGCTCTAAAGAATGAGAATATACTTGGTTTTGCATTTACTAGAACTATCTGGGGAACAAATCTTGGGGTGGAAGAAAGAAGGGAGGGAGGGAAAGCTGTGCTTCAATACCTAGGGCTTCTTTCCTGGAATGGATCTGAGAATCTGGGATTGGGTGGCTAATATCTCATCTCTAGAAGGGAGAAAGAACTGGGTGGTGATGGCTTTGTATTTTCTACTGGAGTTCACTACAGAATAGGTGAATGGAATGGGCTGCTATTATCCAGACATTAGGGAGGACAGGTTTGTGATACATTAGAAAACTTGAATGAGCCCTTCTATGATTCTCTCTTCCCTCTTTCTGCTTCCCTTTCTGAATCACCATCCGCAGGTTGTGGAATTAGCAAATCTATTATGTGAGCAATAGCAAACTTACAGGAGCCCTTGGCTCCATCTATCTCCCTGTTTGTGTCAGTTCATTCTGGATGCTTTTAGTCTGTGGTCTTCATTCACTCTTTTTATGGGGAAGTAAAAGGAGTGGGACAGATTATGAGAACAGCTGGGTCCTCCCAGTTGCTGGGGTGGTTATTTTAAGCTTTGTTTAATGTGTCCAGAGACCCAGATGGCATTTTTAACTAAGCTGCTTTATTAAATCTTGTGATAAAGCATAGTGATGTTTATTGAAAAGGCAGACACACATCAGCAACATTATGCGTGAAACTTGCTCTAAGAATTTTCTATAAAACATCTGTTCTCTTTGAGCCTTTTGTGAACTCTGGAAGTTTGCTAGTTTCTATATAGACTTGAGGACAAGAAGCTGGAACCCACTTTTGGAGATGTCCAAGCATAGGTATTGGAATCATTAATCCTAACCCTCTCAGTTTTAAGGTCCCGGATACCCTTCTGTTAGACAACAGTAACATGAGCAAGCACTGTAATAACATTTAAACAAGATTATTTGGAAATAATGGACAAGAAAAATTAGTATAAATTGTTTGGGGATTTTAAAATTAAAGATAAAAAGCTAGGGCTTCAATGACCTGTGCCAGCCTATAGCCTTAAGAGTCAATTTGCAAACACTCAAGATTTGGCCAATATGCCTCTACTACTTCTACTTAACACAGTCAAAGGGAAATTTTTAGATTCTTTCATCTGATTTGACTCTCTTAGTTACGAATAAGAGGATATCTAGAATATATATGTGACTTGTTAAAATGAAAATCCACCTTCTCTGAGTCTTCAAATATCTTTCATATCTTACATTTTTAGTAACATCAACTTTTGAAGTCATGTCCGTAGTTGTATGAAAAGAAAAATTTCAGGAACATTCAACCTCAAAAGTTCTTTTTCTTAGTCTGAAGTCATAGAAGCATTTGACTTTTACTTTCTCTTTTTAAGTTTGTACTAGTAGGTATTTTGTATAAATATAATATTTAATTATTGCCTTTGTATTCCTTTTCTCTAGTAAACATCCTGGTTTTTAGCTATCAATATGTAGTTTTACATTTAGGGATTTCTAATGGAAAGACAAAGGAATCTGAAATCAGAGGACAAGAGTTTATTCTACTTGACTAAACACATACAAAATACTGGAAGGAGAGTTTTACAACAAATATTTAATATCTATGACATGTAAAAAGGTTTTCGAAATCAAGAAAATTCAAACAATTCAATACAAATATCATCAATAATAACACATGAACAGGTGGCCAACCTTATTAATAACCAGAGAAATATAAATTAAAACAATCCATCAACTTGTAAAAAAGATGAAATTTCCCAGAGTTGGTGTAGGTGATGTAAAATTGTCATGTTTGTATACTGTTCATAGAAGTTAAATTGACATAACTTTTTGGTCAGGCAATTTGGAAGTATATATCTAAATTAATAGAGTAGTTTTCTAATAACCTGGGAATCTCTTAATCTAAGAATCTTTACTAGATTTTTCTAGAACAAATATACAAACATTTATGTACAAGGGTACTCACTGCAGCATTTTGCTAAGGAAAAACTCAGAAAAAATCTATATGTTCAACAGAGAACAGGTACATAATTTATGACACAACTGCACAATATACACCACTAAAATAAAGGATATAAATTTATATGTAGTATGAAAAAGATGTGAATGATAGCTTGTTGGTGAAAAACAGCAATGACTGGAATATTGTGTGTAACGTAATCCTGCTTTTCTGTATATAATGTAGGCATAGAAAATAGGATTGAAAGGACATACTCTAGTCAACAGTGTATATAGCTTGGGTGGAGGGGCTGTATAATGGGGAAGGAGAGTCCCTTTTCCTATCTATTCCATATACATCTCTGGATTTAAAAGATCATACATGCATATGCATTACCTTCAAAATTAAAATGATAAAGACAAAAGGAGAAGCTTTGGATTTGAATCATGATACTACTGTTTGCAAGTTATATGACCGTGGGGAAGTTGCCTAGCCTTCTGGGGTTTATTTCCTCATTTATAAAAATAGGGAAAGTAATAATACTTGTCTACGTATCTTCTAGGGTTGTTAGGAGGATTGAATGTGATAATGGGTTACAGCATTATGAATTATTTATTCACATAACACAATTATTATAAAAATATTTTGCTCTGATTAAAATAAAAGAAGGATGAGATCATGTGTGTTTTTCAGTCCCGGTAGTTCTACTAACCAGAAAGCCCCTGCTGATGTGGTGATCACAGTTGCTTTGGTGCAGCTTCCTCTTGACTTTTGGCATTTCTCCATGCTGCTAGCTAAGGGTGAGGTGGCGACTGTGGAAGGTGTGATCTCCTCCCCCTCCCAGCACACATTTGTGTGCGTACTCACACTCATGCACACACAAACACACACATGCACACTCTATCACAGTACATGAGGTGGCAGCAGCTGCTCCAGCATAGACTTCCACACAACATAAAGGACTTTTTTGGTGTGGTCTGTGCATTATTTCCTGTTAAGCATGAGCTGAGTCAGTGCCATGCTTTTCCATCTGAAACCTTTCTGAGGCTCAGGCTGTGTTAAGAGCAAACCCTCTCCCCTCCATGCCCACCCCATGGCCCTCTACTGAAGCCAGATCTTAATCTGCTCATTTCATGAGGATTTTCAAACCGAATGGACTGGGCCATGTGAGAGATCACTGAAAGGAACAGACCAAGCAGAGGCTAAGAGACTCCATGCTAATCTGCTGAGTCGTCTGAAAATGCACAGCTGTGGGAGCTCACGGTGCTTTAAAGTACTTTGGCAGGATGTTTGTTCAGGGGTCTGTTCCTGCAGCCCTGCTGAATGTTTGGTTAGGAGGCATAATCTTTTTTTGGACAGGATCTCCCAAATGTAAAGTGATAGATGCTAATGTGGAATATAATACAGAGGATCCAGCTTGGATGTCATAAATAACAATAAATTGTTTAATCTTGCTGAGCTGTAAATCTATGATTGCCAGAGGTCTTTAGTTCACTGGAACATAGTATGGGGGCAGGGGCACTTAGCAAATAGGCAGTTATTATTTTCCAACCAGACAGAAACTGGTCTGATGGAATTTATCTAAAAAGGCATACACATGTATTTTAATTAATTGTGACAATTACTCAGAGAAAACACATGGCCCTAAAGAGGCTGAGGGGTTTTTTGTTCTACCTATAAATGTATATGTATATTCACCTATATTCTACCTATGTATAAGTAAGAGAATGAGTTTTTGTTTTGGGGATATATATTTATACGTATCTATACAGATAGATATACACATACTTAATTTCTGTCTACCTATTAAGGTGTGGTGCCAGATGGAAAGTATTTTTAAGCATTTAGATAGCTTATTCTATAGCATATGTGTGCATATAGCCCCCCCATAAAGCTTTGTCTCTTTTCTGGATATATTTAACAAGAGGCTAGAACAGAGTCCAAAATGTCAGAAATGTTTGAACATTCCATAGAAATGAAGGAGGTGTTTCCAAATGACCTATGTTTTTATGGCAATAAATAGAACTTGTGCTGCGTTGGATGGGTCAGGAGTAAGGAATATAAACAGTGTAAGTATGACTATTCCAGGCAGAAATCTACCTTGTAAGAACAGCTTTGTGCAGTGAGCTCAACAACATTGATCAGTTAGCAGTCCGGTTCAGTACAACATTGATCAGGTAGCAAGCCGGTTCGGCAGTGCCAGTCGGAGACACAGATGGGGACAATCAAAGAAGATGCAGGTCAGGACAAGGATGCAGACATGTACCTGTCACTACCATGGACTTCAGCAGCTTCTTAGTGAGCAGGTTTATGATTAAAGAAGAAAGACATCGTTGATATGTCAGCATGTTACAATTAATTTGCTGTTTAGTTATTAGCAAACTACATCCAGTTTTTAGTTTTTAGTTTTTTTTTTCTTTTTTCTTTTTTGAAACAGGTTCTTGTTCTGTCATCCAGGCTGGAGTGCAGTCGTTATCCAAGCTCACTGCAGCCTTAAACTCCTGGGCTCCGTGGATCCTCCCACCTCAGCCTCCCAGGAAGCTGGGACTACAGGTGCACGCCACCATGGCCAGCTAATTTTTCTTATTTTTTTGTAGAGATGAGGTCTTGCTGTATTGCCCAGGCTGCTCTTGAGCTCCTGGCTTCAAGCCATCCTCCTGTCTTGGTTTCCCAAAGTGCTGGGACTATAGGTGTGACTCACCATGCCTGGCCTACATCCAGTTTAATTTATACTACAGTGTGGGTTTAGTCCTCAAACATGTTTTTGTTTTACATATAAAAATTTGAGGTAAAAGAACATTTTTACATTGGTCAATAATGGTACATTTAAACAATGGACGACTATATCCATTAAAATCATGTTGTGGAAGAATATTCAGTGACATGGAAAGATTGACTCAAGGGCAAGTGAAACGTGTCAAGAGTCTGTTAGGTACTAGACACTGTAAACTGGGTCTTGGCTGTGTTACTTGCTTACATCCTCCATCATGTGATCTTTTAGATAACAAAATCGAGATACATAGGGATTTGGGATCTTGCGCAAAGTCACTCAGGCAGTAGGTGGCAAAGTCAATTCTTACATTCTTTCCCATTGAACACCAAAATCTCAGCTTACCTCAGGGCACTCAACTCTGCTTTCTTGACCCACACCCAGGTAGACCCAATGGACACTTGTAGCTCTTATCCAGCTGGGGTGGTCACCTCATAAAATGGCAACAAGTGGGGCCCTTTCTCGTTCTAGTGAGTCAGACTGTATACCTTAAAGATTTCAGAGCACTTCCTATGTACTGAAATTGCCTCATTACCAGGAAGGACATACTTCCAATTTTCACCACCTCCATTTTGCATCCAAGGAAGATTAGATTTCTTGATCTTCTCAATGAAATCTTGAGAAATGGGTGGGCCGATTGAAGAACAGGACTTGGGCCACACTTCTAGATGCCTGTGACTTTTCTGCACTTATTCAGATATTAGGAATTGATTATGAAATCCATGGTGGTTTGATGCTAATGAACTCTCATCTATCTCTCCAGCATGTGTGTAAAGACTTCCAGAGGTACAGGAAGTTGAGGATGAGCTCTCTTACTTCCATCTGGTCTCCATGTAACAAATCATATAACTGCACAATTATCCAAATGCAAATGAAGGAGTCCCTTGATGTTTGGATAACCATATTCATGCCTTGAGTTTGTTATTTCTTGAAATTGCCCTTTTCCGTCTCCTGTTTACCCATGGACAACACTACTTAAGGGCTGGCACTCTGCAACCCATGGCAGCTTGGCTTTGGGGTTCCTTCCAGTGTTTTGTTTTTGTTTTTAACCGAGAAGACAGGAAACAGGCATCTTTGTGTATATGGCTTGCCACAGCCCTTCATAGATGGACATGGTGGAGGTTGTGTGGTCCTGGAGAACACTTCCTCTGTGAAGCATCAGGGAAGTTTCTGTTCATTGTGTCTTCACTCTCTCCAATTCACTTGGGGAGTGATAGGGATTATAACACAGTGAGCAGAGGATATTGGGGAATGTCATGCTTAATTTTCTTTTCTTTTTTTTTTCTTAAATGACATTTAAAGCTAAAAGAGAATCACAAAGGGTAAGTCTGATTTAAGACATTTCACACATGAAGGAAATCCTGCTTTCATGCGTGTTATGTCACAGGAAAAACTCATTTAGAGTCAACATTCTGCACCTACTCCGAAATTTTAGCCTGAGGGTTTAAATATTACCTCGCTGCTCTCTAGGACTTTAATTTGAGCTAATTAGAAATGGAACTCATACTAAAACTAATTTAGGAAAGAAGCTGTTGATGTTCTGAAGAAAAACAGCTGTCAGAAATAAGATCATTAGAAAACCATAGTTGTATATGGGACAAAATGTAAAGGAATAGAAATGCTGGGAGAAAGCTTTTATAGAATAACATTTTATCTTTCTTTGGACACTGGTCTAAGGCATGTGAAAGGGCATATTGATTCCCTTGGCACCTGGTATGCTCATTTATGGATGAAAAAGCCCAATGACATAATTTAGGTGAGGTTTAAGGCTTGATGGGAGGCATTGGTGCCATTAGAAGGACGGACACAAAGAGTTCTTAAGTAACGGCATCATGGGAAATGATAATTGCACACTCCTTTCTACTATGTCTTGGTTTCCCCAAGCATTTAGAAGTCACGGCTGGGTAGGAACAAATTTATCATGAGTCTGTCTGTGTGTTTGGGAATGCATATGCCTCACAGATGTGTCTGCAGGGGTCTGTGTGATAATGTTCATATATGTGATAGGTGTGGACCCTGGGATCTGTATCTGTGTGGACCCTGGGATCTGTACATGTGTGTGAGTGACAGGCTAGGCTAGGCTGAATTTGAGTGTCCTCATTCAAAAGGACATATTTAATTGAGGACTGTTATGTGCCTGGTTCTCCATCAGGAAGTGTGATTCAGGTTGGCCAACACAGAGTGGTCCAGGTCCCACTGACTAAAGGACTGTGGGTCCTGCTGCGCCAACTAGGTGCATGGACTGCTTCTATTTCAGATTCCACAAATCATAAAATGAGAATATGCTCTTTGTCAGGCTGCACATCAAGTATTCATGTTTGAGTTATTTCATTCAGTCTGAACCCATTTTAAATATAATAGGAAGTCTTGTTTCAAAATATATCCCTACTCAGGCTTACCGCCATGCTCCCCACCTTCATCCTGCCCACCGTTTTCTCTCACTTGGAAACTGGAGCAGCTCTGAAGGGATGACCCATGGCAGCCTATTTTCCAAAAATGAACCAAAGCTGAACTCTTTCTGGCCTCAGGACCATTGCACTAGCTGCGCCCTGTGCCTGGAATCCTTGGCCCACAGGCACTTGCACTTCTCAAATGCTGTCTCCTAAGAGAAACCTTCCCTGACAATCCCCTGCAACACTCTACTCTCACCTCACACTGACCCCCAGGTCTCACACTGACCTCAGGTCTCACACTGACCCCCAGGTCTCACACTGACCTCAGCTCTCACACTGATCCCAGGTCTCACACTGATCCCAGGTATTCTTTCTGGATTCATTTTCTTCAAAGCACTAATCGCCGTCTGATATTACACATATGTCTGTGTGTATTCATATGGTTCCCTAATTCACAAGTCATCTGTTCAAGAGCAGTTTTTTTGATTGTCTTGATCAGTCTGTATTTACACTTCCTGCAACATCGTCTGGCACAGAGTAGGAATTCACATGACAGCTAATTGAGATAATGAATGAATGAATAACAACATATGCATATCATTAAGAAATATCAAGGAAATACCAGAAGAAACTACCTTGTTGGGAGAGCTGGTAGGTGTTTGAGAACTTGATTTTTGTCTTTAAGTCTTTGAGCACTGTGTGCTGTTATATACTTTGTGCCTGAAGTACTTTGAATATAAAATCGGAACAAAGATTTAAAAATATAAAAACTGTTCCAAAGAGGCAAAGGCACATAACATGAATCTTTAATTTTGGAGCCACTGATGTAAAATTTTACTGACTTTAGACGGCGTTTTAGTCTACTTAAGTGTTCAATCATGAAAATTCTCTAGGATAATTCTTTCTTTCCTGTCCTTTTAAAAGAGTAATAGTGATGCCTACCTCTCCCTGCCATGAGCTCTTTCTTCCACTTGATGCCCCACTTGATGCCCAGTTCCTGGCCATACTCATCCCCATACCAGACCAGCAGTTCACAGCCTGGCCTAATGACTCGGCAGGTTCTATAGAAGATCTGATGCCCAGTTCCTGGCCATACTTATCCCCAGACCAGACCAGCAGTTCACAGCCTGGCCTAATGACTCGGCAGGTTCTATAGAAGCTCTGCCTGTGGTACTGGAAGGCCACCAGGTTCTGCTCTTCATCATCCCGGGCACAGTTCTCATACCTGGGGTCAAGGCAGGCAAAGGGAAAGAAAAGAGGCAGTGAGTTCCCTCTAGGCAGGATGACTACAGTGCTCATCCTGCCTAGAATGCTTCCCTGCTGTGCCTAATCAGCCATTTTTTCAAAGCCCAACTCCAGACTTACCTCCACCTTGATTGGCCATAAAACACATTGACCTCTAGCTTCTCTAAACTCTAAATTAATTCGTTTTATACCACAGAACTTGGTGCTTGATCACGTGCTCTGCTTCTAGATTAGCTCACATCATTCTACACTCAGCTCAAGTCCATCTTTCTTTGACAGGCCTTCCTCTAATCACCCTACAGTTCACTCAGCTGCCATTCACCTGACTTCTTCAGATTCCTAGAGAAACTCAGAAGCCTCTTTCTCTTGGCCCAATAACATAGAACAGTAATAGTTGATTCATTTTTCTATTCTCTGATAGAACGACAGCCCATTGTGGAAAGGGGCTGGGTCATCCTGCAGCTCACTTCTGTTCAAGTAGTGAACTTCACTTCCTAACCTGGAACATACTAAGTGTTTAACAAATGTGGATTACATAAATTAAAGCATGAATTAACCTTGTCAAGGTTTATCTTGGTGCCTCAATTTTGTCTAGCATACATATTTGTGTTTTGATACCAATAAATCATAATATCTATATTTTTATTTTTTATTTCTAAAAGTTGATGGTATAAAACAGCACTGTATGGAGAAAAATAGAAATAGGGGATGTGAAAATCATTGAGGGAGGCATAATGAGAAGGAAGGAAGTCCGGGTTTGTGAGAGATGGAGGTTCTCTCTGAAACTAAGAGAGCTAGTGGCCTTACCTCATCCAGTTGGCCCAGGATTTATCTTTTCCATCCACATACTCATAGCAGTTTCTCCCCTTGGTGATCTGAGTTTCAAAAAATAAGGTAAAGACTTTTTAGAGGGTAAAAATCTGAAGAATTATTTTACTCCACGGTCATCAATGGCCTTTGGACCTGCAGAGCTTCAACTGCCAACTGAGACCACATGGCATGCACCTTAGTCATCATCTACACATCTGAGTTGGTTTGTCCAATCAGAGCAGAAGCTCCAAAAGGGAGGATGCACTTCTTTGTCTTTGTACCACTCTGCTCCCACGTACCCTGTGATCTCTAAATAGGAGTTCCATGTTCATGCAAAGACCCTTGAGTACACAGAGCTAACCATGTTATCCCTACCTATATCCTAACATGTAGAAGGTGATGTCCCACCAAAGGCACAGAAGGGATGTGGGAAGACAGAACAGGGGAAACAGCAGGCTCTTCTTACTAGCCAGGAATATCCACTGTTGGCTGCCTCTTCGTCTTCTGTAATTCGGCCCTCACAGGGGCCAGAGTGCAGACCCAGTGGCAGATCAGATGCCTCGTTCCATACTCCAAGCCCAGCCTGAGGGATGCCTGATGGCCCAATTCTCAGCCCTGGGGGCAGACTGAGGGCTGAACGGTTGGGATGCCCCTTGTCCACTGCACTGTCCTTTACAAATGTAGGGGGCCCATGAGCAGCACAGCTGTCAATGAAGAAGTTCTGACACATCTCACAATCTGGAAGTGAGGGAAGCAGGGATTAGGAAAGTTGTAATGCATGTTCCTTGATATAAGAGCTTCAGAAAGAGCTTGGCACTCACATTATTTAGCCCCAATCCTGTACTTTAATTCATTCGAGTAAGGGAATGATTTGTGGGCCAAATGATGAAATTATTGTACCAGGACATAACAGCAAGCTGTGTGAGTGGCTGAAAGGGTCACTCACAGAGGTAGTCATCATCCTGTGGCTCGCTGATCTCTTTGTATGCATGACCCTTTCTTTCTCGCAGGCTATACATCTTTCCTACGGTCTCCTTCCTCCTGAGTTCTAGGTTGGAGAAGAGTAGATGGGTAAAATTGGGAGTCTGGGGTGTTTGTCCTTGTTTCATAAGAAAATGTGAAATCTCCTACCATCAAATTAGCATCTACCTTTCTACATACTCTAGTCTCCCCCTCTTTACTGCTTCAGAGAGACTTAGACCCCACACCCACACTGACTGTAGATGCCTATTCAATTTTAGTTTCTAGCTGTTCTCATTATCCCATTAACCTCCCAGCCTTTCTGCTTACAAAATGGTTCATTCATGCATTTATTTATTCAGAAAATATTTTTTGAGAGTTCATTACATCTTAGGCATTGAACAAAGGCCTGGACATACAACACTAAGAAAGTATAGTCTCTATAGGGGATCTTCTATGTACTAGTTGACATGTGATGGAAAAGGAAATGTAGAAACGCACAAAAGAATATATATTATCAGAGAGGTACTTATTGGACACCTCACATGTATCAATTCATTTATATTTAATTTAATGATTTCAAACAATACATGAGCTCTGTATACTTGGTCTCATTTTACAGATTACCATTCAGGAGCCCATGGAATTTATAAGATTTGCCCAAGGCCCCAATGCTTCTGTGTGGATTATAACCCAAGTGAGTGACTTCAAAGTTAATGTTCTTACATGCTATTCAATACTGTATCCAAGGCTAGGCACGGTGGCTCAAGCCTGTAATCCCAGCATTTCGGGAGGCTGAGCTGAGCAGATCACTTGAGGCCAGGAGTTTGAGACCGGCCTGGTCAACATGGTGAAACTCTGTCTCTACTAAAAATCAGCCAGGCACGGTGGTGCACACCTATAATCCCAGCTACTCGGGTGACTGAGGCATGAAAATCGCTATTTTCATGGAGGCAGAGGTTGCAGTGAACCGAGATCTCACCATTGCACTCCAGCCTGGGTGACAGAGTAAGACTCTGTCTCAGTGAACAAATAAATAAATAATTTTAACAAAATACTGCATCTAACTTCTGGTCTCACAGTTGAGTCCAGCTTAAGCCCAGGCCTATCCAAAGTCCACCCCACATAGGTAGACCATACTCACCAACCTTTCTAGAGGACATAGCGGGACTAAATTCCCCTCAAATTTTTTCTTACCCAGTTTTAGTCTAGAGTGCTGTCCAGAGGTACTTGCTTCTCCAGGAGGGGACACTGGTTTCTGAGCCTGCTCTGAGCCATTTGTATTCAGTAAATTTGGCGTTCCTGACAATTCTTTCAAACTAGATTCATTATTGAATGACGCCTTGGGCATTCCCTTTAATGTGAGAATCACATATTAAAAGACAACGTGCATTTATTTAGTTCTTTACGGCTTGCAACATGTTTTCATATGACTGTAGTTAATGTTCAAACCTTGGAAATACCTAGAGTGTCTAAATACTAGAGGGAAAAGACAAGGTCTAAGTGGGTAGTGAATCTGGGACTCTAACCCATGTCTTAAGGCTCTTTCCTTCAACTTTCTCTCAAAACGTTCTATGTAAGTTAAAGGGAAGGAGGAAGAATACTTGGGAAGACTAGCTGGAGAATCAGCAAGATCTGTGAAAGAAGGGGATAAGGGCTTACAGAGAGAAGGAGGAAATCTTCCATAAACTAGTAGACTTTTGATGGAAGGGGAAATGTAGAAAAGCACAGAGGGACAAAGCACATCTGGAAAATGAGGTAATAGGGCAGTAAGGTTCGGAACAGAACAAAGAGATGATTGGCAAAAATATATCTAGACAACTAAGAAAGTGAAGTCAAAGTTGCATGTTGCCATATCCTGGAAAGAATATTTGGCTTTTGAATTAGATTAGTTAGTTCCTGTACCAATTCTGCTTGTCTGCTTGAATAAGGGTGTATTGTTAGCTAATTTCTCTTTAGTTTCCTGATCCAGAAGTTGGCATACATGGTTTTTTTGTTTTGTTTTGTTTTGAAAAGGAGTCTTGCTCTGTTGCCTAGGCTAGAATGCAGTGGCATGATTTCAGCTCACTGCAGCCTTCACCTCCCAGGTTCAAGAGATTTTCCTACCTCAGCCTCCCAAGAAGCTAGGATTACAGGCACGTGCCACCACACCCAGCTAATTTTTGTATATTTATTAGAGACGGGGTTTCGCTAGGTTGGCCAGGCTGGTCTAGAACTCCTCACCTCAAGTGATCCACCCACCTCAGCCTCCCAAAGTGCAGAGATTATATGTAAGAGCCCCCGCACCCAGCCCATGCTAATTCCTTTTTTTTTTTTGAGAGGGAGTCTCACTCTGTTGCCTAAGCTAGAGTGCAGTGGCATGATCTCAGCTAACTGCAGCCTCCATCTCCCAGGTTCAAGCGATTCTCCTGCTTCAGCCTCCCGAGTAGTTGGGATTACAGGTGTCCATCACCATGCCCAGCTGATTTTTGTAGTTTTAGTAGAGATGGGGTTTCACCATGTTGGCCAAGCTGGTCTCGAACTCCTGACCTCAGGTAATCTGCCCACCTCTGGCTCTCAAAGTGCTGGGATTACAGGTGTGAGCCACTGCCCCCGGCACTAATTCTTAATATTGTAGTGAACATGAAAGATAATAATGTTCACCAAAGTGTTTTTTGAGGTACTTAATACAGTATGAATGTGAGATTAATAATTATTCTCGCCAGGCACAGTGGTTCACACCTGTAATCCCAGCACTTTGGGAGGCCAAGGCAGGCAGATCACCTGAGGTCAGGAATTTGAGACCAGTCTGGCCAACCCTGTCTCTACAAAAAATACAAAAAACTAGCCGGGTGTGGTGGCGGGCACCTGTAATCCCAGCTACTCAGGAGGCTGAGGCAGGAGAACAACTTGAACCCAGGAGGTGGAGGTTGCAGTGAGCCGAGATTGCGCCACTGCACTCCAGCCTGGGTAACAAGAGTGAAACTGTCTGAAAAAAAAAAAAAAAAGAAAGAAAGAAAAGAAAAGAAAAGAAAAAAATAATTTTTTTCACAGACTGGGTGCGGTGGCTCACATCTGTAATCCCAGCACTTTGGGAGGCCAAGGTAGTAGGATGGCTTGAGCCCAGGAGTTCAAGACCAGCCTGAGCTACATGGCAAAACCCTGCCTGTACAAAACACATAAAAATTAGCCGGGCATGGTGGTGCATGCCTGTGGTCCCAGCTACTCAGGAGGCTGAGGCAGGAGGATCACACTAACCTAGGAGATGGAGGCTGCAGTAAGCCGAGATTGAGCCGTTGTACTCCAGCCTTGGCGCAAGAGCCAGACTCTGTCTCAAACCACCCCCTGCCCCTGTAGAAAAATAACAAACAAAAATTATCTCATAGTCCTGATATATCTCTACAGTTGAAATCTAACTCAAAGATATTTTCAGCATTCCTTGACCCTGTTACTTATAGTTTAATTCATAAGCTTGGAATCAATCATTCAGAAAACACTCAGGAGGCTCTCAGAGGCCCTGAGCTGGGCTTGGGAGTTCTGAGAAGAATCAGGAAGGGACTAGACTCCTGAAGAGCTCACAATGAAGAGGCAGCAGGCAGGCTAAACAAATAATTCCAAATAACATGAGAGTTCCCTAATTGGAGCCCAGAGGAAGGAGCCGTTACTGCCTTCTACAGGAATGAGCATTTGAAATTGGTTCCAGAAGAATATATTTTTACTTAATAGGGTGTAACCTATATGAAGTCCTAAACCATTTTCTTATTTGTTGTTTCTCAATCTTCGAACCTGAAACTCCTCAGGGCTGGAAGCTGCTTCCTCTGATCAGAATGGGTCCCTTATGAGGGTAGGGACCCTATCTTCTTCTGGTACCATCCACAGTATGAATTGTCTATTTACTTGGAAGCTTCCCTTAATCAGAGTGTTTTAGTGCAAATCTGACTTTACTACAACAGAGAAAAACTGAGGTTGAAAAATCAATTGGACGAATGATGTAAAGACATATGGGTAAGACAGCATAAACTTTATAAAACTATGAAACTTTTAATGATCTTGTAAGTGCTTTAGAGAAGGAGTTTTGGATTAGACTGCACCAACACTGAATGTGATCCCAGGGATATAACTGAACATTTTTATACCTCAGTTTCCTAACCTGTAAAATGGCTATAGTTATAGTACCTACTTAATAGGTACTATATGTGAAGTTGAATAGGTACTATACGTAAAGTTTATTCATGTAAAATGCTTAAAATAAAGTCTGAAAATACTGAGAAAATAACCCATGGTAGCGATTATTGTTGCTGTTCTTATTAACTCTTAAAATAATGATGATGTCAGACACTGCGCTAAAGAGATCAGGAGAGGAAGGCAGTAGTTCCTAGGATAGTCTGTACATTCTCCTTCTCTTACCTGTATTTGGATCTATGAGGAAGTTTTCTTGTCAACAGGATTTGGGAGATACTTACCTTCTGGTGTTTACTCTGTTCTCCTCTGAAGGCCATCCAAGGAGGTTTGACTAAAAGGTGATGAGAAATCAGTGGTTTGGTTGGTAAATGTTTCCAAACTCTAGAGATTTTTTTTTTCTTTTTGATATGGAGTCTCCCTCTGTCGCCCAGGCTGGAGTGCAGTGGCACAATCTCCCCTCACTGCAATCTCCGCCTCCCAGATTCAAGCAATTCTCCTGCCTCAGCCTTGTGAGTTGTTGGGAACTACAGGTGTGCACCACCACACCCAGCTAATTTTTGCATTTTTAGTAGAGATAGGGTTTCTCCATGTTGGCGATGCTGGTCTCGAACTCCTGACCTTAGGTGATCCACCTGCCTCGGACTCCCAAAGTGCTGAGATTACAGGCATGAGCCACTATGCTCGGCCTAACTCTGGAGTTTCTCATTAGAGACAGAGAATTCTGAATCAGAGAGTGGTGATTCCAAGTATTATCCAAGGGCAATTTGGAAATGTTTTCTGAAGTATCATTAAGGCCTATGCTTCTATTGGGGGCATTGCTAATTTTCTTAAGATTAAAAAAAATAGATAAAACTTCATCTTTGTTCCAGCCTATCTGTAAAGGTATACCTAATAAGGTGTTTATTACATTAATTTTTAAAATGTAAATTGACCTTTCATGACAAACACACTGAACAAACTAGGAATAGAAGGAAATCACCTCAATGTAAAAAGGTCATATAAGAAAAGCCCTTTTTTTTTTTTTTTTTTTTTTTTTGAGATGGAGTCTCGCTCTGTCACCCAGGCTGGAGTGAAGGGGCGCGAGGTCGGCTCACTGCAAGCTCTCCCTCCTGGGTTCAGGCCATTCTCCTGCCTTAGCCTCCCGAGTAGCTGGGACTGCAGGTGCCTGCCACCACGCCCAGCTAATTTTTTGTATTTTTAGTAGAGATGGGGTTTCACCATGTTAGCCAGGATGGTCTCGGTCTCCTGACCTTGTGATCCTCCCACCTCGGCCTCCCAAAGTGCTGGGATTACAGGCATGAGCCACCGCGCCCAGCCAAAAAGCCCATTTTTTAACATCATAGTCGATGATGAAAAACTGAAAGCCTTCCTTCTAAGGTCATAAACAAGGTAAGGATTTCCAGTCTTGCTACTTCTATTCAACATAGTCCTGTAAGTCGTAGCCTGAGCAATTAGGCCAGTAAAATAAATAAAAGGCATCCAAATGGAAAGGAAGAAGTAAAATAATCTCTGTTTGCAGATGACATGATCTTACATGCAGAAAACTATAATGATTCATTAGCTGAGCATGGTGGCGGGCACCTATAGTCCCAGCTACTCGGGAGGCTGAGGCAGGAGAATCACTTGAATCTGGGAGGCAGAGGTTGCAGTGAACCGAGATCATGCCACTGCACTCCAGCTTGGGCGACAGAGCGAGACTCCATCTAAAAAAATAAATAAAAATAAAACTATAAAGATTTTACCAAAAAATTGTTAGAAGTAATACACGAATTTGGGCTGGGCATGGTGGCTCAAGCCTATAATCCCCGCACTTTAGGAGGCCGAGGTGGGGGGATCACGAGGTCAGGAGATCGAGACCATCCTGGCTAACATGGTGAAACCCCATCTCTACTAAAAATACAAAAAATTAGCTGGGCGTGGTGACGGGCAACTGTAGTCCCAGCTACTCAGGAGGCCGAGGCAGGAGAATGGCATGAACCTTGGAAGTGGAGCTTGTAGTGAGCCGATATCATGCCACTGCATCCCAGCCTGGATGACAGAGCGAGACTCCGTCTCAAAAAAAAAAAAAAAAAAAGAAGTAATACATGAATTCAGCATACAAAAGCAACACCCCAAATCAGTTGTGTTTCTATTTAGTAAAAATGAGCAATCCAAAAAGGAAATTAAGAAAAAAATCCCAATCACAATAGCATCAAAAAGAATAGAATAATTAGGAATAAACTTAACCAAGGAGGCAAAAACTTGAACACTGAAAACTACAAAACAGTGCCGACAGAAATTTAAGGAGACGCAAATAAATGGAAGGCATCCTGTGTTCATGGATTTGAAGACTTAATATTGTTAACATGTTCATACTATCAAAATGATCTATAGATTCAATGCCCTGTCTATCAAAATGCCAATGCTATTATTTTCAGAAATGGAAAAATATCCAAAAAATCATGTAGAATCTCTAAGGACCCAGAATAGCTGAAACAATCTTGAAAAAGAAGGATAAAGTTGAAGGCCTCACACTTCCTGATTTCAAAGCATATTACAAAGCTACAGTAATCAGAAAAGTATGGTACTGGTATAAAGACAGACATATAGACCAATGGAACAGAATAGAGAGGCCAGAAATAAACCCTTGTGTATATGGTCAAATGATCTTCAGCAATGATGCCAAGACTACACAATGGAGGAAAGGACAGTCTGCAAGAAATTGTATTGGGAAAACTGGATATACATATGCAAAAGAGAAGACAGACTCTTACCACATATCTCATACAAAAATTAACTCAAAATAGATTAAAGACTGAAATGTAAGGTCTATAAGTACAGAACTTCAAGAAGAAAACACAGAGGAAAAGCTTCATGACATTGAAATGAACAATAACTTCTTGTATATGACACCAAAAGCATAAGCAATAAAAGCAAAAATAGACAAGTACGACTACATCAAACTTAAAGACTTCTGTGTAGCAAAGAAAACAATCAACACAGTGTCAAGGCATCCTACAGAGTGGAAGAAAATATATGCAAACCATGTATCTGATAAAGGGTTAATGTTGCTGAGTGCAGTGGCACATGACTATAGTTCAGCTATTCAGAGGCTGAGGTGGGAGGATCACTTGAACCCAGGAGTTCGAGACCAGCCAGGGCAACATAGTGAGACCTCTGTCTCAAAAAAAAGAAGATAAAGAGTTAATATCCAGGCCAGGCACTGTGGCTCATGGGTGTAATCCCAGCACTTTGGGAGGCCGAGGCAGATGGATCACTTGAGGTCAGGAGTTCATGACCAGCCTGGCCAACATGGTGAAACCCTGTCTCTGCTAAAAATACAGAAGATTAGCTGGGCGTGGTGGTGTGTGCCTGTAATCCCAGCTACTCGGGAGGCTGAGGCAGAATAATCGCTGGAACCTGGGAGGGGGAGGTTGCAGTGAGCTGAGATCGCGCCATTGCACTCCAGCCGGGGTGACAAGAGCGAAACTCTGTCTAAAAAAAAAAAAAAAAAAAAAAAAAAAAAAAACCGAAGAAAGAGTTAATATCTAGAATATATGAAGAATTCCTATAATACAACAACAAAACAAATAATTAAATAATGGGTGCTATGGGCTGAATTTTGTTTCCCCCAAATTCATATGCTGAAGCATATTTAATACCTCAATATGATGGTATTTAAAGATGGAGCCACTGGTAGGTAATTAGGGCTAGGTGATGTCATGAGGGTGGGACCCTTAGGATGACATTAGTGCTTTTGGTCAGGTGCGGTGTCTCATGCCTGTAATCCCAGCACTTTGGGAGGCTGAGGTGGGCAGATCACTTGAAGCCAGGAGTTTGAGACCAGCCTGGTCAACATGGTAAAACCCCATCTCTACTGAAAATACAAAAATTAGCTGACGTGCCCCTGTAGTCCCAGCTACGTGGGGGGCTGAGGCAGGAGAATTGCTTGAACGAGGTGGAGTTTGCAGTGAGCTGAGATTGCACCACTGAACTCCAGCCTGTGGCAACAGAATGAGGCTGTCTAAAAAAAAATCTTCTAGTAGGTATTATTGCTTTTATAAGAAGAAGAAGAGAGAAATTCCTTCTCCTTCCTGCTGTTGGCACACAAATAATTCATGTAAATACACAGTGAGCTGGAGGCTGACTACAAGTCAGGAAGAGAGCCCTCACCGGAACCCAACCATGCTGGCACTCTGATTTTTTACTACCAGACTTCAGAAATGTCAGAAAACAAATTTCTGTTGTTTAAGCCACTCAATGTGTGGTATTTTCTTGTGGCAGCCTGGGCTGACTAATACAATGGGCAAAAAGCTTGAATAGACATTTCTCAAAAGAAGATACATAAATGGCCAAGAAGCATATGAAAATATGCTTAACATCACTAATCATCAGGGAAATGAAAATTAAAACCACAATGAGATATCACCTTATCCTGTTATGATAGCCTCTGTCAAAAAACCAGAAAATAGCAGATTGGCGAAGATGTGGAGAAATTAGAACACTTGCTTATTGTTGGTGGGTAGCTTAGTCTGTTTTCTGCTGCTTTCCTAGAATGCAAGAGAGTGGGAAATTTATGTGTTTGTTTGTTTTTTTGAGATGGAGTCTCATTCTGTTGCCCAGGCTGGAGTGCAGTGGTGTGATCTCGGCTCATTGCAACCTCTGTCTCCCGGGTTCAAGTGATTCTTCTACCTCAACCTCCCAAGTAGCTGGTAATACAGGTGCATGCCACCATGCCTGGCTAATTTTGTATTTTTAGTAGAGATGGGGTTTTGCCAAGCTGGCGAGGCTGGTCTCGAACTCCTGACCTTGTGATCTGCCTGCCTTGGCCTACCAAAGTGCTTGGATTACAGGCATGAGCCACTGTGCCTGGCCCAGAGTGGGTAATTTATAAAGAAAATAATTATTTGGCTTGTGGTTCTGGAGGCTGGGAAGTTGAAGAGCATGGCACTGGCATCTTGCAAGGGTCTTCAAGCTGCATCATGACATGGTAGAAGGGTAAGTGTGCATGTGAGACAGAGAGAAAGACAGGGAAGGGCCCAACTCATCCTTTTCATCAGGAACCCACTCCTGCAATAACTAACCCACTCCTGTGATAATGGCATTAATCCATTCATGAGGTTGGAGCTATCATTACCGAATCACCTCTTAAAGGCTCCACCTCTTAATACTGTTACAATGGCAATTAAGTTTCCAATACATGAACTTCCACACATTCAAACCATAGTAGTGGGAATATAAAATGGTGCAGACACTGTAAAAAAACAGTATGGCGCTTCCACAAAAAATTAAAACCAGAACTACCTTCTGATCCAGAAATTCCACTTCTGGATATATAATATATTAAAAAGAATTAAAGGCTGGGCGCGGTGGCTCATGCCTGTAATCCCAGCACTTCACGAGGCCGAGGCAGGCGGATCATGAGGTCAGGAGATCGAGCCCATGAGGCAGGCGGATCATGAGGTCAGGAGATCGAGACCATCCTGGCTAACATGGTGAAACCCCGTCTCTACTAAAAATACAAAAAAATTAGCCTGGCGTGGTGGCAGGTGCTTGTAGTCCCAGCTACTTGGGATGCTGAGGCGGGAGAATGGCGTGAACCCAGGAGTCAGAGCTTGCAGTGAGCCGAGATTGCGCCACTGCACTCCAGCCTGGGCGACAGAGCGAGACTCCGTCTCAAAAAAAAAAAAAAAAAAAAGAATTAAAAACGATCTCAAAGAGATATTTGCACACTGATAGTTATTACAGCATTATTCACAATAGACAAGAGGCGAAGCAACCTAATATCCATTGACAAATGAATGGATTTTCAAAATGTGGTATATACATGCAGTAGAATATTATTCAGCCTTAAAAAAGAAGAAAATCTTGTCACATGCTGTGACATGGGTGAATCTTGGGAACATTCTGCTAAGTGATTAAATAAGCCAGTCACAAAAAGACAAATGTTTCATGGCTGATTCCACGTATATGAGGTATCTAAAGTAACCAAATTCATAGAAACAGAATTGCAGTTGCCAGGAGCTGGAGGGAGGAAGCAATGGAGTGTTATTGTTCAATGGGTTAGGGTTTTAGTCATGCAAGATAAAGAGTTCTAGGGATCGATTGCACAACAGTGTGCATATAGTTAATAAAGTTGTATGCTTAAAAATTGTTAGAAGAGTAAATATATGTTGTTTGATTTCCACAATAGAAAATAAATTGATTTAAATTGGGGATTTTAACTGAGTTCAGATAAAGATGTATAGATGTGTGGTAAACCACGGGAGATAGATTCCCTCTAAAGAGACATTCTTTTCCTGTCAAAACATTTGCAGAAAAGCAAACGCTGGCCTTTCATTCCTCTTACATTACATTAAGGTCTTAAGGAATCTCAAATCCACAGATGGGGAAATCGTAGACCCAATCCAAGTTGCTTTCTCCAGTTTGGGCAGATTGACTGTGTTTACTTCTAAACTCTCCTAACCAAGCAGTAGAAGAGGAAATGAGCTTTGCACTGCTATTTTATAATTATGGTACATTATTTTATCTACTTGATGCTGTCTCTGGTCAGTGACGTATGGGAAAGATCAGGGCAACTAAACAGCTCTCTCAAACCCGCTCCAGAATCGAGACAAAGAAGTAGATACATTTTGGTATAAGAGGATCATATAGTATGATTAAATGTACATAAATGATGTATCTTTACTTAATATTATTTCTTCTAAGACATTTAACTCAATAACTATTATGAGATTGGTGTTAGAAAGCTTTTTTGTGGATTTGCAGTTTAATTGTTTTCTTTAATTGTTCTGTGATTTATTAACATTGTTTAGCAAAAACAATGTTTTCTTTTTTTTAAAAAAAGAATGACAATTTTTTTTTTTTTTGAGATGGAGTCTCGCTCTTTCACCCAGGCCGGAGTGCAGTGGTGCTATCTCGGCTCACTGCAAGCTCCACCTCCTGGGTTCATGCCATTCTCCTGCCTCAGCCTCCTGAGTGGCTGGGACTACAGGTGCCCGCCACTGTGCCTGGCTAATTTTTTGTATTTTTAGTAGAGATGGGGTTTCACCGTTTTAGCCAGGATGGTCTTGATCTCCTGACCTCATGATTCGCCCACCTCGGCCTCCCAAAGTGCTGGGATTACATTGTGCTGGTTTGTTGAACATTTATGTTTTTGAGGGAAGACTCTTTTTCCTTTGTTAAATTCTGAAATGAAGCTGAGACCTAAACCGAGGCCGGTTTCAGGAGGTCACTTTTTTTTCCCCCCGAGACGGAGTCTTCTCATTCTGTTGCCCAGGCTGGAGGGTGGTGGCACGATTTCGGCTCACTGCCACCTCCACCTCCTGGGTTCAAGCTATTTCCCAGCTTCAGCCTCCTGAGTAGCTGGGATTATAGGCACCCATCACCATGCCCAGCTATCTTTTTTTGCATTTTTAATAGAGATGGGGTTTCACCATGTTGGCTAGGCTTGTCTCAAACTCCAGATTTCAAGTGACATGGTTGCCTCAGCCTCCCAAAGTGCTGGGATTACAGGTGTGAGGCACCATGCCTGGCCAGGAGGTCACTTCTAAATCTTACTGGGGGCTATGCACGGTGGCTCATGCCTGTAATCCCAGCACTTTGGGAAGCTGAGGTGGGAGGAACACTTGAGCCCATGAGTTTGAGGCTGCAGTGAGTTATGATTGTGCCACTGCACTCCAGCCTGGGTGACAGAGTGAGACCTTGTCTGTAATAATAGTAACAGTCATCATCATCATCATCATCATCATCATCATCATCATCATCATCATCCCAGCATTTTGGGAGGCCAAGGCAGGCAGATCACTTGAGGCCAGGAATTCGAGACCAGCCTGGCCAACACGGTGAAACCCCATCTCTACAAAAAATACAAAAATTAGCTGGGCAAGGTGGTGCACATCTGCAGTCCCAGCTACTTGAGAAGCTGAGGTGGGAGAATTGTTGAACCTGGGAGGTGGAGGCTGCAGTGAGCCGAGATTGTACCACTGTACTCCAGCCTGGATGACAGAGCAAGACTCTGTCTTAAAAAAAATAAAAATAGGCCAGGTGTGGTGGCTCATGGCTGTAATCCCAGCACTTTGGAAGGCCAAGGTGGGTAGATCATCTGAGGTCAGGAGTTCGAGACCAGCCTGACCAACATGGAGAAATCCCATATCTACTAAACAAAATTACAAAAAATTAGCTGAGTGTGGTGGCGCATGCCTGTAATCCCAGTTATTTGGGAGGCTGAGGCATGAGAATCGCTTGAACCTGGGAGGCAGAGGTTGCCGTGAGCCAAGATCACTCCATTGCACTCCAGCCTGGGCAACAAGAGCGAAACTCCATCTTTAAAAAAAAAAATCCTCCTTCCCTTCCCTCTTACCTTGCTGCCTAGGTGTCCATTCTTCATCGGAATCTTCTGTGTCATCCACCTGGAGTTTGATGGCCTGCCTTCGGTGACACATGAAAGCTGGTCGAGTGGCTCTGAGACCTGAAAAGAAGCAAAAAATTTTGCTCTGAAATGGAAGAGCTGGGAGGAGGAACAAAGGGCAGTGGCAATGGAAAGCACCACAAAGTCAGTGCTGCTCAGTCTGATGAGCTGGGAGAGTCTTGAACAAGGTCAAGATGTGACCTCTGCATGGTCAGTATCCACACACAACCCTGCACTGACGCAAAAGAACAATATTTCCCTCCAGATTTGTCTCCGTGCAAAAGGGAATTGTGGGCAGATGCCGCCACCTGATAATTAAAATAATATAGGGACCAAAGACCTGTTTTATATCGCCCAGGCTGGTCTGTGCCCAGCACTTCCTGTTACCTATAGTAATCAGTGCATTATAGTTCATTTTCACAATCCTATAGCGAGTTTTCCCCCAGTCTCCCATTTCTGCCCATTCTTCCTTGGTGAAGTATATGGAAATGTCTTTGAAGGCATCTTTGACCTAGAGGAAGTAACAGATTCCATCAGTGATTTACTAATACACATTGAGCTGGTCCTTTTCCTCTACCCTGTGTGTAGGGCATAGCCTGGGGCCTCTGGGAGTCTCTGTGAAACATAAAGACCTTCCCTCCTTCTCCAGATTGTGTCCTGTTTAACTGAGCAGACACTGAGCATTTTCCTAGCTCTCTGCTGACACAGAGCAGTCGCTGATGCTAGTGTTCTTTTCTCCCCCATGTCCTGGCCAGGACCAGCTGCCCCCATTCCATGCACATTCAGACAGAGTCACCCAAGGGTACATGTCAGGAGTCTGCAGCACTCCAGAGATCAGCTCCTGCTGGGAGTCTGGCTTCACCTCCCCGACTTCTCACCATGGGCTTCCGCTCTGTTCTCTCTGTGTCTCCTTCTGGGCTCTCCTCTTGGGACCTTTCAGGGCTCATGGTGCTGGGACTGTCTAGAAGGCCCTGCTCCAATTCTGCGTATGGGAAGGGCCCCTGAGTCTCCCAGCTCCTAGGCCAAAGGCTCCTGTGGAAGGAGAAGGTGCTGAGATGGGGCAACAGCCCTGAGCACTACCCAGAACCAGGCTCTGTCGTCTCCATCTGGCTGGGGTGTTCAGAGCAGGAAGACTGGGTTCCTGGTGAGGTCTCGAGCACCCCAGGGAGGTCTGGGGGTACTGATGGGATGGGAAGGCCTCCACTGGCCATGAGCTGCCACCTAATGTAAGCTGGATTTTGTTCTTTTAGTTCCCCTGCAGCTTGGCTCATTTGGAGAAGGGTGGCACAGGTGCCTGGAGGGTTGTAGCTACCGGTGTTTGAGGGGAGTCCTGAGGTGTGAGAGCCAGAGGAGTCCCAAGGAGACCTTGAGGCCCCCTGACTGCTGGGACTTGGGTCACACTGAGGAGCAGGGTTCTGTTTTAGCGAGGCAAAATGAACATTTTGCATAGACAGGATTTGGGGATCTCTACCTGGGGATTCTAGAAAAATCCAGGAGTAAATCAGTCTGCATCTCTAAGGGGAAGCTATCTCTCTGGTTGGGATTTGGGGTCCCTCAGGCTGAGGGGATTTGAGATGTCTTAGACTGAAGAAATTGGGGTTTCTCAGGTTGAGGGAATTTGGGGTATCTCGAGCTGAGGAGCTTTGGTATCCCTCAGGCTGATAGTATTTGTGGTTTTTCAGGATGAGATTAGGGGTCTTTTAGGCTGAAGAGATTTGGGGTGCTCTAGTTGACAGGATTTGAGATTCATCAGGTTAAGGGGATTTGGGGTTCCTCGGGATGAAAGGATTTGGGATATTTGAGGCTGAGGAAATTCTGGGTCTCGGGTAAAGGAGATTTGGGTCTCTCATTAATGGGTTTTAGGGTGTTTGACACTGAGGTTATTTGGTCCTTGAAGCTGACGGGGTTGAGTTGTCAGGCTATGTAGGTTATCTGTGGTTGGGGAAATTTGGTCTCTCTGAGATATTTAGGGTTCCTCAGGCTGAGGTATTTGGGGTGCCTTAGGGTGAGGGAAATTGTGGCTCCTCAGGCTCAGAATATTTGGGGATCTAAGCATTAGGAGATTCGATGTTCCTCTGGGTGAAGGGATTTGGGGTGTCTGAAGCTGAGGTACTTTGGGGGTTTCATGCTGAGGGGATTTTAAATCCCTCAAGGTGGCAGGATTTGGGGTCTTTTGAGGCTGAGAGGATTTGGAGCTTCTCAGGGTGAGGGGATCTGGGGTCTCCTAGGCTAAAATTTGAAGGTCTTGGGATGAGGGTTTACGAGGGTTTCACACTGCACGACAAAGGCTCCCCATGCTCTTCACAGTCTCCCGTTTTCTCCTGCCGCGGTGTTCACCCTGGCCGGGCGTCTTCTCGGAGCCGCTCAGGAGGTGAGACGCGGTGGGTGCCAGCCTGTAGTGCTGCCAGCCAATCAGCGTTGAGACCAAGGCGAGCCCGCCAATCGGCAGTCAGGAGGTGCTAAAGGGGCGGGGAGTAGGGCGGAGCCTTGCCTGTCAGTCATGGGCACAACCCGGTTTTGGGCTCAGGAGGTCGGGGAGGGGCCTGGCTTTTCCCGCCCCTGGGGAAGGTCCCGCCCCTGGGGAAGGTCCTGCCCCACCCCGCTGGGATTGCGTGCAACCATCTGGAATCCTCCCGCGCACAGGCGCAGTTTCGCGGTTTTATTACTTGGTTTTCCCCAACGCCGGTGTTTGCGACTGAGCCGGGAGTCGGGGCTGCTCCTCACGTCCCTCGTCAGGCCTGGGTCTTCTGAGGGGACACTGTGTCTTTTTGAATTGCCAGAGTTCTTGCACTGACTCTCATCTGGGAGGGTTGGTGTTCCTTTAACTGCGGTGTAAGTTGGGTATTGTCAGCTGGCTTCGTTTCTGGATGCTTCAGAGGGCCAAGGTTCTGTACAGGACCCTTACGGGTGGGTGAATTGTGCTTGGTTTCACAGATGTTGTATTAGCTGGCCAATTTTGGTGTTGTAGTTAGGGCTGTGATCCAATAGATGGTGCTTAAGAGGAACGGCTGCTATCTCCAGCAGCAAAGTTCTTTTGTACTTCGCGTTCGCAGGTGTGCTTTGCATTGAGACGGGAGAGCGATAGCCCCTCATCAGCTCCTGGACCTTGAGGGGAGCCTCCTGTGATCACTGGCGCCTGCCTGCGTTTCTTTTGTTAGGTGTTCTGAGCTGCGGGGCTCCCTAGGGCAGAGGCTGCATAGGTCGCCCCCTTTCTGGACTGGCCCTCTGGAGGGAGGCATGCCTCGCTCCCTCGTTGCCCAGGATCCCACATGTCTCACCTCTCTCAGTGCTCTGAGAGTGGGGGTTCCTCCTCCGTTCGAGTGCTGGCCACAGATCTCCCCCTCGGTATCCCTAGCTACGTGCCACAGCCCTGGGGACACCAGGAAGTCCTATGGCTTGGGGTTGGGCTCTCGCTGCGCTGGGGAATCCAATGTGCTCCTGGGTCACGGGGAAGGTACTCAGGTGGAGCAATGCACTCAGGCTGGGCTGCAGAGGCTGCACTGTGCACCTACTCTTGCAGAGTGGCTAGGCATGGGCCCTGGGAGGGGGCAGTGGACAGGAGGACTTGCAGAACGGAGGCACCCAAGTCCCACAGGGAAGCTGCCACTGCTGTCTCCTGGCTCAGACGTCAGCTGCTGCCAGAGTCTCCTCCAATTAAAATTGATTTAATTAGCTTATTGTTCTGCGGGCTGTACAGGAAGCATGATGCTGGCACCTGCTTGGCTTCTTGGGAAACTTACACTCATGGCTGAAGGCGAAAGGGGAGTCAGCAATTGACATGGCCAGAGCAGGAGGAAGAGAGAAAGATGGGGAGGTGCTGTACACTTTTAAACAACCAGATCTCACTGTACAGTTCCAAAGACGGATGGTGCTAAACCATTCATAAGAAGTTTGTCCTGTGATCCAATCACCTCCCACCAGGCCCGACCTCCAACACTGGGGATTACATTTCAACTAAGTTTTGGACACAGATCCCAACCAGATCATTCCATTCTATGGAATGCTACCGTGTAATGCATCATCTATTATCATTAATTCAAAATAAATTAAAGACTGAAATGTAAGACCTAAAAGTACAGAACTCCAAGAAGAAAAAAAATAAAATCTTTATAACATTGTAATGAACAATTACTTCCTGGATATGACACCAAAAGTATAAGCAACCAAAGCAAAATTAGATAGATGGGAGTACATCAAACTTAAAAACTTCTGTGTAGCAAAGGAAACAATCAACAGAGTGACAAAGCAACATATATAGAAAGGGAGAAAATATTTGCAAATCATATAACTGGTACGGAGTTAATATCCAGAAACTTATTTTAAAAAGTCTTATAACTCAACAACAAACAATAACTTGACTAAAAAATCAGGTGGGGTGCAGTGGCTTATGCCTGTAATCGCAGCACTTGGGAGGCCAAGGAGGGAGGATTGTTTGAGGCCAGGAGTTTCACGTTAACCTGAGCAACATTTTGAGGCCCATCTCTACCAAATTATGTTTTTTTAATTAGCTGGGTGTAGTGGTCCATGCCTTAAGTCCAAGTTACATGGGAGGCTGAGGTGGGAGGTTAACTTGAGCCCAGGAGTTCAAGACTAGCCTGGGCAACATAGGGAGATCCCAACTGTACAAAAAAGTTAAAAAATTAGCTGGGTGTGGCGGCACTTGCCTGGAGTCCTAGCTACTTAGGAGGCTGAGGTGGGAGGATTGCTTGAGCCCAGGAGTTTGAGCCTAAAACGAGTTATAGTCACACTTTTCTATAATGTCACAGAAATGGGATCACACATTATGTGATCTTTTCAGAGTGGCTTCTTTCACTTAGCGATGTGCATGTCAGATTCATCAATGTCTTTGCATGGCTTCATAGATCACCCCTGTTTCTCGCTGAATAGCATTCTATTGCATGGATGTACCCAACTTGGTTATTCATTCACCTATTGAAGGTCATCCTGACCCCTTAAAGTATTTGGCCATTATGAAGAGATCAACTGTACATAACAGCATATTGGCTTTTGTTTGGACTTAAGTTTATAAAGTTGTTATCTAAATACCTAGTAGTTGGCCATGCGCAGTGGCTCACACCTGTAATCCTAGCACTTTTGGAAGCTGAGGTGGGTGGATTGCCTGAGCTCAGGAGTTTCAGACCAGCCTGGGCAACACGGTGAAACACCTTCTCTACTAAAATACAAAAAATTAGCCAGGCGTGGTGGTGTGTGCCTGTAGTCTCAGCTACTTGGGAGGCTGAGGCAGGAGAATGGCGTGAACCCAGGAGGTGGAGGTTGCAGTGAGCCAAGGTCGCACCACTGTACTTCAGCCTGGGTGACAGAGCGAGACTCCATCTCCAAAAAACAAAAAACAAAACAAAAACAAAACCAAATAAACAACAACAACAACAAAAAAAAACAAAAAAACCCCCCAAAACCTAGGAGTGCTTCTATGGTGAGAGCATGTTTAACTTTAATATAAACTGCTGTATTGTTTTCTGAAGTTGCTGTATCATTATGCATTCCACTATCATTGAATGAGAGTTCCTGTTGCAACTTATTTTAATTTTATTTATTTATTTGTTTTTTTGAGAGAGAGTCTTGCTCTGTAGCCCAATCTGAGTGCAGTGGCATGAACATTGCTCACTGCTGCCTCTACCTCCCAGGCTCAAGCAATTCTCCCACCTCAGCTGGGATTACAGGCATGTGCCACCAGGGCTGGCTAATTTTTTTTTAATTTTTGTTAAAGATGAGGGTCTCACTATGTTGCCCAGGCTGGTCTTGAACTCCTGGTTTCAGTTGATCCTCCTGACTTTGCTTCCCAAACTGATGGGATTACAGGCATGAGCCACTGTGCCCCGCCTCCTGTTGTAATTTTTATTGCATTAAAAAAAGATTTTAGTCAGTTTAGTAGATGCTCAGTGGTATACCATTGTTGCATTAATTTGCTTTTCCCTCTTGACAAGTGCCATGAGCGTTCTTTTGGATGCTTGTTTGCTGTCTTATATCATTTTTAGTGAGGTGTCAACCTTTTAGTTGTGTTGTTTTCTTGTTGAGCATTAGAATTTCTTTGTATATTTTGCATATAAGTCATTTTCAGGTTTGTTTTATAAATATTTTCTCTCAGTCCGTGGCTTTGTTTTTGATTCTTGTAACAGGATGTTTCACAGAGTAGACATTTCAAATTTTAATAAAGTCCACATTATCAATTTCTTTTTCTTTTATGGACTAGCTTTTGCTATTGTATCTAAAAATTTATCACCAACCCAAATCCATGTAGGTTTTCTTCTATAACTTTTACTATTTTATATTTGGAAATTTAAGTCTATAGATTACCTTGAGTGATTTTTTGGTTGACCCGTGAAGTTTGTGTCTTTGTTCATTCCTTCACTATGGTTTCTGTTGTGCTGTCACCACTTGTGGAACAGACTTTTCTTTCCCCATTGAATTGCGTTTGCCCCATGACAAAATCAGTTAACTGTATTTATTCGGGTCTTTTGGGTTCTCTATTGTGTTCCATTTATCTTTTTGCTTATTCTGTCACCAATATCACTCTTCATTACTTTAGCTTTGTGGTAAAGATAACAATACTAAGTTATTGTTTCTGAACGAGGACTATCTGCATTTATTTATATATTTTTTATTCCTCTCAACCATGATTCAGTTTCCTGAATGCGTATTTGTTTGTCTTTTGTTAGATTTATACTCAATGAATTGAAATTTTAAAGAATATCATTTACAATAGCACACCCAAAATTTAATTCATTAAGTTCAAATTATTCCTATACATTATTGGTGATATAAAAAAAATCAGCTAGGGCTGGGCGCGGAGGTTCTCGCCTGTAATCCCAGCGCTTGGGTGGCTGAGGCGGGAGGATTGCTTGATCCTTGGAGGCGGAGGCTGCAGTGAGCCAAGGTCATGCCACTGCCTCTCCAGCCTGGGCTACAGAGCAAGCCTCCGTCTCTAAAATAAGAAAGAGAAAAAGAAAAAGAAAATCCATTGACCTTTGTCTACTGGCCATCTTCTTTACTTGTTAAAAATCTCCATGCGTTCTGATCAAGGCATGTGATGGTGGGCTCGATTTCAGTTGAAATTTCCAAAATCATGGCCCGGAGTAATCTGGAGGCTGAATTTCAGAGATTCCCGAGGGCTGCCGCGAGGGGGCGCCCAGCCCCTGCTAAACCCGAGCGCTGCGCGCTTGAGCCATATCTGATCCGCAAGGCGGCGTTGCGGGGCGTTTACCGTGAGGACAGAGCTTCCTCCCCTCAGGACGCGGCTGGGGGAGGCTGTGGCCTCGGGAGACATGGGGACACTTGGGGCCGCGTCCACAGTGAGACAAGGAGACGCTGCTGCAGCTTCGGGACACCTGGGGCCGCCCAGGCGAAGATGAGGAAAAAGCTTCCTGTTGCCGTTGAGTGTAGCGGCGGGAGCGCGGCCGTGTTTCCCTGTCCGCCGTTTGTAGCGGGACCTCACTTTATATTAATAAAAGCGTCCCCTCATGAGGGCTTGGGCTGGTCACCCCCAGCGCAGGCCAAGATGCAGGTTATGGATGTGAGTTTGTTTCTGGGGAGAGACCCTGGTACCAGGAGAGGAGACGCGGTCAGGAGGTTGGGGACGGGAAGGCGCCACAGCCTGAGGCCAAGAAAACAGGCGCCCCCGGATCAGTGCTCGTTTTTTTTTGTTTGTTGTGTGTGTGTGTGTGTGTGTGTGTGTGTGTGTGTGTGTGTGTTTTGAGACCGAGTTTCGCTCTTGTTGCCCAGGCTGGAGTGCAGTGGCGCCATCTCAGCTCACTGCAACCTCCGCCTCCCAGGTTCAAGCGAGTCTACTGCCTCAGCCTCCCGAATAGCTGGAATTACAGGGACCCGCCACCACGCCCAGCTAAGTTTTTGTATTTTTAGTAGAGATGGGGTTTCACTATGTTGGCCAGGCTGGTGTCAAACTCCTGACCTCAAGTGATCCACCTGCCTTGGCTTCCCAAAGTGCTGGGATTGCAGGCAGGCCTGAGCCACCATGCCCGGCTGCTTTTTTTTTTCTAAATTAAAAAAATTTTTAGGCTGTCTTTGCTTTGATAAAATACATAGGAGTATTTTGTGTGAAGTTGCTGTAACTGCTGGGGAATCCAAGAGAAGGGATAAGTTAAACTTTGCTATTGCAATATTCCTAGAAGAAGGAAATTATTGTAAACTATAAACAACCACATTAATACCTTGTCAGTAAAGCAGAGACATCAAACTTCATTATAGAGGCCAAACCAATCCAAATCCAGGTCAGTGGAAGCTGTATACCAAGCGCCCTGCTGTCATGTCAGTATTGCGGCTGTCATATCAGTATTACAGGTGTCATATGAGTCTTAGGGGTGTCATAGTACTCTTGTGGGTGTCATCAGTATTGCGGGTGTCATGTCTGTATCGTGTGCATCATATCACTGTTGCAGGTGTCCCATCAGTCTTATGGGCATCATATCAGCCTTATGGGTGTCATATCATTATTAAGGGTGTCATATGAGTCTTAGGAGTGTCATGAATCTTGCGGGCTTCACATCAGTTTTAAGGGTGCCATAGCAGTCTTGCAGGTATCATCTGCATTGTGAACATCACAGCAGTGTTGTGGGTGGGTATTACGATATGCCATGATATGTTATACCAGTATGACACCTCTTCTGAAAACAGTCATACCTAGACATAGTGCTTTGTTTGTTTGTTTGTTTGTTTTGAGACGGAGTCTCGCTGTGTCACCCAGGCTGGAGTGCAGTGGTGTGGTGGAGTGGTGTGATCTCTGCTCACTGCAAGCTCCACCTCCCGGGTTCACGCCATTCTCCTGCCTCAGCCTCCTGAGTAGCTGAGACTGTAGTCTCAGCCACCATGCCCGGCTAATTTTTTTTGCATTTTTAGTAGAGACGGGGTTTCACTGTGTGAGCCGGGATTGTCTTGATCTCCTGACCTCATGATCCGCCCGCCTCGGCCTCCCAAAGTGCTGGGATTACAGGCCGGGAGGTGGAGGTTGCAGTGAGCCGAGATTGCACCACTGCACTGCACCCTGGGTGACAGAGCGAGACTCTGTTTTGGGGGGAAAAAATAAACTCATACATAGAAAATTCCAAAACATTGCTGAAATAAATTCAAGAAAACTTTTGGCGGAAATTCACAAGCTGATCCTATCATTTATATGAAATTTCAAGGGATGCAGAATAGCCAACATAGTGTCAAAGAAACCAACTCAGAGGCTCACATTTCCAAATTTCAAATCTTACTAGAAAGCAACATTAACAAAAACAACATGATTTTGGCATCATCAATGGAATAGATCAATGGAACTGAATTCTGAGTCCAGATAAACCCATACTCCTATGAGCAATTGTTTTATTTTTTGAGGCAGGGCCTCACTCTGTCTCCCAGGCTGGAGTGCAGTGGCACAATCATGACTCACTACAACCTCTATTTCCTGGGCTCAAGTGATCCTCCCACCTCAAACCTCCCAAGTAGCTGGAACTAGAGGTGTGCACCACCACAGCTGGCTAATTTTTTTTAATTTTTTTCAGGTAGGGTCTTTCTCTCCTGCCCAGGCTGGCCTCAAACTCCTGGCCTCAAGTGATACTCCTCTCTTTGTCTCCCAAAGCATTGGGATTACAGGTGTTAGCTACCATGTCCAGCCTGCTGATTTTTAAAAATGGAATTTCTTTTTCCTTTCTTTTTTTCTCTGGGCATGGTTTTGCTCTGTTGCCCAGATTGGAGTGCAATGGTGTGAACGCAGCTTATTGCAGCCTCAACCTCCTGGGCTCAAGCAATCCTCCCTCCTCCGTCTCCTGAGTAACTAGGACTACAGACGTGCACCACCACACCTAGCTAATTTTTAAGTTATTTGTAGAGAGAGGGTTTCCCTGTGTTGCCCAGACTGGCCTGAAACTCCTGGGTTCAAAAGATCCTCCCACCTCAGCCTCTCAAAGTGCTGGGATTACAGGTGTGAGCCACCACCCCTAGACTGGAATTTTTTTCATAATTACATTCTCACGTTGTTTGTTTCTAGTGTCTAGAAATATAGCAGATTACTGTGTATTGAGATTTTGTGTTGTAACTTTGCTTACTTTACTAGTTTTAATAATATTTTGGGGGTTCTTAATGATTTTCTGTATGTAAGATAGATCATGTGATCTGTGAGTAGACAGTTTTGCTGTCCCCTTTCACATATGAGTGCTCTTTACTTCTGTTTCTCTCCTATTTGTTGTGGATGGAACTTCCCATACAGTGTTGAATACAGTGATGAAAATGAGCATTGATGCCTTGGTGGTGATCTTAGGAGTAAAGCACTGGGCCCTGACAATGGAGATGGTGCTGGAGGCCGATTGTTGTGTTTAGAAAATTCCTATCTCAAGGTCAGGGGTCAGGGTCAGTGTTCAGGGTCAGGGGTCAGGGTCGGGTTAGGGTCAGGGGTCAGGGTCGGGTCAGGGTCAGGGTCAGGGTTAGGGGTTAGGGTCAGGGTCAGGGTTAGGGTTAGGGTTAGGGTTTAGGGTTAGGGTTAGGGCTTTGAATAAACTTATATGGTAGCCAAGTTGTGGTTACAGTGGGCCTTGGGTGAGACCAAGTTCTATGCCTACTTCAAGTGTGAACCAGCACAGTCTCAGTGGTGATGGCCTCAGGGGTGCTTATGTTACCCCAACTCCAGCTCCACATGCCTCAGCACAGAAAGAGACACTGCTGGTTTCAGAGAAAGAAAGGGAAGAGAACAAGAATCTCTACTTGATAAATCAAGAGAATTTTTCTTAATGTTAATCCAAGGCCACCAAAGCAGTACCTCTACGTGTTTGCTACTGTGTTTTTGGGCTTGGGACCTAAGTGTCTTTGAACACCTGGAAAATGTTCCCAAAACTAATGGGAACAAAGAAGCCCAGACTGTGAAGACTACAATAAAGACTGAACTCTTCAATGCCCAGATATGGATGAACATCTACAAGTATCAAGGCCATCCAGGAAAACATGACCTCACCAAACAAGCTAAATAAGGCACCAGGGGCAAATCCTGGAAAAATAGAGATATGTGACCTTTCATACAGGAAATCCAAAATAGCTGGTTGAGGTAATTCAAAGAAATTCAATATAATGCAGAGAAGGAATTCAAAATTCTATCAGATAAATTTAACAATGAGATTGAAATAAAAAGAATAAAGCAGAAATCCTGAAGTTAAAATGCAATTATCATACTGAAGAATGCATCAGAGTTACTTAGAAAAATTGATCAAGGAGAAGATAGATTTAGTGAACTTGAAGTCAGACTATTTGAAAAGACAAAGTCAGAGGAGACAAAAAAGAATGAAAAATAAAGCATGCCTACAGAATCTAAAAAATAGCCTCAAAATAGGAATCTAAGAGTTATTGACCTTAAAGAGGTGGTAGAAAAAGAGATAAGAGCTAAACATTTATTGGCCCGGTGCAGTGGCTCACGCCTGTAATCCCAGCACTTTGGGAGGCAGAGGCGGGTGGA
Organism: Pan paniscus; assembly: GCF_029289425.2. Classification (NCBI taxonomy): domain Eukaryota; kingdom Metazoa; phylum Chordata; class Mammalia; order Primates; family Hominidae; genus Pan; species Pan paniscus. The sequence goes on along the minus strand of NC_073253.2, from coordinate 82,768 downwards.
TCACAAGGTCAGGAGATCAAGGCCATCCTGGCTAACACGGTGAAACCCCATTTCTACTAAAAATACAAAAAGAAATTAACTGGGCGTGGTGGGGGTGCCTGTAGTCCCAGCTCCTTGGGAGGCTGAGGCAGGAGAATGGCGTGAACCCAGGAGGCGGAGCTTCCAGTGAGCCGAGATCGCGCCATTGCACTCCAGCCTGGGCTACAGAGCGAGACTCTGTCAAAAAAAAAAAAAAAAATTAAACATTTATTTAAAGAAATAATATTAAAAACAATTCCCCAACATTTGATATCAACATTCAAGTACAAGAAAGTTACAGAACATCAAGCAGATTTAACCCAAAGAAGACCACCTCAAGGCACTTAACTGAACACCCAAAGGTTAAGGATAAAGAAATGATTCTAAAAGCAGCAAGAGAAGAGACACAAATAACATTCAATGGAACTCCAATTCATCTGACAGCAGACTTTTCAGGGGAAAATTTACAGGCTGAGAGAGTGGCATGACATATTAAAAAAGCCGAAGGAAAAAAAAAGACTTTTACTTTAGAATAATGTATCTGGCAAAAAGTCCTTTAAACTTGACAGAGAAATAAGAACTTTTCCGACAAACAAAAACTGAGGTATTTCATTAACACCAGACCTGTCCTACAAGAAATGCGAAAGGGAGTTCTGAGCCTGAAAGAAAAAAAGTGAGTGAGCAATAAGAAGTCATCTGAAGGTACAGAACTCAGTAGTAATAGCACATGGAAAAACACAGAATATTATAACATGGTAATTATGGTGTGCAAAAATCTCAAATAGAGTAAACAATAAACCAATAAAAAATAACTACAACATATTTCCAAGACATAGACAGCAAAATAGGGAAGGAAGAGAAACAACAAAAAGTTTAAAAGAATGGCAATGGAGTTAAAGTGTAGAGTTTTTATTAGTTGCTTTGCTTGTTTCTTTGTTTATGCAATCAATGTTAAATTGTCCACAGTCTAAAATGATGTGTTATAAGATATTATATTCAAGCCTCATGGTAATTTTAAATCAAAAAGCATACCACAGATGTACAAAAAGTAAAAAGCAATAAATTAGATAATATTAAAAGATAAATCACCTTCACTAAAAGGAAGACAGGAAGAAAGAAAAGAACAATGAGAGGATAAAAATCAATCAGAAAACAAGTAACAAAATGGCAGGAGTAAGTGCTTATCAATAATAACATTGAATGTACATGAACTAAATACTCCAATCAAAAGACAAATAGTGGATGAATGGATAGAGAAGCAAGACAATAATCTATGACCTACAAAAAAATACTTTACCTGTAAAGATACATTTAGACTGAAAATAAAACAATGGAAATAGTTATTCCATGCCGATAGAAACCAAAAAAGAGCAGAAATAGCTTTACTTATACCATACAAAAATAGATTTCAACAAAAGACTGTAGGAAGATATTAAGAAAGTCATTATATAATAATAAAGAGATCAATTCTTCCAGAGGATATAATAAGAAATATATATGCACCCAACACTAAAGCACCTAGATAAATGAAGCAAATATTATAAGAGCTAAAGAAAGAGACCTCAATACAATAATGGCTGGACACTTCAATACCCTACTTTAGTCATTGGATAGACCTTCCAGACAGAAAATCAACAAAGAAACATCAGACTTAATCTGCACTGTATAACAAATGAACCTAATAGATATTTACAGAAAATTTCATTCAACAGCTGCAGAATACACATTGTTCTTCTCTGCACATGGGTTATTTTCAAGGATAGACCATATATTAAGTAACAAGTCTAAAAACATTTTAAAAAATTGAAGTAATATCAAGCATTTTCTCTGACCACCATGGAACAAACTAGAAATCAATTAAAAAATGAATTTCAGAAACTATACAAACACTTGGACATTAAACAATATGCTCTTTAATGATCAGTAGGTCAATAAAAATGTTAAAAAGAAAATGGAAAATTTTCTTGAAACAAATAATAGAAACATAACATAGCAAAACCTGTGGAATATGGTAAAAGAGGTACTATTATAAAAGGAAAATTTATAACTGTAAGTGCCTATATAAAAATCAGAAAAGCTGCAAATAAATAACCTAACAATACATCTTAATTCACTAGAATAAAAAGGCCAAACAAAACTCAAAATTAGAAGAAAAGAAATAATAAAAATTAGAGCAGAAATAAAATGAAGAAAACAGTGCAAAAGATCAATGAAACAAGAAGTTGGTTTTTTGAAAAGTAAAACAATTAATGAATATTTAGACAGCTAGCTAAAAAACAGAGATGATACAAATTAATAAAATCAAAGGTGAAAAAGGAGACATTACAAGTAACATTTCAGAAAATCAAAGGATCATTAGTGGCTACTATAAGTAATTGTATGCCAACAAATTAGAAAACCTAGAGGAAATTAATTCTTAGACACACATAACTTACCAAGAATGAACTAGGAAAAAATCCAAAACCTGAACAGACCAATAATGAGTAACAAAATTAAAGCCATAATAAAAAAATGTCTGTAGGACCAGACTGAAAAATAGAGAAGGAAAGAACATTTCCAAACTCATTCTTTGAGGCTAGTATTACACTGATATCAAAACAAGACAAAGACACATTTAAAAAGAAAACTATGAGCCCATATTTGAGAATATTGATGCAAAAATTTGCAAAAAACCTAGCAAACTCAATTAAACAATACATAAATAGGTAATTCATAATGACCAAGTGGAATTTATCCCAGAGATACAAGGATGGTTCGACATGCAAATCAGTCAATGTGATATATCATATAAATAGAATGAAGGGGCCAGGTGCAGTGGCTCACACCTGTAATCCCAGCACTTTTGGAAGCCGAGATAGGCGGATCTCCTGAGTTCAGGAGTTCAAAACCAGCCTGGCCAACATGGCAAAACCCCATGTCTACTAAAAATACAAAAATTAGCTGAGTGGAGTGGTGGGCACCTGTAATCCCAGTTACTTGGAAGGCTGAGGCAGGAGAATCGCTTGAACCCGGGAGGCAGAGGTTGCAGTGAGCTGAGATCATGCCATTGCACTCCAGCCTGGGTGACAGAGGAAGACGTCATCTCAAAAAAAAAAAAAAAAAAAAGAATGAAGGATGAAATCCATATAATCATTTCCATTATGCTAAAAAGTATTTGATAAAATTTAATATTCTTTAATAATAAACCCTTTGAAAACTGGGTATGGAATGAACATATCTCAACATAATAAAAGTCATATATGACAGACCCCCAGCTAGTATCATACTAAGTGGGGAAAAACTAAAAGCCTTTCCTGTAAAATCTGGAAGATGACAAGAATATCCACTTTTACCACTGTTATTCAACATAATTCTGAAATTCCTATCTGGAGCAATCAGACAAGAGAAAGCAATAAAAGGCACCCCAATTGGAAAAGAAGTCAAATTATTGTTTTTGCCAGTGATATAATCTTATATTTGGAAAAACGTAAAGACTCCTCTGATAGGGTTTTAATGTGTGTCCCCTCCCAAATTTAATTCTCAATGTTGGAGGTGGGCCAGGTGAAAGGTGATTTAACCATTGGGGTGGATTACTCATAAATGGCTTAGCACCATCCCACTTGGTACTATCTTCATGATAGTGAGTGAGTTCCCATAAGACCTGGTTATTTAAAAGTGTGTAACAACTCGCCCCTCTGTTTTTTTTCTCCTGCTTTTTGCCCTATGATGTGCAAGATTCTGCTTCAACTTTTGCCATGACTGTAAACTTCCAGAGGCCTTCCCAGAAGTGCATACCAGTGCTGTGTCTTCTCTACAGCCTGTAGAATCATGAGCCACTTAAACCTCCTTTCTAAAAAATAAATTACCCAGCCTCAGGTATTTATAGTGATGGGAAAAAAGCTTAATACAGAAAATTGGCACAAAGGAGTGGAAAATTGTTATAAGAATACCTGAAAATGTGGAATTAGCTTTGTAATTGGGTAAACAGGCAGAGGTTGGAAGAGTTTGTAGGATTCAGAAGAAGACAGAAAAATGAGGGAAAGTTGAGATTTTCTTAACTTTGAATGGCTTTGACGAAAATGCTGATAGTGATCTGGATGGTGAAGGCTGAGCTGAGGAGGTCTCAGATGAAAATTAGAAACTTATTAGGATCGAAGCAAAGGTCATTCATGTTGTCTTAGCAAAGTGGTTGGCTGAATTTCTGTCATGCCCTAGGGATATATAAAAGTTTGAATTTGAAAGTGATGATTTAGGGTTTCTGTTGAAAAAATGTCTAAGCACTAAAGCATTGAAGATGTGGCCTGGCTGCTTCTAACAACCTATGCTCACATGTTGCAGCAAAAAAAAGTAAGTTGTAATTTATTTTTACTTGCAAGGGAAGCATAGCGTAAAAGCTTAAAAACTTTGCATCCCAGTCATGTGGCAGAAAAATAAAAAGCTTTTACAAGAGAGGAACTCGAGCAGGCTGTGGAGCAATCACTTGTTAGAGATATTTGTATAACTTAAAAAAAAAAAGCAAGTGTTGATAGCCAAGACAATGGGGAAGAGGAATTGAAGGCATTTTAGAAATCTAAAAGGCAGCCCCCCATCACAGACCCTGAGGCCTAAAAGAAGAGAATAGTTTCTGGGATCAGGCCCAGGAACTGCTGCCTTGGGTAGCCTTAGAACATGGCTCCCTGCATTCTGGCCACTGCTCCAGCTCCAGGTGTAGCACAAATTGGCCCAGTTACAACTCCAGTCACTGCTTCAGAGGGTGCAAGCTATAAGCCTTGGTAGCTTTCATATGTTGTTAGGCCTGTGAGTGTACAAAATGCAAGAGCTGAGACTTGGGAGCCTCCACCTTTACTTCAAATAATGTATAAAAAAGCTAGGGTGTGCAGGCAGAAGCATGCTGCAAGGGTGGAGCCCTCATGGAGAACCTCTACTAAAACAATGCAGCAAAGAAATGTAGGGTTACAATCCCCATGTGGGTTCCCCACTGGGGCATGGCCTAGTAGATCTGTGAGGAGAGGATCACTGTCCTCCAGATCCCAGAATGGTAGATCTAGCTACAGCTTGCACTTTGCACCTGGAAAAGCCAGAAGCACACAAAACCAGCCAGAGGCACACAATACCAGCCCATGAGAGCAGCTGTGGGGGCTGAACCATGCAAAGCCACAAGGTCTAAACATCCCAAGGCATTAGTGTGCCCTGGAAATGGGACATAGAATCAAAAATAATTATTTTGGAGCCTTAAAATTCAATAACTCCCCTTCTGGGCTTCAGACTTGTATGGGTCCTGTGGCCTCTTTTTTTTTTTAGCTGATTTCTTCCTTTTAGAATAGGAGTATTTACCCAATGCCTATGCCCCATTTGTATCTTGGAAGCACTTAATTTGTTTTTTATTTTACAGGCTTATAGGAAGAATAAACTAGCTTTGTCTTAGATGAGACTTTTGACTTTTGAGTTAAGGCTGAAATGAGTGAAGACTTTGGGGATTATTGGGATGTCATGATTGTATTTTGAAATATGAGAAGGATATGAGACTTGGAATGGCCAGGGGCAAAATGATATAGTTTAGGTATGTGTTCCCACCAAAATCTTATATTAAAATGTAATCCTCAATGTTGGAAGTGGGCCTAGTCGGGAGGTGATTGAATCATGAGGGCAGGATTTCCATGAACAGTTTGGCATCATTTCCTTGGGTGCCATTCTCACAATAGTAAGTTTTCATGAGAGCTGGTTATCTACAAGTGTGTAGCACTTCCCCCCTGCCCTCACACTTACCATGTGATGTGCAAGCACTGGATTTATTTTTCACCTTGATTGTCAGTTGTCAGAGGCTTGACCAGAAGCAGAAGCCAGTGCTATGCTTTCTGTACAGCCTGTAGAACCATGAGCCAATTAAACCTATTTCCTTTATAAATTAACCAGTCACCGATTGTTTTTACAGCAATGTGAGAATGGCATAATATTTCCATCAAAAAACTATTAGAAGTAATAACGAGTAAATTTGCAGAATACAAAATTAACATATACAAATCAGTAGGATTTCTATATGCCAACAGTCAACAAACTGAAAAAGAATTCAAAAAAGTAATCCTATTTGAAATAGCCACAAATAAAACAAAATGTGTGGGAATTTACCAAAGAAATAAAAGTTCTCAACAGTTAAAAATGTAAAACACTGATAAAAGAAATGAAAGAGAAGACAAAAAAATGGAAAGTTATTTCTATGTTCACAGATTGGAAGAATCAGTATTTTAAAAAAATGTCCATATGATCCAAAGCAATCTATACATTTCATGCCATCTCTATCAAAATAACAATGACATTCCTCACAGAAATAGAAAAAAAATCTGAAATATATATGGAACCACAAAACACCATAATAGTCAAAGCTATTCTGAGTATATAAACCAAAACTGTAGGAATCCCATTACATGGTTTTAAATTGTACTATCAAGCTATAGTAATTAAAACAGCATGACACTAGAATAAAAAGACATAAAGACAAATGGAATGAAATAGAGAACTTAGAAACAAACTCATACAGCTAAACTAATTTTCAACAAAAGTGTCAATAACATACAACAAAAAACAAGACAGTTTCAGTAATAAATAGGGCTGGGAAAACTGGCAAGCCATAGGCAGAAGAATGAAACTAGAACCCTATTTCTTGCAAAATACAAAAATCAAATTAAAATGAATTAAGGACTTAAACCTAACACCTCAAACTATCAAAATTTTACAAGAAAACACTGGGGAAACTCTTTAGGGCATTGGTTTGGACAAAAATTTCTTAAATAATTCCCCATAAGCACAGACAACCAAAGCAAACATGGACAAATGGAATTACAGCAAGTCAGAAAGCTTTTTTAAAGTGAAGGAAACAATAAACAAAGTGAAGAGAAAACCCACAGAATGGAAGAAAATATTTGTAAATTACCCATCTGAAAAGCAATTAATAGTTACATGATATGGTTAGGCTTTGTGTCCCCACCCAAATCTCATATTGAATTGTAATCCCCAGGTGTTGAAGGAGAGACCTGGTAGAAGGTGATTGGATCATGGGGTTGGTTTCCCCCAGGCTGTTCTTCTGATAATGAGTGAGTTCTCATGAGATCTGATGGTTTTATAAGGGGCTTTTCCCCCTTTGCTTCACATACATGCTCTCTCGCCTGCCATCATGGAAGAGGTGCCTGCTTCCCATCTGCCATGATTGTAAGTTTCCTGAGGCCTCCCCAGCCATGTGGAACTGTGACTCAGTTAAACCTATTTCCTTTATAAATTACCCAGTCTCGCCAGGCGCAGTGGTGCATGCCTGTAATCCCAGCACTTTGGGAGGCTGCGGCGGGTGGATCACGAGGTCAGGAGTTCAAGACCAGCCTTGCCAAGATGGTGAAACCCCGTCTCTACTAAAAATACAAAACTTAGCTGGGCATGGTGTCAGGTGCCTGTAATCCCGGCTACTCAAGAGGCTGAGGCAGAGAATTGCTTGAACCCAGGAGGTGGAGGTTGCAGTGAACCGAGATCATACCAGTGCACTCCAGCCTGGGCGACAGAGCAAGACTTCATCTGAATACATAAATAGATAAATAACCCAGTCTCAGTTTTTTTATAGCAGTGCAGAAACAGACTAATACACTACAATATATTGAGTTCAAAACATTCTATAGAAAAAATATAATCAATTAAAGAGTGGACAAAAATTTAAATGGACATTTATGAAAAGAAGACATACAAATGGCAAATAGGCAAGTGAAAAGGTGCTCCACATTACTGATCATTATAGAAATGCAAATCAAACCCAAAATGAGATATCATTTCACCTCAGTTAAGGTGGCTTTTATCCAGAAGTCAGTCAAAAACAAATGTTGCTAATAGCCAAGATTTGGAAGAAACCTAAATGTCCATCAACAGATGACTGGATAGAGAAAATGTGGTACATATACACAATGGAGTGCTATTCAGCTATAAGAAAGAATGAGAGTCTGTCATTTGCAGTAACAGAAATGGAACTGAAAGGCTTTATGTTAAGTGAAATAAGTCAGGCACAGAAAGAAAAATGTCACATGTCCTCACTTATTTGTGGGTGCTAAAATTTGAAATAATTGATGTCATAGAGAGTATAAGGGTGTTTACCAGAGGCTGGGAAGGGCAGTGGGGGAACAGGGGGTTAGTGGGGATGTGAAATGGGTACAAAAAATTGTTAGAAAGAATGAATAAGACAGTATTTGATAGCACAACAGGGTGATTATGGTAAAAAAAATTTTAATTATATATTTTATAAAAACTAAAATAGTATAATTGGATTGTTTATAACACAAGCTATAAATGCTTGAGGGGACGGATACCCTGTTTTTTATTATGTATTACTTGTTACATGCCTGTATCAAAGTATGTCATGTACCCCCATAAATATATACACCAACTATGTACCCATAAAAATTAATTAAAAATTACAATTAAAACCAAAGGGAGGAGAGTCTAACGAGGCAGGTGTGACCCATGGCTTGAACTAGCTTTTCAGGGTAACTTTGGAATGTCCTTATCCAAGAAGGGGGGTCCATTTAGTCAATAGGGGCTTAGAAATTAATTTTTAGTTTGTAAGTGGAAAAAAGAGAATTTTTAATCCTGAGCCATAGCTCTCAGTCAGTCAGTCCCTGCAGGGAACCCTGTTCTTTACTCTGGAGATAAACACTATTTTTCTTTTCCACTGAATAACACCACATTTCAAAATGAGGGGAAACATCTTGAAACTAAGAGGTATGGCCTTATTAAATTTGATTTGGTTTCCATTGTAATTAATTTAATCACATGTGTTCTAGAGTTTGTCCTCAGTCTTCTCCTACTTTAGGCTCATGATCTGTTGAATTTGCTCAGCTCCCTGCTCAACAGCAGGAAATCAGAATTATTTAAAAGCCTCATTGTGGCTGGGAGCAGTAGCTCATGCCTGTAATCCCAGCAATTTGGGAGGCCAAGGTGGGCAGATCACTTGTTATCAGGGGTTTGAGACCAGCCTGGCCAACAGAGTGAAACCCCATTTCTACTAAAGATACAAAAATTAGCTGGGTGTGGTGATTCATGCCTGTAATCCCAGCTACTTGGGAGGCTGAGGCAGGAGAATCACTTGAACCTGGGAGGCGGAGGTTTCAGTAAGGCAAGATGGTGCACTGCACTCCAGCCTGGGCAGTAGAGCAAGACTCTGTCTCAAAATAATAATAATAAATAAAAATAAAAATCTCATTGTGTTTCAAACAAAATTTCTTTTGCATATCAACTGTGTCAACTTGCATATTAACTATAATCATTTTGTTTACTTTATATCCAATCTTGAGAAATCTTTGAGGACTAATTTCACTCTTTTCTGCCATTTTGGTAAACATACCAAATGCCACCATACAAAATGCACAAAATTCCTGAGAAATGCATTTTCTCCTTGAGGAGTAGACTTGCTGTGTTAGAGGAACTCATGGTTATCAAGCTTCTAGTTTAATAAACATGACTAGAATTCTCTATCTTAATATGAGTAGCTAGGTACTCACAAGGCATCTAGAAGGTTAATACCTATGGTCTGGAAATAGCCACATTTTTTTACTGGCCACAGATTACAATTGCAGAATATTTATGGCCATACAAGACATCTTCCACCAAGCCTGAAAAATGTATAAATGTCCTAGGAGTGCAGCATTTTTTGTTAAAGATAATATTAACGAGCTAGCTTAGGTTAACGGGTTAATGGTCACTGTTAAAACCAATAGCCCCGACTTTAGTGAGTACATCTGCACCTTCCAAGTGTAATTATAACTCTTTCTCTTTATAGTTAGAGTACAGACACTAACAAAAGACAATGCATTCCTGCTCTTGTTTTCTGAGGATGTCCAACTCTGTAATGGAGTCATTTCTAATAAACTTGCTTCTTTCACTGTGCTCTCTGACTCACCTCAAATTTTTTACTGCACAAGATCTAAGAATCCTACTTTGTGGTCTGTATCAGGAACCTCTTTTCCAGCAAAATCTTTCAGCAACACCATGAAGGGACACCAAGACAAGACCCCCACTCCAAGGAAAACAATCCACATAGAATCATTCAGCTGGCAAGTGGGCTGTCTTTTAGAGTCGCGAAGCCATTCAGGTTGGCAAGAATGATTACCCACTATTACTTAAGTGAGAGGCCCTAGGGTATAATATTAGGGTGAGAGACTCAGCCCAAAGTTAGAGACCTGGGGGTGTCATACTCAGATTAGAGGCCAAGCCCACAGGGTTAGAGGCCCTGGGGAATATTGAGAAGAATGGATTTGGCTAAACAAGATGTTTGCCACTTTCTGTTTTTGGACTGTCCACCTTGTGCTTTGTCCCTCACCTGAGTGCTCTGCATATTGTTGCCTTTCTGCCCACCGCCTCCGTTTTGCAGTAGTCTGGAGGCTGCCCCAGGAAAGAGGCCCCAAACAGTTTAGCTTTTACTTTCCTTAGTGATCCTCTGACTTTTAGCCTTGATGTCTTAGAGCTATTGCTGCTACCACTTTTCTAGTTGGCAAAGCTAATAAACTAACATTAGAACAGCACCTACAGGTTTTTGACCCCACAACAAGGGAAGGTGGTCCTAGAAGCTAAAGGGCACCAGTGGATAATAGGAGAATATTTATGAAAGTGTGAGGCCTTATTGCTAGACCGACCCTCCAGACATAACCCTTAAAGCCTGGCAAACCATAAACCCAGCTACTTACCTGTCAGAGTCCACAGGTGCTCCCAGCCTTTCTGGCATACAGGTTGTATTAGTCTGTTCTCACGCTGCTAATAAAGACATATCTGAGGCTGGGTAATTTATTAAAAAAGAGGTTTAATTGACTCACAGTTGCACGTGGTTGGAGAGGCCTCACACTCATGGCAGAAGGCAGGTGAGGAACAAAGTCACATCTCTTACATGGCAGCAGGCAAAAGAGCTTGTGTAGGGAAACTCCCCTTTATAAAACCATCAGCTGTAATCCCAGCACTTTGGGAGTCCAAGGCAGTGGATGACCTGAGGTGAGGAGATCGAGGCCAGCCTGGCCAACATGGTGAAACTCCGTCTATACTAAAAGTACAAAAATTAGACAGGCATGGTGGTGGGCACCTGTAATCCCAGCTACTCGGGAGGCTGAGACAGGAGAATCGCTTGAACCCGGGAATCAGAGGTTGCTGTGAGCCAAGATCACGATAATGCACTCCAGCCTGAGCAACAGAGCAAGACTCTGTCTCAAAAATAAATAAATAAATAAACCACCAGATCTCATGAGGCTTATTCACTGTCACGAGAACAGCATGGGAAAGACCCATCCCCCGATTCAATTACCTCCCACTGGGCCCCTCCCACGATATGTAGGAATTATGGGAGCTATAATTCAAGATAAGATTTGACTGGGGACACAGCCAAAGCATGTCACAGGTTATGAAACAAATTTATTCTAGCAGGCCAGACGTAGGAGAGATGAGCCCCTTGACCATCCCAAGGAAGAGTGGTTAACAGATGCAAGTTTTTTTATGCATCAGGAAAACAGGAGGGCTAGATATGCTATTAGTAGTCAGCACAAGAGAATCAAGGCACAAGCCTTGCTGGCCTCGACCTCAGCTCAAAAAGCTGAGTTAATTGAACTTACTAGGCCCCTGCAGTTGGAAAGGATTTAAAAGTTAACATTTACACTGATTCCAAGTCTGATTTTTTAGTGCTTCATGCTTATGCTGCAATTTGGAATGGGTGGGGACTCCTGACCCCAAAGGGCTTTTCCATACAACATCATTCAGATTTTGAGCTTGTTAGAATGCTGCTTTGCTGCCAAAAAGTGACTATAATTAATTGCAGAGGAGATCAAAAGAGAGACTGACCATGTAAAAGGAAATGCCCTTGTAGATGCCACAGCCAAGGCCCCTGCACTGAAAGGGCCAATGAAGCTTGTGGGCGTGCTGGTCAGCATACATAGAACTGGGCCGGAATACCCTGAAGAAGAACAAAAATGGTCCAGGGATTGCATTTCAGTCCAGGGCCCCTCGGGCTGAATGATGGTAATAAATTACTAATGCCAAGTACCAAACACAGGAGTATAACTCAGCACTTTCATGATTCTTTTCACCCTAGAAGGGATTCTTTGTTTCTGTTAATGTCTCATTTGTTTATAGGGGTAAATCTTTTCAAGACACTAAAACAGGTGACTTAGCCCTGTGAGCTCTGTGCCTGACATGACCCAAACGGCCAGCAATTTTCTCCTTCTCCAGTTAAACCTGTCCAAAATTGAGGAACCTATCTACATGAGAACTGGCAACTCTAATTTACCCTGAAGCCTTTCTGCAGGAGATTCAAATATTTGCTAATGCTTACTGATACCTTCACTGGTTAGATCGAGGCATTCCCCACCCCATCTGAAAAATGTTTACCAGAAGAAATAACTCCTCAGTTTGGGTAATCCAAAAGCCTGCAAAGTGACAATGGCCCATCTTTCACAGCAGGCGTAACCCAACACCTATCCTCAGCTTTAAGAATCCAATATTACCTTCACTCTGCTGGAGACCGCAGTCCTCTGGAAAGGTGAAAGGGCTAATCCTAAAGAAGACTAGCTAAATCAGAGGCCTGACTATCTCTAACACCCATAGCTTACTGCGGGTTTGAACTGCTCCAAAGTAAAACGTATAATTAAGTCCTGTTGAGTTAACATGTGGAAGGCCTTTCCTAACCACAGATCTCCTAATAGATGAAAAGACTCATCGGTTACAAAAATATGTCATCAATCTGGGACAGGTGCAAAGGCACTCTGTGAATATGGAAACAAGAGTCTTCCCCTCCCACATGGGAGGAAAAATCAGTTTCAGCTCAGCTAGGAATTTAGTCTTACTAAAGACGTGGGAGGAAGTTCTTCAGCTGAGCAGCTTTCCCCAACGTGGAAGGGACCATAGCAAGGATACCTGAGTTCTCCAACAGACGTTCAACGCCAAGGGATTCACAGGTGGGTGCACCTGTGTGGAAGTAAAGCTGTTGCTTATTCTGGGAGCCCAATCGGAGGCTGAGGGAGGTGGACGCGGGGCTATTTAAGCGTTAGCGGAGGGCGGGCTGGGTCGCTGCGCCTCTGCTCCTCCTTCTCGCGCTTCTGTTGCCGCCCTAATCCTGCCTTAGCCATGAGGGAGATTGTGCTCACGCAGATCGGGCAGTACGGGAACCAGATCGGGGCCAAGGTTGGCAGCCGGGGCTCTGAGGGCCCAGCCCGGGCCTACCGGGTGGCCGGGGAAGATGTTGGCAGTGGCGGGAGCGGTGCCCCTGCATTGCGGCCCCTGGGCTCCCTGTCGGGGACGGTGGAACTGGGCGGCTGGTGAGGCGGCTGGGGTGGACCCCAGGGACAGGGCCGCCTGGGGATGGGGGTGTGGATGAGGGTGGGGGTGGGAGAGGGGCTGGGGCGCCTCCGTGACTCAGCCCCGGCCTGTCTGGCCCCTCCTGTCTGTTGCAGTTCTGGGAGGTGATCTCTGATGAACATGCCATCGACTCCGCTGGCACCTACCATGGGGACAGCCACCTGCAGCTGGAGCGCATCAACGTGTACTACAACGAGGCCAGCGGTGAGACCCTCGTCCTTCCCCCACCGCCCTCCTGGGAACGTAGCTCTCCCCTCGCTCATGCCCTCCCTCCCCACGCAGGTAGCAGGTACGTGCCCCGCGCTGTGCTCGTGGATCTGGAGCCGGGCACCATGGACTCTGTGCGCTCGGGGCCCTTCGGGCAGGTCGTCAGGCCAGACAACTTCATTTCCGGTGAGCTGCGGGCGAGGACTGGGGTGCGGCTCCTTAGCCAGGGCAGCTCAAAATCTAGGAACACCCCAAGGTCATCCTGTGGGAACTGTGGCGCCAGGGCCCCTGAACACCCTCCTATCCGCCGAGTCGAGTCGCTCAATCTGCCTGTCCTAAACGGGCTTCGGGAGGAAGGCCCGGGTGTCTCCTCAAGGTGAGGAGCTACTGATGTCCTTGTCGGGAGCTGAGCTGGGGTCGTGGCTACTGCCTTTCCTGAGAATGGGCAGGAGCCACCTGCAGCGAGGTCTGTGAGCCCGTCTCAGGTTTGACTCCTGTCTTAATTTCTAACAGGGGAAGCTGCTGTCCTGTAACTCTGGGGGAGCGGGTTTCATTTGCTCCACCTGCAGGGCGAATGGTGCTTTCACCTCACATGTGACACTTGGCCCTTTCTGCATTATGGTGGTGACCACTGATGACCGTATACCTGGCCGTCGAGTGACTGGCTGTACTGTCTTACAGGTCAGTGTGGGGCCGGAAACAACTGGGCCAAGGGACACTACACCGAAGGCGCGGAGCTGATGGAGTCAGTGATGGACGTTGTCAGGAGGCTGAGAGCTGTGACTGCCTGCAGGGTTTCCAGCTGACCCACTCCCTGGGTGGGGGGACTGGGTCTGGGATGGGTACCCTTCTCATCAGTAAGATCCGGGAGGAGTACCCAGACAGGATCATAAACACATTGAGCATCCTGCCCTCGCCCAAGGTGTCAGACACCGTGGTGGAGCCCTACAACGCCACCCTCTCAGTCCACCAGCTCATGGAAAACATGGATGAGACCTTCTGTATAGATAACGAAGCGCTATATGACATATGTTCCAAGGCCCTAAAACTGCCCACACCCACCTATGGTGACCTGAACCACCTGGTGTCTGCTACCATGAGTGGGGTCACCATGTGCCTGCGCTTCCCGGGCCAGCTGAATGCTGACCTGCGGAAGCTGGCCGTGAACATGGTTCCGTTTCCCCGGCTGCATTTCTTCATGCCCGGCTTTGCCCCACTGACCAGCCGGGGCAGCCAGCAGTACTGGGCCTTGACTGTGGCTGAGCTCACCCAGCAGATGTTTGATGCTAAGAACATGATGGCTGCCTGTGACCCCCATCACGGCCACTACCTAACGGCGGCTGCCATTTTCAGGGGTCGCATGCCCATGAGGGAGGTGGATGAACAGATGTTCAACATTCAAGATAAGAACAGCAGCTACTTTGCTGACTGGCTCCCCAACAACGTAAAAACAGCCGTCTGTGACATCCCACCCCGGGGGCTAAAAATGTCAGCCACCTTCATTGGGAATAATACGGCCATCCAGGAACTCTTCACATGTGTCTCAGAGCAGTTTACAGCAATGTTCAGGCGCAAGGCCTTCCTCCACTGGTACACAGGCGAGGGCATGGATGAGATGGAATTCACCGAGGCCGAGAGCAACATGAACGACCTGGTGCCTGAATATCAGCAATATCAGGATGCCACGGCGGAGGAGGAGGAGGATGAGGAGTGTGCTGAGGAGGAGGTGGCCTAGAACTCTCCTTTTCTAGGTAAAGGGGGGAAGCAGTGTGGATTCTTTCCTGTGTTCTGACAGCCATGTGTCACTATGCGCTTGTTCATTTGTGTCTTCACATCTCCTGCTGCATTTTAAAGCATTTGTATAGTATGCGGTTTTGCCTAATAAAGTGTTCTCACAGCATCTGGTTTCACCTCCATCTTCCATGGGCCCTCTGGCTACTGCTGCCAGATGCACACAGTTGTCCTGCAAGGCGGAAGCTGTCTGGGCTTATCACATGCCCAGGAACAAGCATTCCAGTGGCTCCAGGAGGGCTCAGCATGGGCTGTGGACATGGCAGGCAGGCTTCACGCAAACTTGGGGATGCCCTGGGCCTTGGGCAGCGACGTGGTGGAAAACCTGTTCCTGAAGAAAAGCCTTGGCTTATCCCATGTACCAAACTTCTAGGGGACCAGCTGGCCATGTTTTGGAACTTTGTCCACCAGGGTCGCTGACCCCTTTTAATGTCCCCAAAGTCCCATCTTGGAGTAGGAATGTGGTCAGACAGCTGGCTCTGAACCAGCAATGAAGGGTGTGCAAGTTGGACCCCAGCCACTCCATCACCACGATGGCCTGGGTGTGATTGTGTGGCCTCATTCTCTTAATGAGGTGGGCATGGGATATCTGGCAGGGACTAGGCAGGAATCGAGCCCAGTGTTTGCTAACATGCACTGAACCCTATGTAGAAGGGGATTAGGTCCTGGGGGCTGCAGATGTGGTTGCTGGGCCTGTGACATGCACTGAACCCTATGTAGAACCCTATGCAGCCCCTTGAAACTTCCCAGGATGGCTGGTTTTTGGGGTTTATCACCTTATTTTTCTCCCTCTGGTTTTAGCCACTGTAGGCCAGTTTGTTCACAGTTTGTTCACCAACTTTGGCTCATTTCATTACCTTATCAGAGGTGGGAATTCTGAGGTCCCTAAGCCAGAGGCTTTCAGGGATGTGGCTCCCTCTGCCGCCCTGGCAGGGAGGGCGCAGGGGTCCCAGGTGGAGCCTCTGACCTAGAGCCTTTGGCTCTAGAGCCTGGAGCCTTACCGCAAGGCTGCCTGTGGGTTTGGCGTCGGGAAACAACCCAGCCTGGAGCCCAGGCTGCTGGTTATCTGGAGACAGCCTCCCCGTAAGATTTCTCTGAGACAAGAAACAATTATGCAAATTATCCTAATTCTGTTTGAAAGAATAGAGAGATTGATTGCAGAGACAAACCATTTAGGCAGGCAATGTAGAAGGTGTTTCCACGGCTAATCTGCCTTCAAAGGAGAGGGATTTTGTTTGTAAACTTCAGACCCAGAAAATTGATTGTTCTGTCAACTTTAGATAATTATCTGTCCTCCCTGAGGCCCTAAGCTTAGCAGAAATGTTCTTTCTCTGAATCAGTACTCAGCTTTGGATCTCTGTTGGGTTCCCTGTGGAGTGCTAAATCAGAGATTCCCCCAAAGCAGTGGATCAGGAGCCTTCCTCCAGCCACAGTGCCCATCCTGCCTGCAGAAGAATGGACAGAGGGATGGGAGGGCTGCAGAGCTGGCACTGTGTCCCTGGAGGGGCTGGTGGGGACTCACTGTTCGGGGGACAGGGGAGGCAGAGTCCACACTCAACTGCTGCGTGGAGATGGGCATGAAGGGCAGGCAGGTCTGGCCTTGGCCTTGCGGTTTGTTTCCATTAAAGACCTTCAAGACCAGAAGGGACCAATAGGGCCGGACTATGCAGGGAGAGAAGAGGTTCTAGGGAACTGAGTTCCGAAGTCTTCGTCTTCTCACTGTGCAATGGGGTTCACCTATAAAGCAGGCTGCTTGTCCTCGGGAGAGCTCATTGTGGAGAAACATCACTGGACAGAGCCCCTCCTTATCTGCATCAGACTCCTCTGGTCTCCCCGGTTGCCTTTTTCTCTGCCCCTAAGGGCACCTGTCCCTGGAGAGGCTCTCAGGACAGTATCCTGGACACCCCCTGCCTGGACACCCCTTGCCTGGCACCCTTCCTCTCCACAATGTCGTCAGAGAGCTCCACCTGCCCTTCTAGCCCCCTGGTCCAGCACTGCTGGTCATGAGGTTTGGGCCCTGTGACCTGCCCAGATCCAAGCTGTGGGGAAAGTTTGCTGAGACCAGTTTGGGGAACAGAGGGGCCTTGTTGTACCATTTGTTCTGGGCACAGGGGACCTCCTGCATCGTCTATCTCCTCCATGAGATGCTAGTTTCAGGGATTCCTTGGGGACACTGGAGAGCAGGGCTGGCTCAGGCAGGGGCCTGACCATAGTCCAGACAGTGCAGACCCTACCTGAGGTGCCACACGGGCCCTCATCAGTCTTCTCTTCACACAATGGAGTCACTCCTGTGCCTCCCCTGTCTGCACTCCATTGAGCCGGGAAAGGCCTGCAGTAGCCAATGCCCACATTTGAGTTTCAAATGTGAATATACCCAGGGATTGCAATTTACCAAAAGATGAAGGAAAAGGCCTCTCCCAGTACTTGGTCAACATTATTCTGTGGTATTTTTCAGATGAAATTAGCATTTAAGCCAGTATACTTTTAGTAAAGCAGATTATGCTCCATAATGTGGGTGGGTCTCATCCAATCAGTTGAAGGCCTTAAAGGAAGAAATACTGACCTCCCAGGGGAAGAGGGAATTCTGCCCCTGGACTCAAGCCACTCTTCCTTGGATTCTAGCCTCTGTAATTACACGAGACAATTCTGGACATCTCCTCCTCTCTTTTCTGTTTCTCTGGAAAACCCTGACTAATGCAATTCTTGTTAAGCTGCTTTTAAGAAGTGTGAAGAAAATATTAAAAAGATGTAACTAAGAATTTTGAGTGGACGATCTAATTATTTCACACTGGCTGAGATCTCCCTGATGTTGACATTGCAATGACACTGTGCACTTCTTGGGGTAAGAAAAAGTGCAGTCTCAGTATCCCTCCCACTAAATAGGAAGGCAAATTGCCATTTCCCGAAAAGTCCAGAATAGTAAGTAGGTTGACGAGTAACTCTTGAAGTTACATAAGACAAATCAGTTGCAACAGAGGATCATAAACCCCTCGTGTACGGAAGGAAAACAAGTTTGTCAATGTGCAAACTGTAAGTCTAAGTTCCTACTTCTGTAAAAAGTAGAGTTTCCTCTTCAAAGACTTTCCTTCCCATCTCATTAGAAATAAATAGTAACTTCTCTTAGAAGCAAAATTTATTCAAAGACCTGTGCTAACATTCTTAAATATCTGCTAGCCCTAATAAAGAAATCAATGTACTTTATGTTCTTAGCTCCCACAATTTAGCCTAAATATTTGCCCTGGCATGCTTATACTAGTCCAAGCAAGCTTTAGGTCATTGCCTGTTCCTCTTCTTTATTCGAAGGTGTTTTTACTTTTTTCAGCATTCCACAAGTTACTTCCTCCTTCCTTTGTTCTCCTCTGCCTTTTCCTCTCTAAAAAAGTTCTAAGTTGCTAGCCAATCGGAACAAATACAGAATGTGAGGTCCCGTTCCAGCCGCTGGAAACTGGACACAGCAGTAGGGTGGATGCGTCAGGTTATAAATGACCCTGTCTCCTTTGCTCAGTATACTCTTGTGGCAAAACTGCTGGTGAGTGTACCCTTTCTGCAGAAATTAAAAAAAAAATAAAAATGGCCTTGCTGAGGAAATTAAATTTACATTCAAGTGCTATTTCTTTACCGCACTGGGAACAAGCATGTCAAACAATTTCAACCCTGCTGGACCTCATCAAGTGAGGGCCGGGATGGAAAAGCGGCCGTGCTGAGGTGCCCCGGAAGCAGCCTCCGGAGTGTGCGTCAGAGTTTCTGGCCATTTCAGCTAAGACTTTTCTTCTGACAGACTAGAAGTGAAAAAAAGAATTATTTACTTTGTTGGGAAATGTGACAAAAGGTTAAAATTCTACTAGTTCATAAAATATTTGAAGCTAACTTTGTTTTTATAAATAAAATTGTATTTACAATTTAAGTTTTAGTTCTCATCCTTGCTGTTATAAAAGTTATTCTAAGTTATGTCAGTCTTTGAGGGTAAATGTAGAGTATTTAAAATAGCCTATATTTGGAAAACTGAACAGTGTTTGTTGTCATGATTTTACTTTGTTCTTGACCACATTGGTCCCAGAGAAAGTCAAGGTCTTCACCCACGGATTCAAGATTCTTGTGGCAGCTGCTGAATTCTTTTCCAACAATGCTTGGGCCTCATCAGCGTCATGTTTGTGCACTACCCCAGCCCCAACCACAGACATGGGCAGGAGGAACAGAGCTCTACTGTGTAGCGTCACTGCCAGTAAGAGTCTGGCTCTCCCATGAAGCATTACTCTTCCTCTGCATGTATCTTAGAATTTCAAAAGCCATTTGGCCTCCATTTCTTTAGATTGTGGATAAGATCCATAAACTTGTACTGGGGTCACTGTTCCTCCAGCCTCTTTAGCACGTATCTGCAGTCTCATTTCCAGGCTGTTTCCTCTATGGGCCACTGCCTGCAGAATTCCCAGATGAATCCATTGCCCATTCCCTGTAGCCACATCTCCAAATCCACAGCCGTTCTCAGCAGCTGCCTGTACACTCACATCCCAGAGGTCAAGTTGCCACAGCTGGTGTGTGTTTCCAGCCACTAGGCAACCCCAGGTCTTCATCTGAGCACCCAGGGCCAGAAGTCTCACCCTGTCCCCCATACCATCCCTTCCCAGCCAGCCACAGTTTCCTTCCTTCTGTTGCTCACACAGTGCTCTCAGCCCCAGATGCCCTTCCTGACATTTCCTCCCAAGGAAACCCAAGTCCTCCGTCAGGGTCCACCCAAATGTCCACACTCTCTGGTAGCCTGCCCAGCCCCAGAGGCTCCCTTGAGCTCCCTTCCCCCATTAGAGCCTACAGAGGCAGTGCTGCCCAGCAGACATCTCGGCTGGGAGTCAAACAGAGCAAGGCTATTTTGGTCCCTCTCTCCACTCTATGTGACCCTGAAATGTGCCCTGGCCTTAGGAAACATTCAGCTACATCAGAGAACGTGAGTATGCATGTGGTTTGTATAACACAGGCAAGACATGGTTTTTAGATACGTTCAGAATAGATAGTTACAGAGAACAGGTATGTTACATGTGGGAAGGAAGAGACACAAGGGCCAAGAGATACTTAATATGCATGAGGCTCCTGGGCACTAAATGTTCAATTCACAATGTGCCTTTATACAAGAGACACCTAAACATGCAGAACCATGGGGCCTTCGTTCACCACCATTCCTGGTGCCCATTCTGGTCGCATGCGTCCTCTGCCCAAGAAACACGTAGAACCCATGGCAGTGCGACAGCTGCTTCTTGGCAACTCCACCATGATCAGGCACACTTGTCCCATGTCTGTCCCATTGAGCTGGTGTGTGTCATAAGCCCTTCAGCTGTGAGCACTCTTGCCCAGACCTCAGCTCTGGTCCTCGTGGTCACACCTGAGGGGGTGAGGTTGACTAGCAGAGAAAGAAGAGAACCGATGAATGTTGACAGCACAGGAATCAGGTCATACGGCCCTCCCATCTCCTTCCCTCAGCTTCTTGCTGTGTTTTACGAATGGATTTTATAAACCTGTGATTCGAGCATCCTCAGTTGCTTCTCGAGCCTTTCCGCTCCATGAACTCTGGGACAGCTTGCCTGGTACTGCAGCTGGAGGACATCACTGCATCCAGAGAGCTTCCCACATGACAGTCTGTGAGCAAGGGACTTCGCCTCCCTGGATGGTGGTTTTCTTTTATGTAAAAGATGTGATCGTAGTCTGTATTTCTCAAGGGTGCTGTGAGAAACACACAGAATAAGTCACGTGAAACTGTGTGGCAGGTAGCGGATGCTCAGTAAAGTGAAGCCTGCCCTTCCCGTAGCCTTTCTCTTCCTCCACTGGGTCTAGACTTCACATTGTCCCATGGTTCGAGATCCTTGGTTCATCCCGAGTCTTATCATCATACCAGAAGCTTGGAGGGAGCTCCTGGGGAAATCCAGCTTCACGGTCCCACACTGATCACTTCCCCTGGGCATGGCCTGGTAAATGCAGCTCAGATCCGCTCCCCAGGCAAGTCAAGGAAGTTGCTGCCCAGAAACCAAGTGAGGACATTTACAAGAACCGGCAGCAGCAGCAGCAGCAGCAGAAGAAGAAGAAGAAGAAGAAGAAGAAGAAGAAGAAGAAGAAGAAGAAGAGAAGAAGAAGAAACTGGATTTGCTTTTTCACCAGAGGATCCAGATTTCCCTGTGGCCTCACAAACAAAAAGAAGGAAGACGGAGCAGCACAGTCATCCCTTTGTGAAAAAGGCATTCAGGTAACTGAGTGACTCAGCAAGCCTGGGTCTTGGGGAAATTACGAATACCTGGTTGAAGGGCAGTCCTCAGGCAGAGCCCCTGAGACCTGTTGAACTCTAGAGTGTGGGAGCAGAGGAGATTCAGGGCCTGCCCAGGGGCAGTGTCCACAGGGGCAGAGTGCCCCCAGGACTCGCCCTGGCTCAGTTAAGGACTCCCCTCAGGATCTGCAGAGGTGCAAGGCAGGGTGCAGCTCTGCCTGGACTGAGCTGGAAATGCAGCCGTGTGGCTGAAGTGGCCACTTCCTGCTTTCTGTAAAGCAGCCACAGGGACCTGTGAACAGGTAAGACCCTTACTCTTGATTACTGAAGAACTAGAACCCAGGCTCCCTTGACCTTCTCTCTGAAAACCCAGATGACATGAGGACCCTCTCCCAGCTGAAGGGGCAGATTCACGCTTTAGAGTGTGGGGAGTCAGCATGGGGGCACGTGAGTGTTTAGCTTAGGTGTGGGCCTCACAAAAGAGTCAAAACAAGTCAGCCAGGACTCCAGCAGCCTTCATTGTGTGAGAGATGCCAGCACTGTGGCCACAGCCTGACAGCTGCGCAGGCCACATAATGTGTGGGGCTGAGTGGAAAACGTGGGGTTTTTTTTGTTGTTGTTGTTCAAAATCATGAGCTTCCAGGGGCGGCAGCAGAACTTTAAACTACTCTGGGGCCCTTCTGAGCACAGGACTTGGTATGACTGCACAGGGATACCTGGCAGGCCAGGTGCAGGGACAGAGCGGTCTGCCCAGAGGCCAGCAGGTCCCCAGTCAGTGTCTGGCACCAGCTCCCTTCATGACCTGGGCTGGCTCAGTTCCACGGGACTCCCAAGGCTGGAGGCTTCCCCGGAACATCATCCTCAGGGATTTTCCAACAGGAGCAGCCTCTGGCTTCAGATCTGTCCTTGTTTGACTCATAAATTATCACTCAGACTGAGAAAATTAACACTCAGTGATTCCTGAAAGGGTGCCCAGTGCAATAGATAATTTTCAAAGTGAGTTCATCGGGGGATTTAATAGCCAGGCAATGTCCATTAAAACAGCGACAAACATGGGGAGAAAAGGAAAAGTTCCAACTGGAAACTCATGCTGGCTTGACAGTTGTTCTCAGGGAGCAGAACAGAAGTGGGCATTTTCATTCTGGTTACACCATCAGCGATACCTCCACGGAGCCTCTCAGCTGGTTCCTCCTGGGTCTGGGCCACAGGCCTCCCAGTATTGCCGGTCTCGGAAGACATCTGTGGGCAGGTTCTGTAGAGGGAATCTGAGGCTGTGTGGGATGAGCTGCAGGACCCCATGTGGGGAAAGGCAGGAGGCAGCACCAGCTCCTTCACCAGGACCTGAGGGTACTGTGGCTCATCGGGGGCCATCGAGGACATGGAGACCCTGCACAGTGTTTGAGGAGTCCTGCTACATCAGTTTATTCTGGTTTAGGTGGTTGAGGGGAGACTCAGTGAAGTCTTGGGGGTTCAGGGCTACACTGCCAGCCTCTGGGACAGCAGCCCCAGTGTCCCCCGACCCAGGCCTTGCTCCTCCCTGCTGATGAATGCCCACTCTGCTCCCAGATGCACACCTGTCCTGAAGACACCCGGTTCTCATGCTCTTCTCTGCAGCACCTGAATTGGGCATTCCTGGGTAAAGTAGTTTAAGTTACTTTCACTTTTATCCACCTTGTTTCCGTTATTTCAACCATGCATGTCCCTTGTGTATGTAGGATAAAGGTGTCTAAGAATAAAGGTCCATGATTTAAAGTTTTTTCCTCTTCTTTCCCTGTCCTGACCACCTGATCATAAACTTGTAGAAATAAAGTGGATCTCATGTTGTGTATCTTTCGATGCATCTAGAGAGATGGTTATATTCATATAAATAAACGGGCACATCCAGCACACTATTTCTAGTTGTCGTCTGCTAATAAGTTTACATCTAGTAAATGCCAGTGTTTCATCAAATGGCTGCATTGCACATGAGTCAATCTGTGTGACAAAGAATATGGCAGGCTTTGTACAGCCTTTGTAAAGACATTCTTCAATGCTGCCTTTTAAAATAGAAATGTTAAATCCTGTAACTAATCAACCTATGCCTTGTTAGAGGGCTGACATTTTCAATAATTCCTTTACAAAGGGTAGTGAGATGCATCAGATCCCCCAGTGGCCCCCAAGTAGGGACAGTGACAGTCAGCAGTTCTTTACGGACCTCTGCTCCATGGCAGGTTCTCCGCTGGCCCTGGCTGCGGGCGGCCGTCATCTAACAAGATGCTTCGGTCCATGGGTGGAGGACAAAGGCCTATGGGCTTGGGGAGCGAGTTCTTTCGTCTCCTACATGACCTTCATCTGCTCGCGTTTCCCACGAAGTGCATCTGGGTTGGAAGGAGATGGTGGTTTCCCACAGAAGTCTGGTCCCTAAGTGACGCCTCTGCTGCCTACATCAGAATCTCCCAGGCTTGCTCCACAATGGTCCCGTCACGTGGTGCAGACTCAGGCGCGGTCTTGTGTGTGAAGAGGCAGGCTTGGTCTTGTGTGCTCTTGATCATGCACCTAGTCACATCTGTTCTACAGTGTTGCATTCTTCTAATTTCCATGCACATCTTTGCATAGGCGTGTTCCCATTGTTCCCATGCCAATAAGTGGTGTGCAAGGTTCCAGAGTGCACCAGTATTTCTTTAGTCGGTGTCATACTGTTGGATACTCAGGTTTTTTAACCTAGTGTAAATAACATTCACATTTCTAAAAACCAGAAGAGTGTTTGTGATTAAGATATCATCTTAGTGGATATTAAATTGCTGCATCTGATTTCATTTCTCTTTCCCAAATAAAGAGTCAGTTGTGTGAGCTAGTCTCACTCTGAAACTGCACACTCCCATCCCAGAGGTAGAAAGCGAGATCTCCTGCCTGCATTTCACGGAGCATGTGATTATGGAGGTGTCCAGTCCCAGCAAACAGACCCTACATTCTTTTCCTTCAGTGACTCAGACGCAATATGTGGACAGTCCCAGACAGTATCGCTCCCTCACGTTCATTAACCTCCAGAGATTAAACATCACCTGATACACAGAACTGTGGGCTCCCCATTTGGCTAAGCATCAGGTGCAGCCAGGTTCTTACCTAGGTGCACTTGACAAGGTGCTGCCAGATGCCACCAGCGCAGACAGTCAGCGAGCCCACCTCATGAGAGGGCACATGAGATCCCCAAATGAGAAAGAACTCTAAGGAGCCAAAATCTGCCAAGATGGGTACATTAAAGCTTGCAACTTTGCACGTGAGTGCACCCTCAGACTCAGCCAGTTTATTCTCCTTTGCAGTCCGTTCTGAAAAGTCCAGCCAGATGATGGCTAAAGAGTAGAGAATGGAAGGTGGAAGGCGGTTGCTGCTTGCAGAAGAGGCACGCTGGCAGCATTGGCAGGGAGGAAGAGACTGGAAACTGAGTAGCAGATCCGAGAAACCAAAATGTTCAGCAAATGAGGGCAGGTGGCATGGAGCTACTTCCCTGGGTCCAAGAGCCTAATTACGTTATTGTTCCATAAGTTCATGGCCTGCGGTCATCAGGGAAAATAAAACACTGACTGGGGGTCGGTCTTTTCTGTTTAGAGGAGGCTCCATGAAACCTCCCCCTCCCGGGTTCAAGCGATTCTCCTGCCTCAGCCTCCCGAGTAACTGGAACTATAGGCGCCCGCCACCACTCCCGGCTAATTTTTTATTTATTTATTTTTTTGTAGAGACGGGGTTTCACCGTGTTAGCCAGGATGGTCTCGATCTGCTGACCTCGCGATCCGCCCGCCTCGACCTCCCAAAGTGCTGGGATTACAGGCGTGAGCCACCGCGCCCGGCCTCAGCTGGTTTTTCAAAAGTCATGGCAAGTAATTGTCAGAACAGTGAACTTCGGAGATTCACCGGAGGGGCGAGGCCACAGCTCGACCGCGAGCACCTGAGCATCCTGCACCGCCTGCGACGGCCGTCAGGGGGCGCGATGCCGCCTCACAGAACCTCAAGAGGCGCCCGGGTTCCGGCACAGACGCCCTGCGGCTCCAGGGGGCGGAGCCGAGCCGCCTCCTCAGGACCTACGCAGGAGACGCCTCCATCCCTACAGGGACACCTGAGAGGACCCAGCCTCCTCCTCCTCAGGACCCACTCGGGAGACGCCGCTGGCTCTATAGGAACACCTGGGGACCGTGGCCAGGGACGACCCAGCCTCCTTCTCCTCAGCTCCTCAGGAACGACTGGGGAAGCTGTGGCTTCATGGTCCCCGAGGCTGCCCGAGGAAAGGTGAGGAAAAAGCTTTCTGTCCCGGCTCAGCGTTGAGGAGGCCGCGCTGCCTCGCGCTCCACTTTCTCAAGTTGTATTTATTTTATTTTACAAAGTGGCCCATCATTAAGTGGCTTTGTTATTCATTATTATAGCATAACTGAGTTGTTTCATTTTTTAATTTTTGACCAATTTGGGTTTGTTTGGGGTGGATCCGGGACAGAGAAGGGAGAAACCCTGAGGGCAACATGGAGAGCCCCAGGGAGACGCGCACCCCACGATTTGCTTTTATTTGCGCTCCAGTGGCTCGTTTTTCTTAGAGTGTTAAAGTACTTGAAAAATATTGAAGAGCAGATGTAGATGTGAGTTTTCACAACCGTATTTTCAGTGTAAATACTGGACTTTGTCTGTTAAAAGGATTTTAGGTAAAATAAATTTAAGCGGAGTTTATTTCAGCAAAGGAATGGTTCATGAATCACGCAGGAAGCACCAGAACGGAAATCGGCTTGGGGCTTTGAGCTCTTAGGGTGGCCCCTAAGTGAGGCTCCTCAGTGGCTCCAGCTAGGCGACCGCCTGTTGTGGGGATGGTTCCCTCAGCGTCCCTAGTCATACAGCCAACTGGCTGCTGAGCTTTTTGGCATTGACTGTGGTTGGTTTGTTAATTTTTTTAAGTCAGTTCAAATGCCTCCAAGTTCGGTTTCTGTTTGCTTAGGGAAGGCCTCAGGCTAACCCCCGCCTTATTTGCTTTAACATGTCAAAACCATAATTTATTTTTCATTTTACTTTCCTGGCATTAATAGAAGTAAATTCACATTTGTGTGTTATTCAGAAAGTCGGTTTAATTGGCAACCTATTTGTGATGGTGCATAAAATAATGTTTTTTAATCATTGGCATCTTAGATTAGATGAACTATGTTAACTCTCTTAAGCTTTGTTATTAACCCATAACAAGAGTTAAGTTTCTTTTTTTCTCCTAGGCTTTGACCATTTAAAGTACACTCAGGCATCTCGTAACGATGTTATACTTTCTGAGAAATCTATCCTTAGGTGATTTCATCTTTGTGTGAACACTGTAGAGTGTCCTTATAAAACTTAAATGGTGTAGCCCACTCCACACCTAAGTTACATAGTATAGCCTATTGCTCCCAGGCTACGAACCTGTACAGCATGTCTCTGTACTGAATGCTGCAGTCAACTATAACACCATGGTGATTGTAGATTGTGATCCCAGAATATCTGAGACAGGTCTCAGTCAATTTAGAAAGCTTATTTTGCCAAGATTAAGGACACACCCTTGACACAGCCTCAGGAGGTCCTGACGACATGTGTCCAAGGTGGCCAGGGTAGAGCTTGCTTTTGTACATTTTAGGAATAGATGAGACGTGTAAGATATACAGTCATTTGGCCCAGTAAGGCGGGACAACTGGAAGCAGGAAGTGGGGGTGCTTCCAGGTCAGAAGTAGGTTGGAGACAAAAGGTTGCATTCTTTTGAATCCTTGATCAGCCTTCCACTGAATACACAATTTAGTCTGGCTCAATGAATCTGCATTTTTACATAAATAATAGGGCAGAGGAAGCAATCAGATATGCATCTGTCTCAGGTGAGGGATGACTTTGAGTGCTGTCTGTCCTTTGTCCAAAAGGAAATTCTTTGTGGGCAAATTGTGAGTGAGGTATGTAGCTTTTTATCTTTGTAGCTATCTTAGTTAGGAATAGAATGAGGACAGGTTTGCCTGACCGAGCTCCCAGCTTGACTTTTCCCTTGGCTTAGTGATTTGGGGGTCCTGAGATTTATTTTCCTTTCATGGTATCAAAACAGAGAAAAGGTAATGCTTTGAGCCATGAGCTTATGACAAGATGGCTAGGAAGGAATTTTTCAGCTCCATTTTTATCTCATGGGACCACCATCATATGTATGCAATGCATGAGTGTAAAATCACATTTAGTTAAGTCAGCTTACACTAAGCTATGGACCCAGATGGTCCTGGGGCCTTTTTCCACTGGGAGATCTTTAAGGACCTTTCTTAGCTTTTCTATGCTAATTGGTATATTCATAGTTGCCTTATTTCAGTGCCCATTTTGTTAATGTGTATTTTTACTAGGAAATCACCCATTTTTTCTAGGTTTCCAGTTTGATGCAATTATTTGACTTTTAATTTCTCCTCTGTTTTTAGTTTTGTACATAATTTTCCTATCTACTTTTGCACTCTTTTTTCCATCAACAATATTTTTAAAAAATACTTTTTAGCTTTTTTTGAAGAATTGTTATGTTTGACAATTTTTTATGACCTAATCATGACCGTAAATGATTTTTGATTAATTTCAGCTTAATGTCTTTTGTAGGGCACAACTGTTAAAATACAAAATTACAACAAATGTGCGTTTGCAGATCTTAATTGGCTTTTTTTTTGTGGTTCTAGAATCAGGCAGCAGTCCAGACCAAAAATGGTTCAGAATGATCTGCCACACAATATGTGCAGGTTAAATTTATAGCCAGAGAAAAAAAGTGACATACAGAAAACAGAAGTGAGGTATAGAGGTGGCTGGATTGGTTACAGACCTGGTTACAGCCCGGATTTGCCTTCTTGGAACTTGTTTTGAACAGCTGGCTGCCGGCCATTGACTGACACTCGGCTGATGTGATTGGCTGAACCGCCGCTATTTGTAACAATGATACATTCCCAAGTCAGGTTTTCAGTTTGTTTCTATAGTAAAGTAGGTTGCGATTCTTCTTCTTCTTCTTTTTTTTTTTTTTAGGCGGAGTCTCGCTCTGGAGTGCAGTGGCGCGATCTCAGCTCACAGCAAGCTCCGCCTCCCGGGTTCATGCCATTCTCCTGTCCCGGCCTCCCGAGTAGCTGGGACTGCAGGCTGCCGCCACCAAGTCCCGCTAATTTTTTTGTATTTTTTTTTTTAGTAGAGACTGGGTTTCACCTTGTAAGCCATGATGGTCTCGATTTCCTGACCTCATGAGCCACCCGTCTCGGCCTCCCAAAGTGCCGGGATTACAGGCGTGAGCCACGGTGCCCAGCCGCGACTCTTTACAAGGACTCATTGGGAGGCTTCTAAAGCCCAAATGTTGTTTGATGTAAGAATTCCTCCCTTTTGGTCAGCCTCTCAATTTTGAGATACTGATCAAAACTTTGGGCATTGGTGTCACTCTTTGTTATCGTTGTAAGTTGAGTTATTAGGACTTATTTGCTTTCAGTGTGGCATTTTCAACTTTTATTTGGTCTCAGTGCCCTCTGGGCAATAGCAGAACACTGTGTTGTGTAAGGCGGAAATAGAGCAATAGAAAATAACAACTGATTTGTTAATATCAGATTACTTCAAGTTACTTGTTTTGGTAAGAATTAAAGCAGAGGGGACTTCTTTATGCTGACTCAGGTAGACTGGAATCTCTTCAAGGAAAAAGGGAGCTCTTTTGGGATCTATCTACTTCCTTAAAGTTTCAGCTTCGTTGTGTGTCATTCAGCGTGAGTGTCTCCATTCTGGTTTTGCCTGCTCAGTGTGGCCTAATGCAGGAGTTGTGACCAAAACAATGACCTCCCGTAATTTGTTCAACAGTTCTCCCCTTTTGGTTAGGTTCCTACCTAGGTGAGGGTGTGACTAAAAACTTAGGGCTTTAGCACTATTCTCAGTAACTATCATTTTAGGTTTCCGGTCTCAACACATCATTTAAGAAGTCAGTAAAGCTTTCTTCTATTGTGACAGCATATTTAATACTGAGAAGGAAAAGAAAATTTTTATCTTGCAAATGTGAGCTTCCTCTAAATTATCAGGTCCAGAGAGGCGTGGGAATGAGGCAGCAGTCACGTCCCATTTCCCGCTTAGCTAAATAATCATATCTTGAAGCTGCTTGCTATGTAGACTAGACTGACTGTCATCAGCTATAGATTAACCTAAGAGTGTCTTTGAATATTTTTTCCAGTGGCAAATATTTGCTTCTGTTGTATCGTAGCTGAAAGAAATGCTGGGAAACAAAATAAAGGCAAGCATTCATTAGAATAAGTGATCCAGTCACAAGGAATCAATTTGAACTTTTTTTTTTTTCACAAAGTCATACTTTGAAAGCATCCAGCCGTAAATTGAAATAGTCTCCAAAATGTGAATTTTTTTCCCTGGTTCTAAGATGACCAGCTTTCTTAGAGAGTGAACTACACCATAAGAAAAATGATACGACCATGTTTACACATATATGTTATCTTAACATAAAACATGTAAAAGGGGCATTTCTTTGAAAGTATGTATTAGTCTGTATAATTTACTTTGCAGTATCATGAATGCTCTTATTTTTAAAAGTAGGAGTAGTTACTGCCAATTACTAATTTTTAGTAGAAATAATTTAGCAGATATCTGAAAAAATTACAATTTTTAAATAGAGGTTTTATTTTAAATTAGTTTTAGATTCACACAGAAATTGGGAAGAAAATGCAGATTTCCCATGTAGACGCAACCTAGTTTCCCCTCTTTTTAACATATCAACATGTATCAGATAGGTTTAACATCTTTTTTTTTTTTTTTTTTTTTTCTTTCAGACAGAGTCTCAACCAGGCTGGAATGCAGTGGCATGATCTCGGCTCACTGCAACCTCCGCCTCCCAGGTTCAAGCAATTCTCCTGCCTCAGCCTCCTGAGTAGCTGGTATTACAGGCACCTGCCATCACACCCGGCTAATTTTTGTATTTTTAGTAGAGATGAGGTTTCACCACGTTGGCCAGGCTGGTCTTGAACTCCTGATCTTAGGTGATCTGCCCGCCTCAGCCTCCCAAAGTGCTGGGATTACAGGCCTGAGCCACCACTCCTGACCAACATCTTATATCATTTCTTGTCATAGTTAATGACTGGATATTACTATATTATTAAATAAGCTCACATCTTATTTGGTTTCCCTTAGTTCTGCCTTTTTCTCTCCCAGGATCCTATCTAAGATCCCATAGGACATTTAGTCATCATGTCAGGCTCTTCTTGGCTGTGGCAGTCTCTCAGACTTTACTTCTGAGGACCTGAAACAGTGTTAGGAGGATTGGTGAGGTATTGTGTAGAATGTCCTCCATTGTGGTTTACTTGGGGTTTTTCTCATAATCAGCCTGGGTTTAGGGGTTTGGGGGAAGCAGAGCAGATGT
Source organism: Pan paniscus (assembly GCF_029289425.2). Taxonomy (NCBI): domain Eukaryota; kingdom Metazoa; phylum Chordata; class Mammalia; order Primates; family Hominidae; genus Pan; species Pan paniscus. The sequence continues at coordinate 51,812 of NC_073253.2, read as the reverse complement.
GTAGTGTGTCCGCAAAAAGAGTCAAAGACTGTAAAATATTTGAAGAGATGTATTCTGAGCCAAATATGAGTGACCATTGCCCATGACACAGCCCTCAGGAGACCCTGAGAACATGTGCCCGAGGTTGTTGGGGTGCAGGTTGGTTCTATACATTTTAGGGAGATAGGAGACATCAATCAAGTGTATTTAAGATATATATTGGTTCGGTCCAGAAAGGTGGGACAACCCAAAGGATTAGGGTGGGGTGGGGCTTCCAGGTTATAGGTACATTTAAAATTTTTCTGATTGGCAGTTTGTTGAAAGACTTACTATCAATAGAAAGGACTGTCTGGGTTATGATAAGGGGTTATGGAGACCAAGGTTTTATCATGGAGATGAAGCTTCCAGGTAGCAGGCTTCAGAGAGAATAGATTGTAAATGTTTCTTATCAGATTTAAGGTCGTGTTGATGTTAAATGCTGATTGGCTTTTCCTGAATTCCAAAAGGGAGGAGGGCATACTGAGGAATGTCTGACCACCTCTTTCCCATCATAGCCTGAACCAGTCTTCCAGGTTAACTTTGGTGTCCCCTGGTGGAGAGGTGGTTGTGGGAAAGATCTTTGAATTTTATTTTTGGTTTGCAAGTGCTAGTCTAGTCACTTCATGCTCTCAAGATGCGTTATCACCATTAATGTTAACTTTTATCACTTGGTTGAGGCAGTGTTTTCAGGTTTTTCACCGTGAAGTTACTTTTTTCCCATGTCTATATTGTATGTATGCTTTTGGAGGAAGTCATCATGCAGAGCTCATACCTAAGGAATGGGGAGTTAGCCCCACCTCCTTGATGGCTGAGTGTCTATATCAGGTATTTGGAATTCTTCTGTATAAGAGATTTCTATTCAGCCCATTTGCATATCTGTTTAATCATTTATTTATACCAGTATGGATCCACAGATAGTTACTTTAATCTTTTGGTTGTTATCTAATTCTACAGTATTTTGTTGCTCTTTGTTCATACCTGTGGCCATTGGTAGCTCTTTCCACTGGCTCCTTTTACATAATTTCATGTTTTTTTTATAATGTATTTCTGTTACTTCAAAAGTACCCTGGCTCATATATTTTCTGTCCCAGTCCTAGTTTCAGCTATTTCTTCTAATAGCCCTGATTTCTTTTGTTAGAGAATGGTATGAAAAACTTACATCTGGACACTAAATGTGGTCATTGCATCATGAAACTTACAGCTGACAGTGCAAAGAAATATATGTGTGTCTTCTAACTTATATGTACCCACTTAATTATAAAGGTTTCTATGTGGAACCATCTGTGTATATGTTAAGCTAAATGTGAGTTTATACTTATGTTGTATATATATATTCTGACTCATTATGACAGAGATCATTCTAGGCTTCCCTATTTTTTATCTGTAACTTCTCACTGTAATAGTGAGGAACCTGGCTCCTACTATCTATCTGCCATTTATTTCATCCCTTGTACCATTGGGAACAAGGAATTCATTCTTGATCAAGATTCCAGGTTGGGACTTAATAAGAAATATATGTTTGGTCTGTGTCTGCAGTTCCTGGTACAGAGCTCCTAAAACTATTACAATTTCCTGAACAGTAGGAGCATCTTGTGTTCTAATATTTGGTCTTTGGCCCTGGTTCCTGACGCAGAGTTCCTAAATCTCTTGGAATCTCCTGGATAATAGGAATGGCTTCTGTTCTAATAAGGACACTCTGTGGGTTCCTGGATGGTTTCAGGATGGGGATGGTCACCAGGAAGACCAAGCCATGATAAGAAGGTTGTAACTTTTAGCTTAACATGCAATCCTTTGAGGGTGTGAAGGGACTGGAAATTGAGTTAATAATCTGTCATGTCTACATGATGAAGCTTCCATAAAAATTCCTAAAATATGGAATTTGGAAAGTTCCAGATAAAGGCTGACAGATTTGATGCCTAGTGAGGGCTCATCTATCATAGATAGTGCCTTCTAGCATGTCGTGACATGGCAGAATGGGGAAACGGGCTCCTAGACGCTTTTATAAGGGCACTGGTTTCATTCATGAGGACAGCACCCTCATGATCCGATCACCTCTCGGTTACCTCTGAATACCATCCCTTTGGGGATTACATTTCAAAATAGGAATTTGGGGTGGGGGTGTACACACATTGAGACCATAATAACTGGTAAACATAAGTAAGTATTTCCTAGTTCCATAAGCCATCATAGCAAATTGTCAAACCTGAAGAGGGGGTGTAGGAATGCCTAGTTTCTAGCCAAGTCATATAGAAGTTTGGGTAAACTGGGGATTCATTACTTGTGATTGGCATCTGAGGTTGTGGACAGTCTGGTGTTACTAAGCCCTTAACCTGTAGGGTGTATACTAACTCCAGGTAATCAGTGTCACAGTTGAATTACAGGATACCCAATTGTTTTCCAGAGAGTTGGAAAATTGGTTGGTGTGGGAAACACCCACCCCCCCACAATTTGCTGTTAAAAGTGGAATGTTCATAGTATAGAGGAAAATCATGGTTATTTTTCTTTTTACAGATATAGTGGTTTCAAAATTAACTATTATCCCTATGGGAAATAACTTTATAAAATAGAGTCCACTGTTCATGTATATAGTACATTTTGTTTTTAGTCTATGGATTCTACTCATTTCCAGCTCAGCACCTTTGGCCCACCACTTGCCACATATATTGGTAATACAGTTAGATTCTTGGTTGCACTCTGTATTTTGTCCTTAGATACTTCCACATCCTAAATAATTTAATTTGTGTAGATTGTGATTTGTTCTTTGTGCATTAAAATTCTGTGGGTTTTATCAAATGCATACTGTCAGATATCCACTACTGAAGTAGCATACAGAATACTTCAGATCCCCACCCCAGACAGTCACTGATCTGACTATCATCTCTTTGGTTGTGCTTTTTCCAGAATGTCATATGAATGGAGTCATATAATGTATAGCATCTTCATAATGCCACCCTTTACTTAGCAACATAGATGCAAGATTCATTCATTTCTTTTCATGGATTGACAGTTCATTCCTTTCTGTTGGTGAATGGCATTCCATTGCATGGTTGTACTTCAAATTGATTATGCATTCAGCTATTGAAGAATGTTCTGATTACTTCAAGTTTTGGCCATGATGAGTAGAGTGGCTCGTATATAATTACATGCTAGTTTTTGTTTGAACATAATTTTTCAAAGCAGCTGTCTAAACATACATAATTTAGGGGTGCATTTGTTGGATTGTAAGGTAAGACTTGTTTATCTTTGGGAAAAACTGTCAAACTGTTTCCCAAAGTGGCTGTACCCATTCATGCATTCTGCCAGTAATGAATGGCCGTACCTATTGTTCTTCAACCTCCAATTGTTACTGTTGAGCTTTTTTAAGAGTCCCACAGTTGTACTAGGTGTGCAGTGATATCTCAGCATTATTTCAATTTCCAGTCTCCTAATGAGATATATTGAGCATCCTTTTGTGTGATTATGTGCTATCTGTATATTTTCTTTTTTTTCTTCTTTTTTTTTTATTGAGATAGAGTCTCGTTCTGTCACTCAGGCTGGAGTGCAGTGGCGTGATCTTGGCTCACTGCAACCTCCACCTCCGATATTCAAGCAATTCTCTTGCATCAGCCTCCCAAGTAGCTGGGATTACAGGCACCCACCAGCATGCCTGGCTAATTTTTTTGTATTTTTAGTAGAGAGGGGGTATCACTGTGTTGGCCGGGCTGATCTCAAATTCCTGACCTCAGGTGACTCACCCGCCTCAGCCTCCCAAAGTGCTGGGGTTATAGGCATGAGCCAACACACCTGGCCTGCTATCTATATATTTTATTTGGCTGGATGTCTGTTCAGATATTTACCCAGTTTTATTTGGGCCTTTAGTTTTCTTAGTGTTCGTTTGAAGAGTTGTTTGTGTATTTTCAATACAGTTTTTAAAATCACGTTTGTATTTTGTAAATATCTTCTCACAGTGTGTCTTGTCTTTTTGTTCTCTGAATAGGGTTTTTCATAGTAGAAAATTTAGTTTTATAAAGTCTGTTCTCAGTATTTTCACGAATTGGCACTTGATGCTGTGTGTTAAAACTCAACACCAAATCCAATGTCTCTTAGGTTTTCTTTTAGATTATTTATAGTTTTGCATTTCAAGTTGTAGTCTCTGGACTATTTTGAGTAGGTTTTTGTGTTTTAATTTGTGTATAGAGTCACTTCATTCTATATGGCTTCCAAATAATTCTTCCATCACCATTTATGGGAAATGTATGGATATAGTGGCCTTTATTTCGGTTTGAATTTCCAAAATTATGACACTGAATAAACTGAATATTGAATTTTATAGGTATTTCAGGACAGCCAGGAGGGGGCGCACATCCGCCGAGAAACTGTGAGCAAGAGCGTCTGTGATGAACAATCGCTCCACCAGAGGGCGCGCGATCCCGCCCCAACCAACTTCCCGCTGAGGTGCCAGAAGCAGCGAGGAGCTTCAACTTCCTCAGGGCAGCACGAGGGTCAAGTTAATTTGGTGTTCTTCATTGGTGAGTAAAAAGCTGCCGTCCACGGCCCTGAGTGCCAAGGAGTGAGTCTTTAGAGTACTCAGCAGAGGAAGAAATTAATCTAGAAAAATAAAACCCCCAAATCTCACTGTTTGGAGTATACCCTAGTATCATGGTCAACGTCCAAGACACAGTGGCTGCTAATATATATTCTTACAGTGGCCTCTAATATAATAATCACACTGTGCTATACATTACTATGATATCCACACCGTGCCCTAACACCCATATAATATTCGCACCATGCCCTAAAACTGATGTAATCCACACCATCGCTTCCAATACCAATGTAATAATATCCACACCATGCCCTATCACTGATCTAGTCCACATCATCGCTTCCAATACTAATGTGATAATATCCACACCATGCCCTATCACTGATCTAATCCACACCATCCCTTCCAATACTAATGTAATAATATCCACACCATGCCCTATCACTGATCTAATCCACACCATCGCTTCCAATACTAATGTAGTAATATCCACACCATGCACTATCACTGATCTAGTCCACACCATCGCTTCCAATACCAATGTAATAATATCCACACCATGCCCTATCACTGATCTAATCCACACCATCACTTCCAATACTAATGTAATAATATCCACACCATGCCCTACCACTCATCTAATCCACACCATCCCTTCTAATACTAATGTAATAATATCCACAACATGCCCTGTCACTGATCTAATGCACACCATCGCTTCTAATACTAATGTAAAAATATCCACAACATGCCCTACCACTAATCTAACGCACAGCATCGCTTCTAATACTAATGTAATAATATCCGCACCATGCCCTAACACTCATCTAATCCACACCATCGCTTCTAATACTAATGTAATAATATCCACACCATGCCCTAACAGTCATCTAATCCACACCATCCCTTCTAATACTAATGTAATAATATCCACACCATGCCCTATCACTGATCTAATGCACACCATCGCTTCTAATACTAATGTAATAATATCCACACCATGCCCTAACATTGATCTAATCCACACCATCGCTTCTAATACTAATGTAGTAATATCCACACCATGCCCTACCACTCATCTAATCCACACCATCCCTTCTAATACTAATGTAATAATATCCACACCATGACCTATCCCTGATCTAATGCACACCATCGCTTCTAATACTAATGTAATAATATACACACCATGCCATAACACTCATCTAATCCACACCATCGCTTCTAATACTAATGTAACAACATCCAGAGCATGCCCTATCACTGATCTAATGCACACCATCGCTTCTAATACTAATGTAATAATATCCACACCATGCCCTATCACTGATCTAATCAACACCATCGCTTCCAATACTAATGTAATAATATCCACACCATGCCCTAACACTCATCGAATCCACACCATCGCTTCCAATACTAATGTAATCATATCCACACCATGCCCTATCACTGATCTTATCCACATCATCACTTCCAATAGTAATGTAATAATATCCACACCATGCCCTACAACTCATCTAATCCACACCATCCCTTCTAATACTAATGTAATAATATCCACACCATGCCCTATCACTGATCTAATCCACACCATCACTTCCAATACTAATGTAATAATATCCACACCTTGCGCTATCACTGATCTAATGAACACCATCGCTTCCAATACTAATATAATAATATCCACAGCATGCCCTAACACTCATCTAATCCACACCATCGCTTCCAATACTAATGTAATAATATCCACGCCATGCCCTATCACTGATCTAGTCCACACCATCGCTTCCAATACTAATGTAGCAATATCCACATCATGCCCTATCACTGATCTAGTCCACACCATCGCTTCCAATACTAATGTAATCATATCCACAACATGCCCTATCACTGATCTTATCCACACAATCACTTCCAATAGTAATGTAATAATATCCACACCATGCCCTACAACTCATCTAATCAACACCATCCCTTCTAATACTAATGTAATAATATCCACACCATGCCCTATCACTGATCCAATGCACAACATCGCTTCTAATACTAATGTAATAATATCCACATCATGCCCTATCACTGATCTAATGCACACCATCGCTTCTAATACTAATGTAATAATATCCACACCATGCCGTAACACTCATCTAATCCACACCATCGCTTCCAATACTAATGTAATAATATCCACACCATGCCCTAACACTCATCTAATCCATACCATCGCTTCCAATACTAATGTAATCATATCCACAACATGCCCTATCACTGATCTTATCCACACCATCACTTCCAATAGTAATGTAATAATATCCACACCATGCCCTACAACTCATCTAATCCACACCATCCCTTCTAATACTAATGTAATAATATCCACACCATGCCCTATCACTGATCTAATCCACAACATCACTTCCAATACTAATGTAATAATGTCCACACCTTGCGCTATCACTGATCTAATCAACACCATCGCTTCCAATACTAATATAATAATATCCACAGCATGCCCTAACACTCATCTAATCCACACCATCGCTTCCAATACTAATGTAATAATATCCACGCCATGCCCTATCACTGATCTAGTCCACACCATCGCTTCCAATACTAAAGTAATAATATCCACACCATGCCCTATCACTGATCTAGTCCATACCATCGTATCTAATACTAATGTAATAATATACACAGCATGCCATAACACTCATCTAATCCACACCATCGCTTCTAATACTAATGTAATAATATCCACACCATGCCCTATCACTGATCTAATGCACACCATCGATTCTAATACTAACGTAATAATATCCACATCATGCACTATCACTGATCTAATGCACACCATCGCTTCTAATACTAATGTAATAATATCCACACCGTGCCCTAACACTCATCTAATCCACACCATCTCTTCCAATACTAATGTAATAATATGCACACCATGCCCTAACAGTCATCTAATCCACACCATCGCTTCTAATACTAATGTAATAATATCCACACCATGCCCTATCACTGATCTAATGCACACCATCGCTTCTAATACTAATGTAATAATATCCACACCATGCCCTACCACTCATCTAATCCACCCCATCCCTTCTAATACTAATGTAATAATGTCCGCACCATGCCCTACCACTGATCTAATGCACACCATCGCTTCTAATACTAACGTAATAATATCCACACCATGCCCTAACACTGATCTAATCCACACCATCGCCTCTAATACTAATGTACTAATATCCACACCATGCCCTACCACTCATCTAATCCACACCATCCCTTCTAATACTAATGTAATGATATCCACACCATGACCTATCACTGATCTAATGCACACCATCGCTTCTAATAGTAATGTAATAATATCCACACCATGCCCTATCACTGATCTAATCCACACCATCACTTCCAATGCTAATGTAATAATATCCACACCTTGCGCTATCACTGATTTAATCAACACCATCGCTTCCAATACTAATGTAATAATATCCACACCATGCCCTACCACTCATCTAATCCACACCATCGCTTCCAATACTAATGTAATAATGTACACACCATGCCCTATCACTGATCTAGTCCACACCATCGCTTCCAATACTAATGTAGTAATATCCGCATCATGTCCTATCACTGATTTAGTCCACAACATCGCTTCCAATACTAATAATATCCACACCGTGCCCTATCAATTGTCTAGTCCACACCATCGCTTCTAATAGTAATGTAATAATATCCACACCATGCCTTATCACTGATCTAGTCCACACCATCGTTTCTAATACTAATGTAATAATATCCACAGCATGCCCTAACACATCTAATCCACACCATCGCTTCCAATACTAATGTAATAATATCCACACCATGCCCTATCACTGATCTAATCAACAACATCGCTTCCAATACTAATGTAATAATATCCACATCATGCCCTATCACTGATCTAGTCCACACCATCGCTTCCAATACTAATGTAATAATATCCACAGCATGCCCTATCACTGATCTAGTCCAAACCATCGCTTGTAATACTAATGTAATAATATCCACAGCATGCCCTATCACTGATCTAGTCCACACCATCGCTTCTAATATTAATGTAATAATATGTACACCATGCCCTATCACTGATCTAGTCCACACCATCGCTTCCAATACTAATGTAATAATATCCACACCATGCCCTGTCACTGATCTAGTCCACAGCATCACTTCCAATACTCATGTAATAATATGCACATCATGACCTAACACTGATCTAACCCACACCATCGCTTCCAATACTAATGTAATAATATCCACATCATGCCCTATCACTGATCTAATCAACACCATCGCTTCCAATACTAATGTGATAATATCCACATCATGCCCTATCACTGATCTAGTCCACACCATCGCTTCCAATACTAATGCAATAATATCCTCACCATGCCCTAACACTGATCTAATCCACACCATCACTTCCAATAGTAATGTAATAATATCCACACCATGCCCTACCACTCATCTAATCAACACCATCCCTTCTAATACTAATGTAATAATATCCACACCATGCCCTGTCACTGATCTAATGCACACCATCGCTTCCAATACTAATGTAATAATATCCACATCATGCCCTACCACTAATGTAACGCACAGCATCGCTTCTAATACTAATGTAATAAGATCCGCACCATGCCCTAACACTCATCTAATCCACAACATCGCTTCTAATACTAATGTAATAATATCCACACCATGCCCTACCACTCATCTAATCCACCCCATCCCTTCTAATGATAATGTAATAATATCCACACCATGCCCTATCACTGATCTAATGCACACCATGGCTTCTAATACTAATGTAATAATATCCACACCATGCCCTAACACTGATCTAATCCACACCATCGCTTCTATTACTAAGGTAGTAATATCCCCACCATGCCCTACCATTCATCTAATCCACACCATCCCTTCAAATACTAATGTAATAATATCCACACCATGACCTATCACTGATCTAATGCACACCATCGCTTCTAATACTAATGTAATAATATCCACACCATGCCCTATCACTGATCTAATCCACACCATCGCTTCCAATACTAATGTAATCATATAGACAACCTGCCCTATCACTGATCTAATCCACACCATCACTTCCAATACTAATGTAATAATATCCACACCTTGCGCTATCACTGATCTAATCAACACCATCGCTTCCAATACTAATGTAATAATATCCACACCATGCCCTAACACTCATCTAATCCACACCATCGCTTCTAATACTAACGTAATAATATACACACCATGCCCTAACACTGATGTAATCCACTCCATCGCTTCCAATACTAATGTAATAATATCCACACCATGCCCTATCACTGATCTAATCAACACCATCGCTTCCAATACTAATGTAATAATATCCACACCATGCCCTAACACTCATCTAATCCACACCATCGCTTCCAATACTAATGTAATAATATCCACATCATGCCCTATCACTGATCTAGTCCACACCATCGCTTCCAATACTAATGTAATCATATCCACAACCTGCCCTATCACTGATCTAATCCACACCATCACTTCCAATAGTAATGTAATAATATCCACACCATGCCCTACCACTCATCTAATCCACACCATCCCTTCCAATACTAATGTAATAATATCCACACCATGCCCTGTCACTGATCTAATGCACACCATCTCTTCCAATACTAACGTAATAATATCCGCATCATGCCCTATCACTGATCTAATGCACACCATCGCTTCTAATACTAATGTAATAATATCCACACCATGCCCTAACACTCATCTAATCCACACCATCGCTTCCAATACTAATGTAATAATATCCACACCATGCGCTAACACTCATCTAATCCACACCATCGCTTCATATACTAATGTAATAATATCCACACCATGCCCTATCACTGATCTAATGCACACCATGGCTTCTAATAGTAATGTAATAATATCCACACCATGCCCTAACACTGATCTAATGCACACCATCGCTTCTAATACTAATGTAGTGATATCCACACCATGCCATACCACTCATCTAATCCACACTCATCCGTTCTAATACTGATGTAATAATATCCACACCATGACCTATCACTGATCTAATCCACACCATCACTTCCAATACTAATGTAATAATATCCACACCTTGCACTATCACTGATCTAATCAACACCATCGTTTCCAATACTGATGTAATAATATCCACACCGTGCCCTACCACTCATCTAATCCACACCATCGCTTCCAATACTAACGTAATAATATCCACGCCATACCCTATCACTGATCTAGTCCACAGCATCGCTTCCAATACTAATGTAGTAATATCCACATCATGCCCTATCACTGATCTAGTCCCCACCATTGCTTCTAATACTAAAGTAATAATATCCACACCATGCCCTATCACTGATCTAGTCCATACCATCGTTTTTAATACTAATGTAATAATATCCACAGCATGCCCTACCACTCATCTAATCCACACCATCCATTCTAATACTAATGTAATAATATCCACAACATGACCTATCACTTATCTAATGCACACCATCGCTTCTAATACTAATGTAATAATATCCACACCATGCCCTATCGGTGATCTAATCCACACCATCACTTTCAGTACTAATGTAGTAATATCCACATAATGCCCTATCACTGATCTAGTCCACACCATCGCTTCCAATACTAATGTAATAATATCCACACCATGCCCTACCACTCATCTAATCCACACCATCCCTTCTAATACTAATGTAATAATATCCACACCATGCCCTATCACTGATCTAATGCACACCATCCCTTCTAATACTATTGTAATAATATCCACATCATGCCCTACCACTAATGTAACGCACAGCATCGCTTCTAATACTAATGTAATAATATCCACGCCATGCCCTAACACTCATCTAATCCACAGCATCGCTTCTAATACTAATGTAATAACATCCACACCATGCCCTACCACGCATCTAATCCACCCCATCCCTTTTAATAATAATGTAATAATATCCACACCATGCCCTATCACTGATCTAATGCACACCATGGCTTCTAATACTAATGTAATAATATCCACACCATGCCCTAACACTGATCTAATCCACACCATCACTTCTAATACTAAGGTAGTAATATCCCCACCATGCCCTACCACTCATCTAATCCACACCATCCCTTCTAATACTAATGTAATAATATCCACACCATGACCTGTCACTGATCTAACGCACACCATCGCTTCCAATACTAATGTAATAATATCCACACCATGCCCTACCACTCATCTAATCCACACCATCCCTTCTTATACTAACGTAACAATATCCACACCATGCCCTAACACTGATGTAATCCACACCATCGCTTCCAATACTAATGTAATAATATCCACACCATGCCCTATCACTGATCTAATCAACACCATCGCTTCCAGTACTAATGTAATAATATCCACACCATGCCCTAACACTCATCTAATCCACACCATCGCTTCCAATACTAATGTAATAATATCCACATCATGCCCTATCACTGGTCTAGTCCACACCATCGCTTCCAATACTAATGTAATCATATCCACAACCCGCCCTATCACTGATCTAATCCACACCATCACTTCCAAAAGTAATGTAATAATATCCACACCATGCCCTACCACTCATCTAATCCACACCATCCCTTCTAATACTAATGTAATAATATCCACACCATGCCCTATCACTGATCTTATGCACACCATCGCTTCCAATACTAACGTAATAATATCCGCATCATGCCCTATCACTGATCTAATGCACACCATCGCTTCTAATACTAATGTAATAATATCCACACCATGCCCTAACACTCATCTAATCCACACCATCGCTTCCAATACTAATGTAATAATATCCACACCGTGCGCTAACACTCATGTAATCCACACCATCGCTTCTAATACTAATGTAATAATATCCACACCATGCCCTATCACTGATCTAATGCACACAATCGCTTCTAATACTAATGTAATAATATCCACACCATGCCCTAACACTGATCTAATCCACACCATCGCTTCTAATACTAATGTAATGATATCCACACCATGCCCTACCACTCATGTAATCCACACCATCCCTTCTAATACTGATGTAATAATATCCACACCATGACCTATCACTGATCTAATGCACACCATCGCTTCTAATACTAATGTAATAATATCCACACCATGACCTATCACTGATCTAATCCACACCATCACTTCCAATACTAATGTAATAATATCCACACCTTGCACTATCACTGATCTAATCAACACCATCGCTTCCAATACTGATGTAATAATATCCACACCATGCCCTACCACTCATCTAATCCACACCATCGCTTCCAATACTAATGTAATAATATCCACGCCATGCCCTATCACTGATCTAGTCCACACCATCGCTTCCAATACTAATGTAGTAATATCCACATCATGCCCTATCACTGATCTAGTCCACACCATCGCTTCCAATACTAATGTAATAATATCCACACCATGCCCTATCACTGATCTAATCAACACCATCGCTTCCAATACTAATGTAATAATATCCACACCATGCCATAACACTCATCTAATCCACACCATCGCTTCCAATACTAATGTAATAATATCCACATCATGTCCTATCACTGATCTATTCCACACCATCGCTTCCAATACTAGTGTAATAATATCCACAGCATGCCCTATCACTGATCTAGTCCACACCATCGCTTGTAATACTAATGTAATAATATCCACAGCATGCCCTATCACTGATCTCGTCCACACAATCGCTTCTAATACTAATGTAATAATATCTACACCGTGCCCTATCACTGATCTAGTCCACACCATCGCTTCCAATACTAATGTAATAATATCCACACCATGCCCTATCAGTGATCTAGTCCACACCATCGCTTCCAACACTAATGTAATAATATCCACATCGTGCCCTATCACTGATCTAGTCCACACCATCGCTTCTAATACTAATGTAATAATATCCACACCATGCCCTATCACTGATTTAATCCACACCATCACTTCCAATAGTAATGTAGTAATATCTACACCGTGCCCTATCACTGATCTAGTCCACACCATCGCTTCCAATAGTAATGTAATAATATCCACACCATGCCCTATCAGTGATCTAGTCCACACCATCGCTTCCAATACTAATGTAATAATATCCACATCATGCCCTATCACTGATCTAGTCCACACCATCGCTTCTAATACTAATGGAATAATATCCACACCATTCCCTATCACTGATCTAATCCACACCATCGCTTCCAATACTAATGTAGTAATATCCACGCCATGCCCTATCACTGATCTAGTCCACACCATCGCTTCCAATACTAATGTAATAATATCCACACCATGCCCTATCACTGACCTAATCCACACCATCACTTCCAATACTAATGTAATAATATCCACACCTTGCGCTATCACTGATCTAATCCACATCATCGCTTCCAATACTAATGTAATAATATCCACACCATGCCCTAACACTCATCTAATCCACACCATCGCTTCTAATACTAATGTAATAATATCCACACCATGCCCTAACACTGATGTAATCCACACCATCGCTTCCAATACTAATGTAATAATATCCACACCATGCCCTATCACTGATCTAATCAACACCATCGCTTCCAATACTAATGTAATAATATCCACACCATGCCCTAACACTCATCTAATCCACACCATCGCTTCCAATACTAATGTAATAATATCCACGTCATGCCCTATCACTGATCTAGTCCACAGCATCGCTTCCAATACTAATGTAATCATATCCACAACCTGCCCTATCACTGATCTAATCCACTCCATCACTTCCAATAGTAATGTAATAATATACACACCATGCCCTACCACTCATCTAATCCACACCATCCCTTGTAATACCAATGTAATAATATCCACACCATGCCCTATCACTGATCTAATGCACACCATCGCTTCCAATACTAACGTAATAATATCCGCATCATGCCCTATCACTGATCTAATGCACACCATCGCTTCTAATACTAATGTAATAATATCCACACCATGCCCTAACACTCATCTAATCCATACCATCGCTTCCAATACTAATATAATAATATCCACACCATGCCCTAACACTCATCTAATCCACACCATCGCTTCTAATACTAATGTAATAATATCCACACCATGCCCTATCACTGATGTAATGCACACCATCGCTTCTAATACTAATGTAATAATATCCATACCATGCCCTAACACTGATCTAATCCACACCATCGCCTCTAATACTAATGTAGTGATATCCACACCATGCCCTACCACTCATCTAATCCACACCATCCCTTCTAATACTGATGTAATAATATCCACATCATGACCTGTCACGGATCTAATGCACACCATCGCTTCTAATACTAATGTAATAATATCCACACCATGACCTATCACTGATCTAATCCACACCATCACTTCCAATACTAATGTAATAATATCCACACCTTGCGCTATCACTGATCTAATCAACACCATCGCTTCCAATACTGATGTAATAATATCCACACCATGCCCTAACACTCATCTAATCCACACCATCGCTTCCAATACTAATGTAATAATATCCACGCCATGCCCTGTCACTGATCTAGTCCACACCATCGCTTCCAATACAAATGTAGTAATATCCACATCATGCCCTATCACTGATCTAGTCCACACCATCGCTTCCAATACTAATGTAGTAATATCCACACCATGCCCTATCACTGATCTAGTCCCCACCATTGCTTCTAATACTAAAGTAATAATATCCACACCATGCCCTATCACTGATCTAGTCCATACCATCGTTTTTAATACTAATGTAATAATATCCACAGCATGCCATAACACTCATATAATCCACACCATCGCTTCTAATACTAACGTAATAATATCCACACCATGCCCTAACACTGATCTAATCCACACCATTGCTTCCAATACTAATGTAGTAATACCCACACCATGCCCTATCACTGATCTAGTCGACACCATCGCTTCCAATACTAATGTAATAATATCCACACCATGCCTTATCACTGATCTAGTCCACACCATTGTTTCTAATACTAATGTAATAATATCCACAGCATGCCCTAACACTCATCTAATCCACACCATCGCTTCTAATACTAATGTAATAATATCCACACCATGCCCTAACACTGATGTAATCCACACCATCGCTTCCAATACTAATGTAATAATGTCCACACCATGCCCTATCACTGATCTAATCAACACCATCGCTTCCAATACTAATGTAATAATATCCACACCATGCCCTAACACTCATCTAATCCACACCATCGCTTCCAATACTAATGTAATAATATCCACATCATGCCCTATCACTGATCTAGTCCACAGCATCGCTTCCAATACTAATGTAATCATATCCACAACCTGCCCTATCACTGATCTAATCCACTCCATCACTTCCAATAGTAATGTAATCATATACACACCATGCCCTACCACTCATCTAATCCACACCATCCCTTCTAATACTAATGTAATAATATCCACACCATGCCCTATCACTGATCTAATGCACACCATCGCTTCCAATACTAACGTAATAATATCCGCATCATGCCCTATCACTGATCTAATGCACACCATCACTTCTAATACTAATGTAATAATGTCCACACCATGCCCTAACACTCATCTAATCCACACCATCGCTTCCAATACTAATGTAATAATATCCACACCATGCCCTAACACTCGTCTAATCCACACCATCCCTTCTAATACTAATGTAATAATATCCACACCATGCCCTATCACTGATCTAATGCACACCATCGCTTCTGATACTAATGTAATAATATCCATACCATGCCCTAACACTGATCTAATCCACACCATCACCTCTAATACTAATGTAGTGATATCCACACCATGCCCTACCACTCATCTAATCCACACCATCCCTTCTAATACTGATGTAATAATATCCACATCATGACCTGTCACTGATCTAATGCACACCATCGCTTCTAATACTAATGTAATAATATCCACACCATGACCTATCACTGATCTAATCCACACCATCACTTCCAATACTAATGTAATAATATCCACACCTTGCGCTATCACTGATCTAATCAACACCATCGCTTCCAATACTGATGTAATAATATCCACACCATGCCCTAACACTCATCTAATCCACACCATCGCTTCCAATACTAATGTAATAATATCCACGCAATGCCCTATCACTGATCTAGTCCACACCATCGCTTCCAATACAAATATAGTAATATCCACATCATGCCCTATCACTGATCTAGTCCACACCATTGCTTCTAATACTAAAGTAATAATATCCACACCATGCCCTATCACTGATCTAGTCCATACCATTGTTTTTAATCCTAATGTAATAATATCCACAGCATGCCATAACACTCATCTAATCCACACCATCGCTTCTAATACTAACGTAATAATATCCACACCATGCCCTAACACTGATCTAATCCACACCATTGCTTCCAATACTAATGTAGTAATACCCACACCATGCCCTGTCACTGATCTAGTCGACACCATCGCTTCCAATACTAATGTAATAACATCCACACCATGCCTTATCACTGATCTAGTCCACACCATTGTTTCTAATACTAATGTAATAATATCCACAGCATGCCCTAACACTCATCTAATCCACACCATCACTTCTAATACTAACGTAATAATATCCACACCATGCCCTAACTCTGATCTAATCCACACCATCGCTTCCAATACTAATGTAATAATATCCACACCATGCCCTATCACTGATCTAATCAACACCATCGCTTCTAATACTAATGTAATAATATCCACATCGTGCCCTATCACTGATCTAGTCCACACCATCGCTTCTAATACTAATGTAATAATATCCACACCATGCCCTATCACTGATTTAATCCACACCATCACTTCCAATAGTAATGTAGTAATATCTACACCGTGCCCTATCACTGATCTAGTCCACACCATCGCTTCCAATAGTAATGTAATAATATCCACACCATGCCCTATCAGTGATCTAGTCCACACCATCGCTTCCAATACTAATGTAATAATATCCACATCATGCCCTATCACTGATCTAGTCCACACCATCGCTTCTAATACTAATGGAATAATATCCACACCATTCCCTATCACTGATCTAATCCACACCATCGCTTCCAATACTAATGTAGTAATATCCACGCCATGCCCTATCACTGATCTAGTCCACACCATCGCTTCCAATACTAATGTAATAATATCCACACCATGCCCGATCACTGACCTAATCCACACCATCACTTCCAATACTAATGTAATAATATCCACACCTTGCGCTATCACTGATCTAATCCACATCATCGCTTCCAATACTAATGTAATAATATCCACACCATGCCCTAACACTCATCTAATCCACACCATCGCTTCCAATACTAATGTAATAATATCCACATCATGTCCTATCACTGATCTATTCCACACCATCGCTTCCAATAGTAGTGTAATAATATCCACAGCATGCCCTATCACTGATCTAGTCCACACCATCGCTTGTAATACTAATGTAATAATATCCACAGCATGCCCTATCACTGATCTAGTCCACACCATCGCTTCTAATACTAATGTAATAATATCTACACCGTGCCCTATCACTGATCTAGTCCACACCATCGCTTCCAATACTAATGTAATAATATCCACACCATGCCCTATCAGTGATGTAGTCCACACCATCGTTTCCAATACTAATGTAATAATATCCACATCGTGCCCTATCACTGATCTAGTCCACACCATCTCTTCTAATACTAATGTAATAATATGCACACCATGCCCTATCAGTGATGTAATCCACACCATCGTTTCCACTACTAATGTAATAATATCCACACCATGCCCTAACACTCATCTAATCCACACCATCCCTTCTAATACTAATGTAATAATATCCACACCATGCCCTATCACTGATCTAATCCACACCATCGCTTCCAATACTAATGTAATAATATCCACACCATGCCCTATCACTGACCTAATCCACACTACCACTTCCAATACCAATGTAATATCCACATCATGCTCTATCACTGATGTAGTCCACACCATCGCTTCCAATACTAATGTAATAATATCCACACCATGCCCTATCACTGATCTAATCCACACCATCACTTCCAATACTAATGTAATAATATCCACACCATGCCCTACCACTCATCTAATCCACACCATCCCTTCTCATACTAATGTAATAATGTCCACACCATGCCCTACCACTGATCTAATGCACACCATCGCTTCTAATATTAATGTAATAATATCCACACCATGACCTATCACTTATCTATTGCACACCATTGCTTCTAATACTTATTTAACAATATCCACACCATGCCCTGTCACTGATCTAATCCACACCATCACTTCCAATACTTTTGTAATAATATCCACACCTTGCGCTATCACTGATCTAATCAACACCATCGCTTCCAATACTAATGTAATAATATCCACACCACGCCCTAACACTCATCTAATCCACACCATCACTTCCAATACTAATGTAATAATATACACACCATGCCCTATCACTGATCTAGTCCACACCATCGCTTCCAATACTAATAATATGCACACCATGCCCTATTACTGATCTAGTCCCCACCATCGCTTCTAATACTAATGTAATAATATCCACACCATGCCCTATCACTGATCTAATCCACACCATCGCTTGCAATACTAATGTTATAGTATCCATATCATGCCCTAACACTCATCTAATCCACACCATCGCTTCCAATACTATTGTAATAATATACACATCATGCCCTATCACTTATCTAGTCCACACCATCGCTTCCAAAGCTAATGTAATGATATCCACACCATGCCCTATCACTTATCTTGTCCACCCCATCACTTCTAATACTAATGTAATAATATCCACAGCATGCCCTAACACTCATCTAATCCACACCATCGCTTGTAATACTAATGTAATAATATGCACACCATGCCCTATCACTGATCTAGTCCACACCATCGCTTCCAATACTAATGTAATAATATCCACATCATTCCCTATCACTGATCTAGTCCACACCATCGCTTCTAATACTAATGTAATAATATCCACACCATGCCCTATCACTGATCTAGTCCACACCATCACTTCTAATACTAATGGAATAATATCCACACCATGCCCTATCACTGATTTAATCCACACCATCGCTTCCAATACTAATGTAATAATATCCACACCATGTCCTATCACTGATCTAATCCACGCCATCGCTTCCAATACCAATGTAGTAATATCCACATCATGCCCTATCTCTGATCTAGTCCACACCATCGCTTCCAATACTAATGTAATAATATCCACACCATGCCCTATCACTGATCTAATCCATACCATCACTTCCAATACTAATGTAATAATATCCACACCATGCCCTACCACTCATCAAATCCACACCATCCCTTCTGATACTAATGTAATAATATGCACTCCATGCCCTGTCACTGATCTAATCCACACCATCGCTTCCAATACTAATGTAATAATATCCACACCATGCCCTATCACTGATCTAATCCACACCATCGCTTCCAATACTAATGTAGTAATATCTACATCATGCCCTATCACTGATCTAGTCCACACCATTGCTTCCAATGCTAATGTAATAATATCCACACCATGCCCTATCACTGATCTAATCCACACCATCACTTCCAATAGCAATGTAATAATATCCACACCATGCCCTACCACTCATCTAATCCACACCATCCCTTCTAATACTAATGTAATAATAACCACACCTGCCCTATCACTGATCTAATCACACCATCGCTTCTAATACTAATGTAATAATATCCACATCATGCCCTATCACTGATCTAATGCACACCATCGCTTCCAATAGTAATGTAATAATATCCACACCATGCCCTACCACTCATCTAATCCACACCATCCCTTCTAATACTAATGTAATAATGTCCACACCATGCCCTATCACTGATCTAATGCACACCATCGCTTCTAATACTAATGTAATAATATCCACAGCATGCCCTAACACTGATCTAATCCACACCATGGCTTCTAATACTAATGTAGTAATATCCACACCATGCCCTACCACTCATCTAATCCACACCATCCATTCTAATACTAATGTAATAATATCCACACCATGACCTATCACTGATCTAATGCACACGATCGCTTCTAATACTAATGTAATAGTATCCACACCATGCCCTATCGGTGATCTAATCCACACCATCACTTCCAGTACTAATTTAGTAATATCCACATCATGCCCTATCACTGATCTAGTCCACACCATCGCTTCCAATACTAATGTAATAATATCCACACCATGCCCTACCACTCATCTAATCCACACCATCCCTTCTAATACTAATGTAATAATATCCACACCATGCCCTAATACTCATCTAATCCACACCATCTCTTCTAATACTAATGTAATAATATCCACACCATGCCCTAACAGTAATGTAATACCTGCACCATTTCCCAACACCAATACAATATCCACACCATTCCCTAACACTAATCTAAATGTCCATACCATGCCCTAACACTAATATATTGACATAATTGCCTCTAATACTAATATATAGAATAATATCTAGTAAGTGGACCCTGTTGACATTGAGGCTTTTTTAAGGGTTTTACAGCTTTGGCTGAACTATAGCCTCTGTAATGGATTTTGATGATGTGTCTGCTTTGCTGGCATGGTATTGACATGGTTGTTTTAAAAAGTAACTTACTTTCCAATAATGTCATATTTCTAAGCAACTTCCCGTAGTAGTACAAAATACAACTTTTTCTTCCCTTAGATTCCTCTACAGTTATTGCCGTACCAGATTTGCAGTGTCGCACAAAATACTCTGGTATATTGCACTGAAAGCATGGACACTCTCCCAGGTAACTACCACATAACCCCTAGATCAGGAAATCAGCGTTGTTCCTACATGATAATTCGGTCCACAAACTCACTTCACTTTTACCTCGTGCCACACTTGGGAGTATAATGTGTTTTTTTTTTTTTTCATTCGGATCCAGTTTTCTTTTCCTGGAACTGTTCCCCAGACTTTCCTTCATATTTATGACCTTGACACATTTAAAGAGCACACAGGTTTTTGTTTGAACAGCTGTTTTCAGGTCTTTGGGGTATATACCTAGGAATGGAATCATTGAGTCATATGGTAAATCTATTTGTAACTTTATGAAGAAACATCAAATTATTTTACACGTAGGCTGCACCATTTTGTCACTTATTGTCACATATTGTCACAAGCAGTGTTTAAGAGTTCAAGTTTCTGCACATCTTTGTCAACACTTGTTATTTTTTAGTATAACTATTCTTGTGTGAGTTAAGGGTTATCTCTTCATGGTTTTAATTATGGTAATGATGTTAAGCATCTTTTCATGTGCTTGTTGGTGAAGTGTGTATTAAAGTCTTTTGTCAATTTTTAGATTGGGTTGTCTTTGCTGTGGAGTTGTAAAAGTTCTTTATACATTCTGGATAACAGACACTGATGAAGTATCTAATGTGCCGACATTTTCTTCCATTTTATAGGTTGTTGGAACGTAATAAGAGTTAATGTGTGGTCTCTGCTGCAGTGTCCTGAAACAGAGCGCTAAGCCTCGGGAATGTACGAAGTAATGTGTCTTTCGTATGCTAATGAAATGATTGATGGCTGGGGGCACCTGGATAGCCTCAGTGGGGCTGGCTGCCAAGGGAAGCAACCTTGTCATTAGAGGATTTGAAATTTCTTCCCCCGTCCCGTCTCTGTGAAGGGGAGAGGTGCTGATGGTTGAGTTGATCACCTATGGCCACAGACGTAACCAATTTGCCTGTGTAATAAAGGACAGGGTTGGGAGAGCATCTGTGTTGCTCTCCCAACACAGGAGATACTGGGAGGATCATGTCTGGTGAGGGCATGGGAGGCCTGCATTCCTTCCACATACCTCACCTTGTGCATCTCTTTTTCTGGCTTTTCATTTGTAGCGTTTAAAAGATCCTTGGTAATAAGTCAGGAATAGTAAGTACACTGCGTTCATGGGTTGTGCAATGTGATGTAGCAAATTGCTGAACCCAATAAGGGTGTTGTGGGAGCCTCCAATCTGTAGCAAAGTCAGACAGAAGGTAACCTGGGAACCTACTGTTTGTGGTTGGCACCTTAAGTGGTTACAGTCTTGTAACGGAGTACCCATATTTTCTTACAGAAGAAATGAATTAGTTTTACCATTTTGCTGTTCCTGCACTTAGCTCTTTAGGAATGCAATTATAAGCTTTACTGTCTCTCCACCAGACACTTCCTATACTGCAAACTTTTCCAACTGTGTGATAACTTAAAAGTTCCAGGGACCAAACCTTGAAACAAACTGGCACTTCCATATCTCTCCCCCACCAGGAGATTGGCAGCAGACAACAGTCAATTTACAACCTGGCTCTGCCCATGGTGGTGCTAGCAAGATCACCTAATGGAGAAAACATCAGAGCATGTCCCATAGACCCTGCACCTCCTCACCTCATCCCCTGCATGCCATTCTGGCAAGTCCGAAAGCCCTGCTTTCTGCCCAGAAAGTGGAAGCGCTTCCCTTAAGGCAAGAGCCTGTATGTTCCCTTCAGCTAAGCTCTGGCATAAAGTCACTTTCTTTTTACCATCCTTGTGTTTGTCATTTAAATTTGCAAGCAACAAGGGGCATGACGTGTATTCCTAGGACTGAGTCCTTAGCCTGTGGGGTCTGATGCTTTCTCCATTTACTGTCACAATTGGGTTGCACTGTAGGACACCCAGCTGGTACCCAAGATTTGGTCTGTGTGGGGAAAAAACCGATGTATCTGGTAACAGAAGTGTTCTGTGTTGAGTGTTGAGAGTATACTATAAGACAGTTGTTTTTCCTATTATAACATTTTGTCTTTCAACTTTTTTCTTCATGTCTTCTGAGACGTAAAAGTTGTAAATTTTGAGGAAATAAATTGATTTATTTTTCCTTTTGTGGTCTGTGCTTTTGGTGTCAGATGTAAGAAACTATTGCTACATGTAAGGTCATGAATGCTTAACTGTATGTTTTCTTCCAGAGTTTTTAGTTTTCACCTATTTTGGTCTTTGAGCCATTGTAGTTTAATTTTTTATGTGGTATGAGGTAAGGATACAATTTCATTTCCCTTTATGTGGATAGCAAGTTGCCTTACATCACTTGTTGAGGACAGGATTCTTTCCCCAATTTACTGGTAATGGACCTTGTCTAAAATCAGTTGAGCATAGAGGTATTGTTTTCTGTCTGGACTCCCAATTCAATTCAGTTGATCTTTCTGTTTATTCCTGTGCGAGGATCCCACTGTTTTTATTACTGTTCCTTTGTAATAAAATTTGAAATTGGGATGTGATTAGGATCAGCTTATCCACTTCTGTCCCAAGGCCTTTGGGATTTTTGTAGGAATAACATTGAATCCACGGATTGCTTCGTGTACTTTGGGAAACTTAACAATGTGGTCTACAAATCCACAAATAAGATAAGTTTTTACATTTATTGGGAATTTAATTTCCTTAAGTAATGTCTTATAATTTCCCTCATCTAAGTCTTGTCATTTCATTCCATTTATTCCTAAGTATAATATTGCTATTGGTATTTTTTAAGGTAGAATTTTCATAATTTGGTTTAGAGATTATTCATTCCTAGCATATGCATATAAAATGGAATGTTTGGCCAGGCACCGGGGCTCATACCTGTAACCCAAGCAGGTTGAGAGGCTGAGGAAGGGTTAGGGTTAGGGTTGGGGTTGGGGTTGGGGTTGGGGTTGGGGTTAGGCTTACGGCTTAGGGCTTAGGGATTAGGGCTAGGGCTCGGGCTAGGGTTAGGGTTACGGTTAGGGTTGGGTTAGGGTTGGGTTAGGGTAGGGTTAGGGTTAGGGGTTAGGGGTTCGGGTTCGGGTTTGGGTTTAGAGTCCATGTGTTCTTTTGGAGCAAGTCACTATGCAGAGCCCACAGTTATGGAGTGAGGAGTTGGCTCCACCTTCTTGGTGGCTGAGTGTCTACATCAATTATTTGGAATTCTTTTGCAAAGGAGATTTCTATGCAACTCCATTTGCTTATTCACCTAGGGATACAAATACAGACACCTAGATAATGACTTTAAGCTTTAGTTATTATTCAACACTACAGTATTATGTTGCACAATTCATTCCTGTGTTGGCCATCAGTAGCTGTTTTTATTGGCTCTTATTTTTCTTTGATATATTTTAAATTTTTTAGTACTTACTTACTTTCTGATACTTCCAGATTATCCTGGCTCCTATATTTACTGTCCCAGTTCTAGTATCAGACATTTCTTCAAAGAGCCTGATTCCTTTCAGAATGGTAGGAAAACTTACATCTGGCTGCTGAATGAGCACATTGTATCTTGTCCCTCATTGGCAATGCTAGGAAGTATATGTGTGTGTCTAACCTACCTATACACACCTAATTATAAAGTTTTCTATGTAGAACTGTGTGTATCTTTATTAAACTAAACATAAGTTTACGTTGATGTCTCCACCTCTGATCTACTATCACATGAATCATTCTAGCCTTCTTGCCTTGCTAATTTGTAATCTCCCACTTCAACAGTGAGAAACCTGGTTCCCACCATCTGTGACTTATGTAAGTCATTGTTTTATTCCAGATACAGACACTGTGGTTTTACAATTGTTCACAATTGCTTTTGTTGGAAAGAACTTTATAAAGTGGAATCCAATGATGAAGTATAGTTCATGTGCCTTCAGCCTACAGATTCTGTTCCTTTTCAAAGTGACTTAGGTCAACACCATTTTCCCTACACCTTCAGTGAGTTTTTACCTACATTTGTGTCTTAGTCCATTTCGTGGTTCTGTAACAGAATACCTGAGGCTGCGTAATTTATAAGTAAAAAAGGTTCATTTGGTTCACAATACTGGTGGCTGGAATGTCTGAGATTGGGCAGTTGCATCTGGCAGGGCCTCAGTCTTTTTCACCTCATGGTGGAAAGTGGAAGGGGAGCAAGGGGTGCCCCAGAGATCACATAGCAGAAGTGAAAGCAAGAGGGAAGCCAAGGAAGCCAGACTCTTTTTAATTACCTACTCCTGCAGAAATTATCTATTCCTGTGAGAACAGAACTCACTCACCCCCATGGAGGACATTAATGTATTCATGAGGGATCCATCCCCACGACCCAAACACCATCCACTAGGCCCCACCACCCCACACTGACACAGTGGGAGTCAAATTTCAACATGAGTTTTTGTGGGGACAAACCACATCCAAACCATAGTAATTTGTAGCATAAATTCTTTTTCACATGATGTATTCTGTCCTGGGATACTCCACATCCTGAGTAATTGTATTTAATTTGAATAGAGTTTGCTTTAACCATTTGGCTGTAAAATTCTGCATATTTCGACAAATGCATTGTGGCAGATATCCCACTATTAAAGTATCATATGGAATGCTTCAAACCCCCACCCCATGGAGCCAATGGCTTCCCATCTGTATAGTTTGCCTTCTCCAGTGTCTCATTAAATGAGATCACATTGTGTGTATCCTCCTCAGACTGTCTTCTTCCATTTAGCAATGTGCATGCAAGATTCACTCATGTCTTTGTGTCAGTTGATAGCTTGTTCCTTTCTATGGCTAAATAGTATTCCATTACATGAATGTACCACAATTTGGTTATGCATTTTGGGGAGCAGAACCTTCCTCTTCTAACTTTGTTCCAGGGTTGGAGACCTTCAAATTAACTGACAATGGATACATTAGTAGGAGAGACAATACTTGGCTTCTTGTTCCCCAAGTATCATTGTGGGACAAAATTCATCAGATGGCAGGATCCAGTTTACAAAGGGGTAAAAATAGCCCAGAAACAAGAAACAAGACTAGAATCTGATAAGCTATAATGGCTATAGTTTTCCTTTAAAATTTTTTTTGAGACAGGGTCTGGCTCTGTCATCCAGGCTGCAGTGCAAAGGTGCAATCTCAGCTCATGGCAACCTCTACCTCCTGGGTGCAAACGATCCTCCCTCCTCAGCCTCCTGATTACCTGGGACTACAGGCAGATGCCGTCATGCCCATCTAATTTTTGTATTTTTGGTAGAGACGGGGTTTCATGGTAGCTTTTGATTGGAAATAACATCAAAGTAGTTGTCAAAATACTTAGGAATGTTATTTTTGGATTGTAAGGTGAGACTTGTTTAGCTTTGGAAAAAATGCCCAATTTGTAATAGGGGAGGAAAAATAATTTTTTGTTTTCGGAATTCTTAGATGGGATGCTCTGTAAAAACTGACAGATTAAAATGAGCAAAACAGAAAAGTTTAAAAACATGTATACCTTATGGTTACATGGGAGATACTCAGGGAAAAATGAGTAAATCTCCAACAGGTGGCTTTCAGTTCAAGCATAAATACTGTCTTCAACTTAAAGAAAGAAGATTTGAGGGGCATTAGTGGGGAGTTAACTAGCAAAAGCACATTAGACAAGGGTAAGGTTCGTTATACAGACTTAAGTCCATGCATTCTCCATTGATAAGACTCTTTAGTGATTTAGTTATCGTTCTCTTCTTGGTGTCAAGAGAGGTAGCTCAAAAACCTGCAGACAAATGTTTATAGTAGCCAAAGGGGATCAGACTATGTCAGCCCAAAATATGCCACTTCAGCATAAGTATTCATGGCAACCTCTACCTCCTGGGTGCAAACGATCCTCCCTCCTCAGCCTCCTGATTACCTGGGACTACAGGCAGATGCCGTCATGCCCATCTAATTTTTGTATTTTTGGTAGAGACGGGGTTTCATGGTAGGTTTTGATTGGAAATAACCTCAAAGTAGTTGTCAAAATACTTAGGAATGTTATTTTTGGATTGTAAGGTTATTACAATGGTTTATTACAAAGGTTATTACAAAGGTTATTAAATGGTTATTTCCTTTATAGATGTAAATTTTCCTTACACAAGTAATTTCTACTGTGTTTTCACAACTTCCTTTGTTAGCTTTTTTTTTTTCAAAATAATTAGCTTGGAATAATTCTTAAGCCAAAGGGACATATTTTGGGGTTGCATATTCTGGTTTCCTACCATTATATTTTGGGGTGGCATATTTTGGTCTTATATTTGGTCTTATATATAGACCAGCTGTGCTTTTTATGGTTTTCAGGTCTCTAGTATGTTGAGCATCTTTCTGTAAGTGTACTTGCCATCTGTAGATCTTCTTTGTTGAGGTGTCTGTTCAGATCTGTGTGCATTTTTAATTGAGCTGTTTAACTTATTGTTTAGTTTTAACAATTTTTAATATATTTTGAATACAAATTCTCAGATCTGTATTTTGCAAATATTTTCTTCCATATGTGGCTTGTCTTTTGGTTCTCTTAACAAGGTCTCTTCCAGAGTATAAACTGTAAATATTAAGAAATCCACATTGTCATTTCTTCTGTGTATATCAACCTTGTGTGTCATTTGTTAAAATTCATTACCAGACGCAAAGGCACATAGCTTTTCTTCTGTAGTTTCTTCTAGAAATTGTATAGTTTTGCATTTTTAGTGTAAGGATGATTTTGAGTGATTATTTGTGTAAGTTGTAAAGTTTTCATCTACATGCATATCATTTCTTATGGTTTCCAATTAATCATTCCCTGACTATTTTTGGGAAAGACACAGGATAGTGGGCTCTGTTAGAGGAGATAGCTAGACATGAACAGGAGGGGGAGCTCCTGGAAAAGGGGAAGTCTGGGAAGCCTCACCTGGAGGGACCCCCAAAAATGCACATATTAGTAGCATCTCTAGTGCTAGAGTGGATGGGCACTTGTCAATTGTGGTTAGGAGGGAGAAGAGGTACCTACGCAGAAACACCCTAGAACTTCTCTTAAGATGCCCCAATCATCATTCACTCTGCAATAAAAATGTCAGAATATTGCTAGCTACATGCTGATAAGAAGGACAAAGGGGACATTCTTAAGAGAAACCTGGCACCATAAGTACAGATTAGGGCAGAGAAAGACATTCAAAAGAGGAAGGTGCAGTAGATACAAACGTGACCGCTGTCAGCCTGCCTGGGATGGCGGGAAGGAGGCTGGTGCCAGTGTGGATTTGGATTGATCACCACACATGTACCTCAATCAACAGTAAGGAGGTCCCACAAGCCTAAGTGGGGCAAGTTGGGGACCTAAGGCAGTAGCAGGAGAACCAAAGAAAACAGGCGGAGACTTGAGACAGAGGCAGGAATGTGAAGTCCAAAATAAAATTCCCCGCACAGGACTCTTAGGGTGTTTTCATGCACTATCAGCCCACTCCTCCCTATTTTTCTACAATAAGCTCTTTACACTGTATTTCTTTTGAATGAAGTTGTCTTCCATCTTTGCACTGCCTCTTGGTGAAAATCTTTCTTCCAAGTTAACTGGGACATCAGCTCTTCCCAGTAATAGCTCCTTTTCAGTTTTAATTTACAGAACTGATGGGGATTAATAACTGGCGCTCTGACTTTAAGTGGTGCAGGAGGCGGCCAGTAGGGGATGGCAGCCATCACACCGGGAGCAAGAGGGCCCTGCCTAGTCCCCATCTGCCTGCAGGTGGCTTGCAGCCACGACAATGCCAGCAAGAGGGCCTGGCAGTGTCACTGGCTGCCAGCAGGGGGCGAACGACGACTACACTGTGAGCAAGAGGGCCCTGCAGTGTCCTTAGCTGCCAGGAGGTGGCGTAGGGGCACCACACCATGAGCAAGAGGACCGTGCAGTGCCCTGGTTGCCAGCAGGGGGCGTGCTGCCACTACACTGTGAGCAAGAGGATCCTGTAGTGCCCCCAGCGGTCAGAAGAGGGCGTCCCCTGACTACACTGCAAGGAAGAGGGCCCGGCAGTGTCCCCAGCTGCCAGCAGGGGAGCCAGCCGCCACTACACTTGGAGCAAGAGGGCCCGGCAGTGTCCCCAGCTGCCAGCAGGCGGGTGTGCTGCCACTACAATGTGAGCAAGAGGGCCCTGCAATGTCCCTAGCTGCCAGCAGGCGGCGTGCCGCCACTATACTGCAAGCAAGAGGGCCCTGCAGTTGCCCTAGTCGCCAGCAGGGGGCGCAATGGCACAGCACCGTGGGCAAGCGGGTCCTGTACTGCCCGGGTGCAAGCAGGAGGGGGCCCGAACCGGGCTGTTCAGATTACTCAGGTTCCACCCGTCTCTGCGCCGCGCCGCCGGGGACGTGTCTCTGCGCCTGCACCGCGCCACCCCCGCGCTCCCCGCCCGGCGGCGTGCGACTGTGCGCCTGCAACACGCCCCGCCACCGTCAGCTCAGCGACGTGCGTCTCTGCGCCTGCGCCTGCGCCGCGCCTCACTCCCGCTCGCCCAGCGACCTCTCCCCTCCGGGGACGCGCCGGCGTGCCTCTATGCCCTGCGCCGCGTTTCCCCAACAGCGCCGCGCCGCCCCTCTCTGCGCCTGCGCGGGCCCGCCGCGCCGCCCCGCCCCTCTCTGCGCCTGCGCGGGCCCGCCGCGCCGCCCCGCCCCTCTCTGCGCCTGCGCCGGCCCGCCGCGCCGCCCCTCTCTGCGCCTGCGCCGGCCCGCCGCCCCGCCCCTCTCTGCGCCTGCGCCGGCCCGCCGCGCCGCCCCTCTCTGCGCCTGCGCCGGCCCGCCGCGCCGCCCCTCTCTGCGCCTGCGCGGGCGCGCCGCGCCGCCCCTCTCTGCCCCTGCGCGGGCCCGCCGCGCCGCCCCTCTCTGCCCCTGCGCGGGCCCGCCGCGCCGCCCCTCTCTGCGCCTGCGCCGGCGCGCCACGCCTCTTTGCGAGGGCGCATTTGCGTTCTCCTCAGCACAGACCCGGAGAGCATCGCCAGGGCGGAGCTGCGTTCTCCTCTGCACAGACTTCGGGAGTACTGCGAAGGCGGAGCAGAGTTCTTCTCAGGTCAGACGCGGGTGGGCGGAGGGCACTGCGAGGGTGGAGCTGTGTTCTGCTCAGCAGAGACCTGGGGGGCACCGTAAAGGCGGAGCAGCATTCTCAGCAGAGATGTTGGTGGCACTGCCTGGCTTTGGGACAACTTGGGGCCGCATGGACGGTGAATAAAATCTTTCACGGTCGCAGCCCTGAATAATCAAGGTCAGAGACCAGTTAGAACGGTTCAGTGTGGAAAACGGGAAATCAAAAGCCTCTCTCAATCCTGCGCACCGAGATTCTCCCGAGGCGGGGGGCTGCATTGCTGGTTCCAACTGCAGCGTCGGAACACAAATGTAGCATTCCTAATGCACACATGACACCCAAAATTACATGAGTAATATGGTTAGGGTTAGGGTTAGATTACAATTTCTAACCTGTTTTATTTTGTTTTTTTTTGAGACAGGGTCTCCCTCTGTTGTCCAAGGCTGGAGTGTAGTAGCGCTATCGCAGCTGACCGCAGCCTCAACCTTCCAGGCTGAAGCGATCCTCCTACCTCAACCTCCCACGTGGCTGAGACTACAGGTGCTTGCCACTATGCCCAACTAATATTTGGAATTTTCGTATACGTGGATTCCAGAGGGGTGACAGCGAAACGTGAGTAAGCATGGATTTTGGTATATGCAGAGATGGGGGGCTGGAACTAATTCTGTATACTGAGGGACGACGACTGTATATGTTTTTACAATTACGCTGTAGGATACATTCTGTTGCATAGCCTTGAAAATAATAATTTTTAATTGAGTGGAATAATAATAATAATATTGCTAAAAGTAGCAGCTGGCCAGGTGTGGTGGCTCACACTGGTAATCGCAACACTTTGGGAGGCTGAGGCAGGAGGATGGCTTGAGGCCAAGAGTTTGCGATAGGCCTTGGAAACGCAGGGGGAGTCACCATCCCTACAGAAAAACACATGAATTAGCCTAGTGTGGTGGCATGTTCCTGTAGTCCCAGCTACTTGGGAGGCTGAGGTGGGAGGATCACTTGAGCCCAGGGAGGCTGAGACTGCAGTGAGTCATGATCAGGCCTCTGCACTCCAGCCTGGGTGACAGAGTGAGACCCTGTCTCAAAACAACAAAAAAGTAGCCGCTAACATCAACTGAACTTTTATACCAGGTGCCTATTGATACCATAGTTTAATTTCTTAGAACTGTTTCTTATTTCACTTACCAACTCTGTCTTCAGTTACTCCCAGATTTTTACTGTGTGTGTCCAGATGACCTTTTGTTTAGATTGAATTGTCTCCCCAGAAGTAAGATTACTGTGAGTCATGGTGAATGGACATTCTCATTACCCTTGATGTAAGTTGACAGGGTTTTGAGTGCCTCCCAGGTATAATCTTAGCACTTTGGGAGGCCAAGAGAGGAGGATTGCTTGAGGCCAAGAGTTGGAGGAGGCAGTATGGCAGTATGGTGAGACCCTGTCTCCACTATTTTAAAAAATTGACAGGCTTTACCCGGGAAGGCTTATACACAATTTAAACACCCCTCATAGTATAAGAAAGTGCCCATTTCACTGCACCTTTGCCAGCACAGGGTATTATAATTTAGTAAGTCATTTTTTGTTTGATTATTTTAAATAGATAAAAGACCTCATGTTACTTTACTTGTCACATTTCAACATCTTTCCTTAGCTTATTAGCTCTATCTCTTTTCTGTCTGTAAATGGTTGTTGTTGTTGTTGTTTTGTTCTTTGAGACAGGGTCTTGCTCTGTCACCAGGCTGGACTGTAGCGGCATAATCATGCCTCGCTGCAGCCTTGACCTCCCAGGCTCAAACTTCAGCATTCCGAGTAGCTGGGACTACAAGTGTGCACCACCACTCCCAGCTAACATTTTTCTTTTTTTTTTGGATAGAGACAGGGTCTCACTGTGTTGTCCAGACCGGTCTCTAGCTCCTGGCCTTAAGCAATCTTCCTGCATTAGCTTCTCAAATGGCTGGAATTTCAGGCATGAGCCACCATGCCTGGCCTGGGCTAGTCCCATATTCTCTAGAGTTCTCTTTACTTTGTGCTAGCCAATCTCTCATTGTGCTGTTCACCTGTTATAATGAATAATTCTCCGTATTAAATTTTACCACTTTAAACTTTTGAGTGGTTTATGCTTCCTGATTGGACTCTGACTAATATGTTAGGAAGGGTCCCAGGAGGTAAACCCACACAGATGGGATTTGGGCATAGGTTTGGTTTCCCAGGGGGCAGTGCTGAGCTCTTTGCCAGTGGGAAATGGGATGCTGGTGATTTCCAGTAGGTGACCTCACAGTGACTCAAGCTACCACTTACTGTTGATTGTGACAAAATGCCAGCTGAGGCACATGCCTTGGGAGCTAAGTGGTTGCTGCCCTTGACCACTGTGAAGACTGTTTTGGGAAGGGTCGCTTTGGATGCACTTGAGCAGGGGTCCCCAACCCCTGAGCCATGGAGTCGTAAGGAGCCACACAGCAGGAGGTGAGTGGTGTCGAGTGAGGGAGTGAGGGAAGCTTCGTCTGTATTTACAGCCACTCCCCTTTGCTCACATTCCCGCCTGAGCTCCGCCTTCTCAGATGAGCAGCAGCATTAGATTCTGATAGGAGAACGCACCCTGTTGTGAACCGTGCATGTGAGGGATCTAGGTTGCGCTGTCCTTATGAGAATCTAATACCTATTGATCTGTCACTTTCTCCCATCACGCTCAGGTGGGACCATCCAGTTTCAGGAAAACAAGCTTAACACGCCCACTGATTTGACATTATGGTGAGTTCTATAATTATTTTATTATATATTACAGTGTAATAATGGAAATAAAGTGCCTAATAAATGTAAATGTGCTTACATCTTTTGGCCCAGCTCCTACCTCCCGGCAGCCTCTCCAGGCCCAGAACTTTCTCCAGTCAGTCTCTACAGACCAAGCTCATGACTCACAATGGCCTATTTAGGCCCATACCCTACATCAGGGCAGTCTCCGCAGATGAGGCTACTGCCTCACAACAGCCTCCACAGGCACAGCTCCATCGTTACAATGGCCTCTTTAGACCCAGCTCCTGCCTCCCAGCCTTCTCTCCAGGCCCTGAACTTTCTCCGTAAGTTGAGGTAGCTGGGACTGTAGGTATACATGATGATACTTGGGTAATTTTTAAATTGTTTTGTAGACATGGGGTCTCACTTTGTTGGCCAGGCTGGTTTCAAACTAATGGCCTCAAGTGACCCTTCCACCCCTGCCTCCCATCCTCGAGGTATTTGCCACCACAAGGAGCACTTGTTCAATTTTCTAAACAAGAAATTTCTAAAGTAAGGCTGTGGGATGATGGCAGGAAGATAAAAGAAAAACAGAAGAATAAGTTAAAATGACTTATTCACACATATTCTTTTGACAGCAAGAAGAACTTTTAGTATATACATTCCTTACAAACAAACAAAAGGCAGGTAAACAATGTTGTATAGGAACTTCAACACGCACTGTACAGTATTCCCACTTTGCTGACATAAGTTATGGAAATTTCGTAGTTTACTTGAGTGTCGCTACCAGTATTTTGCTTCTCTGATGATTTTTATCAACTTCCTCATCTGTTAACTTCTCTCCAAGGTATGTCATGTCACGACATACTGCCGCTGCACGAACATGGCCAGTGTCTTCCTATTCAACATGTAGAATGCTTTCCTAATTTCTCTTTTTACTCTCTGTCTTTGTGTTCTGCATTTTCCTTACTTTTATTGTCAGAAACTCCAGAAAGTCAATCGTACTAATTTATCACGATTTGCTTTATTAATTTATACTTTGCTTATATGGAATTTTGCCCAGCAGACCTCATTACAGTTTCTAACCTGTTTTATTTATTTATTTTTTTTCTGAGACAGGGTCTCCCTCTGTTGTCCAAGGCTGGAGTGTAGTAGCGCTATCGCAGCTGACCGCAGCCTCAACCTTCCAGGCTGAAGCGATCCTCCTACCTCAACCTCCCACGTGGCTGAGACTACAGGTGCTTGCCACTATGCCCAACTAATATTTGGAATTTTCGTATACGTGGATTCCAGAGGGGTGACAGTGAAACGTGAGTAAGCATGGATTTTGGTATATGCAGAGATGGGGGGCTGGAACTGATTCTGTATACTGAGGGACGACGACTGTATATGTTTTTACAATTACGCTGTAGGATACATACTGTTGCATAGCCTTGAAAATAATAATTTTTAATTGAGTGGAATAATAATAATATTGCTAAAAGTAGCAGCTGGCCAGGTGTGGTGGCTCACACTGGTAATCGCAACACTTTGGGAGGCTGAGGCAGGAGGATGGCTTGAGGCCAAGAGTTTGCGATAGGCCTTGGAAACGCAGGGGGAGTCACCATCCCTACAGAAAAACACATGAATTAGCCTAGTGTGGTGGCATGTTCCTGTAGTCCCAGCTACTTGGGAGGCTGAGGTGGGAGGATCACTTGAGCCCAGGGAGGCTGAGACTGCAGTGAGTCATGATCAGGCCTCTGCACTCCAGCCTGGGTGACAGAGTGAGACCCTGTCTCAAAACAACAAAAAAGTAGCAGCTAACATCAACTGACCTTTTACCAGGTGCCTACTGATACCATAGTTTAATTTCTTAGAACTGTTTCTTATTTCACTTAGCAACTCTGTCTTCAGTTACTCCCAGATTTTTACTCTGTGTGTCCAGATGACCTTTTGTTTAGATTGAATTGTCTCCCCAGAAGTAAGATTACTGTGAGTCATGGTGAATGGACATTCTCATTACCCTTGATGTAAATCGACAGGGTTTTGGGTGCCTCCCAGCTATAATCTTAGCACTTTGGGAGGCTAAGAGAGGAGGATTGCTTGAGGCCAAGAGTTGGAGGAGGCAGTATGGCAGTATGGTGAGACCCTGTCTCCATTATTTTAAAAAATTGACAGGCTTTACCCAGGAAGGCTTATACACAATTTAAACACCCCTCATAGTATAAGAAAGTGCCCATTTCACTGCACCTTTGCCAGCACAGGGTATTATAATTTAGTAAGTCATTTTTTGTTTGATTATTTTAAATAGACAAAAGACCTCATGTTACTCTACTTGTCACATTTCAACATCTTTCCTCAGCTTATTAGCTCTATTTCTTTTCTGTCTGTAAATGGTTGTTGTTGTTTTGTTCTTTGAGACAGGGTCTTGCTCTGTCACCAGGCTGGACTGTAGTGGCATAATCATGCCTCACTGCAGCCTTGACCTCCCAGGCTCAAACTTCAGCATTCCGAGTAGCTGGGACTACAAGTGTGCACCACCACTCCCAGCTAACTTTTTTCTTCTTTTGGATAGAGACAGGGTCTCACTGTGTTGTCCAGACCGGTCTCTAGCTCCTGGCCTTAAGCAATCCT
Source organism: Pan paniscus (assembly GCF_029289425.2). NCBI lineage: Eukaryota > Metazoa > Chordata > Mammalia > Primates > Hominidae > Pan > Pan paniscus. The sequence continues at coordinate 15,773 of NC_073253.2, read as the reverse complement.
CCTGCATTAGCTTCTCAAATGGCTGGAATTTCAGGCATGAGCCACCATGCCTGGCCTGGGCTAGTCCCATATTCTCTAGAGTTCTCTTTACTTTGTGCTAGCCAATCTCTCATTATGCTGTTCACCTGTTATAATGAATAATTCTCCGTATTAAATTTTACCACTTTAAACTTTTGAGTGGTTTATGCTTCCTGATTGGACTCTGACTAATATGCTAGGAAGGGTCCCAGGAGGTAAACCCACACAGATGGGATTTGGGCATAGGTTTGGTTTCCCAGGGGGCAGTGCTGAGCTCTTTGCCAGTGGGAAATGGGATGCTGGTGATTTCCAGTAGGTGACCTCACAGTGACTCAAGCTACCTCTTACTGTTGATTGTGATGAAATGCCAGCTGAGGCACATGCCTTGGGAGCTAAGTGGTTGCTGCCCTTGACCACTGTGAAGACTGTTTTGGGAAGGGTCGCTTTGGATGCACTTGAGCAGGGGTCCCCAACCCCTGAGCCATGGAGCCGTAGGGAGCCACACAGCAGGAGGTGAGTGGTGTCGAGTGAGGGAGTGAGGGCAGCTTCTTCTGTATTTACAGCCACTCCCCTTTGCTCACATTCCCGCCTGAGCTCCGCCTTCTCAGATGAGCAGCAGCATTAGATTCTGATAGGAGAACGCACCCTGTTGTGAACCGTGCATGTGAGGGATCTAGGTTGCGCTGTCCTTATGAGAATCTAATACCTATTGATCTGTCACTTTCTCCCATCACGCTCAGGTGGGACCATCCAGTTTCAGGAAAACAAGCTTAACACGCCCACTGATTTGACATTGTGGTGAGTTCTATAATTATTTTATTATATATTGGATGTATAATAAATATATATAATTATATATATTAATATGTTAAATATATTAATATATTAAATATATTATTATATATTGTAATAATGGAAATAAAGTCCCTAATAAATGTAAATGTGCTTAAATCTTTTGGCCCAGCTCCTACCTCCCGGCAGCCTCTCCAGGCCCAGAACTTTCTCCAGTCAGCCTCTACAGACCAAGCTCATGACTCACAATGGCCTATTTAGGCCCATACCCTACGTCACGGCAGTCTCCGCAGATGAGGCTACTGCCTCACAACAGCCTCCACAGGCACAGCTCCATCGGATATTGGATATATCCAATATCCACAGCCCACAGCTTCCTCAAGTCAAGCTCCCCAGGCCCAGGTCAGGCCTCACGGTGGCCTCTCCAGGATGAGCTCCTGCCCTCCGATGGCACCTGCAGGCCCCAAATGGTCTCCGGTCGGTGGGCTCCTCCACACCAAGCTTGGGCCTCCCGGCGACCTCTGCAGGCCCAAGTTGTCCTGAAGTTGGCATCTCCCGGCCGTGCCTCCCAGCAAGTAAGCAAGCTCTTTTGGCTCAACTCCGGCCCAGCTCCCAACCGCCTTTGTGGGCCCCGAACTTTCTCCAGCCAAGTTCTTCGGGCCTAATTCCTGCCGCCCGGTGGCCTGTACGGGCCCAGCAATGGTTGGAGAACAGCCTATGCAGGTCCCCGCTCTTGCCTCCCAGGGGCCTCTCCAGGCCCAGCTCTTGACCCCACGGCGGCCTCTCAGGGCCAACTCCCTGCCTGCCTCCCAGCAGCCCGCGTGCGGCCCAGCTCCTCCCTCACGGTGGCCTGTTGATGCCCATGCCTCTGGCACCCTGCCCAGAGGCATGAGCCCCTGCCTCACACCGGCCCCTCCCACGCTGAGAGAGGTCAGCGTGAGCCCTTGCCTCACACCGGCCCCTCCCACACTGAGAGAGGTCAGAGTGAGCCCCATGCCTCACACCGGCCCCTCCCACGCTGAGAGAGGTCAGCGTGAGCCCCTTGCCTCACACCGGCCCCTCCCACGCTGAGAGAGGTCAGAGTGAGCCCTTTCCTCACACCGGCCCCTCCCATGCTGAGAGAGGTCAGAGTGAGCCCTTGCCTCACACCGGCCCCTCCCACGCTGAGAGAGGTCAGACTGAGCCCTTGCCTCACACCGGCCCCTCCCACGCTGAGAGAGGTCAGCGTTAGCCCCTTGCCTCACACCGGCCCCTCCCACGCTGAGAGAGGTCGTGAGCCCTTGCCTCACACCGGCCCCTCCCATGCTGAGAGAGGTCAGAGTGAGCCCCTTGCCTCACACCAGCCCCTCCCACGCTGAGAGACGTCAGCCTGAGCCCTTGCCTCACACCGGCCCCTCCCACGCTGAGAGAGGTCAGCGTGAGCCCTTGCCTCACACCGGCCCCTCCCACGCTGAGAGAAGTCAGAGTGAGCCCCATGCCTCACACCGGCCCCTCCCACGCTGAGAGAGGTCAGCGTGAGCCCTTGCCTCACACCGGCCCCTCCCACGCTGAGAGAGGTCAGCGTGAGCCCTTGCCTCACACCGGCCCCTCCCACGCTGAGAGAGGTCAGAGTGAGCCCCATGCCTCACACCGGCCCCTCCCACGCTGAGAGAGGTCAGAGTGAGCCCCATGCCTCACACCGCCCCCTCCCACGGTGAGAGAGGTCAGCGTGAGCCCTTGCCTCACACCGGCCCCTCCCACGCTGAGAGAGGTCAGCGTGAGCCCCTTGCCTCACACCGGCCCCTCCCACGCTGAGAGAGGTCAGAGTGAGCCCCATGCCTCACACCGGCCCCTCCCACGCTGAGAGAGGTCAGCGTTAGCCCTTGCCTCACACCGGCCCCTCCCACGCTGAGAGAGGTCAGCGTGAGCCCCTTGCCTCACACCGTCCCCTCCCTCGCTGACAGAGGTCAGCCTGAGCCCCTTGCCTCACACCGGCCCCTCCCTCGCTGACAGAGGTCAGCCTGAGCCCCTTGCCTCACACCGGCCCCTCCCTCGCTGACAGAGGTCAGCCTGAGCCCCTTGCCTCACACCGGCCCCTCCCACGCTGAGAGAGGTCGTGAGCCCTTGCCTCACACCGGCCCCTCCCTTGCTGAGAGAGGTCAGCGTGAGCCCTTGCCTCACACCGGCCCCTCCCACGCTGAGAGAAGTCAGAGTGAGCCCCATGCCTCACACCGGCCCCTCCCATGCTGAGAGAGGTCAGCGTGAGCCCTTGCCTCACACCGGCCCCTCCCACGCTGAGAGAGGTCAGCGTGAGCCCTTGCCTCACACCGGCCCCTCCCACGCTGAGAGAGGTCAGCGTGAGCCCCGTGCCTCGCACCGTCCCCTCCCTCGCTGACAGAGGTCAGCCTGAGCCCCTTGCCTCACACCGGCCCCTCCCTCGCTGACAGAGGTCAGCCTGAGCCCCTTGCATCACACCGGCCCCTCCCACGCTGACAGAGGTCAGCCTGAGCCCCTTGCCTCACACCGGCCCCTCCCTCGCTGACAGAGGTCAGCCTGAGCCCCTTGCGTCACACCGGCCCCTCCCACGCTGAGAGAGGTCAGCGTGAGCCCTTGCCTCACATCGGCCCCTCCCACGCTGAGAGAGGTCAGCGTGAGCCCTTGCCTCACACCGGCCCCTCCCACGCTGAGAGAGGTCAGCGTGAGCCCTTGCCTCACACCGGCCCCTCCCACGCTGAGAGAGGTCAGCGTGAGCCCCTTGCCTCATACCGGCCCCTCCCACGCTGAGAGAGGTCAGCGTGAGCCCTTGCCTCACACCGGCCCCTCCCACGCTGAGAGAGGTCAGCGTGAGCCCCTTGCCTCACACCGGCCCCTCCCACGCTGAGAGAGGTCAGCGTGAGCCCTTGCCTCACACCGGCCCCTCCCACGCTGAGAGAGGTCAGCGTGAGCCCCTTGCCTCACACCGGCCCCTCCCACGCTGAGAGAGGTCAGCGTGAGCCCTTGCCTCACACCGGCCCCTCCCACGCTGAGAGAGGTCAGCGTGAGCCCCTTGCCTCACACCGGCCCCTCCCACGCTGAGAGAGGTCAGCGTGAGCCCTTGCCTCACACCGGCCCCTCCCACGCTGAGAGAGGTCAGCGTGAGCCCCTTGCCTCACACCGGCCCCTCCCACGCTGAGAGAGGTCAGCGTGAGCCCTTGCCTCACACCGGCCCCTCCCACGCTGAGAGAGGTCAGCGTGAGCCCCTTGCCTCACACCGGCCCCTCCCACGCTGAGAGAGGTCAGCGTGAGCCCTTGCCTCACACCGGCCCCTCCCACGCTGAGAGAGGTCAGTGTGAGCCCCTTGCCTCACACTGGCCCCTCCCACGTTGAGAGAGGTCAGTGTGAGCCCTTGCCTCACACCGGCCCCTCCCACGCTGAGAGAGGTCAGCGTGAGCCCCTGCCTCAACAGGCCACCGTGAGGGAGGAGCAGGGTCGCACGTGGGCTTCTGGGAGGCAGGCAGGGACTTGGGCCTGGGAGGTCGCGGTGGGGCGAGAGCTGGGCCTGGAGACACCCCTCTGAGGCAACAGCGGGGCCTACAGACTCTGTTCTGCAGCCGGAGCTGGGACTGTTCAGGTACTGGGAGGCGGGATGTGGGTCTGAAGAGCTTGGTTGCCGAAACTTCGGTGTCTACAAACGCAGGCGGGAACTGAGCCAAAAAAGCTTGTTTCCTGGGAGGTGGGAGATGCAGCCAAGAGAAACAGCTGTGCCTGCAGAGGCCGCCATGTGGGAGGCTGAGGCCGGGCCTCCTCAAATCGGCCTCTCCAGAGCCACTTGCAGCCTCCCGGCGTCCTCTCCGGGCCCAGCTCTTCCTCCCGGCTGTGTCTCCAGGCCTGACTCTGGCCTCCCAACAACGTCTTTGGACTCAGCTCCTGCCCAGCTCCCAGCGGCCCTGGTAGGCCCACCACTTCCCGAAGCCAAGCTCCCCAGGCCCAGCTCAGGCCTCACGGTGGCCTCTCCAGGCTCAGCTCCTGCCCTCCGATGGCAAGGTCGGTGGGCTCCTCTAGGCCCAGCTTGGGCCTCCCCGCGGCCTCTGCAGGCCCAAATCGTCCTGAAGTCGGCCTCTCCAGGCCCAGCTCCGGCCTCCCGGAGGCCTCTGCAGGCCCAAGTCGTCGTCAAGTCGGCCTGGAATTGGGCCTGGAAGAGCAGCAAGTCGGCCTTCCCGGGCCCAGCTCCGTCCTCTCGGCGGCCTCTCCAGGTGCAAAACTTCCTCGAGTCAGCCTCTCCAGGCCCAGCTCCTCCTGCCTCCCAGTGGCCTCTTTCAGCCCAGACCAGCTCATGGCTCTTGGCGGCCTTCCCAGGCCCCGCTTTTGACTTTTGGTGGCCTCTTCAGGCCCAGAACTTGACCTCCAGTGGGCCTTTGCAGGCCCGGCCTCCTGCCTCTCGAAGGCCTGCATGGGCCTGGACTCACAGCGGACTCACAGCGGACTCTCCATGCCCAGCTAGCCCTTGCGTCATTGCGGCCTCCCGAGTCCAAAGCTCCTGCCTCTCGGCCGCTTCGGCAGGCCCAGCTCCCGCCTGCCAGCGGCCTCTTTAGGCCCAGCTCATTCCTCACAACGGCCTTCCCAGGCCCCGTTTTTCCCTTCCGGCAGCCTCTTGGCCTCTAATTTGTTTATCTTTTGTGTATAAATCCCAAAATATTGAATTTTGGAATATTTCCACCATTATGTAAATATTTTGGTAGGTGATTTATTTGGGGTGAGTTTCTGCACCAAGCCCGAATTTTTTATTTTATTTTACTGATTATTTGGTGTTAAACAGGTTTAATGACGGTCATGGCAACTTTTTGGCACAATGAAAAATATCGCCCATGATCAACGTGTTCTGTTCTGGGGAAGGGGGCAAAGGCAGGGTGAATCACTTTCTTAAAAAGTATAGCTCGAGTTGGGAGTGCAGAGGGAATGGGGAGAAAACCCTCCCGCTGCCTGTGTCGAAGTGCAGGAGCCCCCA